>NC_073696.1:106818664-108018664 GCF_029784165.1 Wyeomyia smithii
ACTTTGAGACGTTTTTCTCAATTACAGTGATATGACATTCATAATAACCCAAATTTCACGGCAGATGTCACTTTGCGACGTTTTTCTCAATTACGTTAGTCCCGTAATAGGACTTTATTCACTTCACTCTGATTTCACCGTGAAGCGACTCCTGCAATAAGCACCAATATGCCGTGAACGAACAGCCAGAAAATACGTAACGGTTGACGGGAAGGGAGAGGAGCGCGTAGCAACCCATAAGGAAAATTTTGAAGATCACTGTATACACTGATAGAAATTTTTCTATCTAGGGGAGGAGTACCAGTTAAGGCAATACCTAAAAAATGTACCAGTTATGGCATGAACCAGTTATGGCCTATGGAGTTTAAATGGAGTATTGCCATAACTGTTACCATTGGGCTTATCCGATATAGCCATAACTGGTGCACTTGCCATAACTGGCTCACCTACCCTATTTAACTGCAATAACATGAGAAGTAACTACAAAGTATATTTTGTAGTAAAATTACTTGTTAGAAATATTTAAGGGGCTGATAGTGGGCTACATTTAATAGAAAAAACTCTTTTACGCATATGGACTAACGTAAATCTACTCAGAGTTATTTAACTTTTAAATTTCTCGAATACACTTTCCTAAAATGACTTAAACTTTAAACGTATATCACTAAAACCAATTTTAATGTTCTTATTCAAAAGCTGAGAGAATTAAATGCAGCCTTTAAATGTACAAATATGTGTATAAAATAACATTTTGGTAGCGAAGCAAAGCAAAGCCTTGGTGCTACATCCCGTATCGGAACTTGACCTTCTGTTTATTTTACACAGACTTCGCAGCCAACTGTTAAGTGTACAGGACAATTGCGGGGCTAGCGCTACGATCCTACTGCCACTAACAGTCTCTCCCGACTCAGTTCTCGAACCTACAACGACTGGCTTGTTAGTCCAGCATCGTGCCTCGAGACCAGCTGGGGAGGCTTGGTTTTCCTATTTTGGTTCCTATTTTGGTAGCAAAAAATCTTAAAAATAGTGTTGGCTCTATCGTTTCTCTATATTTTCACACAAAAACGTAATTAACATTGATGTTTTTCAATCAAATCAAACAGGTTAATCAAATAAAACTCTCAAAACTACTCGTTTTCTGACACCAACTCTCTTTTTGCTTTAGTTTTTGAGAGATAGCAATTTTAATTAAACATGCTTAGTGGGAAATTTGATCGAAAAGTTAATAGACATTCCTAAATATAAATGATTGTTGTTGTTGATTAAAAAATTGCGAATTGTTTCATATAAATGTTATCTCTCTAGATTGATTCGTATTAATTCAGTGTGATTTTTAGGATAGATGGGGTCCTACAGACCGGAGAGTATTCCAATCGACACCAAAATCGGTATTAGTTAAGATGAGCAATTCTCGCTGAAACTAGGCCACTAGGTGCACAGGTACTTTCAAATTTGATATAAATGCACATAGGGATTAGAAATGGAGAAAAAATGATAATGCCATTTTCGTTTGATCGAATTTGTTGACCCCTTGGTCACCAAGGGGCGAAACAGTGTTCAGAAAAGTTAAATTTTAGCAATTCTTGATGAATTATTTGCGCTATATCTCTAAAAATCGTTATGAAAGGAATACAAGTAGCGCTTTTCTGTAAAGAGGAATGGTAGGGCTTTCACTTGAGGTAATCAGAATTCAAGCCGCCATCTTGAGTTTGGCCGCCATCTTGGATTATATCAATTTTGACCATGTTCGGTACTACCAATCTGAGACCAGCATTTGAAAGCTGAGAAAAAATGCTATAAGATGCCTTAAAAATATTTGTAAATATCAATACCTTCCCACAATAGCATTTTCAATAGCTTCTCAAAAATGAGTCGTGCTCCAAAAAATTAAACCAGTAGCATAAAATTACATCTTTTGCCTATAGAAACGTCGATGCAGAGTTTCATCCAAATTTAAAATGACAATTTAAATAAAATATTAAAACTGAGACATTTTTTATTACTGAGCAGTTCAGTAATAAAAAAACCTATCGTTTTGTTAGTATTAGTATCGTTAGTATCGTTCTGTGGTCCCCGTGGTTCTGTGGTTAGCGATGTCGGTCGGCTAGCTCTCTCACACGGTTGTGATATCGGGTTCGATTCCCGATCAGGTCGAGGATCTTTTCGAGCTGGAAATTTTCTCGACTCAGCACTGGGGCACGGTGTATCGTTGTACTTATCCTACAACATGCAAGATGTGCCAAAAACAATATCGATAACGAATTCTCTCAACTAATCTAGTTGATCGAGACCGCATTAGACCCCAGGCTAGCGTGCGATATTGTTATTGTTTGTTAGTATAAAACATACTAGTGTTGTATTCATTATTCTCACTAAACTCAAAAAAATACAGTAGTGGCGTACTAGTTGTAGCATCAATCGATTATGATATTCGAGCTAGTAGGGTTAAAACATGTGCATCCACTTGGTCACAGTAGACAGGTACTACGTTGATCGCGCGCTGTATGTTGAATATTTTATTACTCAGCTTGGAAAATAGGTTCAATTGATGGGTTAACACTGATGCTCACCTGTTTTTTTTCTTGCATCTTATAGCATTTTTTCTCAGCTTTCCAATGCAATTCTCAGATCGAAAATCGGTAGTTGCGAATACGGTCAAAATTTCATTTTTCTGATATAATCCAAGATGGCGGCCAAACTCAAGATGGCGGCCTGAATTCTGATTACCTCAAATGGTAACCAAGGGGTCAATAAATTCGATCAAACAAAAATGGCATTATCATTTTTTCTCTATTTCTAATAACTATGTGCATTTATATCAAATTCGAAAGATCTTGTGCACCTAGTGGCCTAGTTTCAGCGAGAATTGCTCAGATGTTATAATTCCTTTAACTTTGAACAAAATCTGTGACGGTCGATGCTAAGTTTGTGATTTTTCTTGGTCACTTTGCATAGAAGGACATATATTGACAGGAATAAAATCATAATACACTGGTGGGAATATATATAACACCACCATTATTTTTAATGTTAGTTTTTTTTCAGTGTAATTGTCATTTCCAAATCTCGCGTAACACTTCAAAAGGACCTAATTAACAATGAGAGATTCTCTCCTTTCTCACATTGATTTGTCAATCATAGTGTCATTATAAAAGTTTTCAACGACTTCTTGCCACAAATCGAAAGGATACAACATTGCCTAGCTTACTACGCAAAAAGCATCATGGAAAAAGTAAAAAAAACTTGGTTATTAAATAAATAGAAAGTAAACAAAGAGAGTCTCACAATGTTACTCAGGTCCAATTTAAAAGTCACACGAGAAATGTTTGTTATCATACTCACACTAATATACCTAGCATAACAATGGAAACATTTTGAGTTATAAATGTGTGTTTGAGCATATAACATTTGTTTTGTGTGTTTAGAGATGTAAATAATTATAACGGAAACAAGTTAATTTTTTAGCTCAGGTTATATAATACAGAGGTTATATAAGGTTATATAATACCGGTTAGTATGCTTTAACTCTAAACTTAGAAAAAATATATTTTTTCCAGATTTATAAGGACTTGCTAAAGGGATCGGTTTAAACGGAAAAGGAACGTAGTTAAATCGATGCTTGGGAGGAAAAACGGTTTTCCCTCCCATGAGGTTCCTCGTATGATTGGTAGGAGTAGGGATAGCGTATCAAACTATGTCCGGCTAGGTGCTCAATATGCTACAAGAAAACGTCTTAGCCGACGTCTATATGCTTAACAGGTAGAGACAAATTACAATCTAGCGCCTTGCTGTTGATCCAAGTGTTTATCAGCTAGGTAATAGCAGAAATGAACATTCCAGTAACCAGTCGTTGTATCCGAAAAGTTTCCAAATTCAACACGAATATTTCGTGTTCCAACAGAATGAATTCTAAGAAGCACTACGAATTAATTAAAGAAGCTTTGATTACTTAAGTTACGAAGATGTTAAGGACGAAAATATTATTTTTCAGCAATATATTGCTCCATTTCATGCAAAAAGTAACAATAAAAAAATTTTCATCAGCCCGGAATATTTCTTCTATGCATTGGCCATCGTGAAGACGGAACTCGAATCCTACAGGGCATGAATTTCAAAACTGCTGGACAACTGAAAAAAGCTATCGTCGGCGAATACGCTAAAATTACTCCGTGGGCACTAAAATCTCTTGTTTATGCTATGTCTAGCCAGCTGCAAAAGCTTGTATAGGCTAAAGGTGAAGTAACACATTACTAATCATATTTGCTCTTGAGTTATTTTGAAAACAAATTGTTCAAAGTAGTTTTTCTATCAAAACCGTGTTGTATTTATATCCACCTCAAATAATTATCAATCGTATTAAGATTATAGAAATACAACAACAAAATATTTTTGCTTAGGAATTTAATAAAAAAAAAGCATAATATTAGAGGTGGCGTTATAATTATAAATCACCATTGTATATCATAATTGCCCAAACATTCGCAGATTTGTTTTTCTGAACGTGTTTCAGGAAATATGTATCTATTTTGAAACGAGGTTTTTCATGCTCGGAAACATCCAGAACATTGAAAAAGCTTAATTCGGAAACTAAAATTTCAAAATGTTCAAAGCGAAATATAAGTATAGTCAATAAAAAACCAAACTTTCCATCTAAAGTGTTTATAAATGTAACAGATAGACTATTATCACTAATATTCAAAAATGTCACCGTAAAGATCTTTAAACTGCGTATCAAAAAATATAATGTTTCAATTGCTGTTTTGGATATTAGTGTGAAACCCCAGCTATATACAATATTACCCAATTCGCCCTCTGCTGCCCACTGTCTGTCGAGCAAAATTCCAAACAAGCTAATAGCAATTTTGTTCGCCACATGTCTCCACCCTTAGCCGACATCCCATATATGCATATATACGCGGCATCGCGGACCATTAAACGAATCCGAAATCCCCCGGCATGCATGCTTTGTCCGGTTGCTCGACCAAGAAGAACATTCTAAATCGTGTGTTGAAAGGTTTGAACGTTTGTTTTTGTTTATGCCATCCATTTTGGTCAAATTGTCTTTGCAAAATAAAACGCCTAATCCCCCGGGCCCGGACCGAGAGCTTAAGCCAGATGACACAGGCCGGCTGGGCACTGTTCCGGAGCACAAGCCGGTGGAGTTTTGTAAAATAATAAACTCGAGCCGTTATCAAAATCTCGATGATAGATGGCATCTCCGTTGAAATTTGCAATGCACGACAGACGGGTGAAAGGAAAGACGCACACCGGCACCGAAAGAACCTGGGGTCTCCGAAATCGTAATATTAGTCGTTGACCGGTTTCGGGATTAGGATATAACATGAAAGCCATAATAAATAAATTATGAGCTTATAAATAAAGGAATAAACGTCTCCGAGATGAGGAAGGGCAATAAAGATAGATCTCGCGCACGTGAGTTATCGATCGGCTTGGGTTTGTTGGCAAATCGTTTTCCAGTTTCTGAAGGTGAACCCAACGGAAACGTATGCATGAACGGAGGGATGCTTCCATGACTTAATTTTGAATGATTGATTTACCCGGCGCGATGTTTTCGTTTTTACTTATTTTTTATGTGCAAATTCGTTTCAAAAATAGCCTCGCGGAATGCATTTGTCCAATCGGAGGCTCGAGATCTTTACGACTGAGAGGGCTATAAGATAAAGCAACGACAATTCAGGAGAGCGCACTTTGACCCTAAAGGTGATTTTCAGCTAAATGAACTTTTTGCAAATTATAGAAGTATTATCATTACAATTGCTGCTAAAGTATTACTATCTATAGATAGTAACACAGGTTTCCAGTTTGATTTCCTAGGTCAAGTACAGAAATAGTTTAGAAGCGTTAGACCTTCAAAATTGGCCCTAAATTGCAATCATTCTAAAATCTCATACAAAGAAATATCAATAAGCTAGGAAACTCAAGATGTACACAAATGCAATTACAAAGAACTTTCATCGAGGAAGATCCTTTTTTCTTTGTACGTGATTTTGAATTGCATTTATAGCTCTAGATTGCTATATAAAACCAATTTTCATATTGTAAACCAACATTCTGGATAGAAATCCAAAAACACTGTTAATTGTTTCCATTACTTCAATGATAAAAATACATTATAATTAACAACTTCAACAGTCAGCTCAGCCGGGCTCGGATTGTCAGACGATTTACTAACATGAGAACTCTATTCAGACCGGAATGGTTGGCTTGTGCCAAAATCGCCATAAAGCTAATGAGACCGTTTTTATGAGGCTCTGATGAATACGTAAATTTTTTTGATCCTGTCAGCAAGCTTTGTTAGGCAAATCGCTGGAATTAGCATTTATTCGTTTTGTGCCAAACGACTTCCATCCTTTAATTCATAAAACTGACCAGTTAGGTGATGCAATAAAATCTGACAAATTGTTTGCTTTAGATGACGAGTTTCACTCTTTAAAGGTAGTAAATTACGATTGTTGTGGAATTTCCGGAAAGTAGCCATCGTTGCATTGCAAAAAAAAAGACGCGCTGCATTTAAATGATTAGTTGGACCTTGACTGCCTGGCTGGGCAAATTTATCCGTACCAAACAGATTTTATTCGAAATCAAATCAAAGAGATTTACGCATTCACAACCAAATTTCATGAACCATTGAAATCTTACCATCCGGTAGCTCTGCGAAATCACGGCCACTGTTGCTGCCGCGTGCGTTTCCTGCAGTTCTATGCGGCACCCCTAAACAACCGGAAATGAGTCAGGAAATACACACTTTTGCATCTGAATGTGAGGAGTTTGGTCCGAAGCGGTCCTTTGTGCATTGTTGTTCGACTGAAGCCGGCAGCGTTCGTTTTGCTATTGCTTCGAGCCTTTCATTCTCGATGAGTCGTCGATGGTTGGGTCCGCATATTTTTCCTCTTGTGGAATATAAATGATATTCGAGTGACACACGCGAAACGATGCGTCTGTTTGGTTGGGAAGAAAAACAATATTTATGGCCGACCGGAAAACTATTTTTCAAAACGCCGGAAAAGTGCGGAAACGGATTTCGATTGATGGTTATTGAAGCATCGCCAGGTTTCCACACTACTGCAGACCTTTGTGGCGAGCGACGGATTGGACGATGCGTAAAGATAAATGATTCTCAAAAGCATATGAATATTCTTTTTGACTATTCTTTGTGATTGATTTTTGATATCTAGCTATTCGTATTAGATTTTTAACTACTTTTGCTATGATTTTTATTTTTCCCGCAACGCATTATCTAGTCGATAAAAATGTTTATTGGTGGAAAATCGTTAGTAAACATACCATTATAGAAGATAACTGCTGCATAAACGCTACGTAAACATAGCCATTTATCAGCAGCTAGTCGAAAGCTGTCATATCAAGCGGCTTGTTTGCAAATATGTGCCATAAGGCGGCTTTAGTCTGCCCAGTTCAAAGCAGGTATTGACTGCGTTACGCAGTATATAGTAGATGTTTTATCGCTGATTGTAGACAGGCACGTGCTACCTAATTATAGTATCATAACTGTCATATAAACTGGGATTTACTGGATACTGTTTGTTCTGTTCTAATCTGGAGGGACTGTGTAATTATGAGAAACGCCTATAACTCTTTTTGCGACTAATAGATAAAATATAGACTAACGATGTGATATACCTCTAACAACATCGGTTTTCTCTTCATTGAAACACAGTGGAAGGTGCAACTTAACGAACTGATCAAGGATTGTTTATCCTTTGACGAGTCTCGACTGTACGCTAAAGTTTTTTTACGCGTCTGTTTTCGAAGGATTTCGGAATTCACGCGGTCTTTTACGCGGATTTTCCAGAAAAGTCGTTTTTACGCAGTATGTTTATAATGGTTGTCCGATGAGTTCACTTAATCCAATTACTGAATATCCACTGATTCGGTCTAACCTTTTCATTCTCTTTCTTGATACTCAGCTTGATTCGCAGATGAGAATAACACTACTATTCATTTTTGTCGAAAGTATTGAGAAGAAATGTTACGCAAATTTCAGATTTAACGCTGTTTACGCGGATTTCGGAATTTTCGCGTTTTTTTTATCAGGTACTACGTATATCGGGCGTAAAAAAAAACTTTAGTGTATTTCAATATCCAATTTTGGGATTTTTTAAGACGAACTATTTACTTTAAACTGTAAGAAAATGATTCTTCAAATAATTTGAAAAAAATGCATATTCAATTAGGTTTCTGCGTTTTTTACGTGAATTATTTTACGAGGTTTTCACACAGATTTTCGAATTACCGCTGTTTTTTACGCGGATTGTTGAATTGAAAAGATGTTTTTTACGCGATACCGCGCTAATTCAAAAAAGTTTTGCGGATTTTCGAATTACCGCGAGCCAGAGACATAGTCAAAAAAAATGCTTTCGCCCTTCGAAAGATCCGAAACGACCGTCGAAATAGATAATTTTAAAAACTGGTCGTAGAATGTCTTGGATTTTTTCTAAAACCTTTCTAGGTGGTTTACTTTACGCGAACTTTTGAATTAACGTTGATTTTTGTATTACCGCGGTTTTTTTTACGAGGTATGTATCCCACCGAGTGAAAAAACCTGACTCTATTTTATATAGGTTATCGAACGTGCTCGGCATTGGTTTTCTCCGGAGGGTTTTTTGCAGTAGTCTCACACAAAAACCTACCGGAAAAATAGACGTTCGATACCCCAGTTATTTTTTCTTATACACAGTAAGAAAACTTTATATTGAATCGCATGTAAAGAATTGTCTCTTTCGCTTATGATAGAAAATTCCACGCAAATTTAAACGATATTGTACGTAATTTTCAAACAAAACTGTGTTTTTTGTCAGAAACTACTGAAATTCAAATGATATTGAACATAATTTCATCATGGTTTTCGTCCGGAGCCGCAAATATAAATGAGAAAATATTTTACGTGAAGTGTAATATCCATAATTTTTTACTGTGTATAAATGATTATTGTATTAGGGATTTTTGGCTATTTCTTCAACGTTTTGATAATTCTTTTGTCTTTATCAAAGAGGCTTCAAAATAATGTACGTACAAGGCGTTGTTTAGTCTTCAAATCTTAATTTCTTCATTACTTACATTAGTTCTACGTTTTGTTGTCATGTGAACGTTTGTATTAAAAAAATAAACAAATATTGCTGATTTTCAGTCGAACTCTAACCGCGTCATCAAAACAGTGGCACTAATCCGTTTAGAAGTGTACGCGTTCAAGAAACGGTACCCCGTCGCGTCAAAAACGAACATCATGCGGTAGTTCGTGGACAGCAGATACGCCCGTTTCGGCCAATATCTTGGTACTATTGGACAACAATCAGAGCATCGAAAGAAAGTCCGTTTCTGGACGGCCGACGACCCTGAGCTACAAGAAGCTTCAAAGGATGTTGAGGTGGAAGACCAAGGGAAAAGTAGCTACACGAATAAGATGGTCAAGTCCATTTTCCCGGAGAATCACGAAATTTAAAGTACGAAGTGCCTGCCAGAAAATCATCGTTCACCAAGAAATACCATAAGTGCGAAGACGCAATGTTCTGGCTGGATTCGGCGTCGCTCCCAAATCGAAGCGATCGTTGGAGATGGAGCGGCTTAGTATCGTTGAGCTACCCAAGTCGGTAAACCCACCCAGCGATCTCCAGCTGCATCCCATCGAGAATTTCTGGGCAAACCTGAAGCGTAAGTTCTACTCTAACAAATTTGACGCAAAAACTGAGGAGGAATTGAGAAATAAAACAAAGGAAGAACTCAAAAACACGCTATTTGATAAACGTTAGTTAGTGAGAATCCCGTAGTAGCTATTTGAGTGTTAATGTCCGCCCAATTTCTTAACTTTAAGCGCTTTCAAGTCAGTTTCAGTCAGGTTCTTCAAACTTTATACTTATACTTATACTCATACGAGAGATCATAGCGATCCTAATCTAGAATAAACAAACAATATCGCACGCTTAGCCTTGGGGCTAATAGCGGTCTCGATCAACTAGATTAGTTGAGAGAATTCGTTATCGATATTGTGTTTGGCACATTTTGCATGTGTAGGATAAGTACAAAGATCCTCGACTCGATCGGGAATCGAATCCGATATCACAACCGTGTGGGAGAGCTAACCGACCGACATCGCTAACCACAGAACCACGGGGACCACGACCTAATCCAGAATACGCCTCCACAAAACTCGGTCTTAGCTCCTCCTCCTCACTTTTAGTTCAGGCATTCTCGTCGTCTCTTCACCCTGCGGTTCACTTCGTTGTCATACGTTATGAGTGTACCAAGACAATCAAATTTATCAACCGCTTCGAAAGTGTCCCCTTCCATTACCACCGCTGCACCATTTTAGGTGCCGTGGAGGCCTCCTTCATAGCTCTACGAATAACACTGATGATGTTATTGTCTCTTGCGAAACCTAGTAGCATCTGAGACTTTGTGTCAATCGTGTCTCGAGTATCAGCTTAATTAGTTTTGTTAGGAAACCATGTTCAAGCATAATCTGTCACAGCTTGTTGCATTTCACTGAAGAGTACGCAGCCTTGAAGCTTATAAACAGATGATATGTCGTCTACAAGTTGTGTTCTCGAAACTTGACAAGGATCTGTCTCAAGGTGAACATCTGGTTCGTTATAGAATGTCCCGCTCGAAAATCGCAATGTTATTCACCAACAAACACTTCCTGCAACGACCTTAGTCTATTAAACTAGACACGGAAGGAAATCTCATAACGGAATTAAGGAGGGTTATGGTTGCTACAGTCGAGTCTATATCTGTTCTTATAGATAGGGTCTTGATACCCTTCAACTGTAGGTAGTTTCTCCTCGGACCGTACCCTCAAGATAATCCGGTGAATTGCACTTGACAACCGCTTTCGACTTTGAAAAGTTCGACTGGCACGTCGGCTTTCCCAGCAGCTTTGTATTTCTTCTGCTCTCTACAAGCTTTTTTCATCCAGTCCAAGGCTGACGGGTTCACAGCTTGTCCATCCTACCCAATTCTTCTACTACTCCTCTCGACGATTCTCCTGCCTTCTTCACCTTTCAACACCACTGCAAAGAGCAGTTTCCAACGCTTGGCCGACGTTTCAGTATCTCAGACACAGACCAGGGAGGGTCGGCCAACCTGCCGAGCATCCAATCCGTGGGCGACGACAGCCGTGTCGAGGTTCAGGAGGAGGCAAGGGTTACGAATGAGGAACTCACCGTGATCGCCAACTCTCTAAAGGTGAGCAAGGCACCGGGACCGGATGGTATCCCTAACCTGGCAATCAGGCTGGCGATAAAAACGGCCCCCGGGCTGTTCCGAGTAGTCATGCAGAGGTGCCTGGATGACTGTTTCTTTCCGGATAGGTGGAAGCGGCAGAAATTGGTCCCACTGCCGAAGGCTGGGAAACCACCAGGTGACCCATCGGCATATAGGCCTATCTGCCTGCCAGACACGGCGAGCAAGGTGCTTGAGAGGATTATCCTCAACAGACTGGTGAGATACACAGAGGGTGTAAACGGTCTGGCAAGCAACCAGTTCGGCTTCCAGAAGGGCAGGTCCACGCTGGATGCCATCGCCTCCGTCACCAAGACGGCGGAGATTGCACTCCAGCGCAAGAGAAGTGAAATACGCTATTGCGCAATCGTCACGCTTGACGTGAAGAATGCGTTCAATAGCGCCAGTTGCGACTCCATAGCGCTCGCGCTCAGGAGCATCCAAGTACCGGTGTCGCTGTACAAGATTCTGGAAAATTACTTCCAGAATCGAGTACTGGTTTACAACACAGAGGAGGGTCAGAAGTTCGTTCCAATCACCGCAGGGGTTCCGCAAGGTTCCATCCTGGGTCCGGTGTTGTGGAACGTCATGTATGACGGAGTGTTGAAACTCAAGTTCCCTGTAGGGGTTGTGATCGTCGGCTTTGAAGACGACATAACGCTAGAGGTTTACGGCGAGTCGATCGAAGAGGTCGAGTTGACGGCTGCGCATTGCATAAGGAAGGTCGAGGACTGGATGCGCTCCAGTAAACTGGAGCTCGCGCACCATAAGACGGAGGTCACGGTTGTGAACAACCGTAAATCAGAGCAACAGGCGGTGGTCAGAGTCGGAGACTGCACCATCACCTCAAAGCGATCGTTGAAGCTCTTGGGGGTTATGGTCGACGACAAGCTCACGTTCGGGAGCCACGTCTACTATGCCTGTAAGAGGGCCTCATCGGCTATTGCAGCACTATCTCGTATGATGTCCAATAGCTCAGCGGTCTATGGCAGCAAGCGAAGACTTCTTGCCAGCGTGGTTTCGTCCATACTTAGGTATGGTGGGCCAGTATGGTCCAGAGCGCTAGGTACTAACAGTTACCGCGGTAAACTGGAAAGTACCTACAGGCTCATGTGCCTAAGAGTTGTGAGTGCGTATCGTACGGTGTCATACGATGCAATCGGTGTCTTGTCCGGCATGATGCCTATCAGCATCGCCATCAAGGAGGACAGAGAGTGTTTCGACCAATGTGACACAAGGGGCATACGAGGCACCAGAAGGTCATTCTCGATGCTCCGTTGGCAGAGAGAATGGTCTAATTCCACAAAGGGCAGACGGACGCACCGACTTATACCGGAGATATCCGGCTGGGTCGGAAGGCGACATGGCGAGGTGAACTTCCACCTGACACAGATCCTGTCAGGCCATGGTTGCCTAAGGTAATATCTGCACAGGTTCGGGCACGCTGGGTCCCCCATGTGTCCCGAGTGTGTGGAAGAGGAGGAGACTGCAGAGCATGTCTTCTTCGTATGCCCCCGTTTCGTAAGAGCGCGGAGCAACATGATGGCTGTGAGCGCGCCTGGCACTACTCCGGACAATCTTGTCCGGAGGATGTGCGACGACCCTGCTTTCAGATACCTCTGGAAAAGCGGATTTCTATCTGCGTGTTAGGACCAAGACGTGAAATAAATTAGACTTGCACGATGATATGAGACTGCAAAACGCAGCCTCGTATTGCAAAACTTGTATCTGAAGTTCTTTTTGGGGGTCGCGGAGCTCTTTGTGCTTAACAAAATGAACCGCCGGGGCCTAAAAGGTTGGAGGGTCTAGGTCTATACCGATTGTTCCAAATCTTATTATTATCTGCATTGCTCGTAGTAGTCTCTTGACTGGCTCGCCGTCTTGAGTGTAGCTAGTGAGACACCACATTTAATAGTTCAGCGGTCCGCTTTTTCCGTTTGTAGATGACACCAGGTCTTGACATTTTCTGCATTTCTAAGACATTTGGCATGAAATTTTCTTCGGTATCAACAATTTCATGAACTACTGTGTATTTCTTTCATTGTTCAAAAAGTTGCACTCTGACCGCTTTGGTGCACGGATCGAATGCTGATTTGTTTTGTTACTGAAAAATAAATCCATTATTTATCATTAGATCACAAATCAATCAATTTTCAAGACTTATTCCATCTTTGTGAAATTATTTCACCGTTCAAAATGGTCGTTTTTTCCGTTTTCACTTTAGTGATATGACACTCAAAATAACCCATTTCTTACTTACGTGAGTCCCGTAATAGGGCTGTATCCACTTCACAGTGTAGTGTCTCCCATAATAAGTACCTTAATCTATTTCCAAATGCACTTATTTATTCCAAGAAAAATCTACAACAGTTGTTATTAAGCTATTTAAGCTCTGTATAAAAGCTAGAGTAGACTAAGAAGAATTTATTCCACGGATTGGTGAACTGAATTATTTGGAAAATATGAGTTTTTTTCTAGTTTTCAATGAGTGTGAATGTTTCACGATATGAATATATGGGCTGAGATGAAAAAACACATCATTCAGGAGTGATTTTCGCTGGAACCGTCCCACAGTGGTCTGAACTCGAAAAATCGTGATCGTTTTAGATTTGACTGTGAAATATTGATTCTATGTACCCAGTGACCTCAGCAAGTTTATTCCTTATAACAAGGCCTATCTTTTGTCGTTTTCGGTTTTTTGATAATCATCCCCCTAGTAGTTAGATATAAAAACTATTTTTTCTAATTTTCAAAATACCAGGTTGCTTTCTTCAGCAAAGTTGTAGGAAAATCTATATGAAAAAGAATTGCTGAGCACTGTAATCTTCTATCTGTACGTCTGATATGTAGTGGTGGGCACCATTCCGCTAATTCGCTAATTCGCTAATTAGCGACGCTGAAATTCAGTTAGCGATTTAGCGATTTCGCTAATTTTTGAGCTGGTTAGCGAAACTGTTAGCGTCGCTAAAATTATGGCCTTCGAAACGCTAATCGCTAATTCGCTAAATTTTGTGGAGAAGCGACAATAGAAATATTTAGAAAAACTGTGAATTGCTGATGGCTCTTGTCAGTTTTTTTACCCTAGAATGGAGTTCCAGTTATCGTACAAGCCACAGGAGCATTTTGAAGAACAAGCACAAGGTCTAGATTGAATTTTTGGCACACCAAGAACTTTGATGAATTGCAATGCGCTTGAAATTATGACAACTTTGGTTCTATTTTTTCGATTCAGATAATAATTGAATTTTCATGAAAACATTCCTAAGAGTATCTATTTTCAATGCAAGCTAAATAACTTTTGTTATTCTTGTTTTTACAAAATCAAATATGAATACCGTTTCGTTAACCTCTTACTGTAAATAGCTTTAAAAAGTAATTGTTTTCGTTTATTAAACCAAAACAGATCAAAGTGGTCCAAATTTTACAAAACATGAGCAATAAATATAGCGATATTTACATATTAAAAAGTTAGCGATTAGCGATTAGCGAAAGTTCCGCTAATGTGGGTTTAGCGTTTAGCGATTATCGAGCTAAATTTTCCGGTTAGCGACTTAGCGATTAGCGTCGCTAAATTTTCGGTGAGCGGTGCCCACCACTGCTGATATGACGAAATAGAGTTTTACGAGGAACACTCCTCAAAATTAGTTTTTCGTCCTTAACTTTTTCGGTAATCGATCGAAGCAAGCTGTGATCAAGAACGGACGTGAAAATGTTTCTCGTCGGAATTTTTCATCGTTTTTTCAAGTTTTTATAAGATTTATTTTCTATCCGGAAAAGGGATGTGTCTACGTTTAGATCGGCAACACTGTTAAGCCCGTACAAGTTGAAAAATAACCGTCTTGTGAATAAAAAGAAAAAATACATAGTTTTCGGGAAGTAAGGCCACCGGAGTCAAGTGCGATTAAATCAGATTAGAGCACCATGTCGCTGAAAGTGAAAGTGTGGCTATTAGTGAAAATCGAAGTCCGCAGAATCATTAATAAAAGTTGAAAATTTTGAGATTGATAAGCGTCTTCATAGTGTCGTGGTGTTAGTGTGTGTTGTGTACGGGACAGAGATGCCAGATGTTTTTGAAAAATGTCTGCAACTGCCCGAAAAACCGGAAAAATGTGCTCGAAATCTGATAAAAATGTATCCGTGATCCGAAAAAAATTTCACTCGCGCGAGTAAAAGTCTGTAAAAGTCTGCACACATTTAAGGAAAATCTGTGCAAATATAAGGAGACTCTAACAAAAATCTGCAGAAACCGTGGAAAAACTGCAAATATCTGCAAATCAATAAATACCTGCACACGGACTCCAAAAATCTGCGCTTTGCAGACAAATCTGCACATTTGGTATCCCTGGTACGGGAGCACGTATCACCTAATAGCGGTGGCAAAGCCATTTGCTTGGCAGCTTAAACACATACAGGTTCCCTACCTTTTGCTGCTGCTTGCACGTATGCGCAACGCCGCTCGCAATATTTCCATGCATCGTAGGAGAGACGGAGATCAAAGGATTGGAGAAAAGAAAAGGAGTATTGGTGTTGGTAATGTTTTGCATGTACCACGAGTAACTGTGGCACTGAAAAATGTTTTTGATTTAGGGCTCCATGTGGCCTTTCATGATAAGTACTAAAATTACCAAAAACATACTGATATTATTATTCCAATTAATGATGAGTACAGTGTTTAGCGCATTGGTGTACGTGAATTAAGTTTTGGTTGAGAATGAAGAAAAAAATTGTTAGCTTGTGTTGTTCCTGAATAGAGAGCCTGTATGCAGTCGGCGGGGCGCTAGCCGTTTGGGCGGCTGTCAACGTCAGAACGGGCGAGCTGTATAATTTTGCATTACCGTTGATCGTTTTGGTGTGACAGTTGCCTTAACGGTGGGTGCATTGTCGATTCTCTGACGTACGGGCTCACTTTTTCGAATTATGTTTGTGTGTCTGTGCAGATGTGATGAAGTCTATGCGGAGTCTTGCTTTTTTGATCAATTGCTCGGTGGTTGGTGTGTAGGCGCTGTGCGACTGTGTGCGTGTGAAGTGTGAGAACGAGTTTATTACCCGTTTCTTTTCGTGCCTTTTAGCTATAGGTACTAGTGGCGAGGGGGCGCAAAGCGTGTGTTTTCTTACGTGAATATTCCGGCTAACCGAAAACTTTTGCTCTAATTTTGCGATTTTTTTAGCTTTTGAACCAGGGGCGGCGCGTGGCTCATTACATTACATGTGCACTGTCATTTGTGTAGGTTCTTTTTCAAACCAAAGTGTTTCAAGCTTTGAATTGAAGAGTCTCGCTAGCATGCTTACTTGTTTTTTTTATATATATTTTATTATATTTCGATAATTGCATATATTTGGTGGGTATTAGAGAACAAAGTACATACCTGTGCAGTGCACATGTTGCACAGGTGGACCCGACACCACTGTTTTGAACAAATGTGTTATTTTTGAGCGCTTCGACAACAAATTTGAGACATTGACGATTTGAGATTTGGCGTGTATCTACATTTTATAAAATCATATGGATTTGATTATTTGGAGCTTTGCCAGGTTTTCTATTTAATAGGCAACTCTTGCGTCGTATAGCAAGTTACAAGAATCATATAGACATCTGTTTCCAAAGAGCATGGCTGAAAATTGAAGAAATAAATTCTATCGTTGCCACCGGCTTACGTACGAAGTATATAGTGTTAAGTTTTCTTCCCAATGCTGACAATTTATTTAAATTATTTTTTCATCAGCCACAGAAAGCAGCACAACAACCACCGTTGACATTTCGTGGATTTTCTTATAATAGTTCACTTACTATTTTTTTTCGTAACATTTTTTATTATACCCATGCACATTATAATTTCAGATGTGGAAAAATGCTATCAAAGCTCTTCCTTGTATGTTTTTGGGCCGTAACAAATTTCATTGGTGAATGATGTGCATTTTTGTCAGGAAATTAGAACTGCGTTGAAATTGATGTGAGCTTATGTAATATAATGTGTGAATTATCTGTACCGATGACTCTAAGTAGTGAATGGTTAGAGAAGGGAGCAACACATCTGAGCAAGCACTGCAATGTAATAGTAATAACTTATTTCAATATATATTTTTTAAGCCGCAGAAAGCAGCAGAGCAACCACTATCGACATAAACTAGTTTCATATGAATTCATCTATTTTATTTCAGAAAACCATAACGCACACTCTCCATTTGTTTTTCGAATATTTTCCTATTACTTTTTTTTGCATGTTGTACGTTAAAAATTCGAAAGTTTCAGCTTTGAAAGAAAGTCAATCGAAATCTTATTTACATATTCTTATTTTTCTTATTGTATTTTAATACATTTTAATTCATCCCACTTTATAGGTAAATAATTATTTTATTGTTATAATTAATTAAATGAATTATATGCTTATTTCAATATATATTCTTTTAGCCGCAGAAAGCAGCAGAGCAACCACTATCGACATAAACTAGTTTCATATGAATTCATCTATCTTATTTCAGCAAACCATAACGCACACTCTCAATTTGTTTTTCAAATGTTTTCTTATTACTATTTTTTTGCATGTTGTGCGTCAAAAATTTTGAAAGAAAGTCAACCGAAATCTTATTTACATATTCTTATTTTTCTTATTGTATTTCAATACCTTTTTATTCATCCCACTTTATAAGTAAATGATTATTATTATATTGTTATAATTTACTAAATGAATTATGATCATATCACTTATCAAAGTGAATCCTGATCGGTAACCCACCCTACTAACAAAACTCCCATCCGTGGTCTTTGTAGGGATGCAGAGGTATACTCGGTCTCTAACAAAGCAAAGACTGCATTCTAACATTCCTTCCCTATTGTAGGTTTCGTGCGGCACTGGTATAACAGGAAATTTATAGGTCCGAGCGAAACGTGTTCGAAAATTTTCGTTTAAAATCATTTTCCTTTTCACGAAAACCTCAAATTTTTAAACTTTTCCTACTCACCCAACCTATTTGAGTCTGTTATATACATATAATGAGCAAGTTGTATGAGTTTAAATCTCTTTTCTACCATCTTTTGAAGTATATTTTTAATGTGAATCGCAAAAACAAATCTACTTATAACTCTAGATATTTTGTTAATTTTGAAACAAATTTTTATGAGATAAAACTGAACCGCGTTTGGCATCGTTTGACATCAAAATCCAAAATAAAAAAAATTTGAAATGTGCCGTTGTTGCACGAAACTGACGATATCCCCAACTGACTGTAAGGACGTGGCCGGCGCCATTATTGGTCTATAAAACATCGGGTCATTGAATGATGCACAGTGAGGAGGAATGGCCACTCCCAGTCGTTTCTTCAGTTGATTTATTGTGCATCTTGAATGGCTCGGACCCATCACGGAGTAGCAACCATTGATATGTACAGTCAGAACTAAACTAAGCCAAGCTAAGCTAAGGAAAAGGGATGTGTCTACGTTTATTGAATGAAGGCCGCTGTTGTTTCGGTGTGAATTCCAAGTGTTTGATTTGAATCGCGATGAAGTGTTCCGAGGGTTGTCGTGTACGATCGAGGATAGTGCAATAATGTCGACGTATTTAATTTAGCCTTCCCGTCGCGTAATCGTTATATTTTAAGTGCAAAGGGTGGAGTAAAAGGTAATACGAAATGTGGCGGTTTCGTATTATCGGTGAGAGTGACGTCAATGTTGAAATCCGTGAAAGATTCGTGCAATTTTGTGGCTAATTTGTGAGAGCTGCATTTATTTTTCGGTGGCGGAGCACGTTTCCCGCTAGCCCTTGCCTTGCCATAAGTGTGTGTGAGTAAGTGCAAGGTTGC
This sequence comes from Wyeomyia smithii, assembly GCF_029784165.1. Classification (NCBI taxonomy): domain Eukaryota; kingdom Metazoa; phylum Arthropoda; class Insecta; order Diptera; family Culicidae; genus Wyeomyia; species Wyeomyia smithii. The sequence goes on from NC_073696.1 coordinate 106,837,718, forward strand.
TCTTGCTTGCGGCACGTTCTCGCACCAGCATGATGGTTCAGAGAGGACGCGAGAATTAAAGGATAAGTATTAGTGTTTGTGACGTTTTGCCTGTGTTTTTGTTTTGTTTGATTTGCATGGCAAAAGGGAACCAATGTTTTTTTTCTGCTTTTCACAATTCCTTTTGTGGGGATGCTACATTTCTCGAAAAACATCGAAAATGTTTTACAGATTTCCAGTATAAAAGTCTGTATAAAAATTTGTAAATTTCGTAGAAAATCGTAGGAATCTTTATGGCTTTACAAATCTGTAAACTGTAAACTGTATGGATGAGAAATTTATAATTCACAGATAAATTTAAATTTACATATGTGGCATCTCTGATTGTTATCGCGGTTTCTTAGATGCCGGTTTTGGAATTTTCTCACTCAATCGTTTACAGTAGGTACAGTGCGTACTGGGGCCGATGCTGTTCGGGTGACTGCGTCGAAACAGTTCGGGATGTGTTTTAACGCGCGTCAGTTTTCATTGTTGTTTTTTCTCCTCGCGTGAGAAAGGACGCATTTCGCGCCGCGTCCTTTGCAGTGTGGCGTCGGCCTAACCTCGGCCTGTATTTTGAAGGGCGCGTTTGCAGTTCTGTATGTACATATACTTGTGTGGGAATTTTGTTTTGCACAGATTGGTCTGTGTTTGTGGCATCCCTGCTTGTGACCGCGGCTTCGTGGAAGCCGGTTTTGAATTTTTCTAATCTACCGATTGGGCCGATGCGGCGCTAACTGCGTCGAAACAGTTGCGCGTCAGTCTTCATTGTTGATATTATTTCCTCAGGTGAACGGAGACGCGGTTACGAACATTTTGAGCAGTTTTATGCCCTTGTTTTATGATTTTTCTAGCTTTTGAGTAAATACTGAAACACATAGACAATTTTAAATTTAATTAAGTAGAAATCTTGTCGGTCAGCATGGCAAATAAATTTTGATTGCGATTGTTTTGGCATTTTGTTAAATCTAATTAGTACTCGGTCTTGTTAGATATGCATATTTGCATTTTTAAAAATTTTCTAGCTATGAATGCATGAAACTTTGCCAGTTTTTCATACTCAGTAGGTATCTTCGCTTTATTATTCAAGAAGTAAGTGGTTATCAACGCGAAATACCGTGTCTCCGCGCGTAGCGTCGGTAAGAGGGAATAGAGCGGTCGCGCATAACTTTCCGGGGTAAACGTGTTTTCGGCCCAGGTGAGCTTTGCTCAAATATAGATTTTCGGTGTGTTGTGACTTCCGAGGTGTACCAAACCATTTATTCGCAGACTGTCCACTAGAGATGGTCGGGTATGGGAAATTTGTTACCCGTACCCGACCCGTACCCGACTAATCGAAAATTTTCAAACCCGTACCCGACCCGAACCCGTAGTCTGGTTTGTTTAAAATACCCGTGCCCGACCCGAACCCGAAAAATATCTATTCCAACTACCCGTACCCGACCCGTAGCCGAAAGAAAATAACGCCGAAATTGCTTGAACCCGACCCGTACCCGACCCGTCCTGGTTTTTTTTTTTTTTTTTTTCAAAATACCTGGGTACCTCGCACGTTATATGCACTAATTGTCATATGTGGTTTCTCGAGATGATGGTCGGAGTTAGACAAAAACCGAGTGTGAATGTGAACGCATGTTAATGAACCCAGAGTTCCAGGCGGATGGTCCACTATAAGGAAGAGGTCCACTATGAAAAGTGCATGTCTGGTTTTATGTGAACATCGCAGCAACCTGAAATCTTAATATTATAATATAGTCAAAGTTAATATTATTTATAACTTGAGAAAAATTTAATAATTCATTTGCATTTGCCAAAAACCTGTAATTTTTTAGTAAAGATTCGGTGTCATCGAATCAATCTAAAAATCGGTATAACACAGATATTTCTGTACATCCCTGGTCACAGTGCAAACAAAGACTATGCTATCGCTGTCAAATCTCATATACATATTTGCTTCGTACCAAACACAGTAGAGAATCGATGGCCATCCGCCTGAATTTTTTTTACGTCAGCTGTTTCATAATATTTTTCCTTTATTGCTATTATTATAGCAATTCAAGTGTCTAAATCCAAAATGTGGGTGCAATATCATGAGATCTGTTTTTTTATAACTTTTCGAAGTTTGGCATACTGACGTTTTTTGACATGTGTTTAAAAAAAATTCATTACTTTGAAACAGCTTCAATGATAGCTTGGATTTTTTTGGTGTCAAAGAAAAAGTTGATTCGTTCGTAGTTAGTTTGTATGTATTACCTATTTTGTTTTAATTTAAAAAAAAATTATTTTTCGCAAAATTTGGTTGATTTGAGGTGTTGTGCAAATGCTACGTAATTTGTTTCTGTGAGGAGAACGCCCTGTGGCTAAGGGGAAAAGTGCCAAAATCATTAATAATTAGGTCACCTGCTTTATGGACGGCCCCAAATAAAAAATGGAAAGGAGATTGGTGTTCAGCACCCCAAAATTAAGTAAATACCATATTTTTGTCGCATTTATCCACTCTTTTTTTACTTAACCAGCCCTTGTATTTAGTTGCCTTACTGTGCAATGCTCCGCGGTTTTCCTCACAAATATGAAAAAAGCCTGGCAAAAATTCCATTCAACTCAAAATGGTTGCAGGAAGAACTATTGACTTTCACATTAGAAAGAGATAGCATGATGTCATTCCCTTGGTGCAAACACTGCCGACAACTGTCAGAATAGGTATTGGCCGATCTCTCGTTGAGTGAGAATGGGCAATTTCTTGTTCGATTTTTCCGATTATCGACACTAAGAAAACACCTAGGTTTGAAATGTTAAAAATTAATTTCTCCTAATGCACGAAAATCAAATTACCCGTACCCGACCCGAACCCGTAAAATATTTTTTTACGCTACCCGAAACCCGACCCGAACCCGTCGGGTACGGGTCTCGGGTAAAAATACCCGTACCCGACCATCTCTACTGTCCACCCGTAGGTTCTATTCCAGCACGCAGTGATTCAGAGTAGGTTCCGTTCGTTCGATAAATATCGTAAATAATTAAACGCGACAAAACATTGTAATTAATCGCCACCAAATATCGCAATTATTTGCAATTAATATCAGGATTAGACGCGACTCGTCTGTCAACGCACACATCTTTTTTTTCTTTTTCTTTTTTTTTCGTTCGATTTGAACGGCGATGGCCAAGCAAATAGGCCGTTTTTGAAGCTCTCTTGCTGACCGCTTGCAGTATGTGTTGAGGGTCTATATATTTACTTTTTTCTTGTTTTTGGTTAATGCATATCTGGTTGCTTCGTAACATTGTGTAGTCAGCTGAGATAAATCAATGAGAGATACGTTTCGGTAGTTGCATAATGACTTCATAAACATATTTTCGAATATTGGAGTCTGTCTTGATTAGATTATAGGTCCGGTATCCTCACGTGCGATTTATTTTTGCGGTGTTACATCATCAACCGGAATAAGTTCGGATCGCGTTATGATTTCCGTAGAAGATAAAATGAACTCGTACGCGCGATATTTGTTATTATGAACCCGGTATTAGAACTCAGCGCATCGTTTACCAAAACGAAACCTGCTGCAAACCTTACCCTTTCCTCCAACATCCCAGTGATTTCTCGTGGAAGTGCAGAGGTGTTCTCGGCTTCCAATAAAGCGAGTATCACGTCAACATATTCCCATACACACTCCTTCTTTGACCTGCGTTCGGATGCGGCCGGCGCTGGTATTGCCTAATATAAAGATCAAGGTCACCAGTTTTTACACATTGAGGATGAATTTTAATCCCAAGCATCATCCATTGGTTCTCTGTGTAATTACAGCTGATCTGGCAATAACGGAGTAGCAACCGCGGGCGGTCAATCATGCTCAAAAAAAAAAATCAATCATGCTCATGCTCATGTTCATGCTCATGCTCATAACTTTTTCGGTAATCGTCGAAACAATTCAAGATGTTCTAAGATTTTGTTCATTCTGCTAAGCCTCGCATTTTCGTAGAATATATTGGTTTGCTAATTTTATTTGTTGTAAAGATATTTAAAGTTTTTTGCTGAAAATAGCCATATTTCGAGTCCATATTTCTCCGGAGTTTGCAGATTATTTGCTTGCATTTATAATCCGGTATTTTTTCCACAGGACTTGATATAAATGTACTGAAGTGTTGTGGAGCCATCCTTCATGCTGTTGCTTCTGGTAGAAAGTTGAACGCAGAAAAATTCGATAGATATTGCATCGACGCGGCGCGAAAATTAGTGGAGTTATATCCATGGTACTATCTACTTGCGTCAGTACACAAAATACTAATTCACGGTGCACAGATTGCTGACCACTTTTTGGTTCCGATAGGACAGCTCTCGGGAGAAGCGCAGGAAGTATTGAACAAAATTATACGGGAAACACGTGAACATCAAAATATGGCTATTTTCAGCAAATGAAAATATCAACCAATATATTCTACAAAAATGCGAGGTTTAGCAGAATGAACAAAATCTTATAACATCTTGAATTGTTTCGACGATTACAGAAAAAGTTATGGACAAAAAACTCATTTTGAGGGGTGTTTTGCTTTCATTCAGTACTCGATTGGATACAACTAGAAACAGTTGAACTCTTTTGAGTAATGCAGTTATTTTGATAAACTTTCAAATGCATACAGTCTGGTTTGCTACTATCTGCAACCTTCGGAGAAACATGGACTCGAAATATGGCTATTTTCAGCAAGAAACTAGAAATATCTTCACAACAAATAAAATTAGCAAACCAATATATTCTACAAAAATGCGAGGTTTAGCAGAATGAACAAAATCTTAGAACATCTTGAATTGTTTCGATGATAACAGAAAAAGTTATGGACGAAGAACTTATTTTGGGGAGTGTTCCTCGTAAAACTCTATTCCGTCATATCAGACGTACAGATAGAAGATTACAGTGTTCAGCAATTCTTTTTCTTATAGATTTTCCAACAACTTCGCTGAAGAAAGCAATCTGGTAATTTGAAAATTAGAAAAAAAATTGTTTTTATATCTAACTACTAGGGGGATTAATCAAAAAACCGAAAACGCCAAAAGAAAGGCCTTGTTATATGGAATAAGCTTGCTGAAGACATTGGGTACATAAAATCAATATTTCACAGTCAAATCTAAAACGATCACGATTTTTCGAGTTCAGACCACTGTGCACTGGTGTCACGAGGTCTTTCGAACAGGAAATTTATTATTTATGTGTCTGGGTGATTGAATGTAGTGAAGAAATGAGAAAATAAGTTGAAATGAGTTTAGTTAAAATTGATGAACTCCTCGGGATCAAACGGTTTTAATGAAAATTGTTTTTTAAGCAATTCTTGATCTTTTTATTGATCTATAACTCTCAAATTAGTCATACAATCTTCTATGAACAGCTCGTCGTTTTACTTAAATAAAAATAATTGAGCCCTAATTTGTAGCAGAAAAAATTGACCACAATCTTGAATCTTACCGCCATCTTGGATTTTATCAGAAAAACGTGATTTTGAGCGAGTACGCAACCACCGATTTTGTATTTACAACGCCATTGGAAAGCTGAGGAAAAATGCTTCAAAGTATAAAAAGTTAGCAACGAGTTCGAAATCGTAATTGATAGCTACTATAGATGTGATTAACCAGAACCATCTATTAAACTCCGAAAAAATGAAAATCTTGAAGCTTAAAAAACGCACAAAAAGGCTTCAGTACACCTAACAAACCACCGCACTATAAGATGCGCCTATTGAGTCAATGTGTGAATGTTGGCAAGCAATGTCATCGAACCATCACGGAAGGCACTGCGGTGTGCCATGCACGACACGTGACAATAACAATTGGCACAATTTGAACAGTTTCCTCTTTCATCCGCGCCGAGAAACGGTGACGTCCTGTACAGTGCGCGTGCCGAACCCATTTCTCATTCCGCTGACGTCGACGTCGTTCATCGCTAGCGTACCTCCCAGCGTTAGTTGCTCGGAAAATAATGAGATTATGGTCTACTGCTATCTATGTAGGTACTGCTTTGCTATCATTCGCCATGGATAATTGTCAAAATATGGTGACTTTTGAGTGCTTTGAAAGTCATTCGAGCATTGCGACAGTGGGAAAATGTACCGCTTCGGGAGACGGTAGAAAATAAACAAAAATTTATTAACTCCCCGGTGACGTGCTGTGGCTGGATCGCGATTCGAGCGAATGAATATGTTTACCGGGGCACGTGACCAGTCGCCACACACAGTGCCAAGTGATGACAACCGTAACGTTGCGGTGCGTTGATGTGGGAAGCGGGAGTGCAGAACATGACGAATGTCAGTTGGTTATCTGCAGATACACCAACCTGGTGCGACGGTATCGGATCTTTCCTCCTGCAATGTAGGTATTTTAATTAAACAAGAATTTTCAAAGTCTTTTCTTTGGAAATTCACATTTAACTCTAGTTTTTTGTACAATTTTTGTCGCTCAAATGGTCACTCTTTCAAAAAAAAAAATCGCACTGAATATAAGATAAATGATTCCAGACTCCCCCTGGGAGAACTTCATAATGACTCCAGCTCCGGTCAGTGAACCGTATCGAGTAAACTGCGCTGGGTATGTGTTCTATATGATTATAGACCACCATTCACCGTTCGGGCGTTTATACGTGATATCTGCACAATGTTACAACTTGCCACGCTGCGGTCGTCATGTTCTTGTCACGCGTCGAAATCTAACCTCAAAAGTCACACCGCATCTGCTCCAGAAGACATTTGTCGATGGGATTTTTATGCTTTTTACGACCAGCACACGTGGCGCTCGCGCGTCGTTCGCTCAGGTAGCCTTTTTCTGACGCCGCTGTCAATTAACCGAATCTATGACGAAGTGGATGTGTGGCCGAAAGGGACAAAATGTAGTTTTTTTTGAGCCGTTGTTATCCAACAGCGGAACAGGTGGAACGAATAGCAGGTCACGCAAACAACGACCGGCCGGAGAAGTTATCAACCAGCGAAAAGAATTTAATTAATAAATGAGTTCATTACCTGTTTTTTCACCAGACTTGAGACATCTTGTATCTTATCTCAAACTGGCTGGAACTAGCGGTAGTGGTTTGAAATGTGCCCTTCCGAGATAGGCTGGGAGCTGCTGAAGGATTCGGACGGACAGTGTCGACAGGAATTTCAGAGGATTATTGATGACTGATGAAGCAGCATGTCTTATGGCGTCATATCTCAAGGTTTATTACTGGCCGAAGAATGCCAGTAGCGGAACGCTTTTACTGCTGCTGGTCAGTTTCAAACGAAATATCGGTCACTGGTAGCATAACCTTACAAGTATCCCTAAACATGACAGCTGTAGCGTCGAGATAATCGGTTCTATGTGGGTTTGACATAAATAGGAATAGACAAACACGAATGGAATAGATGTCAGGCAGATTGCAGGCAAGCTTATTTATTCGTTGCATGGAAATACACAACTTATCTGCTTTTGCGATTCTTTAATATTTTGTTTCTTCTATGATCATTAGTTGGAACAAGATGCAATGTAGGTAATTTAGAACTACAATAATTGAAAACGTTTCAGGTCGAAAGTATTATTGCTCAATTCAGGAAACATAAGCGATATATTCAATTTAAAAAAAAAGACCTGCCTTTTTTATTTTTACTGCGTAATCAAGTATTTTTTTGCTTCAGCGATCCCACAGGAGAAGACTGGGGTTAAAGCTAAGTTAATTAGAAAGTGATATTCGATACTCACAGTGGTGGGCACCATTCCGCTAATTCGCTAATTAGCGACGCTAAAATTCAGTTAGCGATTTAGCGATTTAGCTAATTTTTGAGCTGGTTAGCGAAACTGTTAGCGTCGCTAAAATTTTGGCCTTCGAAACGCTAATCGCTAAGTCGCTAAATTTTGTGGAGAAGCGACAATAGAAATATTTAGAAAAACTGTGAATGGCTGATGGCGTACGTAAATTGCTTCGAAAGACGAACATACTTTACTGCGAAAGTTACTTTTGTCAGTTTTTTTTACCCTAGAATGGAGTTATCGTACAAGCCACAGGAGCATTTTGAAGAACAAGCACAAGGTCTAGATTGAATTTTTGGCACACCAAGAACTTTGGTAAATTGCAATGCGCTTGAAACTATGACAACTTTTTCGATTCAGATAATAATTGAATTTTCATGAAAACATTCCTAAGAGTATCTATTTTCAATGAAAGCTAAATAACTTTAGTTATTCTTGTTTTTACAAAATCAAATATTAATACCGTTTCGTGAACCTCTTACTGTAAATAGCTTTAAAAAGTAATTGTTTTCGTTTGTTTAACTAAAACAGATCAAAGTGGTTCAAATCTCTCAAAACACGAGCAATAAATATAGCGATATGACTATTTACATATTAAAAAGTTAGCGATTAGCGATTAGCGAAAGTTCCGCTAATGTGGGTTTAGCGTTTAGCGATTATCGAGCTAAATTTTCTGGTTAGCGACTTAGTGATTAGCGTCGCTAAATTTTCGGTTAGCGGTGCCCACCACTGGATATTCACTATATATTTCTGTTGCAAACCAAAAATCCAATTGGCGTTGACGATGTTTGACGATTCGCTTGGTTTTTGCATGCGAAAAAAGGAAGAAAATATTTTTGCTTTTGTCATCACATACATTTTGACAATTACATTAAAAACAGCCTTTAAAATCTTTTTAACACCGTCAACGTGAAACTGTTGACCTCTCTCCACCGTGTTTACAATGTATGATCAAAAATCTATTTTGAAGGATCCACTCGACATAAAGTCACAAACATAAATAGTCTTGAAGGATCTTGTTGGTTGCTTCTTACAGAGCCGCCTTTTTCAGTGTCATTTTGAGTCACGATATTAAAAAAAAACTTTTTCTTTATTTAAGACCAAATTTGTAAGAATTTCCTCGCAATATTTTTAGTTTTGATTACAGTTTAATGTTTTAGTCATAACTTTATTCCTTCAATATTAAACAACAACATTTCTATACAAAATGTAGATACATTAGCATGGTTTGTGATACTTACATCACGGACTCAAAATGTCCACCCTTGGCTTCAACGCGCGCCTTCAATCGTTTAGGTAAATTGTCGACGATGGACGATAGTTCTTCCACAGATATGACATCCCAGGCTTTGTTTAGACTATCTTTCAAATGATCCAGTGATGTGTGTGGTTTAGTATAGGCTCTGGATTCAAGAATAGACCAAACGGAATAGTCCATTGGATTTAAATCAGGAGAGTTTGAAGGCAATTCATCTTTAGTTTAATATCTCGGAAAAAGTTTGCTACAGAGTTCCAGTGTTTTTTCGCTCCCTGCGATGTAGCCCAATCTCGATGTAATGTCCATTTAGTTTTACCGGAATGTACACGTGCCCAAGGTGCCACTGTGTCGGTCGAAAGCTGTTGGTAAACAAATTGATTGATTTTTACACCCTTTTCAGTGAATATTAAAGGGGGTACAGTGAATATTAAAGGGGGTACCGTAATTCCCGCCCAAACCATCACCGAAACTGAATGATGTGATCGAGCTACGTTCATACGCTTAGAAGAGCCTTCAGGCAAAAGCTGGCGTCATTTTGGTGGTTATGAAATTGCTCCCAGTGAAAATTTTCTCATCGGTGAATAAAGTTGTGTGATGGCGTCCCTCGATAAATTCGATTTCGATCTTCGATTTTCGGTATCGGTTTTCTTTCATCCTGTCATTTAGATAATGATTTTTTGAAAATTTGTAACAACGTAATCCTAAATCCTTGTAAAGAATAGTTCTTACAGATTTCGAATCAATTTTTAATGATTTTGTCATTTTTCGAATTGACCTTCTAGAATCACGGTTAATCCGGTGACGAATAATTATTCGGTTCCCAGGGGTCCTAGCGTTTCTTTTTCTGCCTCTTCCTGAACGGTCCTTTAAATTTCCCAGGTCATTATATCGTTTTATAGCGTCTCACATACTAACGATACTTTTAGCGAATTTCTTTATTCCACTGTGTGCGGGCAAAACTGCCGAGGAATAATGAAACGTCATCGCCATTTAAGACGCAAGTAAGAAAGAGATGCCAGATAATTGTTTACGAACTAAGCACGTGCGGTGGTGGGTTGAAGCTGACAAATTTTACAGTGCGCCTCGGGCAGCACGGCAGGTCAAAACTGGGTCAAAATCGAGCGAATAAAGAAGGGTTTTGACAGCAGGTAGTGCACTTCCAGGTCAAAACAAGGTGAGCTGGTGGAATAAAGAAATTCGCTATTACTGGACGCTTTCCTTGTTCATACAAATCGATCACCGCAATACGTAATGGACTTGACTTTATTATGACACTTAATGCGCTTAATGCGTTTCAAAGGAGATTTCGTGGTTTTGTTTACACATAGTCAAGGTGGAAAGTTGCATAGGTAAGCTCATTTCAACATCTGTCAAATCTTAGTTATACACTGAAACACAAAACACGGATAATTATTCCTCACCCTGTATTGTCTTTACTTCGACAGCAGTATATTTTTTTGCATTATTTATTTACCATTTTGTGAATCAGGCGAATAAGGCTATGAAATTGGAATACTACCCAGATACACGAAAATTAGAATTTCCGGCCAATCGGTGAACATCAAAACCCTATTGGCAATGCGTTCGACCTTCAAAAGACTTCAATCGAAACACGACGAGCTCCGGAGTAGAATCGAATTCAGACAAATCGAAAAGAGTCATAAAAGGCCAGTGTGAAAACGCAGTACAGCAAAAGGCGGGTCTTCAAGCGCAGAATCCAGAATCAGATTAAGATGGAGCGATATGTCAATATCATTGACATAATGTATCTTAATTTTCACAAAAAGAACAAATCTCCAGCTAAAGGTGAACACAAATTATTCAATAGAAACGCCGAGGGCGTAAATATCGCCGCTGGAAATCTCCGAAGAAATTTTATCCGTTCGCTCCTCAGCCGCAGCACATTTCCAATTCTCCTTATTTTCGGCTTTTTTTGGAACTTTGGATGTGCTTTGAACAGTCAGATCAGATCTCGGGCAGCAGTCAGGTGTGATTCGCTTCTTTGGTTACTTGAAGAAGAAAGGGACTAAGCTTCGAATGTCTGCCGGCCTGACGAGCCAGAAACTCGAAACAATGGCATTATTTGCCTCTTTAGCATCATTCTTCGCACGCCGCTGTTGTACTTATCGAATGGAACGAATCGGCATGGCAGCGAGTCCCACCAAGGTGCCTATAGGATTCCGCCTCACTCATGTCATACGTTCCGAGCTTGCGCGGTCAAGCGTATCACGATCCGTTGTCGCCATTGTTCGAAATGTGTCTTTTCATGGGAGATATCATCTCCGGAGGGATTTGAAGGCAGCCGCTGGGTGTCTGAATTTATGGTGGGAAACCTTAGGGAGACAATATTGTTCCGTTGTGTTATGAGAAGCTTTGTCAATCAACACGCGAATTTGATTATCGGCAAGAACAAATGGAATAGATCAATATTTATGTTACTGGAACGAACGACAGGAGTGCAATCTGCATGAAATAGTAAAGCAATCCTTTGCTGGGGTGAAATGTTGACTTCTAAACTGAATATTTGGTTGCGATACCATGCAACATGTGAGCGCATCACTTTACTTTGTAAAATGTTGTTTTTACTAAAAATGATAGTAACTTTCTTTTCTAGGAGTTTGTTTCTCAAATATGTATATTAATTGAAGATTATATGTATTTTTCATTCATCTCACTATAATTTTAGATACTACTAGCTGACCCGGCCATCTTCGTCCCACCTACTTTTTTTCTTTATTTAATTAATTTTGAACAATTCTAAATGCATTTTGCATACTTCCCATAATTGACCTTGTGATTCGTCTATAGTCTGTAATACATGACGAATCGAATGTTAGAAACGTTCAAACTCAAGAGTTAAATCGTTTGTAATGATTGGTTTTATCGGAATGAGAACATTCTCGCCCGTGAACTTGGCTTAAACTATCGCTGCTTGTAATATGTACATTAATTTTTAGATGCTTTACGTTCAATCTTGTGGCATTACCTAATTTTGGTTGTTTCAGGTTTCTAAGCATGGCTACTTCTCGAGATTATTGTTACTATCTAGTGGTTTATTCATACAATATGTTGATTTGCAAGTATTTCGTTTCGAAAATTTGAATTTAAAGACGACCACTGTTAGTTTCTGGAAAACAACCAAAATAACTAAATACCTCTCAATATGAGTATTTCCGGTGTCAGATTGATGCCAGAAAATTTGCTGAAAATGACCGAATACCACCCAATATGAATATATTCAGAATTAAGGCGATGTACAGCAGCCAAAAGTCGAGGATGTTGTCATTTCGATAAAACCAATCATTTCAAACGATTTGTCTTTTGACTTTGATCATATCCTATGGCCGATTCGTCGTGCATTTGCAGACTTCAAACAAACCGCAAGGAATCAATGAACTTGGAACGTTCAAATAGTACGACACCACATTTAAATTATGTTGAGGCCACATATATTGATCAAAACAGGTATAGTTTTAAATAGTCTTTGAATTTCTCTTCTTTCCATAACTTTTGAGCCACATATCAAATTGTTCTGAAGTTTTTTTATTTGTTAGTTTGAAAGATGACTCGTTCGTATGGCACTAGTTATGTTCAAATAAGTCATGTAATCTTCGAGATAATAGACTTTCGTTGTTTTATAAACAATTTAATACATAACGGTTGCTTTAGTTCGATTGTAATCAAATGAAATGGGAACGTATAGGGCAGCCAAAATTTTAAACAACGTGTTCAATCATAATTCATCAGTTAACCCTTAACTAGCCCGCTCATCTGATAATAATATTAATCAAATAGGTTGTGTACTTTCTGAGATAATGAAGTTTCGTGATTTTCACATTTCGGTACATTACAGACGAAGTTACAGTCCGATTACAGTAAAATTCAATAGGGTGTTATGAGGCAGCTAGTCTTTAAATTTTACACTAATTTTGTGGAAACCGGGTCAGCCATCTTTGAGAAAAGTGTGTGAGTTCAAGTAGTCTTGTGAATATTTTACTTTCCATAGCTGGATTTCACATTTTTAAACATAACAGGCAAAGTAATAGTCCGATTGCAAAACAAATCAACAGGGTCTTATGGGGCAATTAGACCTTCAATTTGACACTGATTTTATGAAAATCAGTCCAGCCATCTCTGAGAAACATGAGTGGGATTAAACAGTCTTCAAAACACGTTTCTTTTCATAACTTTTGAACCACAAGTTCAATCTTCATAAAATTCAAAAGTTAAGGGTTTTTTAGGTAGCCCGTTCATTTGAAACCAATTTCGTTCAAATCGGTAGTGTTGTTTTTGAGATAATGATGTTTCATGATTTTTACATTTTGATACATAACCTCTAAACTAAAAATCCGATCACAATGAAATTTAATAAGGTCTTATGGGGCACCAAGACCTTTCATTTGCAATTAATTTCATGAAAATCGGTTTCAGCCATCTCTGAGAAAAGTGAGTGAGAATAAAGATCTGCACATACACACACACATACATACAGAAAATGCTCAGCTCATCGAGCTGAGTCGAGTGATATATGCCATTCGGCCCTTTGGAGCACTTTTATACTTTCGGTTTCGCAAGTGATTGCTATACCTTTCTAGGAGAAATGCAAAAAAGCACTTCGGTTCGTTTGATTGGTATGATTGAAACTATCGCACAAGTATAGCAGAGAGCCTTAGTTTATCTCGATTTCGGAGAAGGATGTCATCATTCACACAATCAAACGCAGCTTTGTAACGTTTGCGGAAAAAAATGGACCTTTTGCAGATGGTTGTATAAAAATTACTAGGACAGATAATTGACTTTAATAAATTTTTCATGCAAGGTTATGTTAGCAATTATGCAATTATGCAATTGTGCAATTATGTTAGCTTATTTGTAAATCTCTGAGTTGGTCTCGAGGTACGATGCTGGCCTAACAAGCAAGTTGTCGTAGGTTCGAGTCTCAACTCGGGTGAGACTGTTAGTGTCAGTACGATCGTAACACTAGCCCCGCAATTTTTCTGTACATTAAACAGTTGGCTGTGAAGTCTGTGTATAATAAACAGAAGGTCATGTTTCGAATCGGAATGTAGCACCAAGGCTGTGCCTTTTTTGCTTGTAATAAATACTACCCTGTTGCTAGCGGCCTTCCGGCAGTTCACTGGAACATGGCAGACGAAAACATGCGTGTAGGCATGTTTTTGAGTTCACCCTTCGTTTTATCAAACATGTCCTCCTCAGTTTTTCCGACAAAATTGTTGGAGTAGATCTTACGCTTCAGGTTTGCCCACAAAACTTCAATGGGACGCAACTTGGGGATGTTGGGTCAACTTGAGTTCAACATCGATATTCAGCCGTTCCATCTCCTCCGACTATCGCTTCGACGGCCAACGCCAGATCCGGGCAAAACACCGGACCTTTGGCCTTAATGGTATTTTTTGATGAATGACGCAACTTCCGGCAAGCACTTCGTACTTTTATTTTTATCGTTCACGACCAGTCCGGAACGAAAGAAGAGAGGTCTTGTCCTCCACTTCTCGTTGATTGTTAGCCACAGCAGCACCTTCTTAGGGAACTTTTTTGTGTGAAGTAAACTTCACCTCAGAGCTCACTTTCTTCATGGGGGAAGTGAAATACGACGTGTCCTGCCAGTCGTTGCCTACCAGGATGAGATAGGTCTCGTCGTCCATCACCAGCGACACGTCATGACTTGCAGGGAAATTCGGCATTACCATCTTATTTAGGCACTGCTGCTGAGTGCTGTGTCATTGCCTGCAGTTCCGAGACCAGTGGACGGGACTGCCGCTTCCTGACATGTAAGTCCATATTCACCAGGTACTATTTCACTGTTTGACCGGTTGCACCGAGCTCCCGGCTTAGCGCTTGCAGTGATGTCGCCATTTTTTTCAGTCTTCCTCTTCAGCATTCTTTGGAGCTTCTTGTCACTCAGGGTTTAGGCCATTCGGAACCGGGCTTTCTTTTGATGCTCTAATTATTGTCTAATAGTGCCAAGATGTTGTAGATGCCTGAACGGGCGTATCCGGTGTCCACGAACTGCCGCACGATGTCCGTTTTCGATGTGGCAGGGTACCGTTGTTTGACGAAGTATCTTTACTGTTTTCGTCATCACGGTCAAAGTTCGACTGATAGAGCTGTCAATTTTGACTAATGGGTTACTGTTAGCGAATTTATTTATTCCACCAGCTGACCTCGTTTTGACCTGAAAGCAACCTAACTGCTTTCAAAACCCTTCTTTATTCGCCCGATTTTGACCTAACGTGCGTAAAGAATTATCTGGCAGCTCTTTTTTACTTGCGTCGTAAATCGCGATATCGTTGCTTTATTTCTCGGCAGATTTGCCCTGACGCAGTGGAATAAAGAAATTCGCTATATGATTGATACTGCATGGGTAGTTTTGTCAGTGCGTGTGAAAATAAACCCATGAAAAATAGACAATTTTTGTCCTTTTTTTACCGTAAAAGTTAAATAAATCAGACAGGCAGACCATTTGTTCCATTTGTAGGTCATTTCTTGAACCCAAAAACTTACATATGTGGAATTTGATTCCATCTGCTTGATTAGTTTTTGAGTTATGCAGAAATTTGTGTTTTATTTGTGAGGAGCCCTCCCTTTCAGAAGGAAGAAGGGTCTTGAACTATCATAACCCCTTTACTCCCCCCTCCCCGGTCCACAGTCAAAAAATGACGGTCAAAAGTTTCCTACTTTTTCGTACATCTTTGAAATTCGGTGTCTTCGGAAAAGTTGTTAAGAATACTGATTAAAATTGTCTAACATTTTCATTTGATTACTTATTAAGTTAGGATTACGCTTAGAAAAATAACTTTTTCATTTTACGAGATATTCAATCTCTATCTTCAGAAAAGTTGTAGAGATATCTATTTTATGAAACTTTTTCGAAGACATGAAATTTCTAGGTCTAATATCTGAAGAAATATAACTGTTTTGCCTTTCTCCTAGAAAGGTATAGCAATCACTTGCAAAACCGAAGATATAAAAGTGCTCCGAAGGGCCGAATGGCATATATCACTCGACTCAGCTCGACGAGCTGAGCATTTTCTGTATGTGTGTGTGTGTGTGTGTGTATGTGCAGATTTTTATTCTCACTCACTTTTCTCAGAGATAGCTGGACCGATTCTCATGAAATTAATTGCAAATGAAAGGTCTTGTTGCTCCATAAGACCCTATTAAATTTCATTGTAATCGGATTTTTAGTTTAGAGGTTATGTTCAAAAATGTAAAAGTCATAAAACATCATTATCTCAAAAACTACACAACCGATTTGGACAAAATTGATTTCAAATGAACGGGCTACCTAAAATACCTTTAACTTTTGAATTTTATGAAGATTGAACTTGTGGTTCAAAAGTTATGAAGAGAAACGTGTTCTGAAGACTGTTTAATCTCACTCATGTTTCTCAGAGATGGCTGGACCGATTTTCATAAAATCAGTGTCAAATGGAAGGTCTAGTTGGCCCATAAGACCTTATTGATTTGTTTTGCAATCAGACTATTACTTTGCCAGTTATGTTTAAAAATGTGAAATCCAGCTATGAAAAGGAACATATTCCGAAGACTACTTGGACTCACTCACTTTTCTCAGAGATGGCTGACCCGATTTCCACAAAATTAGTGTCAAATGAAAGGTCTAGCTGCCTCATAACACGCTATTGAATTTTACTGTAATCGAACCGTAACTTCGTCTGTAATGTACCGAAATGTGAAAATCACGAAACTTCATTATCTCAGAAACTACACAACCGATTTGATCAATATTATTATTAGATGAGCGGGCTAGTTAAGGGTTAACTGATGAATTGTGATTGAATATGTGGTTTCAAATTTTGGCTGCCCTATACGTTCCCATTTCATTTGATAACAATTGAATTAAAGCAACCGTTATGTATTAAATTGTTAATAAAACAACGAAAGTCTATTATCTCAAAGATTACATGACTTATTTGAACATTACTAGTGCCATACGAACGAGTCATCTTTCAAACTTTCAAATAACAAACTTTAAAACAATTTGATATGTGGCTCAACAGTTATGGAAAGAAAAGAAATTCAAAGACTATTGAAAACTATACCTGCTTTGATCGATACATGTGGCCTCAACATAATTTAAATGTGGTATCGTACTATTTGAACGTTCCAAATTCATTGATTCCTTGCGATGTGTTTAAAAGCTGCAAATGCACGACGAATCGGCCATAGGATATGATCAAAGTCAAACAACAAATCTTAAACGAAATAAATGATTGGTTTTATCGAAATGACAACATCCTCGACTTTTGGCTGCTGTACATCGCCTTAATTCTGAATATATTCATATTGGGTGGTATTCGGTCATTTTCAGCAGATTTTCTAGCATCAAACTGACACCAGAAATATCCATATTGGAAGGTATTTAGTTATTTTGGTTGTTTTCCAGAAACTAACAGTGGTCGTCTTTAAATTCAAAACGGTGTCCAAGGTCAATGTTTGATTTCCATGCATCATCTCGATTACGGAAATATCCATATTGAGTATTATTCGGTCATTTTCGACTGTTTCCTAGAAGTTGCCATTTAGCCATTCAAAATGGTGCCTGAGGTCAATTGTTAGCTCATTGCATCATTCTGGTTCCAGAGATACTCATATTGGATGGTATTTGGTTATTTAGGATGTTTTTTCACAAACCGGAAGGCGCCATCTTGAATTTCAAAATGGTATTTAAGATAATTTCTGGCCTCTGAGCGTCGTTCTTGTTGAAGAAATACCCATATAGGAAGTTATTCGATCATTTTCGGCTGTTTCCCAGGAACCGGAAGTTGCCAACCTAGAATCCAAAATGGTGTCTGTGGTCGATTTCAGCTGCTGTAAAGCATTCTAGATCCGGAGATACTCATGTTAGACGGGAATCGGCCATCTTTGGCTGTTCTCCAGAAACCAGAAGTTGCCATCCTACAATTCAAAATGGTGTCTGAGATCAATTTTTAGCTTCTTGTAACATTCTGGCTCCAGAGATACTCATATTGGGTGGTTTTTGGTCACTTTGGGCTGTTTTTCAGAACCCAAAAGTCGTCATTTTTGACTTCAAAATTGCCTGTGAAGTCAAATTCTGTCATCTGGGCGTAATTCTGGTTCCGAAAACATTCATATTCAATGGCATTTGGTCATTTGCGGCTGTATGCCAGACACCGGAAATCACCATCTTGAAATTCAAGATTGTGTCTGTGATTAATTTTTAGCTTCTGTCCATCTTTCTGGTTCCGGAGATACTCATATTTAATGGGAATCGTCCATTTCAGGCCGTTTTCCAGAAACCGGAAGTTGCCATCTTACAATTGTTGTCTGAAGTAGATTTTTGGCTCTAGTCCATCATTACGGTTCCGATATTGAGTGATATTTGGTCGTTTGCCGCTGTTTTTTCGAAACCGGAAGTCGCCATTTTGGATTTCATAATGGCATTTGAAGACAATTTCCATCGATTTTAGCTGCTGTGTATCATTCTAGATCCGGATATTGTTATATTGGGTGGAAACCGGCCATTTTTGGCTGTTTTCCAGAGACCGGAAGTTGCCATCTTAAAATCCAAAATGTTGCCTGAGATCGATTATGGAACAAATTTGTTTCTACTAAAAACATTCACCTGCCAAATATGGTTCCGGGGAGCTCCGTAGCCGCAAGGTTACAGCGTCCGCCTTGGTAAGCGGGTGGTCGTGGGTTCGAATCTTAGTAGAATCAGGCCATTTGATTGCCAAAGGACTTTAGCATGGGTTTATTCTCAGGCTTCCCACCAAGTACCTTTCCTTCAATCTGAGTTCTACAGTACCTCTGTTGACACTTCTTCTAACAAAAATAAGTCTCTGTTATAATAAAACTGGTGTGAGTAACGTATGAAAGTTCTCTCCAGGGAATTGTAAATGAAACGGAAAGGTAAAACTTACACGCAAGCAGGGATATGAATGATAAGCGTATCACTTACTTCAATAGTGATACTGCCAATAATATGAAGTGCGGAGTACAGAAAACACTTGGGCAATATCACAATAGATCTAATCTCTGGTCGCAGTGATGAGCCCACACAGGAAAAAAATAGTTCCATTTAGTTGGTTAGCTCTTGAAATGTGCAGAAATTTGTGTTTCATTTCTACTTCCAGAGAAAGGAGGGGCGTCCAACTATTATGGACATATTTTTTATCTCTTAAAATATCTACTACCAAATTCGGTTTCGTTTGCTTGGTTTGTTCTTGAGTTGTGCAGAAATTTATGTTTAATTTGTATGGGACCCCTCCCTTCCAGAAGAGGGAGGGGTCTCAAACTATCATAGGAACCTTTATCGGCATCAAAAACCCCTACATACAAATTTTCACGTCGATCGGTTCGGTAGTTTTCGAGCCTATATCAGGCAGACAGACACACCGGACTGCATTTTTATATGTATCGATTACAACATCAATATTTTAGAACCTAAAGAGTGAATATACATTTATTAGATTGAAGCGTTCATGTAAATCTATTTAAACAAATAAAAGTTTGAATGAGAAAGGCTGGCTCTGACCGCTAGGTGGATTAATTTAGGTTTTCTTAAAAGACTACCCTTAAACTAGTTTCTTTATATCTTAACTACTTCTGATCAACTTGAGATGTTCTAGAAAGTTTTAGATAGTAACAAAATACATATTTTTCTAAAAAAGAAGTTAATTTTGTTGAACCAGCATGGAGATAGAGCGATTTAGAAATATAGTTAAATCAATTTTCAAAAGCAAGTTTTTTAAAATTGTGAATGTTTGTGAGGTGTTACTCAACGTCATGTTTTTTGGCATGTTTTGAGGTACGAGTACGCATATTTTTCAGAATCGGGAACTTCGTATTTTTACAGTTTTAAAATATCGCTTTTTAACTACCCGATTCTGGAAAATACGGGTACTTGTACCTCAAAACATGCCAAAAAAAAAGACGTTGACTAATACCTCACAAACATTCACAGTTTTAAATAATTTGCTTCTAAAAATTGACACTGGCAGTTATATCTCTTCAGACATTAGACCTAGAAATTTCATGTCTTCCTTCGGAAAAGTTTCATGAAATCAATAGCTCTACAACTTTTTGAAGCTTTTAATGCTTTTATTGCAAACATTGACTGGCCAGCACTGTTGGACAGTGATGCGGACTTGATGGCAACAAACTTCTGCGCAGTTGTTGGTTCATGGCTTAGGGAAAATTAACCATTTGTAAAACAGCCTTCCACCCCAGCTTGGAGTAATCACAGCTTTAGAGTGATGAAGCGTAAACAAAACGCATGCCTTCCCGTTTGCGGTCTTACGAATCTAAACCTGATTCTTGTGAGCTTTTGCGAAGTTCTCCTCCTCAGAATTTTCCACGGATTGTTCCTCAAATGACGATGCTCGGCGTGCTGCGGCTAATGTGCCAGCCGACCTTGTTGATCTTGACATTCTTAGGGTCACGCATGACATGATTACTACCGCCGCTAAAAAACTTAAATGTTCGTACACTGTTGGTCCCGACGGAATACCGGCTGTTCTTTTGTGCCGTTGTATTGATATTTTGGCTGCTCCACTTTGCACAATTTTCACCCGATCTTTGGCTCAAGGGAAGTTTCCTGAGGTATGGAAGCACTCCTATATGTTTCCAGTTTTTTAAAGTGGTGATCGACGAAATGTCAAAAACTAACCATGGCATAACTAATCTGTCAGCTGCGTCTAAATTGTTTGAGATCATTGTAAGCGCTATTGTATTGAACTGCACACGCAACTACATTTCTTCGGACCAGCATGGTTTTATCCCTGGACGATCTGTAACAATAAATCTGATGGATTTCACGTCGAATTGCATTTCTGAACTCGAACGAAACGTACAGGTTGACGTTATTTATACGGAACTCAAAGCTGCCTTTGACCGAATTGATCATCGGATACTGCTGAACAAAATTTCCCGTCTTGGTGCTTCATCACGGTTCGTTAAATGGCTTGAATCATTCCTGTGCAATAGAATTTTGCTTAGTTAAGCTTGGATCTGGTGTATCGTCTACGTTCACGAACAAGTCTGGTGTACCACAGGGCAGGCTTCAGAATACTCCTCTTCGTTGAAATGTGTGGATGTAAAATATTGCTTTTGATACCAGTAGGCAGCAAACACGTGCTGCATATGCATTCAACACATAGTTTTACTTGATTTGATACAGCTTTTAAGCAAAAAAACATCAAAAATTGCCATTTTCACAATCACGAACTCTCATAAATGCAATCCAAGAAAGAGCACTGCACAGTGGTCCAATAAGGCAAAAAGTGGAACTTAATTCCATAGCGCCTTTCAACTTCATCCTAGCTTAATAGTGTCTTCGGAGCAATTATTTGTATGAATGACCCGCATAATCGCAAATTGTCAAAAAATATGAAAAGTTTACGATACAAAAAATAAAAAGAAATAACTTTTTCGTATTAAGAGATAGAAGAATAGTTTATTCTGCAAAGTTGTAGAAGATTCAAATATATGAAACTTTGTTTTTTTTTTCCTCATCTATAGTTTATTTGACACGGCACAAATACAATTCAATGTTTAACGGCGCCAATTATATCTGGTAGCTTACTTTCTAAAGTATCTTAATAACTAAAAGCAAATTTTTTATCCTCGCTGCCGACTACGAGCTGAAACTAAATCTAACTTAAGCTAGAATGTTTTGCATGAAAAGCACTGAATAGTTGTTTGATGGTTTTCCATCGCCATAGGTAAGCAGCATATTGAATATGTTCCGCTGCTGGGCCAAGATATTACGGACTGGCATATTGGGTTGTCTCCCTCGGGGCCTGAGAGTATCGTGCGGGTCTAGTTGCTGTTTCCCGATCCGGGGTCTTAACGTGTTCTTGTCGTTTGGTTGGATGTAGGCGGAAGGGGATAGGACTAAACTGGGGCGTGGATGGATTTCAGGAAAACGTATATAAGGGACATGTAGGATAGGTCACGGCTCGCCAATACATCACGAACAGGAACAGCCGGCTGCCTACCTTCGGCCTGCAGGGAAGCTATTAATCTAGACCTGGCGTCACGGTGTACAGGGCATGACCAAACAACGTGCTCTATGTCGTGATAACCTTCACCACAGGCACAGATACCACTCTCCCCGAGCCCAACACGACGGAGATGCGCGTCAAATCTATAGTGATTGGACATAAGCCGGGACATCACGCAAATGAAATCCCGACCTACATCCAACCCCTTGAACCACGGGTTCGTCGATACCTTGGGGATTATGGAATGTAACCACCTTCCCAGTTCCCCCTTGGTCCAAGAATTTTGCCAACTGATGATCGTATTCTGACGTACAAATGCGAAAAATTCATTAATGGCAATTGGTCTTTCATAAATATCACCGTTTGTTGCGCCCACCTTAGCCAAAAAGTCCGCTTTCTCATTACCCGGTATCGAGCAGTGAGAAGGGACCCACGCTAAGGTAATCTGAGTAGATTTTTCGGATAAAGCACTCAGATGTTCCCGTATTTTCCCCAGGAAATACGGAGAGTGCTTAACATCTTTCATCGATCGGAGAGCCTCAATGGAACTGAGACTGTCCGTAAAGATGAAATAATGGCCGTGGGCATTTTTTCGATAATCCCTAGGGTGTACTGAATTGCAGCTAATTCTGCGACGTAAACAGAAGCAGGATTATCGAGCTTATGGGAGACGGTTAAATTGTTATTGAAGATACCGAAGCCAGTGGACCCATCAAGAAGTGATCCGTCAGTGTAGTACATATTGTCGCAGTTGATGTTTCGATATTTATTGGAAAAAATTTTGGGGATCTGCTGCACGCGTAAATGATCCGGGATTCCACGAGTTTCTTCTATCATGGATGTATCGAAAAACACAGTAGAATCAGAAGTATTTGATAAGTCGACACGATTTGGAATATTCGAAGAAGGGTTAATATTTTGGGACATGTGATTGAAATACAATGTCATAAAACGGGTTTGAGAATTAAGTTCGATTAACCTTTCAAAATTTTCAATCACGGGACGGTTCAAGACCTCACATTTGATAAGAATACGAGAAGACAGGCTCCAGAAGCGGTTTTTCAATGGTAGTACTCCAGCTAAGACCTCCAAACTCATCGTATGGGTCGACTGCATGCAACCTAAGGCGTTACGCAAACAACGATATTGTATTCGCTCCAGTTTGATCAAATGTGTGTTTGCTGCGGAGCGGAAGCAGAAACACCCGTATTCAATAACAGACAATATCGTTGTTTGGTAAAGCCTTATAAGGTCTCCTGGGTGGGCTCCCCACCATTGTCCGGTTATTGTACGAAGAAAATTCACTCTTTGTTGACATTTTTTCATCAGATACCTCACGTGACAACCCCAGGTGCCTTTAGAGTCGAACCAGATACCAAGATATTTGTGTACCAAAACCTGAGAAATCGTTTTACCCATTAATTGTGTTTGAAGCTGAGCAGGTTCATGCTTCCTAGAAAAAACTACTATCTCAGTCTTCTCCGGAGAGAATTCGATACCTAGCTGTAAAGCCCAAGCAGACAAATTGTCCAAGGTATCTTGCAATGGTCCTTGCAAATCGGCAGCTTTGGCTCCTGTAACAGAGATTACACTGTCGTCTGCAAGTTGTCTTATCGTGCATGAGTTTGCCAGACATTCGTCGATGTCATTTACATAAAAGTTGTAAAGAAGGGGGCTTAAACATGAGCCCTGGGGAAGACCCATGTAGCTAATGCGAAAAGTTGCCAAATCGCCGTGCGTAAAATGCATGTGCTTTTCGGACAACAAATTGTGCAAAAAATTGTTCAAAATTGGAGAAAATCCTTGTCGGTGAAGTTTACCCGAAAGAATGTCAATAGAAACGGAATCAAAAGCCCCCTTAATGTCCAAGAACGCAGACGCCATTTGTTCTTTGCGAGCATACGCCAGCTGAATATCTGTTGAAAGCAACGCAAGACAATCATTCGTCCCTTTGGCACGGCGGAAGCCAAATGAAACTTTGTTGAACAAATGAAAATCCTATCTTTTTACCTTTGTTATACTATTACCTTTGTTATACTAAACAATGGTTATAAAATCGGTCGAAAAACGCAAAATAGATCCAAGATCTGGAGGGCCGAATCGTATATACCATTCGACTCAGCTCGACGAACTGAGCAATGTCTGTTCGTGTGTATGTATGTGTGTATGTGTGTGTGTATGTATGTTGTCTGTATGTATGTGCCGCAAAATACTAACGCACCTTTCTTACAGAACGCAATATCCGATTTTGATGATCTTATACGCAAACGAAAGCTACTGTGCTCCCCCAGAATGCTACCGAGTGGATTTTTGATTAGTGGCTTAGTTCTCAAAATATTGATCAAAAAGTATTTTTTACATAAGATATTTAACTTTTAAGGCAAAATGAATGGCATCGAGAGCCATGTGTTATACACCAATCGACTCAGATCGACGAACTGAACAATTTCTGTATGTATATTTCAGACATGGGATATTTTACTTTTTGGATAATTCATCTCTCTCTCCCTGCTCTCTCTTCTTTTCTATCCCTCTATTTCTTTTTTTTCGTATCTCTATTTATTTCTCAAAAGAAAACAACAATAATCCACAACTTTGCATAATTTTTACACTCTTCGTAGTGCGTCTTAACTGGTGTGAATAAATTACCCTTGAGCTTTTTCTTAAAAATTTGAATTAGATTTTAGAGTAACCTGCAATGCTCACTAAGCTCTTTTTCTGCCTTGCGAAGCTTCGGTCCTCACTTTCTTTAAAATATATATTAAATTGTACGTTGAACCCAGATTTGCGAAGAATAAGAATCTTCTACAGCTCTCGGGAGCCAAACATTGTAGCAAAATCTGAACTCACTGTTCAAATGTGACACAATTAGCGATGCAGATATTTTGAAAAGCCAAAGATGTTTAGACCTATTTACGTACGAATATGTTAGTGCCACCCGTTTGCAATGCTACATTTTGAACAGCTGGAAAACTATTCCGTTGAACACTTATTCTATGTTTTAAATTCAGTTCTGAATATACTTTTCACTCGTGACCAGGAATCTACAGTTGATGGTGAACGTAATTGGCAAAATAAGGAAAAAGTTTTGAGAAATTGTGAACATCGAGATGCGATGATTTACAGTTTGGATGAAACTGAAGCAAACATGGTACATGGCTATACACGTTTACTAGTGTGCGCAGGTGAAAAGTTACTTATCTCTATGATATGATACACTATGCTCATGTAAGATATAAATATTGCTTCTAATTTAAGACTTAGTGCAATCAGAGTATCCATGTTATTCCTCTTCTCGTTATCGCAGCAATTTTTATAAAGTCTTCATTTCGAATTTTATCATACAGCCTAGACCTTCGAAAGGAATAATGTTTTCGACTACACTCTGAAAATCCAAAATTCACAAATGTCGTAAAAAACCTTCATTTTCAGATAATGCATTTGAGATAGAATTAAATTGACAATTTTCATGAGTAGTTTTTTTCCTGTATAATTCTGAACTATAATTTTTCGAGAACAGGTTTGTAGAAATTTGCTATAACTCGTTAAAAATATTAGATGCAGATTCATAATGCTAGGTCGATTTCTAAAAATAAAGCGAAAGTGATATTCAAACCTGGATTATGGGGATTTAAAAAAAGAACTACATTGAACTAACATACATATTTGCTGTTCTAGTATGAAATCAGCATCATTGTTATCTACTGTTCCTCACGTTCGATTATTTCAAGAAAAAATTTGAGTTGCTTCTAACTAGCATTTTAAAATTGGTTTGTGATCGGAAAATAACACTCATATACTCCAGTGACAATATCCATAATATTTACCAAGCCCACGTCAAGCTTTAATTCAATGATCGTATTTGGTTCTCCCTCTGAAAACTATCTTTTAAATTTTTAAATTTTAAATTTTTTTTCGAAAAAATATGCTGAAATATGCTATAACATTGTAAGGAAAAGTCCTGGAGATGTGTGGTTTTCAACAAAAACTTGTGTTTAGTATGCCCAAATGCTCCCTCAGAACAACGTTTTCTTGTAAAATGTAACTAACAAAAGTTGAGTACAAAAAACTAACTTTTGAGTAACTTTTACATAAAATACTCTGTAACTCTGTTCCCAATGAAGATAGGAATTTTGTTTGTTC
Organism: Wyeomyia smithii; assembly: GCF_029784165.1. Lineage (NCBI taxonomy): Eukaryota > Metazoa > Arthropoda > Insecta > Diptera > Culicidae > Wyeomyia > Wyeomyia smithii. The sequence continues at coordinate 106,863,903 of NC_073696.1, forward strand.
AGCAAAGCTTCATATTTTTGCACGTACTGAAACTTTGCCGAATAAACCATTCCTCTATCTCTTAAAAAAAAAAGTTCGTATTTTTGATATATGAAAACCTACTGTAATATATGCTCGCCGTACTCTGGATTGCGAAAAATGGAACCTAAAGAAGTTTATAGTACTTCAGCTTAACTTCAACGAAAAGTATTGACATCATGATTCCACTTGTCCCTTTTTAACCCATCCGTTCTTGAAGTTATCGAAAAATTAAACTAAAATATGATATAACTTTGTTAGGAAAAGTCCTGGAGATATATTATCTTTGGAAAAAATGTGTGTTTTGTGTTCTCTAACAATTCCTCTGAACTACACTTTCGTGTAAAATGCAACTAACAAAAGTTAAGTACAAAAAACTAACTTTTAAACAAGTTCCATGTAATATACTTTATAACTTTGTACCGAAAAAAGATAGGATTTTCATTTGTTCAACAAAGTTTCATATATTTGAATCTTCTACAACTTTGCAGAATAAACTATTCTTCTATCTCTTAACACAAAAAAGTATTTGTTTTTGTTTTTCGTATAGTACACTTTTCATATTTTTTGACAATTTGCAATTATGCGGGTCATTCATACAAATAATTTCTACGAAGAAACTATTAAGCTAGGATGAAGTTGAAAGGCGCAATGGAATTAAGTTCCACTTTTTGCCTTATTGGACCACTGTGCACTGTGATTTATAGTGCAAAGAAAAAACACCAATTTATACATCTTCGATTGAGTGAGCACTGATTTCAGCTGTTCAGTTCCCGACGGAGTAAACGACGGAGTAAGAACTAAATTGCTCTCGGGCGTTGTAGGATTTCCTTTGCTTTGCCTAAATAATGCAGTTGACATAGCTTGGCTACAAATAAACATTGATATTAATGCGTTTCGCGTTGACGGTATTAAATATTTTAAGGTTGATCTACGCGAACTTTCATATGTAATTATCAAAATGTGTGTGATGATAAAAGCGAAAATATTTTCTTCTTTCTTGTTCGCCTGCAAAAACTAAGCAAATACCAGCAACGCCGTCAACGCGAATATTAAAAAAAAAACAGATTACATTGCCTCATGATTAGCACAGTAGCTGGCAGAGCAAGAAATGACACTACACTTTTGTGAGCAGAGCAAATCCACCCGGTCAACATAAATTGTTAATCAGATGTTACCTGATCGGTTCTTTCTACCTCTGTTCAAAAAGAGCAATATACATATGAGCGAACCAAGGATAAATGCAGCAAAACAGCGCAGTAGAACATTGAGTACAAAACAGGATTCCCCAAAGAACGATTGCGATATTTTCACCCGCTAACTTGATCGCTCTAGCATATTCTGCCCATAATCGCATATCAGTCCCACCTGCATTTTTGTCGTTCTTCTAGAGAAGTTATGGTAAATGTCTATCTCATTATATTATGTCGAAAATATGGGAATGAGCCACGCTCAACAGCTCAAATAACTAAAGGAAGAAAAATACCTTAACGCGCTGTTTTGTCAACTTGATGAAAATGAAGTTGGGACTGATATGCGATTATGGGCAGTATTATTCTATCAAAGGAACATGATAGAAAAGTCGGTGTATTCGAAAGCCTGCCACAGGGTAATAACCTAGGACCACTTCTTTTCACTATTTTCTTCAACGACGTCGCTGATGCACTTGGGATTGGTTGCAGATTAGTTTACGCCGATGATTTGAAAATTTACTTGACGATTCGCACCATCGAGGATTGTTATCGTCTACAATCACTTTAAATACCTTTGTGACGTGGTGTAAACTAAACTCTCTAATTTTAAGTACAGCAAAATGTGAAGTGATAACCTTTCAGCGCATTGAAACGCCAATATTTTTTGATTATGCTGTCGACGAAGAAGTGCTGCGTAGAGTCGATTACGTCAATGACCTTGAAGTTATTCTTGACCGAAAGCTGACATTCGATAGACACCGTGCTGAAATTGTTTCGAAAGCAAGTCGGCAATTAGGATTCATCACATAGATTGGACGTGACTTCAAGGATCCCCACTGTCTAAAAGCTCTATACTGCTCACTTGTACGGCCTCTACTAGAAGTGTGGTTTGGAGTCCGCACCAGCTTTCATGGAACCTGCGCCTCGTGCGAGTTATCAACCGAGCTACCAAAGGAATTTGCTGACAATTCAGACAATGCCATCGACGAGCAGGTTGACGACAATCGAACGATCGAGCGATGCGGAGTCAGCGGTTCATATTCTGACCAACGTGAATCGAACGGCGGGCACAAATGTAATCGTTAGAATTAATAAAGTCAGTCTTAATTGAGCAGTGAAATGTGTCAGTAGCTTTTTTAAAAACTCCGAACAACACCCAAGTGTTTAACTGGCGCCCGAATAGGGACCCAGAAGTCGGGAAAAGTATAAGTGTTTTAAAGTGTGAAAATCTTCATATTCGGTTAAAGCAGCCGGATCACAACGGTGGAAAGAGCCACACATCAGTAACCAAGCGATCTGCAGGACACTGAGGTAATCACCCGATCGATGTGAGAGTCCCGTGTACCGCTAGGAAAAAGGAGCAACTCGTAGCATCTGCCTGCCGCTTCCAAACTTGTTTGGGAATGCATTGAAACTCTACGGGAACTTTCCCGACAGAATTCAGTTTTTCTGTTTTGGGTGCCCGGACACTGCGGAGTCGAGGGTAATGAACACGCTGACTACCTAGCAAGACAGGGATCAGCTCAGCGGTTTATTGGTCCCGAGCCGTTTCTGGGTACGTCCATTTCCGCTATCAAAAGCGAACTATTAACTTGGGAAAGGCTAGAAATAGTATCCCAATGGCAACAGGCACAGGGTTGTAGACAAGGCAAACAGTTTATCTATCCGAACCCTGGAACCGCCAGAAAGCTACTTAGTCTAAATCGTAGTGACCTACGGATAATCACGGGACTCCTCACCGGACACTGTCCCGCTTTTTATCATTTAAAGAAAATCGGCGTAGTGTTGAACGACACCTGCCGATTCTGCAAATCTGAACCAGAGAGTTCAGAGCATTTGCTTTGCTCTTGCGAAGCTCTTGCTTCCTCTAGGTACAACTTCTTAGGAAGTTACCTTTTAACTCCATACCAAGCATGGAGCTCCAATCCCAAGCAGGTCATTAGTTTCATCAACTATGTTGTACCTAATTGGGGTACAGGTTTACAACAAAACAGTTCTACTCCATCAATGAGTACGAACAATCCGTAACCTGTGCACAGCAATCGGGGCCCGCCACAAAAGACAATCAGCAAGAATGTCGCAGTGGCATTTCAGTACCCAGTGCCCTTCAGGCATACAGAGGAAAAAAAAAATCTGCCTGCCGATCCCCCGACGATAAAGGGATTCCCGTCAACCTAGGAAAAGAATGTCCAGATATGCTAGCATTCATGTAAGTGATAGTTTTAATAAATAGTGATAGTGTTTTAGTGCAACTGACAAAAGTCCAGACTAGCTGGCATAGTGAAATAAAAAAGTGTGTTTAATTGAGCCTCAAAGAAAGCAAAAAAAATAATAATAAGTGTTAAATTCAAAAAAATCTGAAGAAAAGTAGATTAATTTTTTATTTTGCAAGAATAATGAATCCACCTATACCCACGTCGGTGAACTCATTATCAAACCAACAGTTCTACGAACTAGGTAAAATACCGGATCTTCTAAGAGATCTTCAACCGTTTGACGGTAGAGCACAAGAATTACTTGCATGGCTCACAGACGTAGAAGATATTTTTCGACATTATCGGGAAAAACACGCAACCCCAGATCAGGTTGCAATTATAGAAAAAACAGTCAGACGTAAAATTCGTGGTGAAGCCGCAGATATTTTGAACGCAAATAATATTACTTACGATTGGCTCGAAATAAAAGAAACTCTCTTACTTTATTATCGAGATAAAAGAGATATCAAAACATTGGACTTTGAACTGACGACAGTGAAGAAACACCGGTCTGAAAGCCTCAGCAGCTATTACAGCCGAGTAAATGAACTGCTCGCTTCTATTATCGTCCAAATTCAAACAGACGAGAGAATGAGTCAAAATGCCGATTCACACACCACATATTTTCGAGAAAAAGCATTAGATTCATTCATTAGAGGATTAGAAAAACCCCTTAATGTATTATTGAAAACGGCTACACCAACAAGCTTGGCAAAAGCATACCAATTTTGTATAGATTTTTACAACATGGATGCGAGAAGCGCACCATTCAGAAATGAACATTCCAATTATTCAATCCCCAAACCCAGAGAGCTAGACTTGCCTCGACATCCGCCAAAAATTCCACCACGTAACCAAAACTTTCCTCCTCCACCACCTAGAAACTTCCAAAATTCTTGTTTACCCCAACAGTACCGAAGCCCCTTCATATCAAATCAGAGAAATAACACGAATCCATTTGTACAACCTCAACCCCGTTTCCAACCAAACTTCAATCCATTTTTGCAACCTCAAAATAGATTCCAACATAATCCAAACTCCTTCAATCACCCACCGAAGCCTCTCCCGAGACCCGAACCAATGGAGGTAGATCAAAGTGTCCGATCTCGGTTTTTAGATTATGGAAACCGACCTACCTTTCCTATCAAACGCCAATATCTCCCATCATCTAAAATACAAAATTTAAAAAGACTAGCTCACCCCATAGAAGGAACATCAACATTTAACGAAGTAGAAGCCAATGACGAAACAGATGCTAAACAATATCCCGAACACCAGTTTGAAGAGTACGAAGATTATCATGATTTTTATGCATACGATAGCAGTAGTCACCCCCCCGAAAACATAGATCAAACTGATGCAACTCAAGGAACCAATTTTTTTAGGATGGAAACCGAGTTGGTGAAACCGGTTCTACCATTCATCAACCTAAAAACAACAATTGGAAACTTTCCCTTCCTCATCGATACCGGAGCGAATATCAATTTGATTGATCCTAAACTAGCCTGGAGTTATAACATTTCAAGACCATATAATTTCTCAGCAAACCAAATATCAAGTGCTAATGGAAATTTCGATGCCACATCAGCAATCGACATAAATTTCTTCTACCCAAAAATAAACTTCAAAACGCAATTCCTACTTCACAAATTTCATCCGTTTTTCCGAGGAATTATCGGTACAGGTATTTTAAAAGCACTTAATGCCACAATCGATATGAAAAAGATGACTCTTACCTTATGTAGAAATTCTGGAGAACTAGTAATCCCTTTACAAGAATATATACCTCAGAAACAAATAGCTAATAATGTAGAGCAGTTTAGAACTTGTCATCTAACCTCCTCAGAAAAGAAAAATTGGAAGAAGTTTTGAATGCCAACAAAACGGCATTCCATGAGCCAAATTCGAAACTTACATATGCGACAAAAATTGAGTGCACCATCAACACAACTGATGATATTCCAGTACACCAGAGAGTTTATCCATACCCTGCAGCCTATACAGAAGAAGTCAACAAACAAATTAAAAAGCTTTTAGAAGATGGTATTATTCGACCTCGTTCAGCCTGGACAGCCCCAGTTTGGGTGGTCCCTAAAAAAACAGATGCCTCTGGCGAAAAAAAATTCAGAATGGTCATTGATTATAGAAAAATCAATAAAAAAACAACTTCAGATCGATATCCCATGCCAGAAATCAGCTATGTGATTGATCAACTCAAAGGCCAGAAATACTTCTCCACTCTCGATCTAGCTTCCGGCTTCCATCAGATCAAGATGAAAGACGATGATATACAAAAAACAGCATTTTCTATAAACAATGGCAAGTACGAGTTTACTCGAATGCCATTTGGCTTAAAAAACGCCCCTGCAACTTTCCAAAGAGCAATAGACGACGTTTTAAGAGAACATATTGGAAAAATATGTTATGTGTACATTGACGACGTCATAGTCTTTGGAAAGACTCTCGAAGAACATTTGGTGAATTTGAATATTATTTTGAACACGTTGAATAGAGCGAATTTCAAGATTCAATTGGACAAATCCGAGTTTTTACATTCTGATGTAGAATTCTTAGGATACATCATAAGCTCAGAAGGTATCAAACCGAATCACAAAAAAATTGAAGTGATTCAAAAATTCCCAGAACCCAAAACAATAAAAGACTTGAAATCATTCCTCGGAATGATGAGCTATTACCGTCAATTTGTAAAGGACTTTGCAAAAATCGCAAAACCTTTGACAAATCTTCTACGAGGGGAGAGAAATCCGATGTCGAGCAAAAAAATTTACCTTTGTGATACTGAAAAACAATGTTTTAATAAAATGAAAAACATACTTTCTTCCTCTGATGTGTTGATATACCCTGACTATGAAAAACCATTTTTATTAACTACAGACGCTTCAGACTTTGCTATCGGAGCGGTACTGTCTCAAGGAGAAATGGGTCGAGATAAACCAATACATTTCGCTTCAAGGACCTTGTCTGTGACAGAAGAAAAATTTTCTGTTCCTGAGAAGGAAATGTTAGCGATTTATTGGGCTTTACAAACATTTCGGAATTATTTATATGGAACCAAGTTTAAAATTCTCACAGATCATCATTTCGCACTCTCGCCAAAGAATATGAATGCCAAATTGAAAAGATGGAAATCGTACTTAGAAGAGCACGATTATGAGATAATGTATAAACCAGGAAAAACAAACGTTGTTGCGGATGCTCTAAGTAGACTGGTATGTTCCATGACAGGAACCCAACATTCTGCCGATACTAGCGACGATTTCTACATCATATCAACAGAGGTACCAATTAACGCTTTCCGTCATCAAGTTATCATTAAAAACGGTCCGAACTCAGTAATAGTTGAACCCCTTTCGAATCATATACAAGAATTACTAAAACGATTGCCGATAATAATGAAAATTCTATTTTGCAGATCCTAAAAACTCACTTTAACATAGGTTTGGTAAATGGATTATTAACAGACGAAGACACCATGGGAAAAATTCAAGAAACATATAGAAAATATTTTGGCCAACAAAGACTGTTAAAAATCCGATTTACTCAGAAGCAACTCGAAGACGTTCAAGACGAAAACGAGCAATGGAACGTCGTAAGGAACGAACACATGAGAGCCCATAGATGTGTTCAAGAAAATAAGCTTCAAATCATGCGGAAATTCTACTTTCCAAAGCTGCATCAAAAACTCAGAGATTTCATTGTGAACTGTCGTATCTGTAACGAAAACAAATACGACAGGAATCCCATTAAATATCCTCTTCAGAAAACCCCGATACCGAATGCTCCTTTCCAAATCGCTCATGTAGACATATTATTCCTCGAGAGCAATCATTTTCTCACCTACATAGATAAATTTTCTAAATTCGCTCAAGTGATGCATGTCCAATCCCGAGCAGCAATTGATATTGTCCCAGCCCTCAAGGAACTCCTGTCCAAACACAAACCACCAGATATTTTAGTCATGGATGGTGAAAAATCATTTATGACCGGAGACCTGGTTAATTATTACAATGGTACTGGAATCACCCCCTACATTACGGCAACAGGAAGAAGTGAGATGAACGGAACGGTTGAACGGCTCCATTCAACTCTCTTAGAATTATACCGAATAACCAAAACTGAGAATTCCACTAAACCTCTTATTGAACTCATGCACATGGTCCTTCATAAATACAATTCATCCATACATACCGCAACAAAATTTACTCCTTACGAAATTATCCTTCCATCTCCCCAAACACCCGAAATCATCGAAAAAGTATTTGAAAATTTAAAAAGGAATCAAAAACAAGATCTTGACCATCATAATAAATCAAAGAAAATAAGAAATCCTAAAGAAAATAGCGAAGCATTTGAAAAAACCCGACAAAGGCTGAAACACAAAGCAAGATATAAAAAAGTTAAAATAGCAATAGTTAATAACAGTACAATAACCACCAATGATGGAAGAAAAATTCATAAAAACGACATTAAAATTCGAGAGATCTAACTCAATGCACTTCAATTACAGACTAGGACTTTTAATCCTACATTCAGGATGGTCATCAGAACAAACTATATCACTCCGGAACCTAACTAACCAGCCAATCCTAGCATTCGACCATGGAACTAGCAGAGTAAGAATTGACTCATATTTTTATATCCATCATTTTAACATAAGTTCATATCAATACCATGTACGAAACCTTAGAGACATGTTTGACGAAATAGCGACCAATCAGGTTCATATTAATTATAGAAGAATTTAAACAAATCGATCAAATACTGAACAACCTTATTTCAATTAAAAGATCAAAACGCTGGGATAGCCTAGGATCAGCATGGAAATTTATAGCAGGTAGTCCAGATGCTAACGATTTAAAAATAATTAACTCCTCTATCAATTATCTAATTCAGAATAATAATGCTCAGGTAAAAATAAACCGGGAATTAAACCTACAGATGAAGGAATTCGTACGTAAAACTACTCAAGCCATAACATTTTTCAATACAAAATCCATAGAAAATCATTCCATTAATATATTTTTGAACCTAAAGTATTTACATGAAAAATTAGAGCAAATTGTAGACAGTATAAGTTTAGCAAAGATAGGAATCTTAAACAGCAAAATTCTAAGTACAGGAGAAATACAAGTATTAGTAAGAAGACTACACGACGAGAACGTGACAACCAACTCTATCAGCGAAGCACTATCATATGCAGAATCATCAGTGGCAACCAACAGCAAGGAGGTAGCTCTGCTTATCAAAATTCCTAAACTAGACAAAAGAATATTCAGGAAAATTCACATTTATCCGATTCGTCATAAACAAAGACAAATTTATCTTGAGAGACAAAATTATTTGAAACACAACAAAGAGATCTATGCCGTACCTTCTTTGAATCCAACGATATTCAACATAGAAGACCTAATACCCGAAAACTCAACATGTATTTCGGAACTCTTAAATGAAAAACCAGCCAGTTGTAATTTTACCCTCAACCTCATACAAGAAGAAATCATCACCATTAACGATAAAAATCTGATCATCAACCATGATAGAAATTTTTCACTAACAAGCAACTGTGGAATTTTTAAAAGGAACCTATTCGGTCCATTCTTCATCTCGTTCGAAAACTGTAATGTTTTTAGCAGCAATATTCATAATCTCGAAGAATCACCCTTACAGATACCACTAGAAGGTATCTCTGTGGAGCAAGGACATCTCATTGTTAACTTGAGCCTCGAACATCTCCATGAACTACATCTCGAGACTAGAAAAGAACTGAAAAATATCAAATTGCAAACAAACAGCTTTCACTGGCCAAAGTTAACCATTTTCGGAGGAATTACTTTCCCTCTAACCATAATCATCAGCATTGTTCTCCTTTGTAATTTCATATCAAGCAGATCCACAAAAATCAAAATTCAACATGACGATCCATTAAAGGACATTCCAACGATCTCAGATGCAAAACCAATTAGAAGATTGACCATTGCGGATGTGATTTCCCTGGAGTCTCATCACTCAGCCGGGAGGAGTTAACAACCGAGCTACCAAAGGAATTTGCTGACAATTCAGACAATGCCACCGACGAGCAGGTTGACGACAATCGAACGATCGGAGCCACCACCGAGCGATGCGGAGTCAGCGGTTCATATTCTGACCAACGTGAATCGAACGGCGGGCACAAATGTAATCGTTAGAATTAATAAAGTCAGTCTCAATTGTGCAGTGAAATGTGTCAGTAGCTTTTTTAAAAACTCCGAACAACACCCAAGTGTTTAACTTGCGTATACAGAGACGTTTCATCCGATTGGCCCTGAAAGAATTACCTTGGCGTGATCCTACGAATCTGCCACCGTACTCGGATCGTTGCCGCCTGCTTGGACTTGACACTCTAGAACGCCGACGCAAAGTACAAAAGGCTGTATGCATTACCAAGATCCTGATTTTTTTTTTGTTAGGGAATTAGAATTACGTTGTCCATTGATGTGAACTTTTGTAATACAAGATCCCGAATGCTGAACTGGATTCTCCGAAGTTGCTGTCATTGATGAATTTTCGTGCATCTCAACGTATGCTGAGGGCCTCTTCAATGCTTTTGAACCAATTCTATCGTACGAACTATGGTTATTATGAACCTGTTGTCTTTTGTGTGAGAACATTCACGAGTGTCGAGGATCTTTTTGAATTTGGTCTGCCTAGTCATATTTTCAAACATAGATTAGCTAACTCTAGGTACTTTTAATGGTTATCCTTTTTTCATTAAGAATTATGTCAGATGATACACATAGAAATAAACAATTAAACAAATAAACTTCGCCGAAGACAGAAATGAAATATCTCGTAAAATAAAAACGTTATTTAATAAGCAATTCAATGAAATTGTCAGATAATTCCTATCAGTATTCTGAACAAATCTTCTGAAGACACCAAACCCCTAAAATGTGAGGAAAGTGAGAAAAGACTTTTGACCCTCTTTTTTTCAAAACGGCAGACAGACAGAGTGACATTTTTATACTGTTAAGATTTTTAAGGTAGAGATTCCTTCCTACTTATGTGATGTTTGCTCTCACCCTTATTCCTCATTCCGGTGGTTCCCATCCGGGGATTCATGATCGCAAATGCCTTAATAAATTTGACAATGATTCTGAACGTTAGAACCAAGACATGAAACAAATCCGTCTGTAGAACGAAATGAGCCTGACACAGCCTTGTATCACATAACTTATATCTGTAATTATTATGCCACTAAGCGCCTTCTACTTAGGCAAAAGGGGGCGCGAAGTTAAAAATGTTGGGAACCACTGCTCTAGTCTTTATGAAAGATTTCGAAGGCATCGCATCGTACACGAAGAACGCGGCTTATATAGACAGAAGTCACCAATTGGATTTCTAAATATACAATTTTGTCAATATTGCGGAATGTTAAAGAAGTCTTGTAAATTTTACTCAGCTATCCAGAACCCGTGAATCACCATCTCGAACATTTTTCAGAACGCAGAAGTCGCCATATAGAATTGCAAAATGGTATCTGAGGTTTATTTCTGACCTCGGAGCATCATTCCAAATCTGGTACTATTCATACTGCACAGTTTTCTACCATTCGAGACTGTTTATAACAAACAAGAAGTCAAATGTTTAATGTTTTAGATATGTGGTGCATTTGTGCTATTGATTGTAAAATTATAATTTAGAGGGACTGCATAAAATAATATATATACATTTATATAACATTTTGTATAACTTTTTTTTGAGAATTGTAGTTTATGTGCTAATCTATTGAAACAAATCAAAGATTTCGTAGGAGAAAGGATATATCACACCGTGAGGTTGAATAGTTTGTGTTTGATTTGATGCGTTCACAATACTTCAACCTCCAAAATTTTTCTTTGATTATTCCACACTAATAACAATTTTAACTAAAATTTTGCAATTTTTTCCGTCATGTTGGCTGGAAACATCGCAAATGGGTTTTTGCAACTATATTAGTTGATTTGTTTGTATTTGTACTGAGGGAATCGCATGTACAAGCTAGATAGTTTTTCTATACCTATCCAAAGAAGAAAGACTGAATCACACCGCGTGGTGAACGAGAACAGCTTTGTAGAAGCAAACTGCGGTCTTCGTGAAATACGATGCCGTTGCGTTGAACCTTATGGCATACCATTTCCAACGACTTCATTGTGCCGTTGTTTCCTGTTCGTGTTAGAGTCATTCGATAGGCTAGTTTTCTGTGTGCTGATCAGGATAAACAACCGTCAATTCGCTCCAGCTTTGGCTTTGTAGAAATTTGAGAACGATGCTGGTCTAGCCTTAGAAATGGGTAAACAAAGTGACAATAACGGGATCCGGTGACTTGTTTGCGGTAACTACGGTCGATTTTTCGGGGTTTTACACTTCCAGGGAGGCAAAATATTCGACCATTCAGGAATTGTAATGTGGTAGTATTAATGTAACCTCCCACTGATGTCATTCTACCTCCGCAATTTTTTCGGTGACAACTTCAAGCCAATAACATTTTACGTTTCTAAAGTTCACATCTAAACCATGTGAACCTTTCAAATATTCATGTCATCAGCTTAAATTTAAACTTGAAACTTCGTTCAGTACGTGTATCGCAAAACTAGTATACTACAAATGTTATTCTTGGTTTAATCCGTCTTGTTGTTGCACACAGTCATTTGCATGGTTAGCGAAGATCCTTTTTCCTTGCGCGTCCGTCCGTCTGAAAACAGTGCCGTTGTTATTGTAACGAAGGGTGCCACCCAGCGTGAGGCGAAGCCCTCTTCGGGAAAGGAAACTATGAAATGATTGCTATATTCCGTAAAGTCATCACCGTTGCACACTTTTTCCGCCCATCGGCACGTGTGTATTTTGGTTAAATTAATATCAAAACAAATTACGCCTGGAAATGGTTAGATGATCGAAGAAAATGTCTATATAGTAAAAAACCAGAGTGAATTTTTCGTCATGCGGCGGAGTAGGATACGAGCGACGTCACTATCGATGATTATTACCATTGTCGGGGCGTTGCACACTGAATTGCTCACGTGCGTCGAGCGTTGATTATTATTGACTTCATTTAGCGATGCTTTCCCGATGCGATGCAAAGGGTGACCATTGTGAGACATACACGTATGTACTTTACTTGAGACACCCCGCAAGGCATCGCTAACGTTTCTTGCGTCATCAGCTACATCATTTAGGGAAAGATTACGTTACGTTCATGATAATGATTAAAATTTATTCAATCGTTTTATCATAAGGATTAGGTTTCTTAAATTTATCCAATGCTTCGCCTTTGACGGTCAACAACAAGCTGATCTATGTTTGCACAACATTTCTCTAGGTTGCCGCCACCGCGTTTCAAGTGCATACGCGTATTTATTTTTAGTTCTCCTCAGGGATCATTCGGATGCCGAAAATAAAAAAAAGCTTTCAATGATGCTTTACAGCTAGAGCAACAACAAAAATACCGTCCTCGTCAGTATAAGTGCCACCTAAGTGAGCTCAATCGAGCCAATAAACAAACACTTCAAATGGAGAGTTTTCCTTTGCTGTCACTGACGGGGCGATCGGCCTTCAAGTTTGAACACGTGATAGACTGTCATTTGGGCTATTCTCAATAGTAGTTTGTTACGAATTCGGCCTTTCGTGTGAACTAAAAAAAAATCTTTAATAGCATGTATTGTTTTCTGTTTACAAAAGGTCTTACATGCTGGCGTTCTTAGAAGACTTTCAATTCCTTCACGTGCTCTGACTGGACTCGTTGGATATTAATCCAACGGATTTTTCTTTGGTGTTTTTTTCTAGTTTTTTAAGAGATCTTCGGAAGAAAATGTTTTTCTGAACTTTTTTTGAACAAAACTAATTTGAAACAAAAAAATATTGCGTTCCAAAACTTTTGCCCCTCATTACTCTTAAATTTACAAAAAGTTGAACACACACATACAGATGAGAACAATGATAAGCAAGCTCTGGGTAAAAAAAAGAGTTCATCAAAAAATCATTTCCAGACCTAACCCAATCTGAACGAAACAGTTATAAAAGTATGCATTAATTGAAATCTCAACTGTAACTTTTTTCAACTTCACAGAAATGATTCACTACATGTTGCTGTTTGCTGGTGGAAGCAAAACAAAAAGTTTTCATGCCAAATCAACAAACAATTCCCATGCGGGAAGAACCGCAACAACTCTGGAATTGGAAACGATTCACCAACCGTCTTCATTTTTATTATTATCATAATTTCAATCCAATCCAAAACGGAACGCTCGTGTCTCATTTAGTCATGCGGGTAACAAACAACAACAATGCTGGAAGGAACAATGGCTCAAGCCACCTCAAACCTGCCCGAGTGGAATCGCCGCCAGCTTTCGCACCTGACTTGGTCGTCGCTTCGCCGTCATCAATGCATGTAAATTAAAACTTTACAGTGATTAAAATTATGAGTCACGGAAGGCCCCCGGAGACTGGGAGACTGTCCCATTGTATTATCACCATCGGTGCCACCACCATCAGCGGAGACAAACTACAATGATTATTTTTCCTTCCACCCGCAGATTCTCCTATTTCTATTACCTTCGCGAGGTGGGCAATAGACACTGGAGAGGTAGACGCCGAGAATTAAAAAGAAGTCAAACCGTTCCAATTGACTCGACTTGCGTTATGCTTGAAGTCTTTCATATTTGCAGTGAATACACATCGCTTCAATCCCTCTAGCCTCTAGAATCGGAGAATTGGTGACGTTCTTGCATTAGGGTGATGTTTGGATGTGGCTACAACATATTCTTTTCGCGATATGCTGCTGGTGATGCTAACGACAATTCAGATACATCGAACGATGACGACTGCTGTTTATTCTATTGTCAATGTACACACAATGAACTTAATAATCGGTATATGATGAGAGTAGATTGGTACCAAGAAATTTGTCTGCATAGTCCTACCGTCGGATAGAGTGACTTCGTCATCCAAAATGAATGCGTCATTATTCTAGTTTGACATTCATTACACGACACAGTGTATAGAATGTTTCAAACTAGGATATGTTTAAAAAGATTGCTCCGTGCGAAAAATTGTCATTCTTCAACGGTAACTTTCAACAATCAACCCACCGACCTGTGTCGCAATCTGTCTATCCGTAGTCTTACGGTGGAGGGGAAAACGCCGGATTATTTTTTTGTTTACTTTTAATTAGAAATATCTTTCCCTTGTCATTACGCATTACACTGCCGAGTGGCCTACGCTTCGCTCCGAGACGATGAATTGAAGTTTATTTTTCGGAACATGACACACAGAGGCTGATACATCTGAGTGCTTTTCGAAACGCAATGGGTTGCTTCTTTTCTCAATTGCTGGTACAAAATAACTGGAATACTGATTGTATTGTTCTGCGGAAGCTTGTCACAACGATTTCAGTTCAAGTAGAAAACATTAATTCTTTATAAGAAATGCAGTTGTTTTTCGTTCCTGCTGCATATGAACCGTGGAAATAAAACAATCACATTCATCTCATCTATTTTGTGATATCATCTATGTGTCGAGTAGGATTTTGGCTCAATCTATACATTCATCGTGTTTAGTGAACAACATTTGCTTAGTCAGAAACTTAAGCCATAGTGAATCGTGCTGTTCTGTCATTTGATGAGTAACTTTAGGAAAGATCGGGTAATCAGTCCCGCTAGAACCCCTGGTCCAGTGCTGCTAGAGAAGGGGGGTCAATCCGTGTGTCTGACCTTCAGGTTAGGAGCGGCTCAAAACGAAGTCTGTTCTGCATGTTAGAAGTGGGAGAACTTCCGTCTAGTTGTTGAATTATCAATTTTTTTTTAGGATAATTATTACTTTTTGAACCACCCTAATATTTGTGAGCCACACTAATGAAGCTGGCAGGACTCGACAATAGAATGTCAAATTGTATAGTCGAGTTGCGCGCTGTATATGCATGTACAGAGATGCGTGGTAGGAATCGGAACAATGATATTGTGTTTCACATTAGCAATCGCTAACGGACCATGTATGATATTTAGATATGAGCAATTCTCGCTGAAACTAGGCCACTAGGTGCACAAGGTTTTCAAATTTGTTATAAATGCACATAGTTATTAGAAATAGAGAAAAAATGATAATGTCATTTTTGTTTGATCGAATTTGTTGACCCCGTGGTCACCAAGGGGCGGAACAGTTTTCAGCAAAGTTGAAATTTTAGCAATTCTTGATGTATTTTTTGAGCTATATCTCTAAAATTCGTTATGTAAAGTACTACAAGTAGCACTTTTCTGTAAAGAGGAATGATAGGGCTTTCATTTGATGTTATCAGAATTTAGACCGCCATCTTGAATTTGGCCGCCATTTCAGATTATATCAGAAAAATGCAAATTTGACCGTGTTCGCAGCTACCGATTTTCGAGACCAGCATTCGAAAGCTGAGAAAAAATGCTATAAGATGCACGAAAAAAAATTAAGTGAGCATCAGTGTTAACACATCAATTGTACACCGCGCGATCACCGTAGTAACCTGTTTACTGAGACCAAGTGGATGCACATGTTATACCGTACTAGCTCCATAAATCATAATCGATTGATGCTACAACTAGTACGCCACTACTGTTTTTTTTGAGTTTAGTGAGAATAATGAATACAACACTAGCATGTTTGATACTAACAAAGCGATAGTTTTTTTATTATTGAGCAGTTCCACAAAAAATGTCCCAGTTTCAATATTTTATTTATATTTTAATTTTTTTGGCTGAAACTTTGCATAGACTTCTAAAGGCAAAAAGTGTCGTTTTATGCTATAAGTTTAGTTTTTTGGAGCACGACTCATTATTGAGAAGCTATTGAAAATGCCATTTATGATCATAAATATTTTTAGGGCCAGAACGGTTTGTTTGATCGGCATGACGTTTTCGATAAAGTTGTAGATAATAATTAAAAAAAAAGCAAAAGGTCTCAGGTCGAAAAACGGTAGTTGCGAACACGGTCAAAATTGAATTTTTCTGATATAATCCAAGATGGCGGCCAAATTCAAAAGAGGGCGGCCTGAATTCTGATCACACCAAATGACAGCCCTATCATTCCTCTTCACAGAAAAGTGCTACTTACATAACGAATTTTAGAGATATAGCTCAAAAAATACATCAAGAATTGCTAAAGTTTCAACTTTGCTGAAAACTGTTCCGCCCGTTGGTGACCAAGGGGTCAACAAATTCGATCAAACAAAAATGGCATTATCATTTTTTCTCTATTTCTAATAACTATGTGCATTTATTTCAAATTTGAAAGACCTTGTGCACCTAGTGGCCTAGTTTCAGCGAGAATTGCTCATATAAGATACTAGACTGTATGGAATAAATTACTTTTTGGAATCAGACAAAACTAAAAGGTATTATTACTATTTGGTATGTCGATTCAACATGTAATGGGCCCAGGAACATAGTTCTGCTAGAGTTCTATGCACATAGTCCTTTTTTGATACTCAGGTGGCAATATGTACCACTGAGTGTAAATCTAGACGGTATTTGTACTACTAGATTTTGCTGTTTGTTTTTGGTTTTGGCGAAGACCTAAAACGAGGTCTTCGCCGGAAGGCACCAGTAGCCCGCAGGATTATCTGGTTAAGTCATTAATTTATTTTCAGATACTAAGATTGTAATGAAGATAGTGGAATGCCCGAAGAAGGAAATGGCCAGCGCGACTCCTACTACCTCTATCAAGGAAGACGGACGATTGGAGATGATTCCCACCTTCAAGGGAGCGGTCGGCAAGGACTATCCCTTCTGGAAGGTGCGGGTGACGCATTACCTGAAGCAGCCGGGCCTTCTACACTGCTTGGACAGGATCCCGCCGATGGAGGACTGCGGCGACACCCGTATAGACGCCTCACCGGAGGAAGCTGCCCTGAACGCAGCCAAATACCAGCAGCGGCTGAAGGATGACGACAAGGGATGGCGCACGTGATGGAATGTGTCTACGCTAAACACATTTTGGACCGCCTTGACTCCGTTAATTTAAGGCATGGACGACTTGCGCTGTTCAACATTCGGCGCAAATTGTACAACCTGCGGACAGCAGGCCACCGTACTCTCATGGAACTGTTCATGGCTCACGAGCGGTACGTCCAGGAAATTGAGAGGGCAGGTGACGTCATCTCGGCAAGCGAGAAGTTAAATACTCTGCTAGTCGCTATCCCGGAGAAGCATACTACTACCCTGGATGCCATCGCCGTGATGCGTTAGGCTGATCTGGCCCAAATGTCGTTGGCTGACATTCGAAGTCTCTTCCTGGACGCCGAGGAAGGCAGCAGGGAAGGGTATCAAGAGCTGCCGGAGCCGTCCAACGTGGTGATGGCTGCCCCTCGAACTGCCAACCACCAGCCCATAAAATCTAGTATCTTATATCTAAATATCATACATGGTCCGTTAGCGATTGCTAATGTGAAACACAATATCATTGTGCCGATTCCTACCACGCATCTCTGTACATGCATATACAGCGCGCAACTCGACTATACAATTTGTCACTCTATTGTCGAGTCCTGCCAGCTTCATTAGTGTGGCTCACGAATATTAAGGTCGATAGTCCGCTTCAGCTTTAGCACAAGAGACTAGGGCATTTGGGCTTTAGAAATATAGCAAAACTGTGTTCTCAGCGAATGGTTGATGGTTTGCACATAGGAGAAAAATCACATATTCAGGGGAAGCAGAGTTTATGCCATTCTTGTGTTGTTGGCAAACACACAAGAACATCATTTAAAAGCAATAGTGTCCGATCAACCAGACCATTAGAAATCATACATTTTGATATTTGTGGCCCAATTAGTGATGAAACATATGACAGATGTAAATCTTTGTTGTTTTCATTGATGATTTCACGCATTTTGTCGTAGTGTATCTGATACGCCACAAAAATGAGGTGCTGGAAAAGTTTAGAGAGTGTAAAGCTATGGTTTCGGCTCACTTTAATTTCCAAATCTCAATGTTTGTTCCAGATAATGGTGGAGAATATTATGGGAATTAATTCCAGAAATTCTGTGTCCGGAGAGGAATTCAAATGACTCCAACCTGCCCACAACAAAATTGGGTGAGTGAGAGAATGAATCGCAACGAGAGAAATGTTGAATGAAAACCAATGTACCCAAGAAATTGTAGTGTCAAGCAGTTTTTGTGTCTGCATATGTGACCAACCGGTCCCCTACTCGAAAATTAGAGGAGTTGAAGACACCTTTTAAGATGTGGTTTAATAAGAAACCAAAACTGAGTTGTTTATGATTTTTTGGATGCTTAGCCTTTGGGCAGGTACCAAAAAAAAGACGTAAGAAGTTGGACGAAAGAAGAAGGAGATTGACTTTTGTCGGATATGCCAAGGATGGATATCGACTTTGGGATGAAGAGTCTGGAAGGATAATCAATTCAAGAGATGTGGTTTTTGATGAAAGCCAATCTGTTTTTTGGGATACGCAAGATTCTGGTAGCGAGGTTGAAGACCTATACCAGAATTTCGCACCTTCAGGCGTAAAGGAATCTAAGGTTTCGGATACTAGTTCAGTTGATGATTCAGATGAATCGGCGGATGTTTCAGACGCTAGCGCAGAAGGTGACGGAGATGAATCCAAGCATAAAGTATTAGACTACGATGCGGGAAATTCAGAACCGATCGTACGTCGTAGTAAGAGGATTCAAGAAAAACAGATACAACAAGAGTTAAGGTCTGACAATGTAAATAGTGCATTCTCAGCTGCAAGTTTTATAGAAGATATGCCCCAAACTATCCCTGAATTAATGAAAAGGGATGACTGGCCTAAATGGAAAGCTACAATTCAGGAAGAATTCGCAGCACTAGAAGAGAATAATACATGGAGTTTGGTAAATAATATTCCAACCGGTTTTAGACCAATTAATTCCATGTGGGTATTTGGAATCAAAGATGGAGAATCCACAAGACGATACAAGGCAAGGTTAGTTGCTAAAAGTTGCTCTGAAAGGTATGGTTTTGATTACCAAGAAACCTTTGCACCTGTAGCGAAGATAACAACCATTAGAACTATTCTGTCTTAGTCAGCGGTTGTATAGTCTCGTTATGTTGCGTTAAGCTTCCCGTTAGAATGTGGAGCGACATAGATGAAAGAGGAGACAGCAGAACTAACTCTTCCAGGAGATGAAGCACCATGGGCGTAGCCAGAATTTCAAATCAGCAAGCTCTTCAAAATTTTAGAAGTAAAAAAATGGTACACTAAGGTCGCTTTTTACGCGGTTTTTTTTTCACGCGGTTTTTTTTCACGTGGATTCCGGAATTTACGCGTTTTTTTACGCGGCACGTATCCCCCGCGTAAAAAGCGACTTAAGTGTGTTTGGAAAAATAGAAATAAATACTAGTCTTAAGTGATTGTTACATCAAGGCTACCAGTGAAAAGTTGTCCTTGACATCAGATTGGAAAATTTGATTATTTTTTGTCCAACCTCGAATATAATTAGATGTTCTTTACTAAAAACTCTTAAGTTCATTTGAACCTTTGGACATAATCATAATTTATGTAAAGTTATAAATTGAAACTAACAATACGTTTTCAGATTGTGAATCGTCATTCGAGGCTCAGTATCAACCTCGGCCATGTCACTACCGTCCTACTAATGAAGGTTGTGCGCACGACGGTATAGGGACATATAACTGTTCACCTTCTTGCCTCCATAAGATTGGTTCTTGTGATTGTTCATATAGTCACGAGTATAGTAAATTACGCAACGCCTAGACGAATTTGGTAAATCTAGTTTATTCTTGTTTATTATTAGATACTAGATACTATATTATTAATTTTAATATGATTTTAGATGGAAATTTGCAGTGGTGGGCACCGCTAAATGAAAATTTAGTGACGCTAATTGCTAAGCCGCTAACCGGAAAATTTAGCTCGATAATCGCTAAACGCTAAACGCTGAACCCATATTAGCGGAACTTTCGCTAATCGCTAACTTCTTAATATGTAAATAGTCATATCGCCATATTCATTGCTCATGTTTTGTAAGATTTGGACCACTTTGATCCTTTTTGGTTAAACAAATGAAAACAATTACTATTACGAAAACAAATAAGAGGTTCACGAAACGGTATTCATATTTGATTTTGTAAAAACAAGAATAACAAAAGTTATTTAGCTTGCATTGAAAATAGATACTCTTAGGAATGTTTTCATAAAAATTCAATTATTATCTGAATCGAAAAAGTAGAACCAAAGTTGTCATAATTTCAAGCGCATTGCAATTTACCAAAGTTCTTGGTGTGCCGAAAATTTGATCTAGACCTTGTGCTTGTTCTTTAAAATGCTCCTGTGGCTTGTACGATAACTGGAACTCCATTCTAGGGTAAAAAAACTGACAAAAGTAACTTTCACAGTAAAGTATGTTCATCTTTCGAAGCAATTTACGTACGCCATCAGCAATTTACAGTTTTTCTAAATATTTCTATTGTCGCTTCTCTACAAAATTTAGCGAATTAGCGATAAGCGTTTCGAAGGCCAAAATTTTAGCGACGCTGACAGTTTCGCTAACCAGCTCAAAAATTAGCGAAATCGCTAAATCGCTAACTGAATTTTAGCGTCGCTAATTAGCGAATTAGCGGAATAATGCCCACCACTGGAAATTTGGCATTACTCGTTGATCTCGAACATATCGCCATCATCATTGTTTTTTCTCTCACAATATTTCATATTAATAAATAAATAGAACATTCACCGTTTTGTTATCGTTTCTTTGTTTTTTTAATCATTTATTTCAGATATTAATACATCTCTAATCCTCATGTATGAGCTTCCACTTATCATTTTCCTTCTTGACCCCTACTTCATCTTCTACGGTCATTTCATAGATGACTAAACTCTCATCACCTGCCATCATGTGGCTAATGGATTCCTATTTTGATATACAAAAGAATTTGATGCAAGTATAATGCTCGTTAAAAAAATAAACCTCCATGAAAAAATATTGATAATATTTTTATGGAAATGTATCTAGAATTCGAATATCCTATGACAATCCTATCGTATTATCGTTGATCATAATAAAAAATTGGTTCTTGTCGAGCCTTTGTAGTCATTGAATCAAAGGTCCAATGTGTTACCAATTTTACCTATTAGACCCTATTAGATTAGACCTATTAGATAGGTCCTATGCGATAATGAAAACAACATAGGTCCTATGTAACAAAAACATCAATAAAACCTGGAAAAAACGTTAAAAAAGGCACTAGAGGTGAAGACGACGGTCTTTCACTACAATAAAGATCATATACGTCATTAAATTTTGTTTTTGTTAGAATTGGTAATTAAAAAAGATTTACAAAACTTCAAGTTCATTTTTCTCTGATTAGCATCAATGTCAGATAGGACTTTTTGAAATGTTTCTCTAGAATTGTCAACTTCATAAAAAATGACGAAATTTTCGATTTTGCGCATGAACTCCTCCAACGACATGCGTATTACGTTAGCGGGATGCAGCAAGGTCATCGCGTAGGCAGGTGCACTATCTTCATCGAACCGTGTTTCCAGTGAGGTCACAAGAGAATCAAGGTAAGGAATTGTCACAGCTCGGTTCCAATACTCAAAGCTAGTTGATGCAGGCGGATTTGCCCGGTATTTTTGCCGCTGCAATACCCTTGGTGGATCAACTGAAAAACCTATGCAATTCCATGCAACACAGATGTTTCTATGGGCTAAAGATGTCGTTTTTGCTATTAGAATTATTAAAAACAAAATTCTGCACCAATGTCAACACCTAGGGGGGGGGGGGGGCAACGGCCCCCCCCTGCCCCCCTCTGGCTACGCCTATGTGAAGCACCACCAGAAAGAAAAGGAGTTCGAGGGACTAAACCAACTGAACCTCTTTCATGAAACGCGAGAGTTCTACCTTAACGTCAACGCATTCTACTCAGGCCTTGTGCCGCGAGTCTGACGAATGATCGTGAGGTTACCAAAAGACGAAGGCGAATTATTGTGCGACTATCATCCTGAATGCCATCTGTAAAGTGTTTTCCCAAAATTGCTTTCCCAAAGCTGGCCAATAATAGACTTTCAATTGCGGCAGATGCTCCTAAAGCTGACCCGGTTGATTAAGGCTTTGATAGATAGTAACCAGTGCTGTGTGATGATATCGGATACATTATTCCGTTCATTCGTATCCCTCAGGGAACTTCAGCAACATCACAAACTTGCCTGCTGATTATCATTGCGATTGAAAGTGTTATGCGACCAGTGGCATTCAGGTAATTTACCTGTTTTGCTGATGACGTGGATACTGTCGGTAGGCTTAGACAACCTGGAAGAAGTAGGTGGAGGTACGCTAGGACCTTGGTAACATCTCCGCCAACCACGCTGGTGGCCTGGGTTCGAATCCCAACACTATGCGCCCTTAGGTTGGAATCGCTTTACTGAGTATTGCAACACCCAGTTCGAATAATTTAGCTCAATAATCTCACCATTCAGCGAGTTACGATTTTCGGCAAAGTTGTTCAGAAGATCAAGAGTTTCTGCTTCATGAACTAATTACATTTTTGTCTTATGAATTACATTTTAAGTTTTGAAAAGTAGACAATATATCTTTTCAAGGATGCGAAAATTGAACAAGGATTGAGGGTATGAAATAGACATAGAAAAAAATTCCCTCGTCCACACGGGACTCGAACCCGTAATCTCCGATGTCTCCGGCATGGTGTTTTGGCCAATTAAACTACGGGTAATTTCACCTTAGACCGATATCGATCACCCTTCACTATTGTGCCTTGTTCCAAGCACGCCTCAATCAACCACACACACTGCCTTGTGGAAGTTATTTTTGTAACTGAGAGATTGCCGCTTTCACACTTTGTAAAGCGACTTACTGTATCTGCTAGAGAGAGCCGACTAGATGGAATAGTTTGGAACACAAATGCGGTATTATACACTAGCCGCACTAGCCGAAGACCGCAACTTTCTGGGTAGTATTAATCGTGCGATAAGTTGAAGTCAAAATACGAAGAACTGCATGCAAACTAGTGCCGCATAGCGAGGTAATTTAGTTCACACTGAATTGGCCACCATACAGTAGCCTTTGACCTCCTGAACAAGTTTCCTGAAAACCGCAACTTTCTAGCTTGTCAAAAGCACGAGATATCTGCCTATTCCAGGAGATGCTGAACATTTCAGGGGGTGCTGCAAACTGGGTGAGAGATGGGCTATGCTTGTGCAGAACCAAAGCGCCCTCGCGGTCTTTGAGCGAAACGCGTTGCGTACTATCTTCGGTGAATTGCAGATAGAGAACGGAACGTGAAGAAGGCGAATGAACGACGAACTGCAGGAGCTGCTTGGGGAGCAATTTATCGTCCACACCTCTAAGATTGGCAGGCTGAAGTGGGCTGGGTATGTCGTGAGGATGTTGGACGATAGCTCAGTGAAGATGTGCCTTGGAACCAATCCGTCTGGGGCGTGACGAAGAGGTGCACAGCGCACAAGGTTAATCGATTAGGTGGAAGACGACCTGTGGACCCCACGCAGACTGCAAAGTTGACGACTACAGCCATGGACCGAGTGGAATGAATACGACTCTTATTTACAGCAAAGGCCACACCATGGCATGTGACTGTTTGGTAAGGTAAGAGGATATTGTCGGTAGAATATTTGAGACTGTGGCAGAGCAGCTAAGCAAAACTAAAACGTCTAAAACAAAGTACATACAGGCTACCAAAGCTAGGGATGGCGAGGCCTTTTTAGGCTATAGTGCGACGAACGACGGTGGTTACAAGGTTACAGGGTCCGCTTTGTCAAGCGAATGGTCGTGGGTTCGAATCTTAGTAGAATTATGCCATTAGGTGTCAAAAAGAACTTTAGTATGGGTTTATTCTCAGGCTCCCCCACCATTTACCCTTCCTTTACGCTGAAATATATAATACCGTGACCTCTTATCAAAAATAAGTCCCTCTTTTGAAAATAAAACTGGCCAGAAGGACGCACAACGAAACTTCTCCAGGCAATTGTAATTGGTGATATTTGGCAGGAGGAACGAGGCACGGTATAGTAGAACAGTAAGCGTGTAAGCGTGACCACGAGTAAAACCACTTACACACAAGCACTGATGAAATCATAATAAGCATGCCACTTCTCAATAGTGGTATTGCTAATAATAGAAGTGCAGGATACAGCAGACACCTGGGCATATCTCACAATAGATCAACGATTCTGGTCGCAGTGAGGAAGTCCATACAGAAAAAAAACGACGGTGATGATCTCGAGGTAGTTGATGGTAGTCTACTTTGGTGCACTAGTAACTTTGAACAATTATACCGTGAAATCCAGAGGCTTATTATTAACGTAGGTTGTGCCTACTACGCTCCGATGCGTCTGAGGTCGAACAGACTCAACCTAACACGATCACAAGACCAGCTGTCCGCTACGGGTACGAGACGTAGACATTACTTAAAGAGGACCTGCGAGCACTCGCAGTTTTCAGACGACCTTCGAAGTGTTGCAGTCTTTAAATTTCATTTCAAGAAAACCTATTTTATCTCTTGAAAATAATACGCGATTATGCACAGATATTGGGAAATTTTGAAAATTTTTTGAGCAGCGCAATATTGTTTCATAATGAAGTTTAACAGATGTGCGCGGTATTATTTATTTTTGATAAGTTAATTGAGTGCATTCCAAAAATTAGAATCTCATGTGGAATTCATGTGGTTAAACATTTTTCTCCGTCAATTTTGAGTTCTGTTTAGACAAAATTGAATGCCATTTTTCTCTAGTATGTAAAAAGTATGTTCATTGCAGTGAACATTCAAAACTTTGACTGTTTTCGAGTATTTCTACGTATGTTTTTTTCACACCATCACGCCCCCGATAGATCATGGATTTGTCTGTTTTTCATGATTTCCCACTAAGCCAAATATTTTCTTATCTTGTTTTCAAACCTCCCACAGGCAGCGTGAACCATTTGTTTAACCCCAAAAACTATCGAATTTCAATCCTTCCGTTCGGTTTGTCAAAACATCACAAGCGTGGGTGGTACGGCTGGACCACCAAACCTTTGCTATTTATTTTGATATATGCTATAAATACCGTGTACCCGTGCCCGTAACCGCTTTCCATCAAAACAAAAGAGAAAGTTTCGGCTTTCGAGTAATTCGGAAGAGTGCCACGTGGACCGGCAGCAACCGCAAGTAAACTCCTGACTGCCAGCCCTGACATGTGATACTTGCCTAAAAGGATTGATTTCCATCTGCAGCAGGCGCATCGGTAATTAGGCGTTTCAGCCGAACCGTGCGATGCGTTATAACTACTTTTTTCTCTCTTACCAAGTGCGGCCAAGTGAGGAAAAACAGCAAAATGAAAAAGCCATTCGTTCGTTTATGACGGTTTGGCATGGAAACGATTAAAATCTATGGCCATTAAATTTCGCATTTGCTGAATTAATAACTGATAAAACACGATTTATGTCTTGTTTGAATAAGACGTTACGGGTTTGGTTTCGTGATGCGATCTGTCAAGCGACTAATATTCCACTAGATTGCATGTCCAGCGCTGGTCACGGAATGATTTCACTATAACTTCCCTAACCTTCGAAATGGTAACGAATTTTTTTACGGTACACGAACGACTGCCCCATGAAAACGGCTTAAATAGGCAAACAACGAGCTTCATTGCGTATGATAAAAAAGTGAGCATTTACTATATTCACACTCTGTGCTCTGCACAGTGACAAACTGAAAACAGCGCAAAGTTAAACCAATTTCCAAGAAAAATATTTACTTGTTTACTTTGCCATCACTGTGCCGATGTGAGTTTGAACTTTTTCGGCTGTGGTTGATTGGTTATGTTTGGATTGCGTTTTACTTTTATTTTTGTTGCTGCGCGGCCAGTCTCGTAAAACGTCACGTGACTTATTATTCCGAGATAAATCAAAATAGACTTTACACTACAAGCCTGAACTTTATTATTGCTAATATACTATTTGGAACATTACAACATTCGCTTATTGACTTTCCAAAAGTTAGCTGGGATGAAAACAACAAGTTCCTTCATCCGTTTTCTGCAAATCAATCGGAAGTTTTCGTTCAAGGATCTAAGGAAAGCAGCTGTAAATCTTTCCTTGTAAAGGTTTCAGTAACCACCGTAAACGTGCTTTGATACGGAACGAGAAAAACCAATTATCACCCAGCGAAAATGCATTCATTTGTGTTTTGATTTACAGCCCTATAAATTCCATTCGCTTCCATTTTCACAATGCACTGCTTGCTGCCCTTGTGCTCCCGATACACACCGAAACTGCAGTGTCTCGCGCGCCTTCCTCATTCCAACGCTCTGTCTCTCGACCTTAAAAAGTTAATGCATTTCGTTTACAACCTCCAAGTTGCAAGTGCCAACTGAAAAGTATATAGTAACACATCGTCGCCACCGTCTGGCAGAGCCGAAAATGCATTAGCTCATTTAGTCGGCTTCTGTTGCAATGCGCGCACACCGATCGTGGTGGCGTTAAAAGGCTGGTCTGATCGTCCAGAGAGAAAGAGAAGACGGCGACAGGGAAATGAATCGCTTTTCAATGGCCTCTTGCTGGATTTTCCACCGCTCGCTCGGTCGCCCAGCTTGGTGCCGGGGAGTGGAAGAATAAGTCCACACCACAAAGTCGGAAGTGCTCTTTGTATGAAGACGAAAATTTTAGAGCATTGTTAATTCATAAATTTCAAATGTGTTGACTAATGCATATTATTTATATCGCAGCGATTTTCCTATTTCACGATAAAAAGGAAACTTGTTTCGTTTTAACGTCGCGGCGTCCATTTGAGCTCGGTTTCTATGCTTTCGTTTGGGCTCTTATTGTTTTATTTCTTTATTAGTGGGAACATGAGAATCGCGGACCGCTTTTAGTTATCTTCCTGCGGGCAGACTTCTGACCTGAGCTGGGCATCGTGAGTGAATTTTTGGAGAATTATTATACATATTCTGTCACGAGCAGCTGCTATTTCTATAGACTAGTAGGTATATAATAATTTACCATTATTTGTAATAATCCTTCAATTTTGCGACTGATAGGCTGACTTAGTATTTCAAACAGTATTTACATATTATTCCCAAAAAACCCGAGACGGAATTTTTTCTTAGAAAATGGGCTACCACGGCCAATTTAGGAGAATTTGGAATATTAGTGAAGATGGAAGATTGTTCTAAGTTTTGGTAGAATAACCACATTAACCGCTGCTGCGTTCAACCCCCCTTGTGAGGCGCAAATATGTTTGTGTTTTCTACTTTTTCAAATAGATTGCAAATTGCCATAGCAAACGATACGATTTTTCTTTTTTTTTGACAGCTTAAAACTGCGTGAAGCACGGCATTTGCAAAATCTTTATTTAAGTTTTCAAAAACTCTGAGAGGTATGCTCAAACGGACCGCCTACTTGTGTGTGAGAAACAATAAGCGGTGATTTTTCGTCTCGGATTGTTACTCTGGCTTCGAGTGTTTGAACAGCTGACTTCCTTGACCAGAACTTTGGGAGGGAGATTCCCAGGATTCAAAGGCCAAATCTTTTTGGGCTGTAAATAGCAGAATTCTGTGTTTAGGATTGGTGTCAGCTTTAACCTCATATATAGGCTACGCATAGTGTCATCTAGCTGATATATAATGTTTGATAACCGCGCACGAAAAAAGAGTACGACGACGTCGAAGTAAAGTTGTTTGCGGCCCGCAAGGAGTTCAGAAGTTCGTATTTTTAACTCTTTGTCTTGCAACAGCCGCACAATGCCTAGAATGATCATTTTATCTTGATAACCAGCTTAAACTATTAAACTGTTCCAAGTTGTAGACTTTGACGGCTTATTCGATGAAAACAAATGCATGCTTGTTTCGCTTGCACTTGCACTGATACATCCTCCTATACCTCCCAAACATCACTGAAGCTGCACTTCAGAAACGAGGACAACTTCTGTGGGACTCTGAAATATTGTCTCTTGGTTGCTGTCCACAATCGAACATTTTGTGCATTTTGTGGCTGTCCAATGGCAAATAGTTTCTTATCAGAAAAAAATCTTTTCTTCTTGAGAGGACTCGGAAACACCGTGAACTTTACGCTTCTCGCAGGTCTCACATCCAACGTCAATTGGCAAAATGGTGTGAACTTATTTTACTTTACTTAATTTGGCTTAACATCATTAGAACATAGTCTTTGATACGCACTCGCGAAAGTAACCAGCGGTTTTTTGAGTGCCCCGAATTTGATCGTGTGCCCAAAACCGAAGTCTACCGAAACACCACGATTTTGTATGTATTATAAATATTCTGATTCCGATCTCTGTCAATGTATTCATTGCGCAACTGATGCGTTATCCTTTTAACACATTTTTTGTGCAAAGCATTTAATGTGCGTTTTGAGAGGAGACATCGGTTGATGTAAGCTCGTACTTTTGCGTATACCAACCGGATTTCGAGCGAACACGTGCAACACAACTGTCGAGATACTGGGTTCGCCAGCAACGCCGCCAAAGATGTTTCTTAGCACCCGTCGAAAACTTAGAGTGTTCGCGAGTCCTCCTCGAGCAGTGTCTACGCCTCGTGCCCGTAATGAACAACCGGTCTTGTGCTTTGTGCGAGGACTGAGATTGTTCGACCGCAGATGCTTGTGAAGCCTATAGTAGGTACGACTTCCATAGATAATACGCCTCCGGATCTTCCGGCTGGTGTTGTTGCCCGAGATTACCAGTGAACCAAGGTTCTCCAGTCTCCCCGTACACCAGCAGATCGTGCATCTTCTTCCACCGCGCACATTCACCGCGTGCGAGACCAACCACGGAGTCGACGGCCTCTTCCTGGTTTTCTACTGAAGATAGTTTTGGCGGCTCTCTCGTCAGGCATCCTGGCTACATGTCCAGCCCACTGAAGCCTGCCCCGCTGTATTACCTTAACTATATCAGCATGTTTGTATACCTGGTACAACTCGTGATTCATGCGTCTGCGCCACACTCCGTCTTCCAGTTTACCGCCAAGTATCGATCGCAGAATTTTACGCTCAAAAACTCCGAGCACTCGTCGATCAGCTTCCTTCAGCGTCCATGCTTCATGTCCGTAAAGGGCCACCGGGAGTATCAGCGTCCTATACAGCGCTAGTTTTGTGCGAGTTTGCAAACTACGAGACCTTAGCTGGTTACGCAGTCCGTAGAAAGCCCTGTTCGCAGCTGCAACTCGTCGTTTCACTTCACGGCTCATATCGTTGTCATATGTCACAAGCGTACCAAGATAAACGAATTCGTCAACCACTTCAAATCGTTCCCCAACTAGCTCCACCTCAGCACCAACACCACGGGGACTCCCACGCTCCCTGCCAGCTACCATGTACTTCGTTTTGGCAGAGATAACAAGTCCAAATCATATAGAACATATGATTAGGAATGCGAGAACGTTTGGTTCTGTCAGAAATGATGATTTAAGCATTTCTGTGGTTGAAGGTCTTTGTCTTTAGACATGTGGAAACGATTTACAAGATTCATGGGTGGTATGCGTGTTTCACGTCTTTGATGCTCGAGTTTGTCTAGGAATATTAATGAACTACACCTTCCCCCTTTTAGAAAATGATGTAATGAAATGAAATCATTCGATGTCAGCTTTTCTCCAAACTCTTTTACAAGTTCAATTATTATTTATAATTTTGCTTCAAGAAATTTTTTGTTTTATTGTAAAATTTTTGTTCTACTTTTGTGCACCTTTGTTTCCTTCATCGTATTTCTGTGCTTGATTATGCAATTCATCAGTTTCGGTTACAATAAACGTAAAATGGGTTGATCTTTTTTCGGTTTTCATTGGTGAGATACACAATATCTCATATTTTTAAATTTGAAGGATTTGTTTTTTTATTACATATCTTTTATCTTTTTCTTTCTGCTGTAGTAAATTGTTTTCAATATTAATGTTTGTGTTTCGCATCCTGTATCTTAAAAATACTGATCCTGATCGTAAATTGGTTAAGGTTGTAAATCGTGTAGTATCAGCGCTTATCGTATGTTCCGAATTTGGTGTGTTATTGTATGAGAATGCGTAAAATTTGGTCAAATTGTCCCAGTCTGAATGATGAGCATTGGTGAAAGATCTGAAACAATCATTGAGACATCTGTGATTTCTCTTCAATGCGCCTATTGTTGGAGGGTGATAGGATGTGCTAAATTTTTACTTAATTTCTATTAATCTGAAAATATATTTAAATACTTCATTATTAAATTCAGTATCTTGATTCAGTACCTTGATCAAATTTTTTATTTACTATTGCTCTTGTCATTACCGATGCTTTTTAGTTGGTACTGGTATAAGAGTAATGTATTTTAAAAAAGTTACATTGTAAAGTTAAGATATACCTTTTTCCATTATCCGTTATTCCGAACGGTCCCGCTGTTTCAATTGATATCAATGTCCGTTTGTCGCCATTTTTGTAGATAGTGCATAAAACCACATCTTTCCACTTCTTCGGAAGCAGGGTGAGGCTTATTTTCAAAGAGTTGAAAAATTGTCGTCTCGTGAAAAAGAGAAAACAGTGTAGTTTCCGGAAATTAAAGCCGTCGAAATCAAGTGCGATTAGACCTGTTAAGTGCACTTAGTCGGTAAAAATTAAAGTGCGGCTACTAGTACAAATTGAAGCCTACATGATGATTGTAAAGGAAAGTAGAAATTTGAAGAGTGATACGACGCGTCTCAATAGTGTCGTAGTGTAAGTGTGGGAATACGAATCACATATGTCGGTGGTAGAACCTTTGCTGCTACTCATACGTGCGACGCGGCTCGCAACACCACCAAGCCCCACAGGAGAGACAGCGATCTATGGATAAGTATTAGTGTTGGTGATTTTTTGCATGTACTATGGGAAACTGCATCAATACAGTACGAGGAGTACTGAGACTGGGTCGAGTGTTTGATTTAGAATTCCCCTTCTTTCTTTTCACGTTAAAAATATGGAAACTTGGTGGCTATTTTGCGACTTTGTGTTAGATGTTGATTTTATGTTAGGTGTGTTACACGTTCTCCAAAAGATGTAGAGGACATACAAACGACGCAACCGTGTTTTTGACAGCTCGATTCACCAATCTAAACATGTCATCTGGCCCCTCGCAGCAAAAGTTCTCGACCAATAAAAAAAACTAACAGTACCCAGATTAAAGTTAATTGTACCCATGATGGATTTGTGCTGAAGCTGGGAAAAATATTTAACGCACACCTAAATAATATGTATTTTTCACGTAAATCAACCATTCTGTACGTGAAGAAACTTTTAGGAAAAAGTGATTTATTTACTTTTGAGTACCTGCACTGAAGTCATCGTTAGATAAAATCGGATACCTTGAGTTATCAATAACAAAAATTCCATATAAATTTTAGAAATGAGTATTGGCATTCTATCTAGCTGTCGCCTTCGCAATGAGTTAGCGTCGCGCGCAACATCGCTTGATTTCATCACTTACTACGGTGACATAATCTTTCCTTTCCGTTGCAGTCGTGGATATACAAATGTAAACTCGGTCTCCGACAACAACGACTGTTACACCTCCTTCCTCAACCTAACGATCGTAACGACGAGGCAGAAGCCGTTATCGATCTCTACAAAGCGTAAGCTACTGAATTGTTGTACATTGAAAATGGTAAACTAATCCCAAGTTGCCTTATACGTGGTTCTCTGTGCAACTTCACTAGCTCATGTTGATCACGGAGGAGCAACTACGAAATGTGCGGTAGTCAAGCTCAATCTCAAGTAAGGTGAGGCTTATTTTCAAAAATATTTACGGGACCCGTTTTCCCAGATAAAAAGACCTCCTTGAGGTTTAATGAGCAACACATAGAAAATTAATTGGTGGTGCAGGGGCCTGAAGATCAAATTTGAAACTAAAGCAATTTTTAAACGAAACATATGCTCATATAAGTAAGACGTGATTTTGTGACCATTAAATTTGGTCCGTTTTGCGTTAAATCTGACCGTTTTTTTTTTAAATATTCGCTATTTCAGTATACTCTTCTGAACTCCTGGGTATGCGATTAAAAGGAAATGAAAAAGATGTGCAATAAGGCTATTTACTGCCAGCACGAGTGAGTGAGAGAGAAAGAGAGAGATTGTTCAGGGAATTAAATTGTAGTGAGATTCATTGACATTGATTGCATATTGATTAACAATTGTGCTCTTTTTTGAGATAGGAGAATTTGTCTATGAAAGTTAATGTTAACAAGCAGGTTTCTAAAATAGTCTTCGGAGTCTGTTATCAGGAACAAAACATTGTGGAATTGCGTTATACCATCTGCGAATAAGTAATAGTTGACATTGACACTCCATCAACTGCAAAAATGACAATTCAAGGTTGCTTCCTTGCGGCACATCCTAAATACACTACAGTTGCTTTTTACGCGGGGGATACGAGCCGCGTAAAAAGAAACCGCGTAAATTCCGGAACCCGCGTAAAAAAAAGCGTGAAAAAAACGTGTAATTCCGGTCCCTCGGTCTTGGGCTGCTATCCTCCAATCGCCCCTAACACCTATTCCGCGTGCTTCCTCTTCGACAGCACACATCCAACGAGTGCGGGGTCTACCCCGAAGTCGACGACCTCTATCGGGATTCCTGCTGAATATAGCCTTCGCTTGACGCTCATCCGGCATTCTCGCTACATGCCCAGCCCACTGAAGCCTGCCGTGTTTTATCCGCTTGACTATATCCGCCGATTTGTATGCCTGGTACACTTCATGGTTCATGCGTCTGCGCCAAACACCATTTTCTAGTTTGCCGCCAAGGATTGAACGCAAAATCCTACGCTGAAAAACACCAAGAGCTCGCCGATCAGCCTCATTCAGCGTCCATGATACTATGAAGTACCGTCCATGAGAGCCACCGGAAGAATCAGTGTTTTATAGAGTGCAAGTTTAGTACGGATTTGCAGACTGCGGGACCTTAGCTGGTTACGTAATCCGAAAAAGGCCCTGTTTGCGGCTGCTATCCGCCTCTTTATCTCACGGCTAACCGCGTTGTCACATGTCACTAATGTTCCCAGGTAAATAAATTCGTCGACTACTTCAAATGTTTCCCCATCTAGCACCACCGCAGCACCAACCTCCGACGGACTACCACGCACTCTGCCAGCCACCATGTATTTCGTTTTGGCAGAGTTTATGACAAGCCCTAATCTCGCAGCTTCCCTCCTGAGAGGTCCGAAGGCCTCTTCCACAGCTCTACGGTTGATACCAATGATGTCGATATCGTCCGCAAATCCGAGAAGCATGTGCGGCTTCGTAATGATGGTACCGCTTCTCTGCACACCAGCCCTCCGTATAGCACTTTCCAATGCGATGTTGAACAATAAGTTCGACAGCCCGTCACCCTGCTTTAAACCATCTAACGTCACGAAAGAGTCCGATATATCACCGGCTATCCTGACGCTTGATGTAGAACCTTCAAGGGGCGTATCAGCCTAATCAGCTGTGTTGGGAAGCCATGTTCGATCATAATCTGCCATAACTCATTTCTCTTAACTGAATCGTACGCTGCCCTGAAGTCTATGAACAGATGGTGCGTCCGCAAGTTGAATTCTTGAAATTTATCGAGGATTTGTCGCAAGGTAAACATTTGGTCCATCGTGGAGCATCCCCCTCGAAAACCGCATTGGTACTCGCCAACAAAGGTCTCCTGCAACGGCCTCAGTCTGTGGAACAGGATGCGGGAGAGAATTTTGTACACGGTATTGAGAAGAGTTATGCCCCGATAATTGCTACAGTTCAGGCGATGACCTTTTTTGTAGATTGGGCATATGAGACCCTCCAACCTGTCCGAGGGCAATTCTTCATCAGACCACAGTCTCAGCATGATCCGATGGATGGCACGATACAGCTGTTCGCACCCGACTTTGAAGAGTTCGGCGGGAATGCCGTCCTTCCCGGCTGCCTTGCAGTTTCTCAGCTCTTTCACTGCTTTCTTCACCTCGTCCATGGATGGTGGATTGACAACTTGACCATCATTCTCAATAGTCATCCTGCTCCTTTCGACTCCACTGTTTCCCTCACCGTTCAACAGCATACTGAAGTGTTCCTTCCAACGCCTGGCCACCTCTGTTTTATCGGTTACCAGGTTCCTTTCCCTATCGTTGCACATGACACGGGCTGACACGTTTCGATTCCTGATTCCGTTGACCTTCTTGTAGAAGCTCCTCGCATCGTGCCTGGAGAAGCAACCTTCTGCCTCCGCAAGAATACGCTCCCAGTGCTGTCGTTCCTTCCGGCGATGGAGTCTCTTTTCAGCGGCTCTAGCATCTCGATATTAACCCATGCTCTGACGAGTCACAGCCATGGCCAATATGTGACCCCTGGCGCGATTCTTCTCCTCCGTCACTCGCTGGCACTCAGCGTCAAACCACTCATTGGACGCAGCTGCCACAGTTGTACCCAACACTTCTCGCGCTGTAGTGCTGATTGAACTGTGGATGTGTCTCCACTGTTCATTCAGGTTCCCTTCAACTCTTTCCTCAATCCGTTCATCAACCTGCAGCGAGTACTCTGCAGCCACTCCTTCAGTTGACAGCCGCTGGATGTTCAACTGCATCCTCCTCGTTGCCTTAGATTTCAACACGTTGGACAGCCGGGCGCGGATGTTGGCTACTGCGAGATAGTGATCCGAGTCAACGTTCGGTCCTCTGAACGACCTCACGTCTGTAACGTCTGAAAAGTGCCGTCCATCAATCAATACGTGGTCAATTTGAGAGCAAAGCTCTCCATTCGGGTGCATCCAGGTGTGCTTACGTATGTTCCGGCGTGCAAAATAAGTGCTACAAATAGCCATCCCCCTAGCTGCAGCGAAATTAACAAGCCTCGGGCCATTGTCGTTCGCAGTAGAGTGGAAGCTTTCCCTACCAGTTACGGGGCGGAAGAAGTCTTCCTGCCCGACCTGTGTATTTGCTTCTCCGATGACAATCTTTATAGCGTGTCCTGGGCACTCATTGTATGTCTTTTCCAGGAGCTCATAGAACTCCTCCTTTTCGTCATCGGGTTTCTCATTGGTCGGTGCGTACACATTTATTAGGCTGTAGTTGAAGAATTTGCCCTTAATTCTCAACACGCATATACGGTCACTGATCGGCCTTTATCTAATGACATGCTTCATCTGTTTTCCAATTAGCACGAAACCGAGTCCTCTTTCTGCTTTCACGCCGCCGCTATAGTGGATGTGGTGCTTAAATGAAGTGTCCGCAATAGGATCCACTGCTCGGAATTTGCGTTCTCCCGATTTCGGCCACCGCACCTCTTGGATGGCTGCAACCTCCACATTCACCTTCCGCAGCTCTCTAGCCAGGATACTTGCGCGTGCCGGTTCGAGTAGAGTCCTTACATTCCAAGTACCGAGTTTCCAATAATCGTTGTCCTTTTTCGTTCGCCTAGGTCCATGCCGATTATTCCGTTCCGTATTAATATCTGGATTGTTCGTAGTATTTAATATTCGGTATGCTGCCTTACTAGGGCTGCGATACCTAGTCTCGCGACGGGGCTGCCGTCTTTGATTTAGCTGGCGAGACACCGCGTTTCATGATTCAGCCGCCCGCTCCGGATCAGACGTTGTTGTACGCCGCCCCTAACATGGGGAAACAGCCGCGTACGTTTCCCCTTCCCAGTCAGCATACGACCAAAGTTTACCGGGGTTGGTTACCCGATCTCCGCTAAGGTTACTCGTATCCCGGTCGGCACCACGTGGAGGTTGGGATAGGAGTTGCTGGACAGAGGTGAATGACCACAATAGGATCTCAAGTGACACGTGTGCAACCATTCGCCAACCACGACCTTAGTGTACTACAAACCATACTTTCTTGATCTAAGACGATACACACTTGTCGTACAACATGGGAGTTGTCGGTAAAATCTATCAGAACAAATATTATGCAACAAAGATTCTGGCAATCGAATGATGCAACACTATAGTCTATACTTCAAAATCTAAAACACTCTTCATTGAATAAATCAATAACAAATAAAAATTCGCCAAGTAAACAGGATTGCAAATATTCTATTTTTGTTCACAAAATAAATGAACGAATAAAAACACCGTATGTTGTGATACAGCCGGACAAAAATGATTTTCCATTTTACTTTCATTTTTATGAGCATTGAAAAAATTGTCTACGAGTTATTCAAAACAAGTAAGTAAATATGATATCGTACTCTGTTTAACAGCTGCACTGATTCAAAAGTAAGTTAAGAAAAACCTAAGTGCATCACAGTTCACCATATTCTTCGCCGTTATTGCTCACCCTTTCAAAGGAAAAGACCGCCCTTCAAGTCGGCTCACATCAGTGCGATGATTCGGCTTCGATAGTACATTAGGGCTAATTAAATTAAATCGAACCTGATAGAAATGACGGAAGGCTTTCGAGATCCCAGAATGCCGACTGGCGAACAAACTATGTGCGGGTTGATGGTTTGAAAGACTCGAGACGCGCTACTCACAGATGCTAGTGTTGGACATGATAATGACTCTGCCCATAGGTCCAAATTGAATTTGGGCGCGAAAGCGGAGACCGAGGGAGCGCTTGGTTCTTCGTCTAGCCAACCATAGGGTCAGGCTAATGGATTCTCTATTGCCGATCGGATCGAAAAACGCGTTGATCTTTGCTAATTATATACGCTCTTTCACGTCAGTGTGTTTTCAACGGACTTGCGTATCATTGATTTTAAAATCTTTTTTTTCTCTTTCTCTGTTTCATACATTTTCATGCACGATGCATGCTGATTCCTACGTAGAGATAGCTAGAGGCTTTCTCAAGGACTAGAAAGGACTTTCAATTGCATTGTGATTTTTATTTTTTTGACTAATGGAAATTCGAAATTATTGGCACGCTTGGAGAAAAACTCAAACTAACTAATGGAATAAATGCTGGCAATCTATCGGGCAGCTTTAATTCAATCAATCTTCACCCACTTGAAAGTACGCACGGGAAAGCACAAGGCAGAGAAAAAGATGTCGAGAAAAAAAATTGTCTCGCACAGTTTCGTTTGCTAAAGTTCGTTCCTTCAACCTACAATAAACTCCACCTGAGCTGCTTTGCGTTCAGCCGGGTGCATTAGTTCGTTATTGCACTAATAATCAAATTAATATTATCCCTCATTATCTCCATCAACAGCGTTGCAGCAGTCACAGTAATCCAGCCGGTTGTATGATGCATAATCTTCAGGACGGCTGCGGTAGGGTGGTTCAATGGTAGCACATTTCAAAGCTGCCGAGGAAAGCACAAATAAATAAATGACACTCATGTCATGCTGCGGTTAGCGACCTCTCTACTCTTGCGGCCCACAAAACTCGAGCAACAACAGTTTAGTGTCGAACACAGGAAGTCAAGGTGCGCCTGCCTAAGAATGCCCATTTGTCAGTTACTGTTGAACTGTGGCCACCAACTTTGCCTATACAAACCCGTATAAAAATGATTTATACGACACTACTGTCGCAGCGGAAAGCAAGCGAACAAACATACTGCCTTGTACTTTTATAACATTCATCCTTTCTTTTGGCACAAAATTCACACTCAAAGATGCGTATTGTAACGAAACCAGTTGCTGCAGTTGCAAGCCTTTAATGTCTTGAGAAATGAACTTTGCGCACCGTCACCGCTGCCAGAGCAGATGAACAAGGTGACAAAACAAGACTCGCGGAAATTAGCATAAGGATAAAAAATATTTTAATTGCTGTATCTTAATAAAACCTTCAGCTTGGGGAACGGTAACTCATATGTGTAAGACGTTTATTATTATGACAAATTTTTACCAGCCTTTTGGCCGGCTAAAAATTAAGAACTGGAAGGTTTACCATGCTTAATTCCAATCGAAAGTTCGATCTGAGTCATTAAAACTGTACGTCAGCTTATACGGCATAATTTATAAGTGAGCATTGTCTGGTAATTTTCGTTGAAAAGGCAATATAGTTAATAACGGAATTTTATTATCGAAAAATGTAGAATACCTGGTGGAGTGTATTCAATTTATAGAAATCAATTTTTGGTGCTAGATTTGAACAAGATTTTTTTTAATTCCTTCGAAATATACACGTTTATTGCGAAGTCGTTTTTGATGCCAAAAGTAGCGTAAAAAATTTAAGTTCAGAAACGACAGATTGCAGATATAGAAACTTCAGCTCAAACCTAATTTGATTATTAGATTTCTAGCGTGAAAACACTAAAAAAAGTTTAAATCCTGAAGTAATTTGTACATTGATGTCTTCAGATTTTTAAGGACTGTCAAACAAAACACGTAAAATAGATTACTATTTTTAGTTAATTTGGTGAGTAATCTGGCTTTTTGGTGTTGTTGTATTAAAATCAATTGCACAACTGTATTTAATTGCAACAGTTTGCTTTTTCTGAGATAAACGCCTTTAACTATTCACCTTTCGTCAACCACTCATAAGAAAGGCGTTTGACAATTTATGTAATAACTTAGTGTGACGGATTTATACACCCGACAAACATAAGCAACCGATTGGACAGGCGGGACGAGAAGAGTAGTACCTACATAAAGTTCGTCAATTTTCTCCTCAATTCATGTCCATGCGGATCTTTTGTTTGAAGGGCGCTGAACTGGCAACAGAGAGAAGCCGAAAGAAACGCAACATACATCATAAGGTTGGGCGGCTCTATGATGTGGAGGGGAAAGATAGAGAAGAGAAAATAGAAAAGCTTTTAAAGTCCATTTCATAAATTAATACCAATTTTCGTCTACTATTTATAGGCCCGATTTGTGAACGTCATCTTGGGATGGTTGTAGGATTTTTTCGCTCCTTAAATTTTCAACGTTCTCCGCGCAAGAGATCGTCAGGTCGCACTCGTTCTACTACTATTCGTGCAGATGGTGACTTCAGCATAGACACGAGGGAATGCTTCAAAGAGCATAATTTGCCGATGTCTAGCGCTACAGCTTCCTATACCGCACTGCAAAAGAGATGGAAGGAGAAGGCGTTTCGTTGCTGTTGTTATTGGCTCTGTTGTTATGAGTTGTTTGTGCTTTGTTTTCAGTTGTTTTCCTCCTCAGACAAGCGAAGTGTAAGATTACAGGGCTAGGGATTCAAATAATATATAATTAAAGTTAAAAGCTTCTCAATAACTTCTGCGCCATAGTTCAAGGGGCTTACAGGTAACATTTTACCATGAGTTTAGGCGAAATAACGAACTGTAAGCAATGCAATAACTCACATCCGGGATGCAAACAACAGTAATCAAGTCATCACAAAAGGAGGAAATCCGATTAAAACCAGTTCAAAGCGACCAAGTATAATAATCGCAGTTAGAATGTCAACTACTAAACATGTAGACATGTTGCAGGCACTTATGAGTATATATTTCTGAAAAAATACTTTAGGTTTGATTTATAAGCTGTTAACTGTCGAACTGCCGTAACGCTTTGAAATACGCCGACCAAGTTTCTACAGTTGTTTTTTATGTCACCGCAGAGCCATTAGTTATTGCTTCATTTTAACAGCTAGGTACTATAAGGCAATGCACACAGAACAACTAACGCCGGAGCAGTTGAAAATAATTTATTTTTAAGGCTGAATTAACGGAAGGACTTTCTTCAAATAACATATATAACCAATCACGTCCTGAACGCTGCAACTACGTAATTCACCTCGATCAATGCAAACTGTTAACCTTACATTTCTGCAGTGGTGGGCACCGCTAAACGAAAATTTAGCGACGCTAATCGCTAAGCCGCTAACCAGAAAATTTAGCTCGATAATCGCTAAACGCTAAAACCACATTAGCGGAACTTTCGCTAATCGCTAATCGCTAACTTTTTAATATGTAAATAGTCATATCGCTATATTTATTGCTTGTGTTTTGTAAGATTGAACCACTTTGATCTTTATTGGTTAAACAAACGAAAACAATTACTTTTTAAAGCTAAGTATTTACAATAAGAGGTTCACGAAACGGTATTCATATTTGATTTTGTAAAAACAAGAATAACAAAAGTTATTTAGCTTGCATTGAAAATAGATACTCTTAGGAATGTTTTCATAAAAATTCAATTATTATCTGAATCGAAAAAGTAGAACCAAAGTTGTCATAATTTCAAGCGCATTGCAATTTACCAAAGTTCTTGGTGTGCCGAAAATTTGATCTAGACCTTGTGCTTGTTCTTCAAAATGCTCCTGTGGCTTGTACGATAACTGGAACTCCATTCTAGGGTAAAAAAACTGACAAAAGTAACTTTCGCAGTAAAGTATGTTCATCTTTCAAATCAATTTACGTACGCCATTAGCAATCCACAGTTTTTCTAAATATTTCTATTGTCGCTTCTCTACAAAATTGAGCGAATTAGCGATTATCGTTTCGAAGGCCAAAATTTTAGCGACGCTAACAGTTTCGCTAACCAGCTCAAAAATTAGTGAAACCGCTAAATCGCTAATTGAATTTTAGCGTCGCTAATTAGCGAATTAGCGAATTAGCGGAATGGTGCCCACCACTGCATTTCTGGCAATTCTACTTTGATCTACCTTCATCGTTCTATATACATAATTTTAATTTTGTGAGTTCAATCGAAAATGAAGTTACTCGTCAAAATAATCGAACATTTTCCCTGGAATTTTTGCCTGCAGTAGTGATTCAAACTAATCTTAATGAGATTAGACTATTTAATAAAAAATCCAAAAATAAAAAAGCACCTGGTGATGCGATCATTTCAATTGCTTCAACCCTAAGAGCTTAATGGAATTTTTAGTTGAAATGTTCAATAATTATTGCAAAATTTCATTTTTTCCCCAATTATGAAAAAATGCAAATAATACTCCAATTATGGAAAAATGCAAAAACCGGATGGTAATCAAAGCATTCAACAGAGTTTGGCTTTAATGTTTGATTTCCCCATTTTTTATTCAATATTTAAAAAAATTATATAACGGGTCGAACTCTGCAGGTTGTTTACCATCTGATAAATTTTCTGGCTGAGCTGGTGCATCTCATGTTTTAGTCTTGGGTCTATGTCACCTCGTTCGCTGCGCGCCCCGTTACCCCGTTCCAGTCGGGTCGTTATCAAGAACCATTTTCACCGGGTTGTCATCCGACATCCTTACGACATGCCCAGCCCACCGTAGTCTCCCGATTTTCGCCGTTTGAAAGATAAATGGTTCTCCCAACCGTTGTTGATGCTACTCGTGTTTCATCCACCTCCGCCATGATCCATCTCCCATCTGCACTCCAACACAGATGGTACGCAGCACCTTCCGTTCGAAAACGTCAAACGCGTTGGTCCTCCACGAGCATGGTCCAGGTTTCGTGGCCGTAGAGAACTACTAGTCTGATCAGTGTTTTGTAGATGGTCGGTCAACTTCGAGTGGCGGCGGTTTTATTCGAGCAGAGCGTCTCCGGGAGTCGAAAGTATGCACGACTTCCTATCATAAGGCGTCGACGAACTTACCTGCTGGTGTCGTTGTCAGCAGTCACCAGTGAGTCCAGGTACACGAACTCATATACCACTTCGATTTTATCACCACTAATATGAATTCGTGGTGGAAATTGGAACCTGTTTCTCTCATATACTTAGTCTTCGATGCGTTTATCACCAGCTTTCAGTCTCAGTTATCTTCTCAAGGGTACGCGCTACAATATCAATGTCATCGGCGAGGGCAAAGAGCTGAACAGACCTCCTAAATATCGTGCCACTCGTGTCGATACCAGCCCTACGTATCACACCTTCCAAAGCGATGTCGCATAGCAAGCACGATAATCCCTCTTCTCACTTCGAGATTCGAACAGACTCGAGTGTTTCAGAAACTCGAACTACGCACATCACCCGATCCATCATCGATTCGACCAACCGTGCCACTTTATCCGGGAAATCACGCATAATCTGCCATAGCTGATCTCGACCGGTTGTGTCGTACGCCGATTTGAAATCGATGAACAAATGATATGTGCGCACTTTATACTCACGGCACTTCTGTGGCGCGAGCACCCATAAATCCCGCTTGGTATTGCCCCACAAACTCCCTCGCAAACGGTGATAGTCGACACAGAATTCGAGAGAGCACCTAGTAGGCGGCGCTCAACAGCGTGATTGCACGGTAGTTGCAGCAATCCAACTTGTCGCCTTTTTTATAGATGGGGCACTCTGTACCCTCCATCCACTCCTTCGGTAGTACCTCCTCCTCACAAATCTTGGTAATAACCCAGTGTAGCGGCTTAGCCAATGATTCGCCACCGTTTGTCAACAGATGACTGTTGAGTTAGTCAGCATCAGCGGCTTTCTTTTTTTTCAGCCGGCCGATCTCCTCTTTAACATCCTGGAGTTCAGGGGCTGGAATTTTGTCATCATCTGCGTTGTCGTCCTTTGCTACAACGCTCATCGTTGTACTGCTTCCACCTTTTAATCACCTCACACTTGTTCGTGAGAAGGTTGCAGTCCAGATCTTCCTACTGACGCTTTTTCTTCCGTAAGACAGAGTTTTGCCTGTTCCGTGCGCGTCGGTAGCGCTCCACGTTCGCCCTCGTTTGGTATTGCAGCATTCTCGCTAGTGCTGCATTCTTCTCTTCCACTAACTGTTTGCACTCGTCGTCAAACCAGTCGTTTCTCCTGTTTGGAGCCTTTGTACCAAGTGCCGCTACAACAGTACT
The DNA here is from genome assembly GCF_029784165.1 of Wyeomyia smithii. Taxonomy (NCBI): domain Eukaryota; kingdom Metazoa; phylum Arthropoda; class Insecta; order Diptera; family Culicidae; genus Wyeomyia; species Wyeomyia smithii. The sequence goes on from NC_073696.1 coordinate 106,906,975, forward strand.
ACCTATGGCTGATCGAATGTCTCTCAAGCCGTCTTCAAGAGTAGCTGCGCCAAGCTGCTCTTCCGTTGGTAATGCTGCTTCCAGCTGCTGTGCGTACTCCCGTGAAACTTCGGCATCCCGTAGCTGCCCTATGCTTGGTCGCGGTGAGCGACTTTGACTCGTGTTTCGCACCGTCGAAAGTTTTGAGCGCATGCATACTGCAACAAGGTCCGTCCGATTCTATATTCACACTGCGGTGGGTGCGAACGTTGATGACATCTGAGAAGAATTTAGCATCGATTAGAACGTGATCCATTTGGTTCTCCACTTGTAAGTCAGGTGGTCTCCAGGTGGCTTTGTGGATGTCTTTGCGGGGAAAGAGGGTACTACCAAACCGCAGGAGGCTACAAAGTTCACACATCGTAGGCCGTATCATTTTTGTGACGTGCAGGCTCGTCGGCCCGATCACCGGTCTGTACACTGCCTCCCGTCCGATCTGAGCGTTCATATCACCGATAACGATCATTGTGTCCCGTTACGGACAACTATCTGCTCCAGCATAGTACGCTTCTTTCTTGTCGTTGGGTCTTCCTTCGTGTGGGCAGTGCACGTTGATGATGCTGTAGTTGAAGAACAGGCCCTTAATTCTCCCAAGCTCGTTAGTGGTGCCACAGCTCTGATGAAAGGTAGCTTCTCGATGTCCGCTTTTCCATACCTTCTGTCCCGACCACGCTACCGTGAAAGCCTAACGATTTGCCGTTCTATGTACCGAGTTTCCAATCGCAGTCTTTATTTTGTACCGAATGTTCCGATACGTATTTACTTCTTCGATATTTGCAACGTTTGGTGTTTTGCGGGGCGGCTTGTTGGGTCTTCCCCAAACCCCCTGTCTCGTCGGGGGGCCATCGTGTCAGCTCTGCTTAGAGTCTCGCGCTGACACCAGGGCGTTGATTAGCCGCTCCTAACATGGAGATGTAAAGGGAGCTTCGTAGCCGAAAGGTTACAGAGTCCGCTTTGGTTAGCGGGGGGTCGTGGGTTCGAATCTTAGTAGAATCAGGCCATTTGGTTGTCAACGGACTTTTAAGCATGGGTTTATTCTCAGGCTCCCACCAAGTACCCTTCCTTCAATCTGGATTCTACAGTACCCTTGTTGACTCTCCTTCTAACAAAAATAAGTCCTTATTATAATAAAACTGGTGTGGGTAACATATGAAAGTCCTCTCCAGGGAATTGTAACTAGGCGATATTGTTAGGATGCACAGAGGCTCGGTATAGTATAAGCAGTAAGCTTGAAACGGAAAGGTAATTACACACAAGCACTGATATGAATGATAAGCGTATCACTTACTTCAATAGTGTTACTGCTAATAATATGAAGTGCGGAGTACAGAAAACACCTGGGCAATATCACAATAGATCTAAGCACTGGTCGCAGTGATGAGTCCACACATAAAAAAAAAAACATGGAGATCAGACGCTGTTTTGAGCCGCACCATCTTGGTGAACAGATGCTCTGGTTGGCGAGGCATTGCCTCTACCGCCGAGATATGGTCAACGCGCCAATAAAGTACTTGGAGCTACTTTAAGATAAAAAAAACTTAATTGTAAGGACAGTTCGAAACCAATCAGGTGACAGTCATGGTGTCTTGTGCTGTTTCTAAAAATTGTGACCACTTTTTTATTGCTCGGAGCTGGGCTGTGTTTTGCCAATTTCCAAGGCGTCCCCTACGATCTAGTCGAGTCATCGTGCACGCTGCGCCCCTCTATTTCTGGTGCTAGTGGATTACTGCAAAAAACTGCGATCACACCCTTAGAGCCAGTCCGGAGCGAAAGAGCGGGTTTGTCATCTCCTTCTCACTGATTGTCAGTCAAAGCAGCACCCTAGTTGGGAATTTGTTATGTGAAATGAACTTTAGTTCGGAGCTCACTTCCTTTGTGGGGGGAGTAAAATACGAAGTGCCCTGCCAGTCTTTGCCATCCAATGCTTGCATGTTTGATAGGTACTTTTTCATTGTTTAGCCAGTTGCATTGAACTCCAGACCAGGCGAACGCAGCGATGTAGCCACTTTTCCCTCGGACTTCCTCTTCAGCGTTCTTTGCAGCTTCTTGTCGCTCAAGGTCGTCGACCATTCGGAACCGGCCTTTTTTTCGATGCTCTGATTAATGCAGGAGCGGGCGTATCTGGCGTCCACAAAATGCCGCACGATGTCTCTTTTTTTTGAAACGAGGTACCGTTCTTTAAACTCGCACATTTCTGAATAAAGTAGCTTCACTGTTATCACCATCACGGTTCGAGTTCGACTGATAGAGTTGAAATTTTTTTTTGCTGACTCGTGTGTTACTATGATTGATGCTGCATGAGTAGTTTCGTCAGTACGCGTGTACCTAAGCCCATAAAAAACCGTCAATTTTTGTACATTTTTTAAATTCAAACGTTAGACAGTACACAGCACCTTCCGTTCGAAAACTGCAAGGGCGTTCAAGTCCTCCACGAGAAGCGATGTTGTTTCGATTCCAGAGGACTACCGGTCTTATAAGGCTTTTATACTATCTCACCGATTCGATTCGATAAAAGTGTCTTCCAATGTGAAACGTTAGCACGATTTCCAGTCTGGGTCTCTTTGCTGGTGTTATTATCGGTGTTCACCACTGGTGAGTCACCAGTGACCCCAAATACACGAAATAAAACAGCAAACAAGAAAGTTTATCATCTTGTCTCAACCTTCTTTCTGCGAAACAAAACAATGAAACTGATATACTCGCGCTGTCATTTCGATTCGAACAGTTTCATTTTCCCTTGATTCCTTTCTTCTTTCGGATCATTTCAAAAGAAACTAATGACTATTTCAATCGACGGAGAGAGTGACGGAGAGAGAGACTCTTTCCTTTCCTTCAGCGTCTCAATTGAAATTAGCACCGCATCGCGTCGTTTGATGGTAGTTTTCTAATACCGCAAGCCGTAGTTAGAACGGTAATGACATCCAATAAATACGTTCCAATGTATGCCTGAAGGGCACTGAGTACTAAAATGCCACTGCGACAGTCTTACTGATTGTCTTTTGTGGCAGGCCCAGATTGCTGTGCACAGGTTACGGATTGCTCGTACTCATTGATGGAGTAGAATTGTTTTGTTGTGAACTTGTACCCCAATTAAGTACAACATAGTTGAAGAAACTAATAACCCGCTTGGGATTAGAGCTCCATACTTGGTATGGAGTTAAAAGGTAACTTCCTAAGAAGTTGTACCTAGAGGAAGCAAGAGCTCCGCAAGAGCAAAGCAAATGCTCTGAACTCTCTGGTTCAGATTTGCAGAATCGGCAGGTGTCGTTCAACACAACACCGATTTTCTTTAAATGATAAAAAGCGGGTCAGTGTCCGGTAAGCAGTCCCGTGATTATCCATAGTTCATTACGATTTAGACTAAGTAACTTTTTGGCGGTTCCGGGGTTCGGATAGATTAACTTTTTAGCTTGTCTACAACCCTGTACCTGTTGCCATTGGGATGCTATTTCTAGCCTTTACCAATTAGTTGTTCACTTTTGATAGCGGAAATGGACGTACCCAGAAACGGCTCGGGGCCAATAAACCGCTGAGCTGATCCCTGTCTTGCTAGGTAGTCAGCTTGTTCATTACCCTCGACTCCACAATGTCCGGGCACCCAAAACAGAAAAACTAAGTTCTGCCGGGAGAGTTCCCGTAAAGTTTCAATGCATTCCCAAACAAGTTTGGAAGCGCATTTGACGGACTTAGGTGCTAGTAGTGCTGCTTGACTGTCCGAAAATATACCGCTTTTTGCATGTCTGTAGTTGCGTTTCAGACATATTTTTGCGCAGATTTATATGGCAACACCTTTGCTTGAAAAACGGTGGGCCATTTTCCCAGGGAAAATGCAAATTTTTGAACTTTTTTGAGTTTGGCTTGCGCAGTCTTTCCGTTCACCTTAGGCCACCACACAAGGGTAGCATAGGTGATTCTTGGTCGGGCAATGGTCTTGTAAGACCAGAGGGCCAAGTCTGGTTTAAGTCCCCAGGTCTTACCGAACAGAGTTCTGCAGGCTCAGATCGCCGAGATCGTTTTCTTAGCGGCATGATCCAGTTGTGCAGACGAATATAGTTTCTTATAAATACGTTACGCAAGTTCTGATCAATATTTCCTCCCTCTTTCCTATATATATATGCGTGAAGTACTGTATGGAAGCCTTCTGTCTCCGTCAGCGCTCATTGTCATTTTCAATTGAGAATCGTTATGTGAGAGTGATGGTGATAATCTCCGTTTTCAATTGAAAAGCGTTTGAATCAATTTCAAGCCCTCCAGTTGTCTATATCACAGCAAGAGCTTTCGACTGGGTGTCATGTGACTCACGAAGTGCTCGAAAATGATACAAAAGCTTTTCAGTTGAAAGCGACGGGTCAAAGCGTCACTATAACCTGATAATTGTTAATTGGAGATGGCTTTGTTAGGCTCTGCTTGAGAGTAACCCCGAAACACGCACGTATCACATCACTTGCGCCATGAAGTCTTTGATCAATCGCGTCAGTCATTTTTACGGGAAGCCGTTGTCGTGCATAATCTGTCACAGTTGTTCTCGATCAACTGTATCATAGGCTGCCGTGAAGTCAATGAAGATTTGATGTGTGGGCACGTTAAATTCGCAACATTTCTGTAAGATTTGTCGAATTGAAAAAAGCTAATCGACGGTGGCGCAGGGTCTCATAAAACCCTCTTGGTCGTGGTTAAAGGTGATAGACGACAGAACAGCATCTGCGAGATTATGTCATAGGTTGCATTAAGAAGTGAGATGCCACGGTAGTTGAGGCAGTCTCTTGTTCTCCCTTGTTGATTTGCCAAGGTTCTTTTCATTTACCGCTGCCTCGCCTTCTCTATCAAATAAGTCGTTTCTACCAATCCACAATGGTCGGGAAATTAAAATTAATTTTTGCTATCAAATTGTTTGTTTTCTACTGTTTGTAAATTAGAAAAGTCAATGGGTTGTCCATAAACTACGTACGATGTTTACCGAGGTAAACATTACATTAAAAAAAAAATAGCTCATCAGTGTAAATAAAAGAATAATCAACTGTTCTTAATATGTTTTGGATCAAATTATTATGTTATACAAAAAAGTGGGTAGGGTACAAGTTGGGCTTTCAGGCACTGTACTTAGACATTTGATGGTCAGAATTATAAAAATTTCTCATATTTTCTATATGGCCCTCGGCAGACTCTGTCAGGTTAAAATCCATTATGGAAGAATAATGGAAAAGGTAACTAATAAAATAAACTTTCAATTGTATGCAAACATACCATAGCAGCTTTAAGAAGATATTTTATATTCCAACATATTCAGAAAATTTATTTTTCTACATTTCAGAAAGTGGTAACTTTGGAAGCGATTTTCAACATGAACCGTTTTGTGCATCAAGATGTCGCTCGGAAATTATGAAAATTAGGATCAAAAACTATACAAACTTCCCAAATATGAAATTCGTTTTTGGCGATTTTGGCTGCTCCTCTATATGGGGATCGTCTTATGCACAATCGGTGCCTCCTCTCTTAGTGTTGCCATTCTACCCTTCATGCCCCCTATGACGATATTGGTGTCTCGAAGCGAGCAGCTATCGTAGAGTATTTTCAGCTTATAATAAATCGCTTCTTTCTCTACATTGGGTCTTTCTTCTGGGGGGCAGTACACGTTGAGAACGGTTTAGTTGAAGAACCGGTCTTCTATTCGAAATATACACAAACTGTCACTGCCATACCTAAGTATGGATGAAACCACGCTGGCAAGAAATTTCTGCTTGCTACCGTATATCGATGAGCTGTTAGATACCATACATGATAGTTTTGCAATAGCCGATGAGGCTCTCTTACAGACATGGTTGACGAGGCTTTTAAACGTGAGTTTGTTTTCGATCGTAATTCTCAAGAGCTTTAGAGCTCGCTTATTTGTTTTTTTGTAAAAATTAAATCAACAGGCCTTGGGGTCCAAATGATTTTCCTACACTAAAAATCACATGCTAAAGTCCTGAAGCGGGTCTTCAGCATCTCGCGGCTAGTGTCGAAATCGAAGCTTGTAGCGTAACGATTGAAATGGCGCTGGAGACCCGTTGTCGTGCTGGCGCTGCCTGTTCTGAACGCGAAGAAAGCGGCTATTTCGCAACATGCGTGGTCGAACATAAATATTGAGTTGCTCGAGAATTGCCGGATAATCTATTCGTGAGGTCAACACGTCGGAGACGAATATTGCTCTGGAAATATCCCGAAGGATTTGCAGTGTATCTAAGTCGATGAGTCTGCATCGCTGTTCGTAGCTAGGGTAGTTGAAAATGGTCGTTCCACGGAATTCTTCTGTGAGCAAAACGAACAAATCTTCGTTGTACTGACTCGATTTTGTTTACTCCATTCAGATAGTAAGAATTCCACACTGAAGCGCAGTGTTCTAAGTTGGAGCGCCCCAAAGTGCTTTCAGACAATGGATGTCGTTGAAGTTTTTGGCGATATGCATCCCATGTTTCTGCTAGCCTTATATAGACATGTGTTGTTTGAAAGTTAGCTTTTAGTCAAGAAATACTCCCAAGTCCTTGACACAGTTTGTGCGTCGCAGAGGTGTATTTGACAAGTTGTAGTTGAAAGTCAGTGGACTACGCTTTCTGGAGAATGTTATTATCTCAAATTTGTCAACGTTCAATTGCCTGCGGTTGTTCGCGCACTATTTTGCAAAAACCCCTAATTGGTCCTGGAGCGCTGCGGCATCCGAAGGAGTTATTACTTTTGCAGTATTAGGTCGTCAGCGAATGACACCCTTGAAGTCAAAGTCGAAAATTGACGTCATTCAAGTAAATCAGGAATGTCAAAGGCCCGAAATGGCTGCCTTGCGGAATGCCTGACTGAGCGGAGAAAGATTTCGAAAAGACTCCATCGATGTTCACTACTAAACACCGGTCAGGCAAATACGACTGAAACCAGTGAAGCAGTGGGCCTCTGATGCCAAACTTTGCGAGTTTCGTCACGGCATTGAAGAACGAGCAAGCAGGTTCAAACACGACGAGCTCGAAGAGTTTCTGTATGGGGCAAAGAGTGAAGATTTCACATCCACGGTAGTTGTTTTGTTGATGATACTTCTATTGCCTTTCTTGTGTGCTGCAAACATGTACGCTGATTTCCAGACCGAGAGAAAGATGCCAGAGCGAATAGATTGAGCGAATATACGACTCATTGGGGAAGCCAGACTACCAATGCATTTTTTCGAGAAAGCGGATGGTATGCCATCTGGTCCAGCGAACATGGAAGATCTGAGTTTCGAGGCGGCTAATGTTGTCGCGCTGTCGTCAATGAAGAGATTAGTCAGTGCATGACCGAGAAAGGGGACACGTACAATACAGGCCATAATTTCGTCCGTCGTTAACCGTTCGTCCACAAATACTCTGAGAATTCCCGCGAAAACAAATGGCAGATTTTTTCGACAGAGTTCGCAGTGTCACCGTCTAAGCGCATACTCGATAGAAGGCCATCATCTCAACGCTGTTCGGTAACATATTTCCAGAACGATTTGGGGTTACGTTTAAGCCTACGCTCAATATTACGAAGGAAGCTTCGAAAATAGTAGCGACCTAATTGTTTGTAGCGAGTATTGATCGATGGGTAGTGGTTCCGTAGAGGCAGGGGTAGTGGGATTCTGCCAGAACAATTTCTGTTGGACAGAGATGGTCCTTTTTGGGTCGATCTATGGTTCAAAATGTGGGAGAGAATTAAGAGTTACAGTTTTCATTTCAGATTTCAATTCATTGTGATGGTTTGATTGGTTTGATCTAGGTCATTTTTCAACTGTAGTTTTTTGGTTCATGTTCGGTATTATTTTGTTTTTATCTTGCACCTTGATTGTTCTTCATTCTTGATTGTTTCTCAATTCAAGTTATATTATGCTCTCGTTGGTGTCCTGATTCACGGTTAGGCAAAAAGTGACTACTTTTTCTACTCGGAGAGCATCATTAGTGATTATAGCTTCGAGTGGTTATTGGGGTGGGACAAAAAATAAATGTTAGCTCCCATGCACTTTTCGTGTTACTTATGGGTCCCATAACAACTGTGTAACTTTTCAGATCGATCGGTGAAACGCCCGATTTGCGCCCGATTTTTATAGTTTCCATACGATTTTATATGTGAAAATTCACTTTTTCAAAACTTGTTCTCTAGAAATTCCCAGTTTGCTCCTAAAAATATATCGACACATGATATTTGTAGGAAATTTTCCTGGGAAAAACTCTTCTGAAGACCGTAAGGCGCTACGACGCATGTAGAAACAGCTATTCACCCCAAACTGATTGAATGTCTGACGGACGGCTCACCATTGAAATTTTCCAGCAACACTGCTACAGCATGCTGTCATTGCAGACTTGCTTAAGTATGAGAAATAATTTCGCGTGGAATTAATTTTCAAAGTGTGATTTTTGCTCAGAGTATCTTCGGGGAAGCCTCCATGATTAATTTAGGTGATATCATTCCTCATCACATGGTTGAATTTGCAACAGCAGCATGCAGCAGCAGTATTGCTAGTAAAATTCAATGGTGAGCCGTTCGTCAGATATTCAATCAGTCTGGGGTGAATATCTTTTTTCACAAGCAAGGCAGCGCCTTGCGGTCTTCAGAAGAGTTTTTCCCAGGAAAATTTCCTACAAATACCATGTGTCGATATATTTTTAGGAGCAAACTGGGAATTTCTAGAGAACAAGTTTTGAAAAAGTGGATTTTCCCGTATAAAATCGTATGGAAACTTTAAAATCGGGCGTTTCACCGATCGATCTGAAAATTTACACAGTTGTTATGGGACCCATAAGGAACACGAAAAGTGCATGGGAGCGAAAAAATAAAACCATCGCTTTTTTTTTCATATAACCGTGTCCCAGTCTAGTGGTTATTATAAAGAGCTCGAACTGAATTTTATACAATACAATGTGCATCATCAGCATTACATTCATTTTTTGCAATGATACCGTAACCAAATAATCTGGCTGTTGGAAGACAGTATTGCTTCCGCATATTCTGGAGAAAATCGAAATAAACAATTACCAAACCGAAAATACGCACATAATGTCCATGACACTATCCTCCTGTTATATCGGATTTCTTTGGATATAGATTTAATCTTTCCCTTGCATAAATCTGCTAGGAAAAACCCGAAAAAGCGGCAGGCCTCACGTCGTACTAAGTAAACAAATTTTCATAAGGATATCCTCTATCGCTGCCAGCATGTTCCGGTGAAATCTCGATAATAAAATTCATCTAATCAGCTTTGACACCACAGCAGCGATCATCGAAATGCTGCACAGCTGGAGAAAAATCTTTTCCACCCTCTGTCGGATCTGACTCCGGAGGGTGCGAATTTTGCACTTGTACCTCCTTGTACGGATTTAGCCCGTAGGGTTCCCCTTCTGACGTAAGTGCGGAAAATAATAAAAACATATCGCTACGACGGCGGAACGGATGCACTTTTCACTGCCGGCGCTTAATTCGATAATGAGAGTGATTAGATTATAATCTTGTTCTCTCTTCGGGTGTGCCACGGGAGCGGATTACATGCGTTTTCGCAGTTTCTTTCCCGCTTCGTCTCCGCTGTATGTATGCGGGCGTTTGTTCAACGTTACAATGGCTAGCGGCGTAAATCCCTGTGGCTAATAACTCACGCTGTTTCAAAACCATAATCTTTTGCTTCATAAAAATAGGTTCAAACTATTTTTTATAAGTCCAAAAAAAAAATTACAGAAGTAATGGCGCTGCATTGCACACTGGGCGCGTAAGGGAAAGAAGTTAGCATCGCAACGCCACCTTTGCGGCTGAATTCCGAACTAATTCAAACATGCAAAATAAAGCCTTAACTATACCAAGAAACTTTGTAGAAGATCGGAAACCGACTGGTCAAACCCTGAGAGCGCTATTAATTTCGTTCCGCTAGATTCCATTTCTGGCCCAGTGTGCATTGAAGCTAATTGAACACTAGGCCCCACCAATTTGACTTGTTAACGTACAACGGATCTTTTTTGGGCCAAATTACCTCGAAGATTCTATCTTACAGAAAATTATAAATGACCGAAGCTTAGCGCCAATTTGAATTTCATTTTTCACACTTCAGGATTATCACTATGGAGTGAAACTTGCAGCTGAAACTGGACAGCGTCGTGCACACGTGCACGAGATTAGAGGATATAGCAATAATTATCATCCAAAGTGTTAGGACTTTCGGACAGTACTTAACCCAGACGAAAATTTTCATTATTTGTTACAAATTATTATATTTATTAGCGCCGTTTTGAACAACACCTCTGTAATGTATGGATCACTTTATCGACTTGATACCTAGTTATCATAGTCATTTTATGTAAGCCTAATTTCAATCGAAAAATATTCTAGCAATTTTAGTTACATTAGAACTCATCTTAAAAGAAAGAAAAAAAAACAAGAAAAGATAAGTACCTCGTTTAATACAACTCATATTTCTTATTGACTGCTATGGCAATAAAACGCCATAAACACACTCGACAGACACACTCAAATGTGATGGATCAAACTATGAACAGCTTATTAATGCTATTCCGAAATGATGACTATAAATATTCTTTATCGATTTTGTTAGTATTGGTTTGAGTTCCGGCCTATTGAGTTCCCAGGCAACGTTGCTGATTTGGTTTCTTACCTTCACCATTACCATTGAGCCAGATAGATCTTTGTTAGTCTGCAAAGATATCCCACTTTTACGCGGTCAAACATTTTATTCACTTGAACCTAGTCTAAGCATAGAAATGTTGAGATTACTGCAGAGACTCAAATAAAAAATTAGGAAGATGCTTGAAAACACAATATTGATGGTCGACTTTTAAAAATTTAAATAGTTTCAAATTATTAAAAGGAATACTACTTAATTCTAGTACAGGAAAAAAACGTGCTGATCTGCAGTAAATCCTATTTTATTGTGTTAACTGGGTTAGAAAAAAACTTTTATTCACGATTCAAATGCAGAGATTTTTCGGCAGAATTTATCAGAATATATATAAAAAATCATCATCATTCAAAGCTATTTTTAATACGAAAAAGTGTGAAATTGTTTTAAATATTTCATGGATCATCGCAACCGGATTAAAAATGTTTAGTCAAAAATATTTTTGCACTAATTTGGGTATGAAATATCAGAACATGTTTCTAAAGAAGCAAAGTTTAATTCAAACACTTCATTGGATGTTTCTAAGATGTGTAACAGACCTGCTTCATGGTCTATTTTTTCAATGATTGGAGATAAATTTTCAGTTTTCTCTCGAACCATGGTTTTAAGCCGAGTTCATAAACAACAAATATCGTAAAAAAGTCACTTCGTCCTAGACTGTTAAGACCACTATAAACTGCAACCGGTTTTGTGTACAAGCAGCGTGCAGCGCGTTAAGTGCAAATTTCACAGTTCGTGCACTCAGCAAACATTCAGACAAGATGCAAAAAATCAACAATTAGTATCAAATGCACAGTGAAAACAAACTAGCGTATAATTGACCAACTGAAGTAGGCTCACAGTTTCACACTGCGATGCCTGGAACTCATCTCATTAGGCGGTAATCAAGTTTGTGCAGCAGCGTTATGTAATTCGATACAATCAACCCCCCTTCCCTAGCTCGATTCGGAAGTTTTTGACACTAGGCGTTCCAGTCCCCGAAGACGCCGGGTAAGGGAAGGGTTACCGCCGTTAATCACTGAGCTTTCATGTCGCTGTTTTATTGATTCCACTTCGTTCTCATTATTTATTGCTTTCGACGGATAGCGACGACGACGACGGTGGCACTCCGGTGTTGACCTAACCTTAGCGCGACTGGCTCGAACAGTAGTAGTAAGGGCAGAACATTCATCAGTCGGTATGGTTTGTTTACCACATCAAGAAGCGAGCGGAATACTGACAAACGAAATCTATTCCGTCTTGGTCAGCAGAGACACGATTCGGTTTTTCTTCGCCAGATCGGATCGGCTGTACTCCTCCAGCGACTGCGGCAGTAGGCGACGAGAAAAGAGATAGGTATGGTAAACATTAAGATCTTCATTAGTATTCCAGCAGATTTGTATGCTTTTTAACATTGTCTGCGGATGCGACAAGTGTCATAAAAGCGACTGTCAGTAATGATACGTTTTTTTTTTCGTATGACAAACTTACCGTGATGTCGAAATCTTTACCAAGCACAGCTTTGGCTTCAGGATTCTCGTAGGTGACGGTGACTAGCGTTGGATATATGACCATGTCGAATTTTTTCGGTAACTTGGTCAAACTCTTGATTATCACTGATGACTGATCCGAAGTAAGCCGATCCTGTGAAGATGCATGTAAAGAAGGCTTAATTTTTTGGGCAATTCCCCGAGTTAAAGAGAATAATGAGTAAATGCGAATTTATTGAATCAAAAATATTAGGAATCTGGTAACAAACAACATTTTAAATTGTTTAATCTTGATGGTTCGATGGTCTCTTTATGCTTTAATAATCTTCATGTTACTTGTGGCACAAAACGTCGTAGTCAGGTGTTATCAGAATTTTTTTTTTGAAAAATGTTGACTTTCTGATACTTTCGCAATGCAACATCACATATCATACAGTAACCAAAACTTTCGATGTTATAGGATATAATTTGATTTCTATCGACTTCAGTATCTCATTCGAATTCTCAATTTTCAAAGGAGCAGTCAAACGAAAATATATGAGCCACCTTAATGAAATTTCACATATAAATTGTTAGCAATAACCTTCGATCCTTTGATAATGCATAAGATGTTTCGTAAATTATGATTTATATTTATCCCCTTCCCCCCTCTCATTGTTACGTTTTGTCACACATTGATGAATTTTCCCAGAGGAAGTACGTGACACCTCGCAACCGCCCCCGCTTAAACTTGAATGAAAAAATACTTAACGTTTTCCTTCCAATGCAATAAGGCGGTGTCCATGAATTACGCAATGTAACACGAAACCAGTAAAGAAAAATGATTACTCTTCAGTTATTACTTTAGTTGTTCTGAAAAGAACAGTTTTCGAGATCGGTAGTGTTCGGCTGTATCGTGTCAGCATCAAGGATGATGTAGGTAGCGCAACCCCGGTTAGGTGGCATACCGAAACTCAAACCAACCACGAAAGGCAAAAGTAGAGTAAACGGATTGATTTCAATTGCAACAGACCCGGCAACGAAAAAAGGCTCGTGAACTGCAGAAGATTGGCGTAAGTGTGGCAGCAATACAAAAAGTGCGCTGGCTCAGAACTGGAGAACGTGAATTCCAAGTGGTGGATCCCATCACCAACACTTCATTCAAGTACTACATCTACTACAGCGGCAGCGACAGAGCAGAACGTGGAGTTGGTTTTATAGTGATCGGGAAGCAGATGAAGAGAGTTATCCGGTGGAAACCGATAAGCGACCGAGTCTGTGTGTTGAGAATGAGGGTCAAATTCTTCAACTACAACCTGATCAGCATCTAAGCGCCAACGAATGATAAACCCGATGTCATGAAGGATGAGTTCTATGAGAGCCTGGATAAAGAGAGAGTCCAAAATAAGATGTAAAGATTGTCATCGGAGACGCAAACGCGCAGATCGGGAGAGAAAACTTCTTCCGTCCTGTTATTGGCACGGAAAGCCTTCATTCCGTCACCAATGACAATAGTCTGCAGGTTGTGACCTCCGCCGCTGCTAGGAGGATGGCAATTAGCAGTACCTACTTCGCACGCAAGAATATCTGCAAACACACCTATCAACACCCGAGTGGTGATACTTGCTCCCAGATAGACCACGTGCTGGTCGACGTTTCTCGGACGTTATGGATGTGAGTTCCTCCAGAGGGCCAAACATCGACTCAGATCATTATCTAGTAGTTGCGAAAATTCGGGTGCGATTATCCAGCGTCACGAGTGCAACAAACAACAGAACGATGCGTTTCAATATCCAACGCTTATCAGCTGAAGGGGTATCTGTAGAGTACCACCGGAAGTTAGATGAGAGGATAGGAGAAATCGGCGTAACTGGCAATAGCAACAGTTTATGGAAGTCTATCCATGGAACTGGTTGTGGCAACAACAGCGCAAGAGATGATAGGTACTGCTCAGCGACGTTAACGAAATGGCTGGTTTGATGAGGAGTGCCAGCGAGTGACGGACGAGAAAAATGTTACCAGAAGCTGAAAGCTAGTGTCTGGTACCCGACTAACCAAAGGACGGTACAGAGTAGCAAGGGCAAAAGAGAAACGAATCCACCGCAAGAAGAGAAGGCAGCACGAAAAAAGTGTGATAGCTGAAGCGCAAGAAAGAATGGATCAGAATGATAAGCGGAGGTTTTATGCAACTGTCAACGGCGCGCGGCACAAGACTGCGCCAGTGCCCACCATTTGCAATGACCAAGAGGCGAATTTGCTGACAGACAAAACAATGGTGGCAGCCAGGTGGAAGGAGCACTTTGAAGAATTGTTGAACGGTAATAATGGAGGCGTGTCGGATAAACGTAGATGACGACGGTAAAGCTGTGGAACCACCAATATAGGCGTCATTGGCCACTTCCGGAACAACCTGGATGTCCCGAAGAAACTCGTAGTGAGGGAATTTACATTTCTGCATCAACATATAGTATGCGACACCTCTATCTTCAGGATTTTTCATCAGGAATGATCCAAAAGACTTATTTCTGAATACAGACTGCGTTGGCCACTACCGAAACAATCTAAATGCCCCGGTGGGACCTGGAAAGGGGACATTTATATTTTCACATCAAATATCGCGTGTGACACCTCTATCTTCAGGATTTTTCATCACAAATCTTTCAAAAGACATATTTCTGAAGTGCTGCGTACAATTCTGAACATAGGCTGTATTGACCACTTCCGGAATCACCTGGATGCCCCGAAGGAACCCGTTGTGGGAGAATTTACATTTCTGCAGGTTCCTCTGAAGACTTCCGGATGAAAAACAGTCATTTCTCGATGAGTTCTTGTCCGATTCCGAATCTTGATGAATCATTCGCTTCAGAAATGATGCAAATAAGCATTTTTATCAGGTAACCCATTACCAAATCCATCCAAAAATTAGCAAGTTTGACATGCCTACCGGAACTCAGGAATATTTCCTTAATCCGGTGACCTAGGTCAGATCTGAGGTCAGAACATGAAACTTAAAAAGTTTTCCAGTTTAATGGTGTTCGAATTATTAAAATCAAATAACATTTGGCAAAGCAACAGCATTCCAAATTTCATCAAAATTTTGCCTATCCTACTTATTTTGACTATCCCCTGTACATGATTGCGGGTAGAGACAAGGGCAGGTTTAGTGGTATTGGTGCTGAGGTAGTGATGGGGAAGTGTTTAAACTTGTTGAAGAATTTGTCTACTTTGCAACACTTGTGACATGTGACAACGATGTTTCCCGTGAAGTGAAAAGACGGATTGCAGCAGCGAATAGGGCCTTTTACGGACTGCGCAACCAGCTCAGGTCCCGCAACTTGCAAAAGTCGACGAAATTCGCTTGGTATAAAACGCTGATACTTCCGGTGGCCCTCTACGGACACGAAGCGTGGACGTTGAAGAAAGTGGACCGGAAAATTCTCGGAGTTTTTGAGCGTAAAGTGCTGCGTACAATTCTGAGTGGGAAACTAGAAAATGATGTGTGGCGCAGACGCATGAATCACGAGTTATACCAAGTGTATAGAGAAGTAAACATTATAGAGCGCATTAAACACGGCAGACTTCAGTGGGCTGGTCACTTAGTGCGAATGCCGGAAGAAAGAATAGCGAAAATAGTGTTCACTAGGGAACCAGGTAGAGGTTGGCGGCTTCCTGGGAGGTCACGAATACGCTAGCTGCATGCAGTGGAAGAGGACCTGGGAGCACTGAACGTTCGGGTGAACTGGAGGAGTATCACCCAAGACCGACGAAGATGGTGCTCTACGATACGCCCGGCATTGGCGTGAGGACACGCTGTAGCCATCAAGGTATCAAGGTAAGGTAGGTAGTGTTCGGCTCTTACGTTATAGTGTCACTAAAGGTAAACAGTAAGAGCTCGTTGAAGCTTTTTTATATTATGCAATAATCTCAAACGCAGTTTGCGTTTCTCCTATCACAACAAATAGTAAACCTTTGTTGGTGCGTCGAATGCTAGTTTGCTTTCCGTGTTTCCTGTCACGGCTCCATGGGACTATTGTTCTGTTTTACTATTACTACTGTACTGAAAAATCGCACACGCTTGTTGCTGATTGGACGAACGAAACTAAACTGATGATTGAGAATGTTTCAACTTCAAGTATGAAAAGACGAGGGAGAATTTAAAACATAGCCAGAGTTGGTGCATCACTATTTTGTAAGTGATATTACCTAGCAGGAGGTGCCGCGCTCTCAGCCACGCAACAGTTTATTACGCTGTTATACTGCTATCACATTACAATTTTCAGCATTTTGTCGAATGCGCAGCTAATTTTGTAATTGATTTGCTGTAAACACAAAAGATATCCGTTGGAAACAGACCGAGTGATAAGCATTTGGAATTGCACAAGTTTCGTCCTCTGTTTCATTTTTAAATTTTCATTTACATAAACGGGTGGTAAATGGCACGACACATGTAACTTGAGACCTTAATGTGGTCACCTCACGTCTGTCCAGCAACTCCTATACCAACCTCTACGTGGTACCGACCGGGATACGAGTAACCTTAGCGGAGATCGAGTAACCAACCCCCGGTGGAAACTTTGATCATATGCTGACTGGGAAGGGGGGTCGTACACGACTGTATTCCCATGTTAGGAGTGGCGTACAACAGCGGCTGATCCGGAGTGGGCGGCTGAATCATGAAATGCTGTATCCCGTCAGCTACACCTAAGATAGTCGGCGGACATAAGTCCTGGACCTGCAAGGGACCCGATAGGAGCCAGCTGTGCAGCCGATGTGGAGGTGCAGGCCATAAAGCAAAGGACTGTGGGGAGTCTCCCAAGTGCATGGTATGTTTCGGGAAACGGGACGCCAAACACTTTACTGGAGGCCCCAGGTGCCCAGCCGGTAAGCCGGCTGCGAAACCCCGGGCGTAAGGGTGACGCAACTGAACCTGAACCATTGCTTCGCGCCTCAGCAGCTGCAACACCAAGTAGCCACTGAGTCGTTGACGGACATCGCCATCATATCGGACCCCTACCGCATCACTCCCGGAAACGGTAACTGGGTTGCAGATAAGTCCAGTATGGCGGCCATATGTACGACGAGCAAGTTCCCGGTTCAGGAGGTTGTCTCAACCTCTGAAGAAGGGTACGTAGTTGCTAAGATGAACGGAGTGTTCTACTGCAGTTGCTATGCTCCGCCACGTTGGTCTACCGAAAGGTTCACCCAGATGGTCGACCTCCTATCCATGGAGCTAACGGGCCCAACGCCGTTGGTAGTGGCGGGCGACTTCAACGCTTGGGCTGTTGAGTGGGAAAGTCGCTTCACGAACCAGAGGGGCCAGATCCTGTTGGAGGCTTTGGCAAAACTCAATCTAGATCTGCCCAACGTTGGAAACAGAAGTACATTTAGCAGAAATGGTGCGGAGTCGATCATCGACGTGACGTTTTCCAGCCCAGGACTGATCAAGAACTGGAGGGTAGACGATGGCTACACTAATAGCGACCACCAGCCGGTCTGTTATAGTGTAGACAACAACGAGAGGCGGAAAGCGACGGGTAGAGCCAACAATCCAACCGTTCGCGGGTGGAAGACATCGCACTTTGATGCCGAAGTATTCGAAGAGGTAATGAGAAGGGAGCGCGAGGGGGACAGTTGGCTCCGCCCGACTGCTGAACAACTAGTTGCTATGCTATCGCGGGCGTGCGACGCCACCATGCCTAGGACTCGCCAACCTAGGAATGGGAGGCCACCGGTTTACTGGTGGACGGACGCGATAGCCGATAGCGTGCCTTCGTGCAAGACGGAGGATGCAGCGTGCGCGAAACGAAGAAGAGAGGACAGAGCGCCGCGCAGCATTCAGTTCGGCAAGATCGATGCTAAAGAGTGCGATAAAGGCCAGCAAGAGGGCCTGCTTCGATAGGCTATGTGCGAGTGCCAATACAAATCCGTGGGGTGACGCCTACAGGATCGTAATGGCCAAGACTAAAGGCGCGCTGGCGCCTGCAGAGCGATCACCAGCGATGCTGGAGCGTATCATCGAGGGACTCTTTCCGCGCCACGAGCCAAGTCCTTGGCCTCCGGCGGTCGAGTCTCACGTCCGACGTTCCAGTATCTCAGACATAGACTAGGGATGGTCGGCCAACCTGCCGAGCACTCAATCCGTGAGCGACGACAGCCATGTCGAGGCAGGGAAAGAGGCAAGGGTTACGAATGAGGAACTCATCGTGATCGCCAAATCCCTAAAGGTGAGTAAAGCACCGGGACCGGATGGTATCCCTAACCTGGCGATCAGGCTGGCGATAAAAACGGCCCCCGGGCTGTTCAGGGCAGTCATGCAGAGGTGCCTGGATGACTGTCTTTTTCCGGACAGGTGGAAGCGAATGCGTTCAATAGTGCCAGTTGGGACTCCATAGCGCTCGCGCTCAGGAGCATCCATATACCGGTGTCGCTGTACAAGATTCTGGAAAATTATTTCCAGAATCGAGTACTTGTTTACGACACGGAGGAGGGTCAGAAGTGCGTCCCAATTACCGCAGGAGTTCCGCAAGGTTCTATCCTGGGTCCGGTGTTGTGGAAAGTCATGTATGACGAGTGTTGAAACTCAAGTTCCCCGTAGGGGTTGTGATCGTCGGCTTTGCAGACGACATAACGCTGGAGGTTCACGGCGAGTCTATCGAGGAGGTCGAGTTGACGGCCACGCACTGTATACGCAAGGTCGAGGACTGGATGCGCTCCAGTAAACTGGAGCTCGCGCATCATAAGACTGAGGTCACGGTTGTGAACAACCGTAAATCGGAGCAACAGGCGGTGGTCAGAGTCGGAGACTGCACCATCACCTCGAAGCGATCCCTGAAGCCTTGGGGGTTATGGTGGACGACAAGCTCACGTTCGGGAGTCACATCGACTATTCCTCAGCGGTTTATGGCAGCAAGCGAAGACTTCTTGCCAACGTGGTTTCGTCCATACTTAGGTATGGTGGGCCAGTGTGGTCCAGAGCGCTAGGTACTAACAGTTACCGTCGTAAACTGGAAAGTACCTACAGGCTCATGTGACTGAGAGTTGCGAATGCGTATCGTACGGTGTCATACGATGCAATCTGTGTCTTGTCCGGCATGATGCCTATCAGCATCGCCATCAAGGAGGACAGAGAGTGTTTCGACCAACGTGACACAAGGGGAATACGAGGTACACGAAGGTCATACTCGATGCTCCGCTGGCAGCGGTAATGGTTCAACTCCACAAAGGGCAGATGAACGCACCGACTCATACCGGAGATATCCGGCTGGGTCGGGAGACGACATGGTGAAGTGAACTTCCACCTGACACAAATCCTGTCAGGCCATGGTTGTTTCAGGCAATATCTGCACAGGTTCGGACACGCGGGGTCCCCCATGTGTCCCGAGTGCGTGGAGGCTGCTGAGCATGTCTTTTTCGTATGCCCCCGTTTCGTAAGAGCGAGGAGCGACATGATGGTTGTGAGCGGGCCTGGCACTACTCCGGAAAATCTAGTCCGGAGGATGTGCGACGACCCGGATATCTGGAACGCGGTCTGTGCGGCCGCCTCTCAGATTGTCCTGGAGCTGCAACGTGTGAGGCGGGTCAACCACCAACACGCCAGTGGTAGCTAATTACCAGTCTCCAGGTAGTTGGCTAGGAGGTTATAAGTGTAAAGAGTGTGCATCACGCACAAAAGCCACTCCCCGACATAATACTTAACCGTCGTTCCGGGAAGACCAGGGCTGGAGACTGGAGGGGTTTTAGTGGGGCGAGACAGGGATCAGTAGGTGCCTGGGGGAGTGTAACTACCCCAGCATCTTCCCCTAGTCTCATTCCCACACCCTGAGTTCTCTTCTCAGGTGTCTGTTTGCAGATTTCCCCGCCACCTTTAAAAAACACCTAAGATAGTCAGAAGGGCGTCCCAATCATCGCAAAAGCTCCGCAGGGTTCCATCCTGGAACGGGTGTTGTAGAATGTCATGTATGACGAGGTGTTGAAACTCAAATTCCTTGTAGGGGTTGTTTGCAGACGACATAACGCTGGAGGTTAACGGTGAGTCGATCGAGGAGGTCGAGTTGACGGCCGCGCAATGTATACGCAAGGTCGGGGACTGGATGCGCTCCAGGAAACTGGAGCTGGCGCATCATAAGTCATAGGTAACGGTTGTGAACAACCGTAAATCGGAGCAACAGTCAGAGTCGAAGACTGCACCATCACCTCACAGCGATCTCTGACGCTCTTGGGGGTTATGGAGGACGATAAGCTCACGTGCATGAGTTATGTCGACTATGCCTGCTGCAGCACTATCTCGTATGATGTCCAATAGCTCAGCGGTTTATGGCAGCTAGCGAAGACTTGCCAACGTGGTTTCGTTCATACTTAGGTATGGTGGGCCAGTGTGGTCCAGAGCGCTAGGTACTAACAGTTACCGCGGTAAACTGGAAAATACCTACAGGCTTATTCACCTGAGAGTTGCGAGTGCGTATCGTACGGTGTCATACGATGCAATCTGAGTCTTGTCCGGCATGATTCCTATCAGCAGCTCCCCAGCCTTTCAGTTCGACAATTTTATATGTTGCAGAAAATCGACAAAAAAAAGTATCTGGGATAACACCAGGTCTCGACGTTTTATAAATTTTTAAGAAAACAAAAACCGTTAAAACTGACAGCCAATATGTCACCAACCTGTATTTGATATCATTTAGTCATTTAGTTTCTCTAATTATCTGCTACATATCACCCATATAACACAATTTTTGGATGCGTAGGCAGAAGATATTTTCATTGGCCAACTAACCCTGGAAATAACCCCGCTCTACGCTACTCTCCCTTTTGCATTTTTCCATGCATAAAAATAGAATTTTTAACGCTCTGAAGGTCCACTTCGGGAAGTTCCGTTGAGCATAAATTTCGCAAGGAGACTGTTTTCGATTTGTTTGAAATTCTGATGAACAGAACCCGACCAAACGATTATAACAAATGGGTTACACTAAAATATCTGAACTTGATGGAAATAACAAAGCCTGTAATATTATTGCCAGAATGATAAAAAGTACAGAATTATGTCAAATTCTGTTATCATACACTTGAATGTTCAAAAGTGTGTTTTTTTAAAGCATATTTACAACAGTATTTGTTATTCAATTGACAAAATATTGTACATTCTAACTAATTCCGATCTTTTTCTACCAAAAACCTTACAAAATTTGATATCCGTAAGTAATTTTGAGAGGAATTTTGATATTTCAACTTTCAACGAGACCAAGTTTAGAACACAAGTTGACACAAAAAGTTCGTAACAAAATATCAAGATTTGTTATAATTCTGATATTTTTGACTGATCGGGTGAAAGGGTGACATCCATTAATCCATTTCTGTCTGGTGTTATACGATTTATTTTAAATGAAACTGATGACTGTTTCAATTGACGGAATAACTGACCCAAAGTATGACTTTTTTTCCTTCAGCGTGTCATTTTAAATTAGCACCGCAGCGCGTCATTTGGTAAAACTTTTCGATCGCGATTCATTCATTTTTATTTGATTGCGAAGTTTAACAGCATCACTATCTCCTGACAATTTTTATTCGGAAATGATTATCAGGCTCTAATCCCGATATTGTCTATTTTCAAAAAATCGTAACTCACAAACTAAGTTATAAACAAAAAAAATCAATATAGCAAAGCAAAGCCTTTGTGCTACATTCCGATTCGAAACGTGACCTTCTGTTTATAAATACACAGACTTTGCAGCCGACTGTTTAGTGTACACCAACTGGGAGAAAAATCAGGGCTGAAAGTGGTCAAACTGGTCAGAAAAAGTGACTTTAGTGACCAAAATTTTGAAAAAAGTGACCAAAAAGTGACTTCAAAGCTTGAAAAAAGTTACCAAAAAGTGACTTAAAAACTTGAAAAAAAGTGACCAGACTTTTTCTGATTGTCTTGCATAAATCGTTCAAAAGGGAGCAGTTTTTTCCAAAAATCATGTGGGATTTTTCAAGAAATTAATATAAATACAAAACATTACGCTAAACATTACGCTAAAATACGAAAAACGTTGATAAACCGATAAAGCTTAGAGCGGTGATGACAATTCAACAATTCAGGAGGCCTTTCAGTAAAAAAAAGCAGAGATAAAAACACTATAGAGCATTTCCAATTTAAAACAAAGAGAATCGAATCCAACACAGAGGAAAAAGCTGTTTTTGCTCTCCCAATTAAAAATTCAAAAAATATCCGCTAAAGCGTATTTTTCCGATGAGTTACTTATTGTTTCATGAGAAAAAAATATTTTTTCCTTAACTAATGAACACCTTCCAGATTTTCTAATGTTTTCTAAAGACCCTAACCCTGTAAAACATTGAATAGGGAAATTGCAAAGCTAACACTTGCATAAACTTGCACATATAACCAACTCTTCATGATGCAGCCGAACGATTACAGTGCCAATGGAATGTATAGGAGAGAATTGAGCTTCGAATTTTTTCGTCGGTCAAAAAAATAAACCTTTGCTCACTACGAGCGCGAAAAAATCCAATTGAGCTGAATTTTGCATCCAAAGGTGAGAGCACGAAACTTTTAGCCCTACCGCTAAACGAAATTCGAAGGACTATATTTTTTTCAGGCATTCCATTGGCCTCAGCTAAAAAGTTCCCAGAAAGTCGATTTTTTTCAAAAAAAAAAAACTGGGACGGTTTAATAATTTTATTATTTTAATGCAAGACATTTAGCATAAAAAAATATATTTCGACGCTTTCATAAAAAAATTTTACTTCGGAAAGTCGATTTTCGTCTCTGTTTGTTTTTGAAATAAATTGACTTGGTACTTTGAAAATTATCGAGCTTGGAGAGTGAATGGAGGATTTGATTGCAATTGCTGAGATATTCATGACAATCAGTGGCAAAACGCTGGGTAACACCCTGGCGGAATATTTGCAAGTCAACACCCTCCCTCCACGTTGCAGTAAAATCATCTTGTAACCAGTAATTGTAATTTATTATATTTTCAAATGAAATAATAACAGCATTTAAAGCAAAGCAAAGCCTTGGTGCTACATTCCGTATCGGAACTCGACCTTCTGTTTATTTTACATAGACATCGCAGCCAACTGGTTTAGTGTACAGGACGATTGCGGGGCTAGCGCTACGACACTAATATTCTCACCCGAACCGGGATTCGAACCTGTGACGACTGGCTTGTTAGGACAGCATCGTATCTCAAGAACAGCTGGAAGGGAATAACAGCATTTATTCAGTTTAATACAAATCCATGGTTTAGCCGATTTTAACACGTCTTAGCTTAGCAACAGCAAATTGTCCGTTAACATCATCAAAATCAGTAGAGTAAGCACGGTCGTTTTCAATTGACAATTGGTAATTGATAGCACTGCACTGGTCGACAGAAGCAAAGAAAAATTTCTCTAAACTTTAACTGGAAAAATTATAACTTTTTTAACCGTTCTACAGAGGAGTAACCCGAGTAAATTTGGGTAATATTTGATTGGGAAGCGAAAATAAATTTGATTTCATTTAATCATTGTTGAGCTGGAACTCTGTTTGGAGCATGAGGCAGAGACCCATCAGGTGTTTTTTTCTATTTACCATGTACATACGCGTAAGCTCTTAACGTCAAAATTTGTTAAAAATAGCGCTTTTCAAACGGGTCGCAAATGTCAATCCGGACGTTTGCGGATGAGATATTAACAAGAATATGCTCGTGATGATATGAACTTTCATTCCCCCGAAGATTATATGATAGGATTCCACGGAATTTTTACCTTCAAAATACAGAAAAATCACTAATTTCGAATAGTTTCTAAGAGTAGTTATAATTTTTTAGTGCCGGAATTTTTATCAACCGGTTTACTGGAACTGAACATAGAGAACTCATTTACTGCAAAATATTGATCAAATGTCATTTTTTGACGCCTGGCACAAGTTGTTAGATGATTCGATTCCCAAAAAAGAAGCTTGAAAATTTATCAATGTTTACAGCACTCTCAGCATTTGTAAATGCAGTTAAAACTTAATCGAATGATTGCATTTCGTAAAGCATTTATTCAAGCTGCAGAAAAAATATAGCGGCACCAAAAAGCCTAAAAAAACTTTTTTCTTATTTTGGCCAGCTTTTTGTTCTAGGCATTCCTCTGGTCTTTCCTAAGAGTTTTGAGGCCCCTAGTAAATGTAGAAGTGCGTCAAAACGCCGCAGAATAATTGCGCGGCGAGTTCGTCGCTTTTACGTTTGTTGCTTACGGGAAAACTTATTTAAAAAGTTATCTTTGCTAGGAGCATCAAAATTCAAAGAAATGGTTGAAAAGCTAAAATCTTTCAATTTTTCCAATTTTGAACAAAACCTGTGTTTACCAGTTTAATTATTCTCCCTGATGGCACCCATGAAGATGACAATCATGAAAAATATTCTCATTGATTTCACGCAATTGACCTTCTTTTTTCAAAAATTGAGAACGCATTGGGCAAGGCAAATTTAAGTCGAAAAAGGGGAAAAAATAAAAAATTGTAGACATTTAAAATTTTATCATGATGGCTAACTAATTGTTCATAATGAACCATTATTAAATTCGATTGAGATATTGAAGTCAATAGCATAAAATCATTGCCTATATCGTCGTAGGACGTTATTGATTTGAAACGATTCCCTCATTTTTCTCCGAAGTGGTCCTTTGGGTTGAAAATTACAAAAATATGTTTTTAGTAAGCGTAAACAGTCAAAATTTTCCGTACAGCTTGAACATTACGTTTGAAATGCGACACGACTTCATCTGAGCCGTATTTGCAGTATTTTTTTTTTGTTTTTTGAAGAAATAAATTTTATCTACAACTTAGGCGACTTAGCCAATTTTGGGATACAGAAACAGATACCCTTATTTATTTATTTTTTCATTTTGTACATACGGAGGTATTTCGGTATGGATTAGGTACTTCCGTATAGACAAAATTGAAAAAAAAATAAGGGAATCTATCTCTGAGCTGACAGTTTCTTTTCAGAATTCAAGCATTGGAGAAACGTCAAAGAATGTTGCTAATTTTGTTAAAATAGTAGGAGGGTGGTATTCAAGACACGACCGCATAGTTGACGTAGGACTACAAGAATTTATATATATATATATATATATATATATATATATATATATATATATATATATATATATATATATATATATATATATATATATATATATATATATATATATATATATATATATGTATATATATATATATATTTTTTTTTTTTTTTTTTTGAAGCTATGTTTGATTTGAGCTCGTTTTTAACCAATTTAAGCTCAACATCTTCCAAAAGGAAAGTATTTTGGTTCGGGTGGTAATATCAAGTATCTAGGTCGTCAGCCGAAATTCATCAAGCGACACCTCAAACGACATGGAACTAAAACTAGTTCATTGGTGGCCATTTCTACTTTAAGGTCGTCTTTGACCACTTGAAAAGTCAAAAAAATCATGAAAAAAGAACCGTTCATTATTGGCATGGTTCGATTTTGGCAACAGGAAAAATTCTGGCGTGTTGCCAAAATCGAACGGGGTCTGTATTTTGACTATTTCTTTGCAGCACTCTATCCTAGAAGAAAAATATTCTCTTTAACATTCACAATAGTCCAGAAACCAAATTTAGGGGGCAATTTGGGTTTAGAGCTCTATAGCAATGTTTAAGAAAAAAACTTTATTTTACAAAGTTACTTAAAATTATTGGAGCTTTAAAATTGTAGAACAAGGTTTTCTATCTACAAACATGAAAAAGTTAGATACTGATAGCATCGAAAATTTTGATCATTCTAATTTTGAATACTTTTTCAATAAGCGCATTATCATATGTAACAACTTTATAGAAGAAAGTTTTCTCTAAAATATTGCTATAGAGCTCTAGACCCAAATTTCCCCCTAAATTTGGTTTCTAGAACATTGATGAATACCTTTCATTCTAATACAGCGAATTTTCTTTAATACGCGAAAAGGTAACCTTCTACGAAATATTTAATTGAGTACGATTTAGTAGAAATTAAACTTCCTTCTATATCTATTTGTCTCGTTGAAGTTGGCTCACTCACCGATCACCAAGCGGCAAAGATGTCACATAAGTTTTTTTCCTGCAGTTACAAGCTCGTGGAAAAAATATCGATAGCGAATTACAGTTTCAGTAGAAAATGTACATTCACAGAAAATTTGGAATTGACATAGAATTTTATGAACATATTAACATTCAATTCAGCTCAATTTAAACATTTTATCAGTATACAGAATCAATCAGAAAAGATTTTATCAGTTTCAAAATACCAAAGAAAAACGAAGATACCATATTTGAAAGTCATTATGTCTGTTATCTTAAATAAACTGAGCTAGAGTGATGCACAACATTAGCCTCAGCAATTAATGTTTGCATAGCGTTGCTCAATTACAAGTAAGGTTATGGAAAGTAATATTTTCTTGCAAATGCTAATTTAAAAAAAAATTCAATTGAAAAATACAAATACTTATGTCGGAACTCTAATATCAAGATGAAATGAATTTGGTTTTCCTCTAAACCACCACCGCGGGATGCAACTAGTATTGTCATATTGGACTATATTCATTTAGCTAGTAAAATATAATCATCAGAACACCTCGTTTAACTACCTATTCAAAGATCTGTACGGAGCATTTTGGTTTTCTATTGTCTTTTAAATACTCTATATTCAGTTATTTGAATAAATCTGAAAAAAGCAGAGCGTAGAGTTCAAAAATAAACAACGCATTTTGTTGTTCCCGGCGGAGCAGCGTATTTTACGGCACCCGAAAAATCATATTGACTTCTGATGTTTGCTGCTATACGAAACAATGAGAAGAAGAAGACAATTCAAACGGAAATTCGATTGTGTTCCACGCCTTACTGTGCGTCAAAAGCGGCAATGTCTGCACAAAAATGAATATCGAGTTCTTCTGCACTGATAGACGACGAGTAACCCACGCTCTGTTCATACATTGCTCGGTGCAGTACTGTTGCCTGTGCCATCATATTCTCCTTCAAGACATCAGTTTTATTAACATTAACATATTTATTAACAACAGAACGTAAAACTGTCTGATAGTGGAGGTGGTTACGAACTTTCCGAAAAAGCTTCACCTTCAAGACATCAAAATAGTCTAGGCTCATGGAAGCTAACATTAGTTGACCTATTGGGACGGGGAGATTCTGTCAAATTTTTTTTTGGCCACTGCTATACAGGATATCTCAGCAGGCAGTTGGTGTCTATTCATGAAGTCTGTGCCAGGCGTGCTTGCATATGATTGGTGCATTGTTGGTGAAAATTCGACCTTGAAACTTTTATTCAATTTTCACGGTTTAACAATGAAGTGATAATGAAAATTGAAGAATCGCAAAATTGTCCATCATTTTATCAATCCAACGATATATTGATTATTGTGATCCATCATGTGGTTACATCAGTATAGCCGTTTGAAATCTTTCTTTCCGACGTTACATCTTGGTTTTAGTTTTCGCGGAATGTATCTCGATATAGTGCGGTTAGACGTAGTCCTACGTCAAAAAACCTTGGCATTTGCATACACTAGTAACATAACAATTGTTTTCGAAAAAAATATTTTTTTTCTATTTTTATGTTTTCCAAATAATGCACAATTCCGTAAATATAAATGCTTTTTGTACTTTTCAATGAAAAATCAAAAATCGTTTCGATCCTTTAGATCTTTTGAGAAAAAAAACATGAAAAAACGCCGAAAAACAAAAATAAACTATTTTTTTCATCCACGCCCAAATCTTTAAGAGACTGCAAGAAACTAGTGAAACCACCTGGGAAGCTAGTACTAGTCCCCATCTTCCGAGTGAAGGCTGTTGTTTTTGCAGCTTTTTGCAGCTTTTCGAAAAATTTTATTTTGGAAAAGTGCATTTTTTTTATCTAAAATGTTATAAACCCTATGAAAAAACTGAAAATTTGCCCAAGGTATGTTCGGCAGAATGATATATTTTTTAAATATAAAAAAATGTCTAGAACATAGTAGGCCTCTAAAATCACTTCAGAAAAAGTTATTTGGAATTTTTCGATTTTTAAAAACTTCAAGGATGTCTGTGTATAAAACTACCTGTATGTGGTCGATTTTCAAGAGATAGAACCAAAGTATGTTCAGCAAAGTTTTTCTACATAAGATTATCTACAACTTTGCTGAAGACATCGTTTTGATTTGATAAATAAATAAAAACATAAAATTTTTAACTCACTTTTAGGTGAATTAATCAAAAATTTATTTGCATCAGAAGATGCTCCTTTAGATTTACAAAAACTTTGTCGAATACACTGTAGCATTTAAATGGCGTTTTTATACTCAAAAGGCTGACGATCACGTTTTTCGCGTTTTAAAGCACTGTGCGGTTATCCTAGCTGGATGTCTAATGAGATGGATGAAAATTGAAATCATTCAACACAAGCTACTATAGAGCTCTAATGTACAAGATTCAGTGGTGATTGATTCAGCAGTTTGAAAATAAATAAATTTTGCGACCGCTTTCCTTAACCACGCCTCTGGAATGAAGCAAAGTCAATGTCACAGAAACACGCTCCATACTCGAACAAAGAGCAAATTTAGTTGACACGACATGAACTGTTCAAAAAAGTCCTGGATTGCATAGTTGAACGCAAGATCAGTTCCAGTCGCTTAACAAGTCCAAATTTCGTCAAGCTTTTATTTTTCTTTTTTTTTTAAATAAGTAGTTTAAATTAGTAGTTTAAGTATTTAAAATAAATATTAGTATGATGAGTATGTGTGTCCAATCACAAATGGTGATTTCTCAACGCTAAACAACGTAACCCCTGAAGCAGAGCTAGAATTCGACAAATATTTCATTCGTTAGGAAAACTGTAAAGTCAGCCTTGTATGTCACTATTTAGTCCTCAATTTGTTTAATCAAAAAATACATCAAATTAAAAATTGTTATAAATAGTAAAATAAATAGTAAAACTTGTTTTGAATTGTTCTTTTTGAATCAAACAGTTTGTAACATGCATATATGAATATATGATTGATTCTTTCACCAAAATAACGTTTTATCGAAATCATTGGCAACATTCGTTCCCAAATTACAGACCGTACCGGACTTGGAGCCGAACCGGAACGAAACCAAACGAACTGCACCCTAAACGGACAGCAACAGAACAATAAACAATATCGCACGCCAGCCTGGAGGGCCAATGCGGTCTCGATCAACTAGATTATTAGTTGAAAGAATTCTTTATCGATATTGTTTTTGGCACATTTTGCATGTTGTAGGATAAGTACCCGATAAGTACACCGTGCCCCAGTGCTGAGTTGAGAAAATTTCCAGCTCGAAAAGATCCTCGACCTGATCGGGATCGAACCCGACATCACAACCGTGTGGGAGAGCTAGCCGACGATATCGCTAACCACAGAACCACGAGGACCAGGCTCGTTCTGATTTTCAATCAGACCGGACAAGACCAAAATTCAGACCTAACTTTTCGCTCCGATATCGAGCACTTTAACACTTGCGTACCCGACCCCTCCTGAGCCGAAAAAATGAAAATTCTTTTACCTGCCATTCCGCAAGATTTGAACCGATTGTGATCGAACTTCTTTCGGAAGATCACAAATTTATCATAGTTTTTAGGACAGTAGAAGACATTTCGAAATTTTCGGTTGTTCCGGATTTATCGAGGGGTAAGAACTCTTCCAGAGACACAGGCTAGAATAAAAATGGTAGCGAAACCTTGCTTGCGACATATCAAACTTTGAGTTTTTGCAAAACAACACTATTGGCGATTGGTATTTGGCCGTATTAGGAGTTGCATTCAAATCTTTTATGTTAAATTCAATTCACTCTCCCGTTTCGAAAATTTTCTCTTAGTGCCAAAAAGTCGGTTATTCCCAAAAATTTTTTTTTGAAAGAACAGATCTCGACGTATCATGCATATCTAAAATATTTGGCATCAAAAATTTCATTCAAAAAGCAGGGCTGATGAGGGCTGGTCAAGTTGGTAAAAAAGTGACTTTAGTGACTATTTTTCGGAAAAAAGTAACTTTAGTGACTTTTTGATGAAAAAAGTGACTTTTAAGTGACCAGCTTAAAAAAAGTGACCAAGTCACTAAAAAGTGACCAACCTGCAGCCCTGAAATCAATATACAAGTATATAAACACATATAACTGTAAAATTTTCACAGTAATTCGGAAAGTGTAAAACTTAGAAATAAAAGCAAGGATTGTGTGCAAAGCCACGACCGCGAGGTTGACGTATAACTCCATAAGATTGTTTGTTGCATTACTTGTATCGAATATGTTTAAAATTTTGTGCAAAAGAGGTGTTGAAGTGCTACCGAATTTCAATTTGTACATACGACGATACTGAACAGGAATGGAGCAAACGCTATATAACGCAAAAAGTTTCAACAGGCAGAGTGTATGCACATTATTTTAACTTTTAACTCTAGTGCAAAACGAGAAAATATTGAATCGCCAATAATTTGTTTGTTAATCTCATAAGGATAATTGTTGTTCAATTTAATATCAGATATAATGTTAATCGCATCTGTGTGCTACCCCGACAGTGGGGATTAAGGCATTTTTTGGGTAAGCTGTTTAACACTGAAACGATTATAACAAGCGGGTAACACTGTTTTAACACTGAAAATTTGACGGCCCACATATTTTGAATGCCAGCAACCCAAAACGTTTGTGTGTTGTTGAAATACGGCAACTTTTCATTAGAAAAATCGCCGGCTGATGTACATATTACTGATGCTGCCCACTACCGCACAAAGGCAGCTTTTTACTAGCGGAAATGCCGCTGCACCAGCTGACCCCTACTACTATCGATGTTGTTATCCGCTGCGCCTGATATCCGCTGCCACTGCTGCTGAGTATGGACTGCCCTAGTCATTGTCTAGAAATAATATGACTAATTTAGGCACAAGTAGGCTCTTATATTGGGCAAACAGTACTTCACCGATTTACTAGGTCTGTAATTCTGTCGCCGTGGTTAGGACAGTAAGCACTAAGCGACCAATCAGAGGTCGAATTTTGCGTTTTAACCAGGCATGACAATTTCCAATGGTACAAAAGTACGTATAATCACATTACAAATTTCTGTATTTGGGAGGATACATAGAAGATTTTCCAATTGATTGCTGGAAGAACGAAGGGAATCCAACGAAAACTAACTGAAATTGGACATGTTTTTCACCTTCTTTGCTTTTAAATTTTCATTTTACATCCCTATGTAGCCGAAGATGTGAGAGACGTAGTTCTACGTCAGAAAATTACACAAAAATTTTACAGTATAGGAAAATTAAAAAGAAAAAACCAACCAACAGTGATAACAGCTAATATCGGTCTGAATATGAAAAACATGTTATTTATATTTGTTCATAACTTTTTCATGTTTTGCCTTTCTCCTAGAAAGGTATAGCAATCACTGGAAAAACCAAAGGTATAAAAGTGGTCCCAATGGCCGAATGTCATATACCACTCGACCCCTTTCGACGAACTGAGCATTTTCTGTATGTATGTATGTGTGTATGTGTGTGTGTGTATGTATGTGCAACTTTTTTTTCTCACTCACTTTTCTCAGAGATGGCTGGACCGATTTTCATAAAATTAATTGCAAATGAAAGGTCTAGTTGCGCCATAGGTTGCTATTGAATTTCATTGCAATCGGATTTTAACTTTGTCCGTTGTTCATGAAAATGTGAAAACACATAATGAAAGTAAACATATTGACTTCCTCCTAACGATCACTGGCTAATTGAAAGGTAGAAAAGTGATCCAAATGGCCGAATGTCATATACTACTCGACTCAGTTAGACGAATCGAGCATTTTCTGCATATAAGCATGTATAGGTGTATATGTTTGTGTGTGGGTGTGTACGTGTGTATGTGCACCTTTTTCGCACTCACTATTCTCATAGATGGTCTGACCGAACAGATTTCAATGAAATTAATTGAAATGAAAGGTCTAGTTGCCCTATAAGACCCTATTGAATTCTATTGTAATCTGATTTCTAGTTTAGAGGTTATGTATCAAAGTGTAAAAATCACGAAACATCAATATCTCAGAAACCACACATCTGATTTGATTAAAATTAGTTTCAAATGAACGGGCTACCTTAAAAACCCTTAACTTTTGAATTTTATGGAGATTGAACATGTGGTTCAGAAGTTATGGAAAGAAACGTGTTCTGGAGACTATTTAATCTCACTCATGTTTCTCAGAGATGGCTGGCCCGATTTTTATAAAATTAGTGTCATATGAAAGGTCTTGTTGCCCCATAAGACCCTAATGATTTTTTTTTACAAACGGATTATTACTTTGCCTGTTATGTTTAAAAATGTGAAATCCAGCTATGAAAAGAAACATATTCCAAGACAACTTACTTGGACTCACTCATATTTCTCAGAGATGGTTTACCCGATTTCCACAGAATCAGTATCAAATAAAAGGTCTACCTACCTCATAACACCCTATTGAATTTTGCAGTAATCGGACTGTAACTCCGTCTGTAGTATATCGAAATGTGAAAATCACGATACTTCATTATCTTAGAAACTACACAACCGATTTGAACAATATTGATATCAGATGAACGGACTAGTTAAGGGTTAACTGATGAATTATGATTGAACACGTGGTTTCAAAGTTTGGCTGCCCCATACGTTACCTTTTCATTTGATTGTAATCAAACTTAAGCAAGCGTTATGTTTTAATTTGTAAAACAACGAAAGTCTATTATCTCAAGTATTACACGACTTATTTGAACATAACTAGTGTCATACAAATGAGTCATCTCTCAAACTTACAAATAACAAACTTCATAACAATTTGATATGCTGTTTAAAAGTTTTAGAAAGAAAAGAAATTCAAAGACTATTCAACACTTTACCTGCTTCGATCAATATATATGGCCTTAACATGATTTCAATGTGGTATCGTACTATCTGAACGTTCCCGGCATCGCTCGTGATTAAATTGTTCGAAATTAAGAGTCATTGCTTTTATTTCGCTATTTCTTAAGTACTAACATTACGTCAAATTTCATATTTTATACTTTAATTACAACATCAATATTTTAGAACCCAAAGAGTGGATAAACATTTATTGGATTTAAGCATTCATGTAAATCTATTTTTACAAATAATAAGTCTGACCGCTAGGTGGATTAATTTAGGTTTTTATTGCATGGTAATACATGTTTGAAATTATGGCACATTCCAGAAATACATAATTGTCGTTACAAACTAAGAGGCGCAGCAACGCAGGCTGGGTATCATCTATTTTATAGATATAGAAAAAGAAGATTTATCGCAAGAATTTCGCAAATCAACGTTATGCGATGAAACATTTACATTGGTCATGGTAATGATCTATCGTAGTAGTTTGTGCGAGGTAACCAGTGCAGTTATTAGCTAACGGGTGACAACTGAAATTTTGTTGCACTCCAGTTGTTTTTGCACACCAAGGAACATGAAATCATACAGAAATCTTCCGCAGGACTGTTCTGAAGCAGATTCGTTGAATTGGGTGAAGAGTGTCCGGGACCAAATTGCATCACAAAAAAATTGGTATTTTCCACTCTTTCAACCAATCGCCTTCTAACTTTCAGGTTGTAAAATAAAACAGGATATTTTATATATTTTTTGCCTTTCTCCTAGAAAGGTATAGCAATCACTTGCAAAACCGAAAATAAAAAAGTGCTCCAAAGGGCCGAACGGCATATATCACTCGACTCAGCTCGACGAGCTGAGCGTTTTCTGTATGTGTGTGTGTGTATGTGTGTGTGTGTGTGTGTATGTGTGTGTATGTGTGTGTGTGCATGTGTGTGTGTATATGTGCAGATTTTTATTCTCACTCACTTTTCTCAGAGATGGCTGGACCGATTTTCATAAAATCAATGTCAAATGGAAGGTCTAGTTGCCCCATAAGACCTTATTAAATTTCACTGTAATCGGATTTTTGGTTCAGAGGTTATGTATCAAAATGTAAAAATCATGAAACATCATTATCTCAGAAACTACACAACCGATTTGAACAAAATAGGTTTCAAGTGAACGGGCTACCTAAAATACCCTTAACTTTTGAATTTCATGAAGATTGAACTTGTAGTTCAAAAGTTATGACAAGAAACGTGACTACTTAATCTCACTCATATTTCTCAGAGATGGCTGAACCGATTTTCATAAAATCAATGTCAAATGGAAGGTCTAGTTGCCCCATAAGACCCTATTGATTTGTTTTGCAATCAGACTATTACTTTGCCTATTATGTTTAAAAATGTGAAATCCAGCTATTAAAAGGAACATATTCCGAAGACTACTTGAACTCACTCACTTTTCTCAGAGATGGCTGACCCGATTTCCACAAAATTAGTGTCAAATGAAAGGTCTAGCTGCCTCATGACACCCTATTGAATTTTGCTGTAATCGAACTGTAACTTCGTCTGTAATGTACCGGAATGTGAAAATCACGAAACTTCATTATCTCAGAAACTACACAACGGGTTTGATCAATATTATTATCAGATAAGCGGGCTAGATTAAGGTTAACTGATGAATTATGATTGAACACGTGGTTTCAAAGTTAGGCTGCTCTATTTTCATTTGATTATAATCGAACTTAAGCAACCGTTATGTATTCAATTGTTAATAAAACAACGAAAGTCTATTATCTCAAAGATTACATGACTTATTTGAGCATAACTAGTGTCATACGAACGAGTCATCTCTCGAACTTACAGATAACAAGCTTCATTACAATTTGATGTGGCTCAAAAGTTATGGAAAGAAAATAAATTAAAATATTTAAAACTACACCTGCTTTGATCGATATATGTGGCCTCAACATATTTTAAATGTGGTATAGTACTATTTGAACGTTCCAAATTCATTGATTCCTTGCGATGTGTTTAAAATCTGAAAATGCTGCTTTTCGGTGAAACTAAACAACCTTTTTCTTATTTCTTTACGTTTCGACCTACTTGATTTCTTTCGGCCATCTTCAGAAATAGTTCGCTGCCTTGCGTTAATCCATCAAAGCGCGCAATTTAAATTGCGCGCTTTGATGGATTAACGCAAGGCAGCGAACTATTTCTGAAGATGGCCGAAAGAAATCAAGTAGGTCGAAACGTAAAGAAATAAGAAAAAGGTTGTTTAGTTTCACCGAAAAGCATCAATTTAAACCCGCAAAATAAAACAAACGGTGATGAAAACAAGATTCAAACAATCTGAAAATGCACGACAAATCGGTCATATGATATGATCAAAGTCGAATAACAAATCGTTTGAAATGATTGGTTTTATCGAAATGACAACATCCTCGACTTTTGGCTTCTGTACATCGCCTTAATTCTATATATATATATATATATATACTGGAATCACATGTTCCTGGGAAACAGCCGAAAATGATCGAATAACACCCAATACCGGAAGTCGCCATCTTAGAATTCAAAATCTGTGGTCGATTTCAGCTCCTGTTTATCATGCTAGATCCGGATGTTATATTGGGTGGAAATCGGCCATTTTTGGCTGATTTCCAGAAACCGGAAGTTGCCATCTTACAATCTAAAATGTTGCCTAAGGTCGATTATGGAACATATTTGTTACCTCTTAAAACATCCACATGCTAAATTTGGTACCATTTACTCGGTTAGTTCTCGAGATGTGCAGAAATTTGTGTTTCATTTGTATGGAACCCCTCCCTTCCAGAAAAGGGAGTGGCGTCCAACTATTATGGACATATTTGTAACCCCTTAAAACATCCACATGCCAATTTCGGTTTAATTTGCTTGGTTTGTTCTTAAGTTGTGCAGAAATTTATGTTTCATTTGTATGGAACCCCTCCCT
Organism: Wyeomyia smithii; assembly: GCF_029784165.1. NCBI lineage: Eukaryota > Metazoa > Arthropoda > Insecta > Diptera > Culicidae > Wyeomyia > Wyeomyia smithii. The sequence continues at coordinate 106,942,959 of NC_073696.1, forward strand.
TTCAGAAGAGGGAGGGGTCTCAAACTATCATAGGAATCTTTATTGGCACCAAAAATCCCTAAACAAATTTTCACGTCGATCGACTCGGTAATTTTCGAGTCTATTTGGATCAGACAGACAGGCAGACAGACCGGACTGCATTTTTATATGTAAAGATTACAACATCAATATTTTAGAACCTATTATATGTATAGATTACAACATCAATATTCAAGAACCTAAAGAGTGAATATATATTCTATTTTTACAAATAAAAGTTTGAATGAGAAAGGCTGGGTCTGACCGCTAGGTGGATTAATTTAGGTTTTATTTCCTTCATACTACCAAAGAACAAGCAATAAGCTAGCAACTTCCAGCTGATTTACTTTGTGCAGCAATTGAAAGAGAAACTAATCAAACGTGAAAAAACAGAAATCTCTCAAGCATCAAGATCAAGACAACAAGCTCAACCTCTCCTCGCTTCGGCAGCGCTCCAGGTCCACAGAAAATTGCGATTTGGTTGATGAAAATCCAAAAAATCCAAAGCGGCAAAATTGTCTGCACATACACTGTATGTATTCTGTTTCACTGTTTGCCGTTCTGTGCCCTATATTTATCCATCGACGATAATTGGCAGTTTTCAACAGAAAAAGTATCAAAATATTTAGGCTGTAAATTTGGAATTATTTATCATCCAGCAGCATCTGAATGAACAAGGAACGGTTCTCCTGGGTTTGCTGTCCGTTGCAGTATGTATCGATTCCACTAAAAGTTCTTGAGGGTTGGCTTTTTTTGCGGGTTGTAAGCAAAATGTTTGGGTTGCTTGATTCCAAATACGCTAGAGATGGTTATTGGGATAAGCGCTTCTGAGCTTGTAAAAACATGAGCTGAGAACAAGAGAATGAATGAAAACCTGAACAACACTATGGCCTTTACGCAAAACGATCGCGCCGGCTCAAGGCTGTGCCGGGTTTCAGTGTACCACATAAAGGCCGGAAGATGGCATCGAAAGCAAACTACAGATAATGATACGTTTTGTTACGACGATATGACTGGTGCTTTTTTTGCGGCTCCGAGCTTCGGCAAAGCAACATAAAAACCAAAATCAGAAAGATACGACTTCGCTGATAGGAATCGGGGCTGGGAAGAAGGCTCGAAACTGGCATTTATTTTTAGAGGAATGGCCTCGCGATGCAAAACCGATGTGCGCTTGAAGTCGGAAACCCAAATCAGCATTATTCAAGTTCCAGAGCATGGCAAGGAAAAGCGGAAAACATAAACTAACTAGAATACACAAGTCATAAAAGTAATTTAGATCAGAAAATCATTGCGGCAAGCGGTGAAAAGCTAATGGAAGTAAAAATTGACTGCCAAGCGAAGAAGGCGCGCGCTTGTTCGGAAGAACAAAAGGAAGCTCTGAGGTTTTTTTCCCTTTGTGGTTGGCTCGGTTTCACCGTTTCTCCAATTCGTCTCTTCCTACAGACAAGTGGCTGGTCGTGCCACGAGAGCATAAAGATATCCACCATCATAACTAATCCAACCAACCTGTCTCGAAAATATGGTTGCGGTCGTCCATAAAAGAAACAAAAAATGGCGTCTCGGTAACTCAACTAATAGACCCCAAACCCAATCGAGTATCTAGAGCGAAGGCAACATTACCTGGTTAATTTTATTATTGGCACAAAAGAAACCTAGCGTTGCTATTAAGTCGATTATCACAGCCTGGGTTTCGCCTTTCTCCTCCGCCTTCGGCACGCAGTACTGCAGTAGGATGCTGACCACGTCTAGGAACTTGAACGAAAGGTTTTCCTCCGTTAACACACCCTGCGAAGTGAAAGAAAATTGAAGAAGTAATGTTAAAATAGTTCAGTTCAATTTAAGTTTAAGTTTTTATTTTTCTTAATTCTGCAACCTACTTGAAAGAAAAAATACAACAATCCAAATTCGAAATTATAACCACTTTTAAAACGTCTCTAAAATTAAACAAATTGGACATTTCTAAAAAAAATTATGTGTTATCCACCTGTACTATTATTCAGCGTTCTAGGTGATATGGTACGGTTTCCACATAATACAGTAATAGTAACCATTAACTTAAAAAATAAAAAATACGTACTGAAGATTTTGACTGATAGACGCATTGATGTTTGTTTTTACTACACCCTGTTTTTTTTTTCGAATATTGCCAACATTACTAAATTCGTTACCGAACAAACACTTGAAAGCATCGATGCATGGCACACAAGCACCAAGGGGATATTGATGCAAAAACTTTGATTCCAAATTGAATTACTGATCGATACAGAAGATAGCGTAGGTGAAATCAGTAAGGCAAAACGGAACATACCTAAAGCAGAGACACTCGCAGTCGTACCTATGTGATGATATAAGTTAGCGCCGAAAGATAAATATTTGCTGAACATATTGCTTTTCGTACTTGAAGCGAAAATTGCAAATCATCACGGCAAAAAACACGAACCAGCACTTGGTGATCTTGAAACAGTATCTAATATCTTTCGAAAACTTGGAAAGCGTGATTCAGAAATTAGATAATTTATTCTTAGGCGCTGTGAAAGCAGCTAAATTTCGATTTCACCATACAAAAGAACGTCGATGTGCTATTTAAATTAGTTCAATCAGTTCCAGTCTATATAGCGACGGAAAAAGTTTGCAGGAAATCTTCTAGTGCCGAAATGATTTTCAAAAGGTTTGCACAGCAAGCGAAACTGATTTGAAATTCAACGAGGCCATCTTCAAAAATCACAACCAAAACGAATCTTAGTTGTTTGCAGGATGTTGCCGTTCTTTTTTTTTCAACAGCGAAGTAAATCTGACTTGTTGCACGATTGTTATTCTATAAACAAAGGGTAAACCTGAACCCGACCGGCGTGGAAAGATATCCTGTCACAGCGCTGTGATTAAAATTTCAAGCGGCGTTTCAACACGTTGGTAAATATTATTCCAAGAAGAAGTATTAAACTGGGTTCACCGGACTGGAGAAGTTGCCTATTTTGGGCGAATGCTCGATGTTCTTTACCGACCGGTGATAAACCTTTTCCAAAAATTCTTGAACTATACTTCAATTTAAAACAGTTCATTTTAAACATTATCATTTTTCTGATTAGTTCAGTTGTTTTTATTTTATTATAACTAAAACAATACACTATGGTAGATAAACAATAATTTTCCATCGATGTTGATGTTTTCGGTGATTTGAATTTTCTTGATGATACTTAAGCTCAAATAGCACTGAGTTCGACAGCAAATGAAATTTAGTATGTAGAAAAGCTCTATTGAAAAGCATACATAAGCTGAGAACTCAAATAGCGCAAAGCTATTTGCTGACGATGTTTGTAGAATATTAGAATACTAGATATGAGTCTAGCATCGCATTTCGTTATGCAAATCTTCTAGTTCGACAGCGTCGATAGGAATCTGAAGATCGTGCATTTATCATTACGTGTGCTATTTTCTCGAAAGCCGGATTGCATATCTTTATGGAAATTTGAGCAGTCTTTCGGGTAGATGAAGCGTTAATCTATGGTGTAGAACGATAGCATTATTATGATCTGGTGTATAAGCCCCAACATTTGGAAACTGAGCAAAAAATGGACGGAAGAGCAACTTGAAGACAAGTGGCAGAAATAATATTTTCGAAAAAACTGTTCATGATTTGATTGGAATTTCCTAGAATAATACACTATTCACTGTTTTACGTCGCATCGCGTTTTGTAAAATGGATTATAGAAAATTGGAAAACTTAATACTACATGGGCTGAAAGACCTTTGGCCTGGGGGGGAGAAACGAATACTACACTCGAAACAGAGAACACGCACATGAGTCGTTTTCTGATAGCGTGTAACTATCTTCTTGTGTGTAACGCATGCATGACTCAAACGAAGTTTTTTGTAACATCAGGAATACTGAATGTGAACGCGAACGGACGCGATTTTTTTTCCTGCGTCACATTTTTTCGTTAAATATTTTTCAGTTTATTGTTTTCGGATAAACTAGTGTTACAAAAAACCAACGGCATTGGTTGATTGTCTAGTTTGTTGGAGTTGATTTTCACCAAAAGCCTCCAACATTCCATATCTAACTATGAGGAAACAGCCGATGTTAGGCAAAATGAAGGTCGGTGCATGGAGATCGAGCTAAGAAATGGTGCCTTTTGACACTTGTGAAGCAAACATCTGAACCTGAGGCAGGAACTTCTGAAGCCCTTCTCAAAAGATCTTGAAGTCGCCTCAACGAGAAGGTACCGCAACAGGAACCAAGGATACTAAGTGTACAACAGGTTTTTTCTACAACTATCTATATCCAGGCTGAGTGATGCTCGACAGACGGATATGATCGATTAGGGTCGCACAAAAAGGGATGAATGAAAAGGATCTGGATCGCTTTAGAACTGGTGAGAGCGTTGTTTTTTTAGTTTAATTTTTCACTATAATTATGTTTAATATGAATGCATTGCGGACGCCGGATTCCTGCAGATCTGTATCGCGCTGTATCGCGTAGTTCGTAGAATTTATTAATACCGACACTCAGAAGGCTAAATGACAAATTAAAAAATTTTCCCTAGACTTCCGAGTTCCGCAAATCAAGCTTAGTCGACCATGATTATCAGTTTAGTCTACGGCTTTGCTTGTACATATTGCATGCAACGGATTCAGATTCATAATACAGTTCGAGATTGTACATCCGCGCGCGTTACTAAAACAAATTTTCGTTCACATAGTATACAACGACAAACCCTTAAATTATCTTACCTAATCTTACTAAAACAAACATCGGTTTCGATCGCGCAACAGGCTTCCTAATATTCAAATTTTTATTTCGGTTAATATGGTGAGCAGAGCTGAGCCCTTTCCTTTTAATATAATTCCTATCCTGTGATACTCGTAGGGATGCAGTGGTTCCCGCGGTCTCTAAACAAAACGAGTATTATCATCCCATTCCTTCCCTAGTAGTACCGCCTTTTGGTCGTGGCCGGCGTTGTTATTGGTCAGTGGTAAAAGTATGAGCTAGTTAAATTGCACAATGAGAATGTAATGCTAGTCCCAAGCACCATTCGTCTGGTTAATTTTGCGATTTTGTTGGTTCGACCTATCACGGAGTGCAGTCTACCTATGCTAAGCTAAGTTTTTTTTTAATAGTATCAAAGAGAATTACTTGCGTTTTCCACGGACATAAATGTGATTACGCCTTTAATCAGTGATTTTCAAATTTTTTTAGTAAAACAGTCGCCTTGATTTGTATTAATCCGAAACAATGAAAATACCCGTTTTTTACCGGTTTTCTATTTCATGAATACCGAAATACCGGTTTCTAGACAAGTCGGTAATACCAACCACCCTAAATTATTCTCAGGCTTCCTCCCCTCTCCCTACTTAACCTTTCCCTCACGCCGAATTCCAGGAATATAAAACCTTTCCAGGCAGTTCTAATTGCCGAAAAGTAGAAGATTTTATATATAGGCGTGTAAAAGGAAAGAAAAAGTTATAAAAATCTGCCACTGACCACGGTGCCAAAACACGGTGACGTTACAGTCGTTAGAGATGCAGCGGTTTATTCGGTATCTGACAACTACGAATGAAGCACTTCCTTCTTACCTTCCCTAACTGACCTCTAACTGAAGCTGGTGCCGTTATCAGTCTGTACAAAACGTAAGCTACTGAATTGTTGTACATTGAAGATGGAAAATAATCTCAAATTAACCAACTTACAACTTGGAATACAACAGTCACTCGGGCAATATCACAACAGATCAGATTTCTGGTAGCAGTGACTGGTCTATAAATGAAGTACATATCGTAAAACTGATATTGTTCCTTGGGCTAACTTGGTCCTAAAATTCTCTGTATCATGTTCGAGCATAGTGAAGTTGTAGAAGCTCAAGTTCTAAACCTCAGAATAATTTTAGCATTTGAACCAATATTAACCTTTAGTAGAAATACAGGGGAATTATTTTTTGTCTTCCAACAACTAGAATATGATAGAAGAAAGTAGTACGAGGCTCTCCGAATGATTAAATTCAACTCCCAGAGAACAACTCTGAATCGAAGTAATTCTTTGAGAAAAATGAGAACAAAGAAAAAAGTTCTCACCTTAGGACGCCGACATAATACATAATCTGGATCGGCTGGGGTCAATTCAGGGAAAACACCCTGGTATCTTCAGGAATGGTGTTTGGCCGATAATAACTACACGATGGACCCAGGTTCAACATTCGGTATACTAACGGTTGCCCTCCAGAATGGAAAAAAACACACTCTTAGTATATATTGCTCTCAAATATATTTCCTAATTCATATTCCTTTCAGAGAGCGAGTATAGCGCTATAACCATAAGCAAAAATGCTAGGACTAGAGTTAGTACTCAAGTTCCAACCGTAACAGTTGAAGCGAGTAGAGGCGCTATATCCTTGGTTTCTAAACCCGGACATAAGGAGGAAATACCTATGTTCCATCCCAGGAGATTGGTCAACAAAGAAGTGTACTTTCTTAGCTTTATCACTCCCAACGAATTAGGTATATTACTTCTTACATACGGATCGGTTGGTACGGATTGTCCCCGATCTTAGATTATATTGTATTATATTGCGCTACACAGTAGGCCTGGCCGTTGACAAGAAAAATGTATGGAAACAATTTTTTTTTTAAATGGTGGATATCATTTTCCAGGATCCTTTCAAGTACTGGCTGTGTTAGTGTAGACTAGACTAGACTAGACTAGACATCAGGAATACTGAATGTGCAAATTTTACTGCCTAATTTCCAGTCTGTGTGTATTTTTTTTTTTTTTTTAATTTGCCGTTGTACAAAAGTTTTCTCAGAGTTTTGAGTTCGACCGTCGAAGTTGTAGCCAAAGCCTTAAATCCAGAAAGCGCAAGTTTAATAATCGAAGTACACTAGCATGATTATTACTTAAAGTTTATGAAATTTATTATTTTATGTAAAAACAAACCAAAATATTTCGTAAAACGACAATGAATACAAAAACTGTTTGCGATGAATATTTTTGCGAGCAACGCGATACCTTTTAGTCATGACAATACTCATCGCAAAAAAATGCTTATTTTTCCTTGGTTCAAATTGACAGTAAATGACAGCTCATTCTGGTTCATTTTGACACTCACACAGCTTCGTACCCGTTTCTCCCTCCCAGCCTTTAGCATCTGATTTATTCTTCGACATAGTCTCCTTCTAGAGTTATTGTAGCGGTCCTCTAATATTCCGTTACCAGTTTTATAGTGCTGCGCGTCAAGTCCTTCAAAACAATTGTTTTAAATTCTACCGATTCATACAAACCACGTTTAAACCGGAAAAACAAAAAATATTGGCTCGGGGCTCAATCTGCGGAATACAGAAAATAAGGAACTTGTTCGTAGCGCAATTCTTTCAATTTATCGATCGTATTGCGAGCAGAATGAGCGACGACGATGTCTTGGTGATAGAGCACACTTTCTTTGCCATGTTTTGCCTTCGTCTCGATTAGACGCAAATTGTTTATCTACGTTTGATTCGCAAAATGACAATACACGAGTTACCGTACGGATGTTTTATTTCGATTAGTTCTTGTGTGCGATAACAATAACCTGCAGTATATTGGCAGAAACATCTTCTGTACACTGGTAGGGGCAGGCTACCCCGCCAGTGATCTGATACGCAGCTGATACATCAGCAAGAATAATTCTCCCGCACCGCTGTTACCCCGCTAGCAGCACGGACCACCATACGATCGAGCGAGTGGAAGTCAACTACAAGTGGCATCTACAAGGTCGAGTGTAAGATACGGCCACTGTGTCACAACACGAAGCTGGATTGTCATTGTTTGTTCTGCGGAGACACTCGATTGATCCTACTATCAGCCGTGAGGTCGTGACTTAGACGTTCGGTGAAGTATTCACTTTAGAATTTTTATCATTATTATTAATATTATTACTATCAATATTATTATTATAATTATTATTATTATTGTTATTATTATTATAATTATTATTATTATTATTATTATTATTATTATTATGATTATTATTATTATTATTATTATTATTATTATTATTATTATTATTATTATTATTATTATTATTATTATTATTATTATTATTATTACTTTTATTACTATTGTTCTTAGTATTAGTATTACTGTCTTTTTTTTTATTTTGATCCATTGTAGTTTGAAAAATTGTTTTTAAAATTTAATATCAACTACTTGATCCCCCACCCCACATTCGAATATTTATCGTTTGTGTGCGGTAGAGCGTAACGCTCCCGCAAAATGGACGACATGCAGGTGCAACTATTACTGGATGTGGAAACAAATGGGGAAGAGATTGAGATCTCCCCCATCAATTCCCCTCTACCTTCCCCGCTCCCTAGCCCCGTACCAAGGGTACCGGCAACACGGGTGAAAGCTTACCCAGATGCTTCGAAAGGTCCGTTCATAGTTTTTTTTAGGCCCATAAAGAAGCCTCTTAATATTATACAAATAGGCAAGGACCTGGCAAAACAGTTTTCGGACGTAACCAAAATTACAAAGGTTAGACCGAACAAACTGCGAGTTGTCGTGAGTAGCTTGAAGCAAGCAAACGCAATTGCTAGCTACGAACTTTCACGAGAGAGTACCGCGTGTACATCCCTGCCAAGGACGTGGAGATCGACGGTGTGGTTACCGAAGGAAGCCTCACGGTCGATAACATTTTGCGTCACGGGGTTGGCTGCTTCAAGAACCCCCTGATTCAAGATGTAAAGATACTGGATGTCAAGCAATTGCATTCAGTATCCAAAGAAGAAGGGAAGAAGAAATTCCTCCCTTCGGACTCATTCCGTGTAACATTCGCCGTATCCGCACTGCCGAACTACATCTCTTTGGACAGGGTTCGTCTGCCTGTACGCCTGTTCGTACCGCGGGTCATGCATTGCCAAAACTGCAAGCAGTTAGGCCATACAGCCACCTACTACTGCAACAAGGCACGCTGCAGCAAGTGCGGAGGCAATCATGCTGAGACCGCTTGCAGTGAGGATACTGAAAAGTGTCTTTACTGCGAGGGAACTCGGCATGACCTTTCGGTGTGTCCCGCGTACAAACAGCGCGAGGAAAAAATTAAGCGTTCCCTCAAGGAACGATCAAAGCACTGTTTTGCAGAAATGCTTAAGAGGGCTGAGCCACCTTCGACAGGAAACATCTTTTCCTTTTTGCCAACCGATGAGGGTACATCTGACGATCCCGTCGAAGGGTGTTCTTATGCCATGCCAGAAGGATCTAGGAAGAGCATAATGACCAACTCTCCTAATCTTTCTCGCAAAGGTCGTAAGATAACCCCTAGTGGAATGACCAATAAGCCAACACAAAAATCACAAGAAGGTTGTATGCAAAGCCACGACCGCAAGTTGAAGTAGAATACTTTTACAAGAAAGATAACCTGGCTGCTTGCGTGTCAGTCATTTTTTATAGTAAATAAACGTTGACCGTTCATTGGCAGTATTGTAATTTCTTTTTGTCTGATATTTTGAATGAAGTTCATTGGATATTTTTAAATTTTGTGCAAATGAGAAGTTGAAGTGCTGCCGAATTGTAATATGCACATTTAATACGACATCATTAAACGGGAACGGAACAAAGGCTACGGTTATGCAGAACGCGAATGCCGGCGCGATGCGATTCGCCTTACCGTGGTGAAATGTACAGCTCTTTTTAAGGCGAAGTAGAGCTATACATTTCAACAGATTTCGTCTTGCCGAATCGCATCGCGCCGTTATTTGCGTTCTGCATGACCGTAGCCAAACACCAAGCGACGCAAACACGTAATAATAGTCAGAGTATGCATATAGATGAAGATAATTTACTTTGGATTATAGCGCAAAACGAGAAAATATTAACTCTTCAAATAATCATGTGTGTTCTTCAAATTCCAGTTGTTCAATTTAATATCCGATGAAATGTTTGTTAATTATCTGATGAAGCTCTTATATAGGCCAAATGATGTATTCCCAATTTACTAGGTCCATAACTCTGCCGACCGTGCTTGGGAAAGCGCGGTATAACGACTAATCAGAGGTCGAATTTTGTGTTTTGACAAGGCTTAAGATTTTTCAATAGTACAATAGTTCGAATGATAAAATTGCAATTTCATGCATTTGGTAGGAATCTTAGAAGATTTTCTAATCGATTGCTGCAAAAACGAAGGAAATCCATCGAAAACTAACCGATTTTTTGGCATTTGAAATTTTTCTCACTTTTTTCAGTTTTAGATTTTCATTTTACATCCCTATGTAGCCGAACTTCCTGAGAGAAGTATTCTAATTCAAAATTAAATCTTCATTAATTCATTTGTTGTCCTTAAAAGGACAATTGTTCAATTTATCATTGATAGTGAGGACTAAGGCGCACGGTCAACACAATGAGAAAGGTGTTTTCACATTGAAAACTAGACACGGCTTTACTGGAGGAAGTGTTGGCAAATGCATCTACCGCTAATACCACCGCTATCATACGAAAGCGCGTCGTTTCATGTGGGGAATATCAACAACGAAAAATGACGCGCGTCTAAGCATAACCCGAACTGTTCCGCCGTGCTGCTCCCATTTACCTTTACATCGGCCTCAGGGAAGTACCGGCTGCATCTGCATCTACCGCTGAGGCTGTCACTATACTGCTATTGGTACTAAAAGCTACTAACTCTTCAAATAAGTGTGTTATTTGTTCTCAAAAGAACAATTGTTCAATTCAAAATCGGATTTACGCAATCGCATCTCTGTAATATTACCGACAATAATATTCTTCTGAACAAACTGATACAACTTTCCCATTAGGCCTCTGCCATAATAGATGCGAAAAGTGACGCGAACCGATTCGCTCAGCTGTAGGTTAATGTACAGCCATCAGTAGAGCTGTACATCAACCTACGGCCGAGCGAATCGGTTTGCGCCGCTTTTCGCGTCTACTATGGCAGAGGCCTTCGAGAAAGTTGCTGGCTGATGTATTCACTTCATGCAAGCCTGCTGGTGATGCTTCCCGGTACCACACTGAAACAGCATTTTAGTGAAGGGAGTGTCGTTGCATCAGCTGACCCTGCTACTATCGATGCTGATATACCCGCTGCAACAGCTACGCTATGCATAGCCATGCCACAGTTGTGGCCGCTATACGCTGGCCTAACTGCTGAGCAACTGCAACGCTATCCGTAGCCATGCCACAGTTGTGGCCGCCATTGGTATCCGCTGTACCTGAATCTGCTGGCCCTGCTGCTATCGATGGTGAGATCCGCTGAAACTGCTACGCTTATCCACAGCCATGCCACAGTTGTGGCCGCTATCCGCTATCTAAGGGAGGACTGCTGTCGTCGCTGTTCAGAACTACTATGAGCGGCTTCGACTGAAACAGGCTCTTATATAGGGATGAAAATAGGAATGAATTATTTTACGTACGTGGTGGAATGATATAACTTGAAAAATATGTGTGACTTCATTCTGGTTCAGAGCGATCATTTGATAAGCTCCTCCTCTTTTTTCAGTTTCTAAAGTTTTTCCTCAGTTTCGTAGCACGGATGCACAAAAATGATTTCTTGTGGACATTCTGTCGAGCCGGACCGATAGCACTCTCATTGAAGCAACAAAATAACATGTTTTGTGTCGTGTTTTGCAGCTTGGTTGAAGAAAATATTCCCGTCCCCGTGTCGCATGTAAGCAGATTATTGCGTTCAGTAGACAGTAGATAGTGTATCCAGCGAATAAACACCGATGGTGCTCTCACACACGCAACGGTTTTAACCCGTATCCTATTGCGGTTTGTAACATCAAGCGATTTCGTTTGCTCGATGTTGCGTGTTGCATCATGTTGCAACTTGGCAGCTGGGAGACGACGAAATTCTGTTAATGCTGATTGATTGAATCGACTTCATATTAGCTTTTGTGAATGCGTTCTAACAGGGCAGTTTATTATTCAATGTCGGTTATGCTGATCGCAGCCTTTGCGCTGCCCCTACAGTGGGGGTTTACTAAATAAAGTGAAAATTAGACAACTACAACAGAATTTGATTGCATCCCGCACAGAATGTCTGCTTGTGTTGATGCCAGAAAATTATTAACCTTCAATTATTTTTTTATTTGCCTTGAAAAAAGCATGTTGCATGTTCAAAATCGGTTGCTAATTACAACCTTTGAGCTGCCCTAACATTGGGGGAATTAAGATACACGGACAACATGCACTGTGGAAGCTATTTCACATTCAGTAAATTAGACGAGTGCGACAAATTAAAATTGTTAGGATGCAACACAGAATGCTTGCTTGCGTTGACAAAAAATATTAACTTTCAATGACTTGTTTATTTGCCTTCAAAAAGGCATTTTGATTTCCAAAATTGGATTTCCTGATGGCAATCTTCATGCTGCCCCAACACGGGGGAAATAATGGCTGTCTAGCGACACACGCTGAGAAAAACCGCGCTGCTCCTGAGACGTGGTGACCAACCACAGGGCTAGTGCTGCTGCTAAGGAAGGACGACTTGTCGCTGTCTAGAACTATTATGAGCGGCTCCGGCTCAAACAGGCTCTTATATAGGGATGAAAATAGGAATGAATTATTTTTCGTAGGTGGTGGAATGACATAACTTGAAAAATATGTGTGACTTCATTCCGGCTCAGAGCGATCATTTGATAAGCTCCACCTCTTTTTTCAGTTTCTAAAGTTTTCCCTCAGTTTCGTAGCACGGATGCACAAAAATGATTTCTTGTCGAACCGGACCGATAGCACTCTCATTGATGCAACAAAATAACATGTTTTGTGTCGTGTTGCGCAGTTTCGTTGAAGAAAATGTTCCCGTCCCCGTGTCGCATGTAAGCAGATTATTGCGTTCAGTAGACAGTAGATAGTGCATCCAGCGAATAAACACCGATGGTGCTCTCACACACGCAACGGTTTTAACCCGTATTTTATTGCGGTTTGTAACATCAAGCGATTTCGTTTGCTCGCTGTTGCGTGTTGCATCATGTTGCAACTTGGCAGCTGGGAGACGACGAAATTCTGTTTATGCTGATTGATTGAATCGTCTTCATATTAGCTCTGCATAGTCGAACTAACTGCTTTTGTGAATGCGTTCTAACAGGGCAGTTTATTATTCAATGTTGGTTATGCTGATCGCAGCCTTTGCGCTGCCCCTACAGTGGGGAGTTTACTAAATAAAGTAAAAATTAGACAACTACAACAGAATTTGATTGCATCCCGCACAGAATGTCTGCTTGTGTTGATGCCAGAAAATTATTAACCTTCAATTATTTTTTTATTTGCCTTGAAAAAAGCATGTTGCATGTTCAAAATCGGTTGCTTATTACAACCTTTGAGCTGCCCTAACATTGGGGGAATTAAGATACACGGACAACATGCACTGTGGAAGCTATTTCACATTCAGTAAATTAGACGAGTGCGACAAATTAAAATTGTTAGGATGCAACACAGAATGCTTGCTTGCGTTGACAAAAAATATTAACTTTCAATGACTTGTTTATTTGCCTTCAAAAAGGCATTTTGATTTCCAAAATTGGATTTCCTGATGGCAATCTTCATGCTGCCCCAACACGGGGGAAATAATGGCTGTCTGGCGACACACGCTGAGAAAAACCGCGCTGCTCCTGAGACGTGGTGACCAACCACAGGGCTAGTGCTGCTGCTAAGGAAGGACGACTTGTCGCTGTCTAGAACTATTATGAGCGGCTCCGGCTGAAACAGGCTCTTATATAGGAATGAAAATAGGAATGAATTATTTTTCGTAGGTGGTGGAATGACATAACTTGAAAAATATGTGTGACTTCATTCCGGCTCAGAGCGATCATTTGATAAGCTCCACCTCTTTTTTCAGTTTCTTAAGTTTTCCCTCAGTTTCGTAGCACGGATGCACAAAAATGATTTCTTGTCGAACCGGACCGATAGCACTCTCATTGAAGCAACAAAATAACATGTTTTGTGTCGTGTTGCGCAGCTTCGTTGAAGAAAATGTTCCCGTCCCCGTGTCGCATGTAAGCAGATTATTGCGTTCAGTAGACAGTAGATAGTGCATCCAGCGAATAAACACCGATGGTGCTCTCACACACGCAACGGTTTTAACCCGTATTTTATTGCGGTTTGTAACATCAAGCGATTTCGTTTGCTCGCTGTTGCGTGTTGCATCATGTTGCAACTTGGCAGCTGGGAGACGACGAAATTCTGTTTATGCTGATTGATTGAATCGTCTTCATATTAGCTCTGCATAGTCGAACTAACTGCTTTTGTGAATGCGTTCTAACAGGGCAGTTTATTATTCAATGTTGGTTATGCTGATCGCAGCCTTTGCGCTGCCCCTACAGTGGGGAGTTTACTAAATAAAGTAAAAATTAGACAACTACAACAGAATTTGATTGCATCCCGCACAGGATGTCTGCTTGTGTTGATGCCAGAAAACTATTAACCTTCAATTATTTTTTTATTTGCCTTAAAAAAAGCATTTTGCTGTTCAAAATCGGTTGCTAATTACAACCTTTGAGCTGCCCTAACATTGGGGGAATTAAGATACACGGACAACATGCACTGTGGAAGCTATTTCACATTCAGTAAATTAGATGGGTGCGACAAATTTAAATTGCTAGGATGCAACACAGAATACTTGCTTGCGTTGACAAAAAATATTAACTTTCAATGACTTGTTTATTTGCCTTCAAAAAGGCATTTTGATTTCCAAAATTGGATTTCCTGATGACAATCTTCATGCTGCCCCAACACGGGGGGAATAATGGCTGTCTGGCGACACACGCTGAGAAAAACCGCGCTGCTCCTGAGACGTGGTGATCAACCACAGGGCTAGTGCTGCTGCTAAGGAAGGACGACTGCTGTTGTCGCTGTCTAGAACTATTATGAGCGGCTCCGGCTGAAACAGGCTCTTATATAGGCCAAATAGCATGTTTTCAATTGCAAGGTATATGATTCTGACGACCGTGCTTGGGAAGCAAGCATATAACGACCAATCAGAGGTCGAATTTTTCGATTTGACAAAGCTTGACTATTTACAATAGTACAATAGTGTGATTAATAAAATTATAATTATCTTATTTTAGGAAGAATCTTAGAAGATTTTCCAATCTATTGCTGCAAGAACGAAGGAAATCCATCGAATACTAACCGATTTATTGGCATTTGAAATTGGACATATTTTTCACTTTTTTCGGTTTTAGATTTTCATTTCACATCCCTATGTAGCCGAACTTCCTGAGAGAAGTATTCTACTTCAAAAGGAAGCGGTGAAGAAAAACCGAAGCAAGTACCTCCCGGTTTTAATTTTAAATCAAACCAGGAGTACCTACCGCTTCCTGGGGCACCAAAAACCCCTCGTGCACCCATTTCTCGATCAGAAGATAAAAAAGAAACAGGGTTCATAAAATTTTCTGATATTGTGGACTGGATATTTAAAACATTCAACATACCAGATCCCCTACAAAATATTCTTCTTGCCCTTCTTCCCACAGTGAAAACCTTTTTGAAGCAACTAGCAGCAACTTGGCCCCTCATTTCAGGTATCATATCTTTCGATGACTAATACGGCGAAAGAGGTTAGGAATTTTATCACTGTATTACAGTGGAATTGCAGAAGTATCACCCCCAAATTCGATCTATTTTCTCATTTGATAAATACCGTAAACTGGGGTGACTTTGATCACTTTTTTAATTGTATCTCAAATATTTTCCGAATATACTGAAAACAATATTCTTTGATATTTTTAAAATAAGTACTGGCATGCATTGGAAAAGATTCAGTCACTTCTTCAAAAGTTTAGCAACAATTTTGCTGTTTTTAAATATGCTCTAAAAATTTTACACCAATAATCATTCCGGGGAGACTTTGATCACTTCATTGTTTTGATGAATTTGGAGTAACACTTTGCTACTTTCACTAAATTGAACAGCCTAAAACGACTTAAACGAGTTTATAAATATGGAAAGCAATTTGGGGGCCATTCACATTCTACATGAACAGTTTATAATGGCGAATGTCCAAGATTCATACAAAATTTTTAGAAAATATATGAATGATTATTCACTGAGAGAGAATGTGGTCTAAAATCATCAAAAACTAGTCCACGAGGAATATGATATATGAAATTGTTCAAATTTGCATGTTACTTCACGTCTTGGGTTTTTGTTAAGAAGAAATATGTAATACGCTGTGGAGAAAATTGGGACTCAACATTGCCTTCGAGGAAAAACTTGCAAAAATAACAATAAAATGTATTGTTATAATATTTGTTCATCTTAAGAACTAATCTGGGAACAAAATAAAAACACTTTATGTGTTGCAACTTGTTGTTTTGAATCTGCTTGAACCGATTGTTTGTATGCAACAAAAATCGCCAAAAATACACTTTATTTTCAAATAATATTTTCGCATGAAAAACGTTCTTTAAATAGCATGAAATGCATGAATAGTAGCAATGCGAACATATATCCACACAATCAGTGAAGATAACGACAAATCCCAAGCACTACGAGCGCTTTTTTACCACATTTTCAGAAAAGAGGTACAGTGATTAAAGTCACCCCAGTTTACGGTACATACAATTGTGACGCATTTGCGCTTTGTGAAACCTTTCTCAATTCAAACGATCAACTCAATTTCCACGATTTTAACATTATTCGTCGAGATCAAGACTCACATGGTGGAGGGGTACTTTTAGGGATTAAAAAGTGCTATTCCTTCTTCAGAATCGACCTCCCATCGATCTCGAATATTGAAGTCGTTGCCACTCAAACGAATATGGATGGAAAAGACCTATGCCTTGTTTCGTTATATATCCCTCCATCCGCGCGGATTGAACAGAGGCATCTCACTGATATAGCAGAGTTGCTTCCCGCGCCTTTTTTGATATTGGGAGATTTTAATTCTCACTGTTCGCTATGGGGGTCGCTGTACAACGACAACCGATCTTCTTTAATCTGTAACTTAATCGATGACTTCAATATGACAATTTTGAATACTGGGGAAGCGACACGTGTACCTAATCCTCCAGCACGTGAAAGCGTGCTTGACCTATCCCTTTGCTCGACATCACTAGCGTTAGATTGCCAGTGGAAAGAAATCAATGATCCCCACGGTAGTGATCACCTACCAATCGTTATCTCAATTGCTAATGGGTCAACTCCAACGGATCCAATCAATATTGCGTATGACCTCACACGTAACATTGATTGGAAGTCTTATGAGACCATAATATCGCAAAGAATCGAGTCCCACGTAGAACTTCCTCCGGAGGAAGAATACGCGTTCCTTTCTGGCTTGATCATCGACGCCGCGACTCAAGCTCAGACGAAACCGATACCCGGGGTAACGATTAGACAGCGCCCTCCCTCCAAGTGGTGGGACGAAGAGTGCTCAGACCTGTAAGCACGGAGGTCCTCGGTGTATTTGGCCTTCCGAGAACAAGGCGCTATCGATTTGCTCCGAAAGTACGATGTACTGGATAGACAAATGAAGAGCTTGATAAAAGCAAAAAAACGCGGATACTGGCGGCGGTTTGTGAACGCGTTGTCGAGGGAAACAGCGATGAGCACTCTTTGGGATACCGCCAGGCGCATGCGGAATCGTAACGTTTCGAATGAGTCCGAGGAGTATTCAGATCGCTGGATACTCGATTTCGCCAAAAAGGTCTGTCCGGACTCTGTCCCCGAACAGAAGACCTTTCGCGACGCGTTTTTAGTAGCTACGGAAGAGCCTCCATTTTCGATGTTGGAATTTTCAATGGCTCTCCTCTCGTGCAACAATAAAGCTCCAGGGTTGGATAGAATTAAATTCAACTTGTTGAAGAATCTACCCGACTCTGCAAAAAGACGCTTGTTGGACTTGTTCAACAAGTTTCTTGAGCTAAATATTGTTCCGCACGACTGGAGGGAGGTAAAAGTCATTGCTATTCGAAAACCCGGAAAACCTGCCTCTGATCACAATTCTTATTGGCCGATTGCTATGCTCTCTTGCCTCCGGAAATTAATGGAGAAAATGATCCTCTTACGGTTAGACGAATGGGTCGAAACAAATGGTTTACTTTCAGATACTCAATTTGGCTTTCGCCGGGGCAAAGGAACGAACGATTGCCTAGCGTTGCTTTCTACCGAAAATCAACTCGCCTTTGCTCGAAAAGAGCAAATGGCTTCTGCATTCTTGGACATTAAGGGGGCTTTTGACTGTGTCTCTGTAGAAGTTTTAACCGAGAAACTTCATTTGCAGGGACTTTCACCAAATTTAAATAATTTTTTGCTCAATTTGTTGTCAGAAAAGCGTATGTATTTCTCACATGGTGATTCGACAACTTCCCGAATTAGTTACATGGGTCTTCCCCAGGGCTCATGTTTAAGCCCTCTCTTATATAATTTTTACGTCAATGACATCGATGAATGTCTTGCAAATTCATGCACGCTACGGCAACTTGCAGACGATAGCGTTGTATCCATTACTGGAAGCGAGGCTAACGATCTGCAAGGACCATTGCAAAATACCTTAGACAATTTGTCTGAATGGGCTCTCAAGCTGGGTATCGAATTCTCTCCGAAGAAAACTGAGCTGGTCGTTTTGCCTTCCTCCTAGAAAGGTATAGCAATCACTGGAAAAACCAAAGGTATAAAAGTGGTCCCAATGGCCGATGTCATATACCCCTCGACCCCTTTCGACGAACTGAGCATTTTCTGTATGTATGTATGTATGTGTGTATGTGTGTGTGTGTGTGTGTGTGTATGTATGTAAAACTTTTTTTTCTCACTCACTTTTCTCAGAGATGGCTGGACCGGTTTTCATAAAATTAATTGCAAATGAAAGGTCTAGTTGTGCCATAGGTTGCTATTGAATTTCATTGTAATCGGATTTTTAGTTTAGAGGTTATGTATCAAAATGTAAAAATCACGAATCATCAATATCTCAGAAACCACACAACCGATTTCAATAAAATTAGTTTTAAATGATCAGGCTGTCTCCAGAACCCTTAACTTGTGAATTTCGTAATGATTGAACATATGGTTCAAAAGTTATGTAAAGAAAAGTTATCCTGAGGTTGTTTAAACTCACTCATTTTTCTCAGAGATGGCTGAACCGATTTTCACAAAATTAGTGTCAAATGAAAGGTCTAGTTGCCCCATAGGTTGCTATTGAATTTCATTGCAATCGGATTGTAACTTTGTCCGTTGTTCATGAAAATGTGAAATCACATAATCAAAGTAAACATATTGACTTCCTCCCAACGATCACTGGCTAATTAAAAGGTAGAAAAGTGATCCAAATGGCCGAATGTCATATACTACTAGCCTCAGTTAGACGAATCGAGCATTTTCTGCATATAAGCATGTATAGGTGTATATGTTTGTGTGTGGGTGTGTACGTGTGTATGTGCACCTTTTTTCGCACTCACTATTCTCAGAGATGGTCTGACCGAACAGATTTCAATGAAATTAATTGCAAATGAAAGGTCTAGTTGCCCTATAAGACCCTATTGAATTTTATTGTAATCTGATTTCTAGTTTAGAGGTTATGTATCAAAGTGTAAAAATCACGAAACATCAATATCTTAGAAACCACACATCTGATTTGATTAAAATTAGTTTCAAATGAACGGGCTACCTTAAAAACCCTTAACTTTTGAATTTTATGAAGATTGAACTTGTTTTTCAGAAGTTATGGAAAGAAACGTGTTCTGGAGACTATTTAAGCTCACTCATGTTTCTCAGAGATGGCTGGCCCGATTTCTATAAAATTAGTGTCATATGAAAGGTCTTGTTGCCCCATAAGACCCTGATGATTTTTTTTACAAACGGATCATTACTTTGCCTGTTATGTTTAAAAATGTGAAATCCAGCTATGAAAAGAAACATATTCCAAGACAACTTACTTGGACACACTCATATTTCTTAGAGATGGTTGACCCGATTTCCACAGAATAAGTATCAAATAAAAGGTCTACCTACCTCATAACACCCTATTGAATTTTGCAGTAATCGGACTGTAACTTCGTCTGTAATGTATCGAAATGTGAAAATCATGAAACTTCATTATCTTAGAAACTACACAACCGATTTGAACAATATTGATATCAGATGAACGGACTAGTTAAGGGTTAACTGATGAATTATGATTGAACACGTGGTTTCAAAGTTTGGCTGCCCCATACGTTACCTTTTCATTTGATTGTAATCAAACTTAAGCAAGCGTTATGTTTTAATTTGTAAAACAACGAAAGTCTATTATCTCAAGTATTACACGACTTATTTGAACATAACTAGTGTCATACAAATGAGTCATCTCTCAAACTTACAAATAACAAACTTCATAACAATTTGATATGCTGTTTAAAAGTTTTAGAAAGAAAAGAAATTCAAAGACTATTCAACACTTTACCTGCTTCGATCATTATATATGGCCTCAACATGATTTAAATGTGGTATCGTACTATCTAAACGTTCCCGGCATCGCTCGTGATTAAATTGTTCGAAATTAAGAGTCATTGCTTTTATTTCGCTATTTCTTAAGTACTAACATTACGTCAAATTTCATATTTTATACTTTAATTACAACATCAATATTTTAGAACCCAAAGAGTGGATAAACATTTATTGGATTTAAGCATTCATGTAAATCTATTTTTACAAATAATAAGTTTGAATGAGAAAGGCTGAGTCTGACCGCTAGGTGGATTAATTTAGGTTTTTTCTAGGAAGCATAACCCAGCTCAGCTGCAGCTTCTACTAACGGGTAAAACGATCACTCAGGTTTTAGTCGCTGAATATTTCGGAGTCTGGTCTGATTCGACTCTAAATGCACCTGGGCTTGTCATATTAGGTATCTGACACAAAAATGCCAACAGAGGATTAATTTTCTTCGTACGATTACCGGAACCTGGTGGGGTGCCCACCCAGGAGACCTTCTAAGGTTATACCAAACAACGATATTGTCAGTTCTTGAGTACGGTTGTTTCTGCTTTCGCTCCGCAGCGAAAACACACATTATAAAACTAGAAAGAATACAATATCGTTGTTTGCGTATTGCCTTGGGTTGCATGCAGTCGACCCATACGATAAGTCTTGAAGTGCTAGCGGGTATCCTTCCGTTGAAACATCGTTTTTGGAATCTCAGAATGCACAGTTATGAACCCATTAGTAATTGAAAATTTCGAGAGGTTGGTCGACCTTCAATCTCAATCCAGATTTATGACTTTATATTTTGACTATATGGCTCAAGATATTAACCTTCTTCATACGATTCCTTCAATGTCGCACTTTTAGATACTTCTAATAATGCTATATGTTTCGACACTACCATGAAACAAGACATTTCTGGTATCCCGGATCAATTGCGACCCCAAGAGATCCCTAAGATTTTTTCCAATAAGTTTAAACATGTTAGTTATGATAAAAGGTTTTACACTGACGGATCTAATCTAGATGAGTCCACTGGCTTCGGTGTTTTCCACGAAAATTTTACCGCCTCCTACAAACTCGATGCTCCTGCTTCCGTGTACGTCGCAGAACTTGCTGCTATTCAGTACTCTCTTGGGATCATCGAAACCCTGCCCATAGACCACTACTTCATCTTCACAGACAGTCTCAGTGCCATTGAGGCTCTGCGATCGATGAAGACTGTGAAGCACACCCCGTATTTCCTGGGGAAAATACGGCGGTTTTTAAGTGCTTTAACAGACAAAAATTACCGGGTTACCTTAGCGTGGGTCCCTTCTCATTGTTCCATTCCGGGCAATGAAAAGGCTGACGCTTTAGCTAAGGTGGGTGCTATTGATGGCGATATTTATGTAAGACCAATTGCTTATGATGAATTTTATAGCATTTTGCGTCAGAGAACACTCAGCAGTTGGCAATCATCATGGAACTCAGATGAACTGGGACGGTGGCTACATTCCATTTTTCCTAAGGTATCGACGAAAGCATGGTTCATGGGGTGGATGTAGGTCGGGACTTCATTCGCGTGATGTCCAGACTTATGTCCAATCACTATACGTTAAACACGCATCTCTTTCGTATAGGGCTTGTAGACAGTAATCACGGTGATTGTGGCGATGGCTACCATGATATCGAGCATGTTGTTTGGTCGTGTACCGAATACTGTGGTGTTAGGTCCGAGCTTATAGGTTCCCTTCGGGCCCGAGGAAAACAACCGAACGTACCCGTTAGAGACATTCTGGGAAGCGGTGATCTCCAGTACATGACACAGCTATACGTGTTCATAAAACACGCTGGTATTAAAATATGAAACTCTTCTATCTATTTGTTAGATTACCATTCCCGCTACACGCTGAAAGAAGATGATACACTAAGCTGGAGACACTCAAACGAAGACTCGGCATCTTCATGTTCACGCAGACACCTCAGTCCAAACTGCTCAAATAGAACATCACTGCTTAGCCATGTACAAATAAATAAATCGTATAACTCATCTAGTTAAAATCAAAATTGTAACTCCCCTCCTCTCACCTTAAATCCCCACTAGCTCGTAGTCGGCCGCGAGATATACAAAAATGTGCCTCCCTCTTTTCCCTGCTAATTTAGAATTAAAAAAAAGTACTTGGCTCAGTTAAACATAAATTGTATCGTGCCGTGTCAAATAAACTATTTTTAAAACTAAAAAAAACTTTCTCTGCCATATGCGCCCTCTTCGCCTTTATTTCAACGTTCAATCGATCCAATGATGTACAATAATATTGTATATTGATTAATTGTTTTACCATGTTTAAGGTGACAACTGAAATGTTAGAGTTTTTTGGAGGTTCTTTTACTCAACAGGCTGTTCAAAATAGCTTCGAAATAAGAAACATTGTGCAAGCGCATTGAACTGCACAAAGATCTCGACAAAATGTTCACGGTTCCATTTTTAAAGCGAAAACCAGCCGGTTTTGATTGTGAATAATATCCTACCAAACCTCAACAGTCATTTGTAAGGAAGGTAGTGAAAGACTGGGCAGTAATGGACAGAAAAGGACTTCGTTCTTCTTGTCTAAATCATGGCTTAAGCGCAGCGATTTGGTTATCAATCAAAATATGTACCAGGACTACTGTTTAAAAAAAGTTTCAATTTTTGGAGAGTAACGAATCAAGGGATGCATTCGACAAGTCGACATGAAGGTCGTACACCACTTTTCTTCGGGAATTATGCAAAAACAAGAAATGTTTTTTTTTTTTTAAATATTATGCCTGGCGAATTCCAAAAATTGTGACCTACACTTTACCAGTTGATTGTTGTGTTTTTGGGCGATTCGCCGTTTAATTGGAAAGGTCAGTGTTTTGTGCACGAATATGGGTTTTCTAAATTTTACGCGGTAAACATTATCTTAGTTTAGGGAAATAGGAGTTTAGAAAATGGAAGTATTTATTATATGCGAAACTTCAAATCCTTTTGATTTCCATAGAGGATTTAATCTGTGTTTTAAAATGGCTTGCATCCGCTTGCAAGAAAGCAAATATTTGTGTTTCTCTATAACGCAATTTACAAAATGATGTTGTGATTTGAAAAAGCTTATGAAGACTTTAAATTTAATAATAATTGCGTACTGTGTAATAGAGAACAATTATATACCTGGCGGCTCTTGTCACATTTTTCGTATACATTGTATGCATATAACGAACAAACCAATACAAATACGTCGAATAAATTTAAGATGAAAAAAAATTGTAACATTTGCCCAATATACAGCAGTATGTGTTTGACTTGACTGGAAATGATTCTTAGTGCTTCCTGAATAACAAATTTGTTACAAAAAGGATATTTTTTTGTAATTGGTTCAAAAAAAACAATAAAAAAAATCAACTGGATACCAAGATTTTCTTCAATGTACTTTGAGTGTAATTCGAATGCTCAGAAGACAATTGAAAAGGTGGTTTTAAATAAGTTGCTAACAGAAGGAAACCTCTATAATCAACTTTGAAATAACACTAATAAACATTCCATTCTTCATCGTGAGACGGAAATTATTGACACTTAATAAGTTGAAGCTCAAGCTAAAATTATGATTCTAATAATTGGCGCTACGATTCTACTATCGCTTTTGCTATCGATTCTACTAAAATGATTGTAAAGTAAACAATTAAATTCACATTTCATTGTGTTGAGAAGTCACCATTTGTTGCTGCACAAACCGATTGTAGACGAAAATTCGCATCAAGAGCTTGATAGCAATATTCCAGAGAAAAAAATATGTTCTGCAGTGTTGTTAAATTAGGGTTACTAATATTTTAGATGAAATCAGATATTTAATCTTTGTCTATGAAGGGATAAAAATTATTCGGCAATGTCGTTGTCCCGGTGATTTTAGGCAACTTTGAAAAAAAAAGTTCTCTTCTATCTTTAAAAATAACCATTTTATGTTGAAAGAGGAATTACTTTTTTGCTCTAACTTTTTAATTTTAATTTTCACATCAAAGCTGTTTTCAGACGCCTTTTGGAGCTTTTCAAAACAAACATTCTGCAATATTGAAATCGTAGATATCTCAATCCTATTCAGAGTTATTGATGTTTTCCGTAAAAAACGGCTTTATTCGATGTGTTTATGTTCAAAATTTCATATTTTTTAAACCAGTTGATCGATTTTTGCTCTTTTCGGTTCAAATTAAAGGTATTTTTTTAAGGGGGAGGGGGATTTGTTAATAGCTTAAGTATTCAAGATAAATATTAGTGAATATTTAGTATGTGTCCAATCACAAATGGAGACTTCTCAACAAAATTAAAGGTAATTATTTCTAGTTTTGAGAGATAATACTAAAAAAATAAATCTGTATGCTTTTACATGCAAATATATGAAATTATTACAATTTTTGTCATGTTTTCTTGGGTCACCCTAGTTTTTGATAATTTTTGTTACATATCAAAAATTAGGGTGACCAAAATTTTCGACGAGATGGGATTCTTTATTTCTGTAGGTATGGATAAAGATTATTCTACAATGTTGTTGCTCCGCTAATTTTAAAAAAATGTTTTTTTTTTTATATTTAAAAAACATCGGTTTGAAAACATGATAAAAATTATAATGATTTTATAATGTTTGCAATCAATGAAAGTAAAGAGTGATTTTTTAAGGACTTGGTTTTTCGTTTTGAAAAAAATCGCATAAAAATTACAAATTTGTATGAAATGTTTTTTTGAGCCGATAAATTGGTTTATGCCATTTACTTTTTAAAGATAATTTCATTCAAATGTTGGCCACGGCTATGTTTTAAGTGGTCCATACGCAAAGTCCAATTTTGGGTCACTTTTTCGAGCATTTCGGCTGGTATCTCGCGAATAACGCGTGTAATGTTGTCTTCCAAGCCTGGAATTGTTGTTGGCTTATCCGCATAGACGAGAGACTTAACGTAGCCCCACAAAAAATAATCTAGCGGTGTTAAATTCATTTCGTGAGATGAATTGCTCACCGAACTCATTCCGCACTATGTCCATTGATTCGCGCGATGTGTGGCACGTTGCTCCGTCTTGCTGAAACCACATGTCAACAAGACCCAGCTCTTTCATTTCCGGCAAAAAAAAATCAGAAATCATCGAGCGATAGCGAGCGCCATTGACCGTAACGTTGCGATTTTAATCATTTTTGAAGAAGTACGGATCAATGATGCCTCCAGCGTGTAAACCGCACCAAACCGTGCATTTTTCTGGGGGCATTGGCGATTCTTGTATTGCCTCTGGATGCTTTTCGATCCAAATGCGGCAATTTTGCTTATTAACATACCCATTTAACCAGAAATTAGCTTTGTCATAAAATGGTCGTAATGCGCGAAAAACATTTTTCACAGAGGACGAATTTTGGTAATAAAATACGATTATTTGTAAGCGTTGTTCAGGCGTAAGTCTGTTCATGGTGAAATGGTAAACCAAACTGAGTAAATGAAACTTTGACAGCTGTCAGAGTTTCCGCGTGAACTGTCAAATCTGAATACACGAAAAACCAAATAGCAAAAAATCACCCTTTACAAGAATTTGATTCTTCGACATTTTTTTTTAAGCTAAAAATAATTCCCCTTATTTGATCCAAAAAAATCAAGAATCAATCAACTGGTTCAAAAGTTATAAATTTTTCAAAATAAAATATTTCAAATAAAGCCGATGTTTCTGGCCACCCTATTTCCGAACTGGCCATACAAAGTGTTTCAATTGTGCTCAAAATTAAAGGAATTGATCTTTATTGGAAGTAATCAAACCCGTGTTTTTTGTTGGGTCGTTAGGGTTCCGCCAGTTCCGAAATAGAGTAGCCATGAAGAAAGCGGGTGTATCGCCATGTTAGGGACGGCATACAACAGAAATTGAAGATAATTGTTCTTGATTTTAATAAAAATCAAGTACCGTGCTGGATCGAAATCCGTACACCTAAGCACATGTTAATCTTCGACGGTCAATATAAAATCAAGAAATCACATATTGCTTTAAACTGACATGATTACTTATAGGCCTACTTATGTTTTATGACTATTTTCAAGCAAAATGATTAAAATCACTCCGAAACTCGAAAAAATCATGTTTAAATAGAACATGTTTTGAATCGAAATCCGTACACAGTTTTTTGTCTGAATCAAAACCCGTACACTTTTGAATCGAAATCCGCACACACGCGATATAGACTGGATCAAAGTCCATACAACAATAAATCAAAATCCGTATAGATACAGAAGTACAAAAATTAACATCTTTTATTTATAATTTATCTTTAAATTTACGAATAAATATATTTTGAGGGTCAATTGGTTTCTAAAGTTTCACACGGTTTTCTATTTTTTTATATCAGCTAAAATAGTGCAATTTTCGTAGCGTTTCGTAGTGACCGGAACGCCGGAACCTCTCGAAGCTTCCCGGTGCGACTTTCCCTCGCGCACCTCAGTCACAGCTCCTTCGAAATTATTTGCCGTATATTTATACTTGTTTTCTTCCATTATATGCTGAAAACAAGAAGAAAGTTCAAGCAAATAACAAGAATCAAAATCCGTACGGCACAGTTTTTGTTGAATAAATACTATTTACACTATTTACTAGACAATATACAGCTCGAAAATGATAAAAACTTACCTTTTCCATCAATTTCAAAAAGATTTACAGAGTAAAACACTCTTATCCCACTTGAAAATCGTTTTTTCTGAAGAACGTTTCCTTAGTAAATTCTCTAACGATACAACGAAATGACAACTGAAACCGATACACGATTGATTTTTCATTTTTAATATTTTTATTTCATGGCCTACTGGCGCATAGTTTAATTTAACAGAAGGCCAGCAACTCAACGGATATTTACATATAAATTATCGTATGAATTTTCATTTTTATAATGCTTAAAACTAAAGAAAAACATCAAGGTGTACGGATTTCGATACTGTACGGGTTTCGATCCAGCACGGTAAACAAATGTTTGTACCTTTGAATGTAAAATTTTTCAAAAATAACATATATTTAAAAGATTCTCCATAGTGAAATGTGCCCTTCAAAATAAAGCCAAGAGAATTTTTTTGAGTTAACCTCCAGAGAAAGCGACAAAGTGTTTCAATTGTGAAAAAGCCCATTTTTTACAAAAAACTTCAATAACTTTGAGAAGCATTGAGATATTTACGATTTCAGCATTGCAAAATGTTTGTATTAAAACAGCTCTGAAAATTGTAAATTTTTACAACCTTAATTTTTGATAGCAAGAAAATATGCGCCTTATCATATGCAACAACTTTGTAGAAGAAAGTTTCTCTTTATAATATTGCTATCGAACTCTAGAGACGAAAAATAGCCAAACACGAAATAATTAGCTGGAATTCATCATAACATATTCAAGTTACCACCCAAAAAACACATATAAACCTCACCTGAAAGGTAGCAATATCCAAATTGGCCAATGTTACTAGAAGATTAAAGGTAGCTGCTGCCAGTGAAATTGTTCTCGGTGGTATACTTTCACCTGTGAAAAGAAATAGAAAAAAAAGTCGACTGAAATGAAGAATTATATATTGCTCTACAAACGACGTGATTGTAATAATTTAGTGTGCTAAAAATACTTCCCAATTTTATCGTGGTTTTGTGTAAAATCGCTCCGGAAAAAGAAATATAAAATGAATTTATTAGAAATTTTCAGCGTGGAACATTGATTTGGTCGAAAGTTTGAGTGAGTTGTCAAAATATCATCACTATGTAACTATTATTATAAGTTACTATATAACTGGTAAACACACAGTTTTAAATCACCCTCCTGTCAAATTAGTAAAGTTCAGTTTCTGACACGGACTCGACTCGCAGTAGCAATTCAACCATAAACAAGACGCTACTGTCGGTGCTGGAAGCGGTCGATGATGCGTAGTCAAAGTCATCTTCCGGTACTTCAAAGAGCCCTCCTTCTCTGGTTCGGATTGTTCCGAAGCCATGAAATAGGACGAGAAAAGCACACATCGGAAAGTAGATCTGAATTACCGAAATCAACCTATTCTCACGTTTCGGTCCGTATGTCCAGGCTCAAACAAACCGACAGTCGGTTCGAGCAAACACAGCTTCCCATGCGTGTGTATGCGCTTAAAGATGTACACGTTTACACCCAGAGCCCATAAGAAATATCAACGGATTATCCAAACAAAAGCGGAGCAAACTTGGCAAGTAAACACTTTGGAAGTAAATATGTGTCCCCACCATTCTGTCGGAAGAGACAACTGGAGAAAAACAAAACATCGAACTTTTGTTGTGCTCTGTTAAACTAACAGCACAATATTTTTCTCAGCAGGGGCTACAAAAACTACGTTCAAGTTGAGCCTCACCAATGGGCACGATGGCAGCGTACAGCAGCGAAATGGTCCCAAAGAGTTCCGTCGATTTCACCGAGAGCAGAAATTTGGTAACGTCAGGACCTACAGAGTCGGTAGAAAAAAAAAAAAAAGAATCGTGTTACGTTCAATATACAACAAACGCGGATCGCATCGTGGCTAAATCTTACCTCTCGGGCACAACTCCGCCAGTTTCGTCAACAGACCGAGCGAAGCCAGCAGGGATAGCACCAAACTTTGTTGACTTTCCACCGATTCCCGGATAGTATTAAATTTCCTTACTAGGGTATCTATCAGACCTAAGCATACTGTGTAACTGTAAGAAAAATGAAGAGAAGAAATTGAAATCTGAGAAAATCGCGGTAGAAGGTAATTAAATGTTATCTTTTAAATAAGTAGTTAAAATTTGATTATACTTAGTCAGTATACTAAGCCAACAGATACTAGCTTTAGTGTTTAATTTTCAGTAGAATAAAAATAAACTGCGAATTGATGGGCCAAACCCAGAGAACCCCAACTCGAAGAATAATGAAAACACTCTCCATCTGAATCATCACTCACGGTTTAGGTCTTCTGGGGCTTATGAAATACGGTTGCCAGCACTAGGGGTCATCTCGGTTGTTTACTTTTCTGAAGGGATTTAAAAGTAAACCCGTAATTTGTATGCCGAGTGGTCGGCCTGAAACCCTTTTTTAAATTCCTTCCAGTTCATTGCATACGGGCGGAACACTGGACAGAGTATTTGGACCGGTTAGGTCAAACGGCGAGGGGTTGGAAAATGAAGCAAATAGGGTAAAATTGCATCACCCTACGGAGCATGATGAACATTTGCATGGATACAATTCTGCACCGAGAGTGGTTATGATATGCAAACGCAAAGTGTTAATACCTTTTTCATTTATTACTGACGTCGGATTCGAGTGTGTCGTGTGATGCTTTTTCTTCTTTGACAACCATAGTAAGAGCATTACGGGGAGAGAAAGAGCAGGTTTTTGTTGTTGATACGGCTCTTGTAGATTTCAATGGGGTGTGACGGCACATACGAAAGCATATTTTTAGGGGAACTACAAGCTGGATAAAAAGTATGATAGAAAAAACTCAGATGTTAGCTTGTGTCGAGCAATCCCTTGAATACTTTAAAATTGTAACTTAATTAGGTCTCGCAGGATTAAAATAGCTTATCCAGTTGGACAATGATTGGAGAGTGACTGGGAAGAAGAATCAACAAAAACAACTGCTCCTGTTGCCCTGAGCAAAACAGTGACAAACAGCCCAATGCAAAATTCGCATTTTGTTGTTGTTTAATTATCACACGTTTCCATAATCCTATGAAACCTTAAACTGCAAATGAAAATACAAAAGAATCGAACACTAAAAAAACCTAACGGCATAACAGTGGATGAAAAATGAAATTAAAATGAATGAAAAATGAAAAAAAATGTACTTCGAGATTGCATAGTGACAATATAATCGAATCTATGAAATTGAGGTAACTACCCAATGAGCGAACCTAAAGCTAAGTTCGACATATAATATTATCAAATCAATCCTAACCCATTATTATAAATAATCGAAACGAGTGTTTTCAGCTAAGGAATTAGTTTCACAATTAGAAAATTTGTACCCTGTCGCCAGTTCTAACTTGGCATCTATTGTTATTCATCCCTCACGTGTCTACAACGCGGATATAATCCGAATTTATCACCATTGGTAAAAAGTAAATAAACATCGTTAATACTCATGTGCACATAATTCAGTTCCAATCTAAATATAAATAAATCATCCATTCCATTATCCGCGCGCTCGGGCTTTCGCTCGCGTAGTGACCAAGCGTGGAGTTTCAACTTTCATGGCGTAAACATGCAACATAGATGTCGCACCGAAGCAACGGCTGTCTGGGAATTACACGAACCATTGGGTTTGACCAATTTGCGCTCACGCGGGCGACAAAGTTGTGTAGCAACGGGCGACGATAGAGAGTGATGGGAATAAATGTTTCGCAGAATCGATGTTCAAGCTAACTTCTGTCACTCGGCTAGGCATTCCCACGATAATCGATGTTTATTTTTTTAAATTGACTGAAAAAAGTGGTCATCACGTTTCTAGGAAACACAACACAGTAATAGTTGGTATAGTAGACTGTCGTCGATGATGGAATTTAGCCTCCCACAACCCATTCATTTAGTTTTGAATTTTCTAATCGATTCGGCAAACTCAGTCAATTTATGAGAATGTATATTTACGTGTGAATCCCATCGCTGTTTGTGATTTTTGAACAGATTAACCGTATTACGACGGTAATCAGTGGCCGTGTATTTTGTTCAGTATTCACAAAACATTATTTTTAAGACAGAACTAGAAACAAACATAAAATAAACTTTCTTAAACATCTACTTGCAACATTATTCGCATTGTTTAATAATTAAAATGAAACATGTTAGATGAACTAATGCTCGTGACAGTTAAGTATTTCCACGCTAAATTTTGGTGAAAGTATTTGGAAACTTTTGAAGGTAATATAAAAACCTTTGAATAATAGAAATGTATGAGGTGAATTTCCACAAATCATGAATTCCAACTAAATGTATTCTTATCTGATTTTTTATCAACGTAGAAAAAGTTGCCAAATAATTTGACACGGCACAAATACAATTTAATGTTTAACGGCGCCAATTATATCTGGTAGCTTACTTTCTAAAGTATCTTAATAACTAAATGCAAATTTTTTATCCTCGCTGCCGACTGCGAGCTGAAACTAAATCTAACTTAAAGCTAGAATGTTTTGCATTAAAAGCACTGATTTGTTGTTTGATGGTTTTCCATCGCCATAGGTAAGCAGCATATTGAATATGTTCCGCTGCTGGGCCAAGATATTACGGACTGGCATATTGGGTTGTCTCCCTCGGGACCTGAGAGTATCGTGCGGGTCTAGTTGCTGTTTCCGGATCTGGGGTCTTAACGTGTTCTTGTCGTTTGGTTGGATGTAGGCGGAATGGGATAGGATTAAACTGGGGCGTGGATGGATTTCAGGAAAACGTATATAAGGGACATGTAGGATAGGTCACGGCTCGCCAAGACATCACGAACAGGAACAGCCGGCTGCCTACTTTCGGCCTGCAGGGAAGCTATTAATTTAGACCTGGCGTCACGGTGTACAGGGCATGACCAAACAACGTGCTCTATGTCGTGATAACCTTCACCACAGGCACAGATACCACTTTCCCCGAGCCCAACACGACGGAGATGTGCGTCAAATCTATAGTGATTGGACATAAGCCGGGACATCACGCAAATGAAATCCCGACCTACATCCAACCCCTTGAACCACGGGTTCTACGACACCTTGGGGATTATGGAATGTAACCACCTTCCCAGTTCCCCTCTGGTCCAAGCATTTTGCCAACTGATGATCGTATTCTGACGTACAAATGAGAAAAATTCATTAAAGGCAATTGGTCTTTCATAAATTCCACCGTTTGTTGCGCCCACCTTAGCCAAAGAGTCCGCTTTCTCATTGCCCGGTATCGAGCAGTGAGAAGGGACCCACGCTAAGGTAATCTGAGTAGATTTTTCGGATAAAGCACTCAGATGTTCCCGTATTTTGATAGATGAAATAATGGTCCGTGGGCATTTTTTCGATAATCCCTAGGGTGTACTGAATTGCAGCCAATTCTGCGACGTAAACAGAAGCAGGATTATCAAGCTTATGGGAGACGGTTAAATTGTTATTGAAAATACCGAAGCCAGTGGACCCATCAAGAAGTGATCCGTCAGTGTAGAACATATTGTCGCAGTTGATGTTTCGATATTTATTGGAAAAAATTTTGGGGATCTGCTGCACGCGTAAATGATCCGGGATTCCACGAGTTTCTTCTATCATGGATGTATCGAAAAACACAGTAGAATCAGAAGTATTTGATAAGTCGACACGATTTGGAATATTCGAAGAAGGGTTAATATTATGGGACATGTGATTGAAATACAATGTCATAAAACGGGTTTGAGAATTAAGTTCGATTAACCTTTCAAAATTTTCAATCACAGGACGGTTCAAGACCTCACATTTGATAAGAATGCGAGAAGACAGGCTCCAGAAGCGGTTTTTCAATGGTAGTACTCCAGCTAAGACCTCCAAACTCATCGTATGGGTCGACTGCATGCAACCCAAGGCGATACGCAAACAACGATATTGTATTCGCTCCAGTTTGATCAAATGTGTGTTTGCTGCGGAGCGGAAGCAGAAACACCCGTACTCAATGACAGACAATATCGTTGTTTGGTAAAGCCTTATAATATAAGGTCTCCTGGGTGGGCTCCCCACCATTGTCCGGTTATTGTACGAAGAAAATTCCCTCTTTGTTGACATTTTTTCATCAGATACCTAACGTGACAACCCCAGGTGCCTTTAGAGTCGAACCAAACACCAAGATATTTGTGTACCAAAACCTGAGAAATCGTTTTACCCATTAATTGTGTTTGAAGCTGAGCAGGTTCATGCTTCCTAGAAAAAACTACTATCTCAGTCTTCTCCGGAGAGAATTCGATACCTAGCTGTAAAGCCCAAGCAGACAAATTGTCCAAGGTATCTTGCAATGGTCCTTGCAAATCGGCAGCTTTGGCTCCTGTAACAGAGATTTCACTGTCGTCTGCAAGTTGTCTTATCGTGCATGAATTTGCCAGACATTCGTCGATGTCATTTACATAAAAGTTGTAAAGAAGAGGGCTTAAACATGAGCGCTGGGAAAGACCCATGTAGCTAATGCGAAAAGTTGCCAAATCGCCGTGCGTAAAATGCATGTGCTTTTCGGACAGCAAATTGTGCAAAAAATTGTTCAAAATTGGAGAAAATCCTTGTCGGTGAAGTTTACCCGAAAGAATGTCAATAGAAACGGAATCAAAAGCCCCCTTAATGTCCAAGAACGCAGACGCCATTTGTTCTTTGCGAGCATACGCCAGCTGAATATCTGTTGAAAGCAACGCAAGACAATCATTCGTCCCTTTGGCACGGCGGAAGCCAAATTGAGTATCTGATAGTAGACCATTTGATTCGACCTAGTGGTCTAAACGACGGAGTATCATTTTTTCCATCAATTTCCGGATACAGGATAACATTGCAATCGGCCTATAAGAGTTGTGATCAGAAGCTGGTTTCCCTGGTTTTTGGATGGCGATCACCTTCACTTGCGGTACAATGTTTTGCTCCAGGAACTTATTGAACAAGTTCAACAAGCGCCTCTTGGCATTGCCGGGTAGTTTCTTCAACAAGTTGAATTTGATTCTATCTAACCCAGGCGCGTTATTGTTACAGGACAGGAGGGCAACTGAAAATTCTGCCATCGTAAAAGGTGATTCTATCGCGTCGTGGCCCGGAGACGTATCGCGAACAAAGTTTTGCGCAGGAACAGAGTCCGGACATACTTTCCTGGCAAAATCAAATATCCACCGACTTGAAGACTCCTCGCTTTCGTTGACCGTTACGCGATTCCGCATTCTTCGGGCTGTGTTCCAAAGAGTACTCATCGATGTCTCCCTCGACGTCTAGTTCACGAACCGACGCCAATATCCGCGTTTCTTTGCTTTAGCCAGGCTTTTAAGCTTGGTATTAAGCTCCGAATACCGTATATAGTCGTCGGGTATACCTCCCTTCTGGAAGGCCAAAAACGCGTCGGATCTTTGCGTGTAGACATCGGAGCACTCTTTGTCCCACCACGGAGTTGGAGGCCGCTCTTTGATCGTTACGCCGGGATATTTCTTCGTTTGAGCTTGCAACGCGGCGTCGAGGATTAAGCCCGCGAGGAGGTTGTATTCTTCAAGTGGTGGGTGATGTTGAATCGACTCGACCGCTTTTGAAATCATTTCCTCGTATAACTTCCAATCGACATTCCGTGTGAGGTCATACGGAATGTCAATTGGTCGCATGCGAGTTGAACCGTTAGTAATTGAAATAAGAATAGGCAGATGGTCGCTACCGTGAGGATCGAGGATTACCTTCCATGTGCAATCCAACCGTAGCGACGTCGAACATAAGGATAGATCCAAAGCGCTTGGGCGCGCTGGAGGTTTCGGGATACGTGTCATTTCAAAATAGTCATGTCGAAGTCATCGCAAAGGTTATAGATTAAAGAGGAGCGGTTATCATTGTAGGGGGAACCCCAAGCCACACCATGAGAGTTGAAGTCTCCCAAAATCAAACGTGGCGAGGGAAGAAGTTCTATTAAATCAAAGAGCAACCGTTGCCCAACCTGTGCTCTGGGAGGAATATATATTGAGGCAATACAAAGCTCTTTACCTTGTATTGTCATTTGACATGCGACAACTTCGATGCCTGGAATCGAGGGGAGGTTAATACGATAGAAAGAATAGCACTTTTTAATCCCTAAAAGTACTCCTCCATATGGGGTGTCTCGATCAAGGCGAATTATATTAAAATCATGGAAGTTGAGATCAATATTTGAAGTAAGCCAAGTTTCACAAAGGGAGAATGCATCGCATTTGTTTCTATTTATTAAAACTTTAAATGAATCCATTTTTGGTAAAATACTTCTACAATTCCACTGTAAGACAGAGATAGAATCCTTCGTATACGCAGATGAATTAGGCATCGAAGGATACAATCGCTGCAAGGAGGGGCCATTGGGCAGTCAACTGCCTCAAAAATGATCTAACTGTTGGGAGGAATGCTGTAAGAAAAATTTTAATTGGATCGGGTACATTGAAAGTTTCAAAAATCCAGTCCACAATGTCAGAAAATTTCACTAATCCAGAGTTTGTTTCATCAACTGGGAGTGCAAAAGGAACAACTGGGGTTTTAGATGTTCCTGGCAGTGCTGGGAACTCCTTCTGGGACTTTAAATTTGCAAGCCCAGGAGGAGTTTGCTTCGGTTTTTCCGCAACACTGTTTGGTTTGTTTGTAACTTTCATTTCACTTTGGGAAATCTTAGGACCTTTTCGGGGGAGTTTAGGAGAAGAAACATTTTTCCTCTTTCTAGACGCCCCAGGATTGGCATAAGTTGTTCCCGCTGGTGAATCGTCAGAATCGGTTTCATCAGAGGACAAAAGATCAAAGGGGTTCGATGTTATGGTGGAAGTGGTCACGGTCTTCTTCAGCATCTCAGCGTAAGATCGCTTTGAACGCTCCTTAAGTGACCGCTTGATTTTATCTCTGCGCTGCATGTACACCGGGCATGTGGAGAGCTCATGCTGATTTTCCCCGCAGTGAATACATTTTTAAGCATTTACACTGCAAGAATCGTCCGCATGAGTTTCTCCACACTTGCTACATCGTGCCTTATTGCAGCAGTAGGCGGCTGTGTGGCCTAGCTGCTTGCAATTGGTGCAATTCATAACACGGGGTACATACAATCGCACAGGCAGACGAACCCGATCGATCGAGACGTGGCTAGGGAGAGCAGATCCGGCAAACGTAACACGAAACGAGTCTGACGGAGTGTACACTTTTGTGCCGTTGACAAGAGACACAGACCGCAATTGCTTGCAATCTATGATCTTTACTTTTACGTCGTGACACAAAGCATTTTTGAAGCAGCCAAAACCGCTTGCCAAGATACACTCGACCGACAGACTCGAATCGGTTATGACACCGTCGATCTCCACGTCTCGTGCGGGTATATAAACGCGATACTCGCGTGTGAAAAGCTCGGAGCGAGCAATAGCGTTGGCCTGTTCCAGGTCGCTGACCACGACACGGAGCTTGATGGGTCTGACCTTGGAGATTTCGGTCACGGCCTTGTACCCCTCCGTCAGGTCTTTCGAAATCTGCAGGATGCTTGGGCGCGCTGGAGGTTTCGGGATACGTGTCATTTCACCGTTGTTCAAAATAGTCATGTCGAAGTCATCGCAAAGGTTATAGATTAAAGAGGAGCGGTTATCATTGTAGGGGGAACCCCAAGCCACACCATGAGAGTTGAAGTCTCCCAAAATCAAGCGTGGCGAGGGAAGAAGTTCTATTAAATCAAAGAGCAACCGTTGCCCAACCTGTGCTCTGGGAGGAATATACATTGAGGCAATACAAAGCTCTTTACCTTGTATTGTCATTTGACATGCGACAACTTCGATGCCTGGAATCGAGGGGAGGTTAATACGATAGAAAGAATAGCACTTTTTAATCCCTAAAAGTACTCCTCCATATGGGGTGTCTCGATCAAGGCGAATAATATTAAAATCATGGAAGTTGAGATCAATATTTGAAGTAAGCCAAGTTTCACAAAGGGAGAATGCATCGCATTTGTTTCTATTTATTAAAACTTTAAATGAATCCATTTTTGGTAAAATACTTCTACAATTCCACTGTAAGACAGAGATAGAATCCTTCGTATACGCAGATGAATTAGGCATCGAAGAATACAATCGCTGCAAGGAGGGGCCATTGGGCAGTCAACTGCTTCAAAAATGATCTAACTGTTGGGAGGAATGCTGTAAGAAAAATTTTAATTGGATCGGGTACATTGAAAGTTTCAAAAATCCAGTCCACAATGTCAGAAAATTTCACTAATCCAGAGTTTGTTTCATCAACTGGGAGTGCAAAAGGAACAACTGGGGTTTTAGATGTTCCTGGCAGTGCTGGGAACTCCTTCTGGGACTTTAAATTTGCAAGCCCAGGAGGAGTTTGCTTCGGTTTTTCCGCAACACTGTTTGGTTTGTTTGTAACTTTCATTTCACTTTGGGAAATCTTAGGACCTTTTCGGGGGAGTTTAGGAGAGGAAATATTTTTCCTCTTTCTAGACGCCCCAGGATTGGCATAAGTTGTTCCCGCTGGTGAATCGTCAGAATCGGTTTCATCAGAGGACAAAAGATCAAAGGGGTTCGATGTTATGGTGGAAGTGGTCACGGTCTTCTTCAGCATCTCAGCGTAAGATCGCTTTGAACGCTCCTTAAGTGACCGCTTGATTTTATCTCTGCGCTGCATGTACACCGGGCATGTGGAGAGCTCATGCTGATTTTCCCCGCAGTGAATACATTTTTCAGCATTTACACTGCAAGAATCGTCCGCATGAGTTTCTCCACACTTGCTACATCGTGCCTTATTGCAGCAGTAGGCGGCTGTGTGGCCTAGCTGCTTGCAATTGGTGCAATTCATAACACGGGGTACATACAATCGCACAGGCAGACGAACCCGATCGATCGAGACGTGGCTAGGGAGAGCAGATCCGGCAAACGTAACACGAAACGAGTCTGACGGAGTGTACACTTTTGTGCCGTTGACAAGAGACACAGACCGCAATTGCCTGCAATCTATGATCTTTACTTTTACGTCGTGACACAAAGCATTTTTGAAGCAGCCAAAACCGCTTGCCAAGATACACTCGACCGACAGACTCGAATCGGTTATGACACCGTCGATCTCCACGTCTCGTGCGGGTATATAAACGCGATACTCGCGTGTTAAAAGCTCGGAGCGAGCAATAGCGTTGGCCTGTTCCAGGTCGCTGACCACGACACGGAGCTTGTTGGGTCTGACCTTGGAGATTTCGGTCACGGCCTTGTACCCCTCCGTCAGGTCTTTCGAAATCTGCAGGATGTTTAACGGTTTCGATTTCGGTCCCTCTTTTGGCCGAAAGAAAACAGTAAAGCTGCCCTGAGATCCGTTCGGGTAAAGCCTGGGGCGAGGGGGGACTGGAGAATTAACAGAGGAAGGGTTGGCAGGAGAAACAGGGTCGGAGGGGTTCGGGGATGGTGGCACGGGAGGCGAGGGATCTACATCCATCGCGCTAAATCTAGCGCACTAGCGCCGACAGAACACGTACCTCTTTACATCTCCTTTCAGCAGGGTTGGTTGTCCGAGCGGTCGAAGCTGCAGCCGTTACAGCCAGCAGCACCTATACAGCAGCTCCAAACAGCCACCAACAGCGAGCCGGGTGTGTGATCACTCAGCACAGCGACACAACTCGCTGTCAACTGTTGGCTTCTTCTTTTTCCTCCTTTGTGTTGAGATTCTCGTCCACTGCTGTAGCACAAATCACTTAGCAGCCAAATCGGCTTACGCACCAGCAAACAGCCACGATGCGAAACAGTTGCACAAAGGCGGGCGACCTTGAACCTTCACTCGACCAGGCAAACAATGCCAACACTTGCTCGCGCGTCTTTTGTTTTATATTCTATCGGAGCGATCACCAAACACATCCGATACTGATGCGTGTTCGGCACA
This sequence comes from Wyeomyia smithii, assembly GCF_029784165.1. Classification (NCBI taxonomy): domain Eukaryota; kingdom Metazoa; phylum Arthropoda; class Insecta; order Diptera; family Culicidae; genus Wyeomyia; species Wyeomyia smithii. Next base: position 106,981,877 of record NC_073696.1, read on the forward strand.
GAATGATTTTCTTTATGTTCCGGTTTTAAATTTTTGTTTTGAACTCCCTGAGAGACGTAGTTCTCTCGAGAGAAGTTAAAGTCACAGAACAAGAATGGAACAAACACTCTGCGACCAGAACCAGTTTCAACAGCCAGAACATTTTAAAATAACATTTCTCAAGCATCATCAAGCATCAAACTTCTTGGGAAAACATTAAATCTTCAATTATTATTTATTTGTTTTGTCCCGAAAAGGACAATTTGTTGTTCTATTTCAAACCGGATATAATACTAATCGCATCTCAGTGCTACCTCGAAAGTGGGAAGAAGGCACTCTAATAACAGTGGAAAGCTGTTTTCACCTGAAAACTAGACAGTCGGCAGATTTTCATTGCCAGGATTCAGAATGCTTGTGTTATATCCAAAACAAGGCAGAGCTCTGCTGGAGAAAGTGCCGCTGTTACTGCTGTTACCGCAGTTGCTGTTACTACACTGTCGCTACCCGCTGCTAGCGAATTATGTCTGACGGTCTCACCATCCGATAGTAAAATGATTTGTTGCAGCAAAAGAAGGCTCTTAGAGAGTGCATTTCCGGTTGAAAAGATATAATATTCGGTCGACCATGTTAAAATAAGCATGCATTAGGCAATCAATCAGAAGTCGAAATCTGAGTTTCAATAAGGCTTGACATTTTTCAATAGTACAATAATTCGCATAATCATAATTGATTTTTATTCTACATCTCTACGTAGCCGGAAGTTCCTGAAAGAGTTCTACGTCAATAAACCATGATAAAAATCTTGAATTTTTTTGTTATTATTTTGAAAACGTTTGGTAGACGCTGGCTATAATTTCTTTATCCCAATATATAACTGATTAGTGTAATGTTCATAACATCCAAACCACAACTCATCGTTTTTGTACAGCAAACAAGCAATATTGAATTCGACAGCGCGGTATCCAAGACAACTTACCACGACGTTTCTTTACGAAAAAACATCAACAGTGGTATAAACATTAAAGCGTTGAGAGCACGAATATTGAAGCAGTAGTATTTGTTGAAGCAGCAGTAGTTTGTTAAAGAATAAACTTCAACAAATTGACTTTAATTCCATAGCTAGTCGATTTTTTTAAAGAGGGGTGAACTGCCTATAATCGCATACCAGTCCCATATGGAATATCATCGTTTTTGAGTTAAATATCAGATTCTATCTATTTCTTGCTCTACTATCGATCAAGGGTATGTTTTATTCTAAATATGTTTTATTCTAAAAATTCAGAAAAAAATGTGAGGTCAAATCGTCCCATCTTAAATATAATCGCATATCAGTCCCACCAAATGTTTTTCCTGAGTATGGCCATATTTTTTTCTTCAACCCATATAATAAATACTTGGTGCTGTTTTTCAAGCTTGTTACTGTTAAAAAATCTTCAAATAATTAATAAATGCAAGGTTATTTCGAATAAATACCATACAAAAGTTAACTTTAAGTAGACACTGGAACTGCAACTTTTTCTGGACGTTCGTTCCCGAAAGGATACTGGTTTCGTCAATCAGAGGGATAATAGCCTTGAGCAAAGCTGCTTTCTGTAAGGGGTTAATTTCCTGTGGATGATCTGCTCACTTCAAATGATCATTTAAGTTGAAATTGTCAGAACTCAGAAGAAATCGTTTTTAGTTGCTTAGCTAAAAAGTTTGTACCTCTTTTCATCGCCGTCGTCTCCCGTCAAGTCACTGTTGTGATGAAGTTGAAAACTTACCTTTCTCAATACTACTTTTCCACTATGCTAAATGCACGGGCTAATGCGGAATAATTTTATTAGCACGTATTGCAAAACACTGAAGACTTAAGAAAGGGAAACTATTCAGTAGCATATCCAAGACTTCAACCTTATATTTTGCTTTTCCAACGACGACCTTAAAGTCGGGGTAAGTAATGGGTGGACGTCTCCGCCATTCTCCATGCTACATATTTAAAAGCTGTCTGCGGCCATAAACGTGTGCCCATATTCAAAATACTTGAGAAAAATATGACTACTCTTACACTGAGCGGTTGAAAAGGAGACTGTTATGCAATTACTTTGCTACTCGATGGCCTTAATAATCGCATATCAGTCTCTTTCTTATTTTTCATTGTAATTTTCACGAAAAAGGCAATTCTTTAATGTAAAAGTTATGATTGAGGTCTATTTCATTACATTATGACGAAAAAACTAGAATAACCCACCTCAAACAGGTCAAATACACAAAACAAGAAAAATATCTTCAAGCGCTGTTTTCTCAACTCGATGATTTTCCAGATGGGACTGATATGCGATTATAGGCAGTGACAATATTCAATCTATTACTTCAATGATTTCGTGGAAATTCGATAATTAATCTGTGTATTAACCACATCACTTGATCCTAGGGGTTAGTTTTCTCAAATCGCTCCTAAACCTGTCGATCCGATGTCCTTTTCTACACCACACATCCAACGAGTGATTAGGCTATCACAAAGACGCTAATCTCTGTACGGCTGTCTGCTGATTACCATCTTCGTTGGTCGCTCTTCCGACATTCACACTACTTGGCCAGCCTACTGTAACCTGCCGTGATGCATACAGACGCGAGGCACAGTACGCTAGGCATAATGAGCGAGGTATATGGATGCGAGGCCTAATGGACGCGAGGCTTAATAGAAGCGAGGCCGAATTAACACAAGGCCAAGTGGAAGTGAGGCGAGATACGATGCTATCATCATCATCATCACAGACTTCTTTCAATAACATGAATTTCGCATCAGAATGTCAATTGGAAAGCAATATACTCGTGGTCTTCGACCGACTCGCTGTTCAAGCGAAGGCTATCCTTACTCGCTACCGCGAGTTTAATATCATCAAACGTGCGACACATTTTTCAATAACATTCTGATGCGCAATGGATGTTGCAAATCCGGGACACATAGTCACAATCATTGGATCTCATGTGATCATATAACATCGTATTCGGCCTCGCGTCCATTCGACCTTGCATCCATTCGGCCTCGTGTCCGTTATGCCTTGCGTCCATTCGGCCTGGCGTCCGTTATGCCCTGTGGCAGTAGGTCTCGTATTCGTATCCATTATGACTCACATCGATTATGCCTCGCGTCTGTATGCCTAGCATGCTATGCCTAACAACAATATAGCTAGCGTCCATATGCCTTGTGTCCCGTCCGCACCGTATTTTTTGCGTGTTAGCATGCTTGGTACACGTTGGGGTTTATACGCCTGCGTTTGCCAACAAGTATTAAACGCAATATCATACGCTAGAAGACTCTAAATGCCCGCTATTGACTAATATAAGGTTTAATTCCTGTGTGGACTCATCACTGCGACAAAAGAAATTTGATCTATTGCCCCGGTGTTTTCTGTACTCCGCATTTCATATTATTGGCAGTATCACTATTGAAGTAGGTGATACGCTTATTATGCTTATATATATACTCCACTTTGACAAGCTGATGGTGATGGGTTCGAATCTTAGTAGAATCAGGTCATTTGACTGTCAAAGGACTCTTAAATGAGTTTATTCTCCGGCTCCCCACCACATACCCTTCCTTCAGGTTAATTTCTACACTACCCCTGTTGACTCTACTCCTAACAAAAATATGTCCCTCTTATGATAAAACTGTCTGAGTAACGTCTAAGAGTTCTCTTCAGGGAATTTTAATTAGGTTATATTGGTAAGGTGGATAAAGATGCTCGATATAGTAGAGCAGTAAGCTTGAAACGGAAGCGTAAAACACGCACAAGCACGGATATATATATATATATATATATATATATATATATATATATATATATATATATATATATATATATATATATATATATATATATATATATATATATATATATATATATATATAGAGTCCTTTGACAGTCAAATGACCTGATTCTACTAAGATTCGAACCCATCACCATCAGCTTGTCAAAGTGGAGTCTGTAACCTTGCGGCTACGGAACTCCGCTACTAATATTAATGGCCACAGAGTACATTCGGTAGAACCAGCGACCTGTAGAGAGCAAGTTTCATGCGGAAAACATGCAACGCGATCTCAGCTGACTACGTAAACCGTAAAGGATCCTGTTTGCGGTTGCTATTTGTTTTTTCACTCCAAGGCTAACATCGTTGTCATCTCAGGTAAAGTTGATGATAAGTTCAACTCTCACCTCACTTTCGTTCACTTCTTCCTCAAAAATATCAATGTCTCTTCCACTCCTTTGTGGCTAATATCAACGATATCAATATCATCCACAAAACCAGAGATCGTGAGACTTCAAGATAATGTTACTGCTCACCTAATTGCATGCATGCATTCGGGTTTGAAAATGAGACGAACGAGTCAGAAATTACGCCTACTACCTATCCTGACGCATGATGGGATGAATCAGCTTAATCAGTTTTGATGGGGAGCCGTGCCCAAACAAAACCTTCAAGAACCATTGCGCTTAATTGAATCGAATATCGCCTTGAAGTGTTCCCAGGACTTCATCTCGAATCCGGAAATAGACCGTTTCCCAAAAATCAGAAATGGCGTATGGATTTGATTGTCGGACTCTGGGCATCTTTTTGATTCCAGAAATACCCATTTTAGGTGGTATTTGATAATTGTGGACTGTTTTACAGAAACCGGAAGTCACCTTTTTTCAATTGAAAATAACGTCTGGAGTCGATTCAAGGCCTCTACGCATTTAGATAACGTGAATATCCATGTCAGGTGGTATTAGGTCATTTCCAGTCTAGTCTAGTCTACACTAATACAGCCAATACTGAGTACTTAAAAGGATCCTGGAAAATGATATCCACCATTTAAAAAAATGGTTTCCATACATTTTCCTTGTCAACGGCCAGGCCTACTGTGTAGCGTACTGTGTACGATCACATGGAATGAACTCACCATCCAGGATTACGTTCTTGTCGACGTTCGCCCTTGACGGACCCAAACTGCCACTGAAATCGACACCAAAAATGCTTTGACCTTGAACGCCCGCAGCGACTGCGACGAAATGATGGTGGACAAGCTTTTTGATTTCCAAATTTTACACTGTTGTCACTGTCACTTTTTCTGGGACGGCTTTTGTTCCAAAGCAACTCGACTCTGATCTATAAATACCTACTACCAAAGGTGGGGCTCTGATGCTACCACGAACGCCTATTTCGCTGAAGGTTACTATGCCAGATCGATCTGGGATAGCATTTTTCTCTATTCCTGAAACACTTTAATGACAACACCTCAAGCACGTAACAATAAAACATCTACTACTGGTAATTGAGAAAATGTACCACGAAGAACATAATTTTACCACGTCAAAAATTTCTCAAGTGGTGTTAGGCCATTTCAGGCCAGAAACCGAATGTCGCCAACTTGAACTTCAAAATGGTGTCTGGATTAAAATTCCTGACTCTGGGCATCTTTCTGATTTCGAAAATACCCGGAATAGGTGGTACACTAACGTCTTTTTTACCTGGATTTCTCAGACAAGTCGTTTTTACGCGGCACGTGTTTTTATGGTTTTTTTTTTTAAATTTTTCAAATCGTTTATTTAGAGTGTCCGATGAGTTTACCTAATTCAATAAGGTATTGAATATTCACTGATTTGACCTAACCTTTTTATAGTTTTTCTATTTCTTCAATTTCTATTTTTATTTATTTTATATACTTTTGTTGATTTTCAGCTCGATTCGCTGGTAGAAATAAAACAGCTATCGATTCTTCTTCAAAAATGTTTAGCAGAAATGATTAAAAACCTTAAACTAATGAAGTTTTTTCACGCAGATTGCAGGATTTACTCGTATTTCGTAATTTACGCGTAAAAACAACTTTGGGTCATGTTATTGGCTGTTTTCCAGGAACCGGACGCTGCACTAATGGATTTCAAAATTACGTCTGAGGTAGATTTCCCATTTTATCGTGATTGCAAAAGTACTCATATTAGGTGGAATTTGATCTTTTTGGTCCAGAAACCGGAAGTCACTATTTTAAACTTCAAAATAGCGTTTCAGTTCAATTTTCGGCCTATGGATATCAGTCTGATTGGTCAAAATCTGCGCTCAAAACAAGGAAAAATCTCAATAATGCGATAATAAAAAAAATAATAATCATATATCCGTTTAAAAAAATCACAATTTTTGATGTAAATACTGAAAACTGATTGACCACTATCATACTCAAATGAGGTTCAAACATTTTAGGACGGTTTTTTCGTCATATTTTAAACTCAAAAAAGTCTTTTTAACGCGGTCCCATACAAACTTGGATGTTTTCGTTAAAAATTACTTTAATGTATCATAAAATCACCATTTTCCGCATATCGGCGAACGCCGATAATGTTCCGTTCAATTGCTGAAAGAGTGAAGAAAATCTGTTGAAAATTGACTGAGTTATTGGCATTTAAAATTGGACAGTTTTTGTTGTGACGCTCTCGATGGTTTCGGTATTTTAGTTTGCACTCCTAAATTTTCCTAGGTGTATTTGCTGCGGATGTCTAAAAAATCACTCATGATATTTATACATGGAAAAGCTGTGCGCGCCATGCTGTGATTTTTAAAAATTGATCGAAGAGCCCAACGTGTTTGTCTTTCGACAGAAAATCGGGCATTGATTACACATAATAAGAAGGAATTTGTGTGGCGATTTGTGACAATGAATGAAACATTGATCAATCACTACACTCCTGAGCCCGATTAGTAGTCAGCAAAGTGCCTGGTGAAAGTCGCCCAAATAATCGGTAAAGCGGAGGTCAGTTTTTTTTTATCCTCCCCCAAATCTGGCTGGTTGGTTGGATGCTTCCTCATTTTTTTTTATTTTTTTATTTTTAAAGGGGGGATTTGTTAGTAGCTTAAGTATTTATGATAAATATTAGTAAATAATGAGTATGTGTGTCCAATCACAAATGGTGACTTCTCAACACTGTTAGAAATTTGTAATTTTAATTGTTAGGATTTGTTTGCTTTCGCAATTAGGACTTATCATTCGTAGGGATTTAAACCTACTTGTCAGAAACGGGGAAGTAAACTTACAACTAACTTAATTGCTAACTTATTGGCTATAAAGAGAGCTTATCGTAGCAATTGAGGATTGCAACGATTTTTGTCGAAAATTGTTAATAATTTTATTTGACATAGCTTCTAATGATTCAACACCAGTAAGTCTATGTAATTCGAGTGTACCAAACCAAGAAGGACGCTTCAAAATCATTTTCAGAACTTTATTCTGAATCCTTTGGAGCGTTTTCTTCCTTGTTGAACAGCAACTTGACCAGATCGGTACAGCATAAAGCATTGCTGGTCTAAAAATTTGTTTGTAAATCAAAAGTTTGTTCTTTAAACAAAGTTTAGAATTCCTGTTAATGAGAGGATATAAACATCTCGTAAATTTGATGCACTTGGCTTGTATACTCTCAATGTGCTATTTGAAAATAAGTTTTTTATCATAAATTAGTCCCAAGTACTTAACCTTGTCGGACCAACTTAAAATAACCCCATTCATCTTGACAACGTGATTATTGTTTGGCTTGAGCAGCGGTTCTCAACCTGGGGTACGCGTACCCCCGGGGGTACTCGAAAGCCTTCAGGGGGTACGCGAAAGAAAAATCAGTAATAGCGGACAAAGAAATTTTGCTTTGTAATACTTCATTTGTTGTTCAATCGTGCTCTTAAAACATGACTGTAGAAAACAAACAAACTATAGTTCAATTTGAAACCAGAAATAGAATACCACAACATGACCTACCACTACCCTCTCGAACTCCGCGAAAACATTCCAAGCCAAGGGGTACAATCGATATGAAAATTGTCGCCAAGGGGTACGCGGACAAAAAAAGGTTGAGAACCGCTGGGCTTGAGGAAAGAAGCCCTAGGCTTATGCGGAAAAATTATCATTTGAGTTTTAGAAGCATTGGGAGAGATTTTCCACTTTTGCAAGTAGGAAGAAAAAATATCTAAACTTTTCTGCAATCGACTGCATATGACACGAAGACTTTTTCCTTTTACGGAAATGCTTGTGTCATCGCAGAACAATGACTTTGTGCATCCTGGAGGCAAATCAGGAAGATCTGAAGTGAATATGTTGTACAGGACTGGACGCAAGACTGAACCTTGAGGTACACCTGCTCTGACAGGAAATCTATCAGATTGTGAAATCTGATAGACAACCTGTAGAGTGCGATCAGTAAGATAGTTTTTTAAAACTTTGATTAGGAAAATTGGAAAATTAAAAGTTTGCAATTTCGCAATCAAACCTTTATGCCAAACACTGTCGAATGCTTTTTCTATGTCTAAAAGAGCAGCTCCAGTGGAATAACCTTCAGATTTGTTAGCTCGTATCATATTAGTAACTCTGAGCAATTGATGAGTTGTGGAATGCCCATGGCAACATCCACACTGTTTATTTGCAAAAATTGAATTTTCGTTGATGTGTGACATCATTCTGTTAAGAATAATTCTCTCAAACAGTTTACTTATTGAAGAAAGCAAACTGATTGGTCGATAACTTGAAACTTCAGCTGGGTTCTTATCCGGTTTTAAAATTGGAGTAATTTTTGCATTTTTCCATAATTTGGGAAAATATGCAATTTTGAAGCAGCAATTGAAAATTTACACTAAAAATTCCATTGTGCTCTCAGGGAGATGTTTGATTAGTATATTAAAGATTCCATCGTCACCACCCAAGTAACAATTCTATAGCTACTTGGTTTTCTAACGGTTTTATCACAGCAATGAATATTACCAACGGTTTTATGGCGGTTAAACCCGTTGCCAAAAAAGCAAGTCGTAATGAACACTGATAGCTGTCAGTAAAACTCTAATAAAATTTACAATAAAACCGGCAAGAGTCAATGCGATTTTGCTTAATTATTGGTTTTATTATAACTATCTATTGCCCCATAAAACCACTCCTCCTTGCTGTCATATAACATAGAAACCAGTTTTATTGCGGTCATTCAAATGCCCAGTTTTAACCTGTCAAACTTGTAAACAAATATATGCAGGCAATGATATACATACAGGTGAGACAAAAATGGCTTATTTGGTTTAGTGTGATGCAGAATTCTGTCGCAGTCTCCGTAAGATGTGTGTAAAATGCTTTAGAGTAGAACTCCAAAAATCTAATAAAGTAACACGGCAAACTTAGTACTTTCCGGTAGTTTTTTTTTTTAATTTTATCGCCAGTTTGTCTTGTTTTGGTTGAAAATAATTTCCTATGTCGTTAAATTATGCGTCCTTAAAAATAAGGTAGGGGCAAGACTCTATTGATATATTTCGAAATATATTCAATATTCAATTAAACTAAGTATGTATCGTTGCATTTTTCGTGCACCTCTCTATTTATATCAAAGCTCGTTGGTTCCTCATTATCGACGGTGTGATGTCAGATTTTTCATAAAAATAAAGTTGTCTAGGCCCCAAGGATTTACCATATTTTTCTCTAATAATACAGGCATCCAATGTTTGCCGCACCTTGCAACATATATATCATTGAACTTGGCTTATTGCGGCTACGATTGATACCAACTAATTACCAACCGCGCCATATTGATATTTTTGAAACTTTTTATAATCTTGAAACGAAAATCGAATTGTCGTCTGACTAACAAATAAATTGAATATCCAAAGTTGATTTTGATCTATCTCTGTATTGAAGAACACGGCTAGATTTTTTTTCTGAAAACTGAGCTGAAACAATCCAATTCATTTTTGCTAACAATGAGATCATTTTTGTAAGCCCGTACTATTTCGATGGCGCATAAATTTTAAGCGCCTATGTTCTCAAAATGCACGACAAAATTTCCTGCGCATATGCTTGAGAGCTACAAAACCTACCAAAAACCCCTCCTTATTCCTTATCTTTCTACAATATCACCATCAAATAACATCGATTGCACGATGATAACCAACACAGGTGAAACATTTCTCCCGCGACGAGAGATTTCCTTATTAGAAAAAGTGGCGTGATGTTCTGGTGTGTGTGCAGGAACGGCACAACAAATCAACTTATTACGGTTGCTGTCAAGCAATGAAAAGTTGATTTGGACTTGATGTGGCAAGTAGCAGAGCGCAATAATGCAACCAAACTTATTACGCTCTTAAGAGGTAATGCCAGCTACTTATAGTATGCGGTACTCTTTCCATGTGGTTTTAAAGCAGTTTTATGGCCATTCTTATGATTGCTTCAATAAGCTTGGCAAGGGTGGGCCACCTGGCTGTAAAGCAAACTTATAGTGGTTATCAGAAGGTTCTGATAGTATTTCTAGTTTTAACAGTAGTTTTGCGAAATTGGTCATGAAAACCGCTAAAAGAATGCAATACGACTTAAATTGTTACTTGGGCAGGTGCTTTCATATTTTTGAAATTTTTAATAATTGATTTAATCTCATTCAAGTTAGTTTCAATTATTTCTGCAGGAAAAAAATTCTGGGAAGAAATTAGATCAAATTGACGTGTGACTTCATTTTCAATTGGACTCACAAAATTCAAATTTGAGTTATGAACACTCTCAAACTGCTGAGCAAGTCTTTGAGCCTTTTGTTCATTGGATACAAGAAAACGTTCACCATCTATTAAAACTGGAATAGGCTTTGAAGGTTTCTTAAGAATCTTCGACAGCTTCCAAAATGGTTTTGAATATGGTTTCAATTTTTCAACTTTAGTCTCAAAATTTTGATTTCTCAGAAGAGTAAATCTATGTTTAATCTCTTTCTGTAAATCTTTATAAATAGTTTTAAAAACAGGGTCACGAGAACGTTTATATTGACGTCTGCGGACATTTTTCAAACGAATTAGAAGTTGAAGATTTCCGTAAATTATTGGTGAAACAAATTTCATTTGAGCCTTTGGAACAGAATAATTCCTGGCATCAACAATTGCACATTTTAATGCTTCCAAAGCGGAATCAATATTCACTTCGTTTTGCAAATCAAGCTCATTATTGAAATTTCTCTCAATATGAGTTTTGTATCTTTCCCAATTAGCCTTGTTATAATCAAAAACAGAGCTCATAGGGTTTAAAACTGATTCATGTGATAAAGAAAAAGTTATTGGAAGATGGTCAGAATCAAAGTCAGCATGTGTGATCAAATCACTACATACATGACTTTGATCTGTAAGCACCAAATCATTTGTTGATGGGTTTCTTACAGAAGAAAAGCATGTAGGACTATTCGGAGACAAAATAGAATAGTATCCTGAAGAACAATCATTGAATAAAATTTTGCCATTGGAATTACTTCGAGAATTATTCCATGAACGATGTTTAGCGTTAAAATCGCCGATTATAAAAAATTTCGAACGATTTCTGGTGAGTTTTTGTAAATCACCTTTAAAATGATTTTTGTGCTCGCGTGTGCATTGAAATGGTAAATATGCTGCGGCAATAAATAAAATCCCAAGTTCAGTTTGAACTTCAATTCCCAAAGTTTCAATAACTTTCGTCTCAAGATGGGGAAGAGCACGATGTTTGATTCGGCGATGAATAACAATTGCAACTCCACCGCCGGAACCCTGAATCCTATCATATCTATGAACCACGTAATTGGGATCATATTTTAATTTTATGTTAGGTTTCAAAAATGTTTCAGAAATAATTGCAATATGCACATTGTTTACTGTTAAAAAATTAAAAAGCTCATTCTCATTGGCCTTCAATGAGCGAGCATTCCAATTTAATATTTTAATTGATTTTTTTGAAATCATTGCTAAATTTTAAATTAGAAACAAATTTAATAGTTAAATTTGTGCCTATTTGAATGGCTTCAAACATTTTTTTTTTTATTTTTTATTTTTTTTTTAAGGGGGGATTTGTTAGTAGCTTAAGTATTTATGATAAATATTAGTAAATAATGAGTATGTGTGTCCAATCACAAATGGTGACTTCTCAACACTGTTAGAAATTTGTAATTTTAATTGTTAGGATTTGTTTGCTTTCGCAATTAGGACTTATCATTTGTAGGGATTCAAACCTACTTGTCAGAAAAGGGGAAGTAAACTTACAACTAACTTAATTGCTAACTTATTGGCTATAAAGAGAGCTTATCGTAGCAATTAAGGATTGCAACGATTTTTGTCGAAAATTGTTAATAATTTTATTTGACATAGCTTCTAATGGTTCAACACCAGTAAGTCTATGTAATTCGAGTGTACCAAACCAAGGAGGACGCTTCAAAATCATTTTCAGAATTTTATTCTGAATCCTTTGGAGCGTTTTCTTCCTTGTTGAACAGCAACTTGACCAGATCGGTACAGCATAAAGCATTGCTGGTCTAAAAATTTGTTTGTTAATCAAAAGTTTGTTCTTTAAACAAAGTTTAGAATTCCTGTTAATGAGAGGATATAAACATCTCGTATATTTGATGCACTTGGCTTGTATACTCTCAATGTGCTCTTTGAAAATAAGTTTTTTATCATAAATTAGTCCCAAGTACTTAACCTTGTCGGACCAACTTAAAATAACCCCATTCATCTTGACAACGTGATTATTGTTTGGCTTGAGGAAAGAAGCCCTAGACTTATGCGGAAAAATTATCATTTGAGTTTTAGAAGCATTGGGAGAGATTTTCCACTTTTGCAAGTAGGAAGAAAATATATCTAAACTTTTCTGCAATCGACTGCATATGACACGAAGACTTTTTCCTTTTACGGAAATGCTTGTGTCATCGCAGAACAATGACTTTGTGCATCCTGGAGGCAAATCAGGAAGATCTGAAGTGAATATGTTGTACAGGACTGGACCCAAGACTGAACCTTGAGGCACACCTGCTCTGACAGGAAATCTATCAGATTTTGAATTCTGATAGACAACCTGCAGAGTTCGATCAGTAAGATAATTTTTTAAAATTTTGATTAGGAAAATTGGAAAATTAAAAGTTTGCAATTTCGCAATCAAACCTTTATGCCAAACACTGTCGAATGCTTTTTCTATGTCTAAAAGAGCAGCTCCAGTGGAATAACCTTCAGATTTGTTAGCTCGTATCATATTAGTAACTCTGAGCAATTGATGAGTTGTGGAATGCCCATGGCGAAATCCAAACTGTTCATTTGCAAAAATTGAATTTTCGTTGATGTGTGACATCATTCTGTTAAGAATAACTCTCTCAAACAGTTTACTTATTGAAGAAAGCAAACTAATTGGTCGATAACTTGAAACTTCAGCTGGGTTCTTATCCGGTTTTAAAATGGGAGTAATTTTTGCATTTTTCCATAATTTGGGAAAATATGCAATTTTGAAGCAGCAATTGAAAATTTTCACTAAAAAATCCATTGTGCTCTCAGGGAGATGTTTGATTAGTATATTAAAGATTCCATCGTCACCAGGTGCTTTCATATTTTTGAAATTTTTAATAATTGATTTAATCTCATTCAAGTTAGTTTCAATTATTTCTGCAGGTAAAAAATTCTGGGAAGAAATTAAATCAAATTGACGTGTGACTTCATTTTCAATTGGACTCACAAAATTCAAATTTGAGTTATGAACACTCTCAAACTGCTGAGCAAGTCTTTGAGCCTTTTGTTCATTGGATACAAGAAAACGTTCACCATCTTTTAAAACTGGAATAGGCTTTGAAGGTTTCTTAAGAATCTTCGACAGCTTCCAAAATGGTTTTGAATATGGTTTCAATTTTTCAACTTTAGTCTCAAAATTTTGATTTCTCAGAAGAGTAAATCTATGTTTAATCTCTTTCTGTAAATCTTTATAAATAGTTTTAAAAACAGGGTCACGAGAACGTTGATATTGACGTCTACGGACATTTTTCAAACGAATTAGAAGTTGAAGATTTTCGTCAATTATTGGTGAATCAAATTTCACTTGAGCCTTTGGAACAGAATAATTCCTGGCATCAACAATTGCACATTTTAATGCTTCCAAAGCGGAATCAATAATTCACTTCGTTTTGCAAATCAAGCTCATTATTGAAATTTCTCTCAATATAATTTTTGTATCTTTCCCAATTAGCTTTGTTATAATTAAAAACAGAGCTCATAGGGTTTAAAACTGATTCATGTGATAAAGAAAAAGTTATTGGAAGATGGTCAGAATCAAAGTCAGCATGTGTGATCAAATCACTACATACATGACTTTGATCTGTCAGCACCAAATCAATTGTTGAAGGGTTTCTTACAGAAGAAAAGCATGTAGGACTATTCGGAGACAAAATAGAATAGTATCCTGAAGAACAATCATTGAATAAAATTTTGCCATTGGAATTACTTTGAGAATTATTCCATGAACGATGTTTAGCGTTAAAATCGCCGATTATGAAAAATTTCGAACGATTTCTGGTGAGTTTTTGTAAATCACCTTTAAAATAATTTTTGAGCTCGCGTGTGCATTGAAATGGTAAATATGCTGCGGCAATAAATAAAATCCCAAGTTCAGTTTGAACTTCAATTCCCAAAGTTTCAATAACTTTCGTCTCAAGATGGGGAAGAGCACGATGTTTGATTCGGCGATGAATAACAATTGCAACTCCACCGCCGGAACCCTGAATCCTATCATATCTATGAACCACGTAATTGGGATCATATTTTTATTTTATGTTAGGTTTCAAAAATGTTTCAGTAATAATTGCAATATGCACATTATTTACTGTTAAAAAATTAAAAAGCTCATTCTCATTGGCCTTCAATGAGCGAGCATTCCAATTTAATATTTTAATTGTTCTATTTAAAATCATTGCTAAATTTTAAATTAGAAACAATTTTAATAGTAAAATTTGTGCCTATTTGAATGGCTTCAAACATTGATTTTGCCTGCAACATGGCGTTCATAAGATCGAACATTGCCTGTTGCAAAAAAGAAAGTTTACCTGCCGTAATAGGCCCCAGGCAGTTGACATTAGAAAAAATATTTTCGGCAGCAATATTAGCTGGAGTAATAGGTATACAATTATTTTCTAGCGTGTTTTGCTTACCCATATTAACGGTCATTTTCGAACTACCAACACTAGGCGGTATAATGTTCGAACAACCTGTAACCTGTGCATAAGTTAAACGGGTATGCAAAGGATTAGGTAAACTATGCGTCACTGGTACGCTTGGAGAATTTTGTTTTGAAGTTGGTTTTAATTGAGAAATTGAATTTTGTTTACCTTGCCTTGCCTTAACAATTGCTAAACGGACTGGGCATTGATAAAAATTTGACATATGGTTGCCGTTACAATTCGCACAGCGAAAAATTTTACTCTCTTTCACAGGACATGTGTCCTTTTTGTGAGAAGAGTCTCCACAATTAAGACATTTTTGGTCCATGTTACAGAATTTGGAACCATGGCCATAACGTTGGCAAGTACGGCATTGGGTGATATGCTTTTCACCTCCGCCATACTTCCTATAAGTTTCCCACTTTACACGCACATTATACAAAGCATGTGCTTTTTCAAAAAATTTTAAGTTGTTAACCTCATTGCGGTTAAAATGAATTAAATAATTAACAAGGGAAATTCCAGTTCTCTGACTGTTTTCGCCTCGTGATTTTTGTTTCATTAGAATTACTTGGGTAGGGGCTATGCCAAGTAATTCTGTTAAAGTAAGTTTGATCTCATCAACGGTTTGATCGTTGGTGAGACCTTTCAAGACAACCTTGAACGGCTTGGCGTTCTTGGTGTCATATGTAAAAAATTTGTACATCTTGTCAGTTAAATACTGAACAAGACGATCACGACCCTTTACTGAGTCGGCTAATAAGCGGCATTCACCTCTACGGCCAATTTGATAGGTAACTTTAACGTCAGAAACAAACGTTGAAAGTTCCTTTTTGAATATATTAAATTCAGAAGAAATAGTTACCACAATAGGTGGAACTTTCTCCTTTTTTAAAGATTTTATATTTTGTATATTTTCATTATTGGTAACTTCCATTTCACCAGCTTCTTGCTCAGGCAAAATATCAAAAGGATTGTCACTACAGACACTCGATGTGTCAGAAAGAGATGCCTCTCTTTTCCTCCCCGCAGCGATGCGAGGTTTCTTTTTCCGTCCAGCCATTTCAGGTGATACGAAAAAAGTTAAAACAAATGTTAAATTCAAAAGTAGGTAGTCTTGAGAAAGACTGATGGGAAATAACTTTCAGGTAGTCTTTAAAAGACACACTGACAAAACACAAACTTTGAAGCTATAGGCAGTCAAAGACCAGTCCACAAGCAACCGAAAAAACGTCTGATCTGTAGGACAGTTCAAGACGCACTGATGGCTTCAAACATTGATATTGCCTGCAACATGGCGTTCATAAGATCGAACATTGCCTGTTGCAGAAAATAAAGTTTACCTGCCGTAATAGGCCCCAGGCAGTTGACATTAGAAAAAATATTTTCGGCAGCAATATTAGCTGGAGTAATAGGTGTACAATTATTTTCTAGCATGTTTTGCTTACCCATATTAACGGTCATTTTCGAACTACCAACACTAGGCGGTATAATGTGCGAACTACCTGCATAAGTGCATAAGTTAAACGGGTATGCAAATGAGTAGGTAAACTATGCGTCACTGGTACGCTTGGAGAATTTTGTTTTGAAGTTTGTTTTGAATTTTGTTTACCTTACCTTGCCTTGACAATTGCTAAACGGGCTGGGCATTGATAAAAATTCGACATATGGTTGCCGTTACAATTCGCACAGCGAAAATTTTTACTCTCTTTCACAGGACATGTGTCCTTTTTGTGAGAAGAGTCTCCACAAATGAGGCATTTTTGGTCTATGTTACAAAACTTTGAACCATGGCCATAAGGTTGGCAAACACGGCATTGGGTGATATGCTTTTCACCTCCGCCAAACTTTCGATATAATTCCCATTTTACACTCACGTTATATAAAGCATGTGCTTTTTCAAAAAAATTTAAGTTATTAACCTCACTGCGGTTAAAATGAATTGAATAATTTACAAGGGAAATTCCAGTTCGCTGACTGTTTTCGCCTCGTGATTTTTGTTTCATCAGAATTACTTGGGTAGGGGCTATACCAAGTAATTCTGTCAAAGTAATTTTGATCTCATCAACGGTTTGATCGTTGGTGAGACCTTTCAATACGACCTTGAACGGCTTGGCGCTCTTCGTATCATATGTAAAAAGTTTATACAACTTTTCAGTTAAATACTGAATAAGACGATTCCAATCTTTCAATGTTTCGGCCAGTAAACGGCATTCGCCTCTTCGACCAATTCGATAAGTAACTTTGACGTCGGAGAGAAACGTAGAAAGTTCTCTTTTAAAAATATTAAATTCAGAAGCAACAGTTACCACAATAGGTGGAACTTTCTCCTTTATACAGAAATTTCATTTTGAATAGTTTTACTTTCGAACATTTCAATTTCGCCGACTTCTTGCTCAGGCAGAATATCATATAAATTTTCACTGCATAAGCCAGTGTCAGAAAGAGATGCCTCTCTTTTCCTCCCCGTAGCGATGCGTGGTTTCTTTTTTCGTCCTGCCATTCCAGGTGATACGAAAAAAGTTCAAAAATAATATTAAATTGCAAGTATCGAGAAAGAAATAAATAGATAGTCTTGAGAAAGACTGATGTAAGTTAACTTCCGGGTAATCTTTAAAAGACACACTGACAAAACACAAACTTTGAAGCTATAGGCAGTCAAAGACCAGTCCACAAGCAACCGAAAATACGTCTGATCTGTCGGGCAGCTCAAGACGCACTGCAGAGGTCAGTATTGTTTGGGATTTGCAAGGTCTAATATTTGTCGACTTCCTTGAACATGGGAAAACGATCCAGGAACAAAATTATTGTAAATTATTGGATTGGACGTTAAAAATAGAGCAAACAAAATTATTGTAAGTTATTGGATCGATTAAACGTTAAAATAAGAACAAAACGGTCGCATATCGTGGAGAAAAAAATACTGTTTCACTAAGACAACCCCGATCAGAAGAGCATAACTAAAAAATTACAAAATTCTATCAACGCGAGATACAAATAACATATTTTGATACAATTTTGTATTTTTCCATATGATTTTGATAACAAAATTGAATCTGAATGTGTTATAATAACAAAACCTGAAATGAAGTAGTTTTGAAACAAATCTAACTAATTTTTCGTTTTTATCAAAACCTGTTGTTTCTAACAATGTTTGTTATTATATTGTTCTATATACTATCTTATTTTGTTAGAAAGCTGATACATCAGTAACAAATTTTGATGTTTGATACTAATAGAATCATTTCTGTTATAATTTCTGTTATTTTAACACCTAACGGGATCAAATTGAAAACACAGTCTGTAAGGTTTTTCCCGTAACAAACTAACAGCTTCTGTTACATTTTTGTTTTTTTTCTTTCTGATTGGGACACTTCTGCTCATTCTGCTTGAGATACGACAGATTACTGGAGGGGATTGCGCTACGACCCTGTTCCCCCTCCTCCGTATTCCTCAGATTTAACCCCGACCGATCCACTTTAATAAAGAGGCAGAGTTGGAAACGAACAATCACTTCGAAGGACTGAACGTGCAGATCTACATAACTAGCCTCGAAATGTTAGAGGACTATATTTAATCAAATATAGTGACTTTCACATTAGTCATAAATCACTCTTAGAGAACTCTCGATGGAGACTATATCGAGAAATAAAACAGTCATCAAAAAAATATCACTTTACAGCTCATGGGTTGTTTCCCAAATTAATACAGATTTGTTTAATGCTATATATGAGGTCAGAATCTGCAAAGGCATATGAAGAGTGCCGAATATTTTCTTTCTTTATTTGAGAAACACTAAAATCTCAATTTAGAAAATCGCTTGGTTTAAGTGAATTATACTGGATGCACAGCAGCTCGATTATTTTCTGATGTTTGGTGCTCTGATGATTAATAACTACTACCTACTTGTTTGTTACCTTAATTACTAAGTATTTTTATTTTTGTCGTTGACGTTCCGTCAACACTAACATTCTGTATTCATGACAGTTACTTAGAAAAATTATCCTAACCTGAGAGCACGAAACACAAATTTTGTGACATATTTAAAGTGGTTATTAGTAGCATGCCGATAAACGCCACCGATTGAAATAAACGGCGTGACGCTGGCGCGTTGGTCGACACCGAAGCAAAATATTGTCGACGTCGCCGCCGCCGATGATATTATAGGCGCACAGGTCTAGATTGCACCACATAGCTATCACTGGGTGTTGTCTTACATTGCAGCATTAAAATTGATAAAGTTTATTTACATCCGAGTTTTTGAAAATACTGGCAAATTGTCGGTACATGTGTTAGCAGTGAAAGATGTACTAATAACACTGTGCTACAGCGATTTAGAACTTCTGAAGTGACCAAGTGTAGGTTGTGGGTTTTGTTGAGTATAACATTCGCTCATACTAGAAATTTTCCAAACACCCCCAAAATCTGAAGTTATGGTCAAAATACGGTTTTTCGGACCTTAGTGCATATAATATTTTTTAACTCAGTCATTCATCAACCAATTTTCAATATTTAAGCAGTTTTAGAAAGGGAACAAATAGAGCTTTCAAAATATATACAGGTTTTACTAATATCAATAAAATATGTTGAGTTATTTGAGTTTAAATCTATTTTTTTAGTTTTTTTTTTCACGCAATTTTTCAGTTTATTTGAAATTTGCTGTCTATTTTTGTAAGAAACATACCATAAATATACTATAATTTTGAAAGTATATTCAATTCCGAATCAAACGAAAGTAGTTTTGTGAAATTCGGTTGATATTTGGCTAAGTTATATATTTTTTAAGAAAACCAGAATTTTTGGCTTCTATCGCACAGTTATTTCACGGTGCTACAAATGATGATAAAATGCAAGAACTTTCGATATGACTTAGTGTGGGTAGTAGCTTTAGTCAAGTGTTACTTGCTCGTTTACTTGAAGTTTTTCAAATACCCCGAAAATTATAAGTTATGGTCGAAACCCTGTTTTTTACCTTAGCTCACATTGTTATGTTTAATACGGTTATTTTTCAACCGATTTTTCATATTTTGGCTGTTTTGGAAAGACGAAAAATAGAGCTTTTGAAACATATAAATATGTCTAAAAAGTTTACCTATATGTGATGAATAGTTTTAAAATAAATATGATAGTCTATATTATTTTCAAATTTGGAAAGTATATTTAGTGCCAAACGAAAACAGTAAGTGTTGTTTATGAAAATCTGTTATAATTTCGCTGAGATATGACTTGATGTTATCCACCATGTAGTTAGATTTCATCAAAACATTTCTCAGCCAAATTATAACGGATTTTCACTAACAACACCTATTATTTTCGTTTGTTACTAAAAAGAACTTTACAAATTTTACAGAAATTGAAGCTCCTTCATTACAAAAATGTGTGAAAAATTGCGAATGAATTTGAAAAAAAAAATAGAAAATAACATAAACCATCTTATTTATTTTAAAACTATTCATCACATATAGGTAAACTTTTTAGACATATTTATATGTTTCAAAAGCTCTATTTTTCGTCTTTCCAAAACAGCCAAAATATAAAAAATCGGTTGAAAAATAACCGCATTAAACATAACAATGTGAGCTAAGGTAAAAACAGGGTTTTGACCATAACTTATAATTTACGGGGTATTTGAAAAACTTCAAGTAAACGCGCAAGTAACACTTGACTAAAGCTACTACCCACACTAAGTCATATCGAAAGTTCTTGCATTTTATCATCATTTGTAGCACCGTGAAATAACTGTGCGATAGAAGCCAAAAATTCTGGTTTTCTTAAAAAATATATAACTTAGCCAAATATCAACCGATTTTCACAAAACTACTTTCGTTTGATTCGGAATTGAATATACTTTCAAAATTATAGTATATTTATGGTATGTATCTTACAAAAATAGACGGCAAATTTCAAATTAAACAGAAAAATTGCGTGAAAAAAAAACTAAAAAAATAGATTTAAACTCAAATAACTCAACATATTTTATTGATATTAGTGAAAATTTGTATATATTTTGAAAGCGCTATTTGTTCCCTTTTTAAAACTGCTTGAATATCGAAAATCGGTTGATAAATGACTGAGTTAAAAAATATTATATGATCTACCGTACCGTATTTTGACCATAACTTCAAATTTTGGGGGAGTTTTTCTAGTATGAGCGAATGTTACACTCAACAAGACCTACAACCTACACTAGGTCACTTCAAAAGTTTTTGCATTTTTTTTTTCATTTGTAGCACAGTGTAATCCACTTCTGTACAGCTTGTATGATTTTAGATTTTTAAATATTTTAAAATTCAAGTTATAGCAATGGTCGAAATCTTCATGGAATGTAGTTTGCACGTGTAAGGATTTAAAAACTGTGCAGCAGTATACCGTACACAAATTTCCCACAACCAAGCGAAGAATCTCAACTTTCAATCGGCACTGCTGCAGCAATCCTTCCGATAAACGAGGAACCGCATACAATAAGGACCGCTCAGTTCAGCTCGCTGTGGGTAAATATTTTAACAAGTGTCAAATACACACGGATCTTAGCTTGCCACTGCTGGGACAACAATCCGTGTCTCATCGCTTCTCGAGTCCCTATCAAATAGTGAACCGAGACTAAGTGGAAACCTTACCGTCGTATGGTTGGGCTGCGTGTCACGGAATGAATATCCTTTTTGCGTGCCACTGAAGGATTTAGTTAAATAAATCTCTTCCAAATCACGAAACGACTGACTGCTACAACAGGTCGCGGAATATACGAAGCTTACGGAGCTGATATGCTCTCCCAGCTGGTCTCGAGGTACGATGCTGGCTTAACAAGCCAGTCGTCGTATGTTCGAGTCTCGGCTCGGGAGAGACTGTTAGTGTCAGTAGGATCGTAGCGCCTAGCCCCGCAATTGTCCTGTACACTCAACAGTTGGCTGCGAAGTCTGTGTATAATAAACAGAAGGTCGAGTTTCGATACGGAATGTAGCACCAAGGCTTTGCTTTGCTTACGGAGCTGATTGTATGGTTAGGGTTTAGACGTGCTCGATCAGGCCAAAAACGAAATGACTATTATTATGAGTCGGTGGATACCAGAAGCTATTTGACCCGCGTGATGTATAGGATATTCGGTGGGCTTGGCATTATTCAAACAAAGACTTTTAATATTCAGGTTATCGGAATGATACGCAGATAGTTTGGGAATGAAGATAATTTTCAAGAAGACCATAAAACTTCTTCCACAAACGATGGCTGGAAGAGTAATAAAGATATTGATTTTTAGTGTCCAAGATGTCATTTTTTACAGCCGATTTTTTTTTTCCTTGGAGAATTAATTAACAAGATCAAGACAGATAAGGTTTACTGGTGGTGATTTCATTTGTTTTATCGTCACCAATCTCCGAATGTAGCTGGAGGCAAGCGCACGCAGACAAAGAGTAAACAAAACTGACTAATTAATAATAATTTATTTAGACACGGTGCGGTTAGTTTCTCTTTGAACCCCCAGAGTCTCTGTTCGTTTATCTTGTACTGATTTACCGATATGCAAATAGACAAACACCGGCATCACCGTTCGGTCAGGTTGGGTTAGGTTTGCTACAAGCTTCGCGAACCCCTTTTTAGCTTTAGATGGACCGGCTGACTGGTAGTACGCTTATGGCGAAATGTATCCCAAGTCAACGATGATTGTATTGAAGAGCTAGAACTACGACGAGGTGATACGTACAAAGAATACATACACCAACCTCTCACGAGAAAGACCGTAGTTTGTTTTCCATCATCATTATCAGTGACCAAAACGAATTATCGATGCCTTTCCTGGCAAGTTGGCAGCATGCATGGCAATGCGGAAGAAGAGAATCCGCAGAGGCACGTCTTAGCACACGATTCGACCGGCCGCATCCCTTCACTGCTGTTTGCTTTTGTTTGTTTATGCTGGAAAACGGAAAATTCACATGCACAAGCGGCAACCGGTGCTACCCTCCTAAACTCACAGATCCACAGTGCGTAACACAGGAATTGAACATCAGTGCAAATATTTGTCATCAGTAACTGTTCGCTAATTGAAATTTCAGAATTTCCAGCCTAGCTCCTGTGGCATACGAAACCGGGGGCCTGGTGCCACTTGATGAGGTTTGATGAACTTTAACGTAGAAACAAATCCGTTGCAGATTGAATTTTTCCTAGTACCGTAACGTTCACCTAGACCTAGGGAGGCAACTTGAAGCAACGTGTTTTGTGATGCTCTTGAAATCACAACTCAATTTTGATTAAATCAAATTGGCTTCGTCAGCAACCGGTTGATGAAAAATGATTATTTAAAAAATTAAACTTTCGAAGTTGGACGTCATCTTTATAATTTCAATCAGTCTTAAAAAAAATTGTAAGTGTACGTCATGCATGTCGATTCATATCGAACCTGCTCGCAAAATAATCGATACGTGAAGCAGATGTCACGCTAGATTATGCAATGCACCCTGAACCATTCATTAATCTACATTGTCACCTCACGTTTAATTGAAAAAACTCTTCCCCACCCAAACAAAGGTACTTTTGTTTTTATTGCTATTATTATTTATAAATTTTCGACTTCAATTGTTATTGTTATTACTCGGAGGTCCTCTTTAAATTTCCAGTTTTTTTTTTCCTTTTCTGCACTGCTTTCCGTATCTACTATTGTCATTGTCATTTCGCCAATTTTCTTCTTTTTGAGACTGTTTTTTGTTTTGCATTGAATAGCCCGCCGGCTGCTGCTTCTGTCGCGTTTTATTGTCGGTCAAATTCAATAAATGTTTTCCTCCTCTATTATGTCGTCTCCCTCCTCTGATTATCGCATAGAGGATAAGCAGGGGACACACACAAAACCATTCCTCTAACGTAAAGCAGCAGCGAAAGTGGAGAAGTGCGTCGCGCGAGAGTTTTCTATACTGTTTAGGTGAAAGCGGTGTACTTTCCGAAATCTATCGAATTACTTCTTTTTGAAAATTCGAAAGCAGTTAATATTTTTTGAAACTCGAGCAAAAATTGTGTTTATGAACTACAAATAACACTACCAACATTTAATTACCCAAATGTGACTGCGATGCCAAACAGTAGCAAATACGACACACTCTCCTACGCTTCCTGAGTTGCGATGATGATTCCTGCCGAATGTTTATCCACTCCAGTATGTTTCCATCATCCTCCGCATTTTCCTCCCGTGTCGGGTATAGAGTAACTACCCCTACAGTCAGTATGATTCTGCAACCGTGCAGTCCCGAAGCAGCGGATAGGGAGCTCGGGAGTACAATGGATTGGCACTTGAAATTCACTCGGCGGTAAAATAGCACATGCTGTAATTGTAAATCAATACGGAAAGTAGATTCATCTCTCTGGCAGGGTTTCGGTTCCAGGAGGCAAGCCCAGCCGAGGGGACGCTTTCTATGTTTCAGTCAGGATCAATAAACATAGTGTCCTCGATGGCTAAACAATGCAATGACGGCGCGTCATTGTGCATGCGTCGGTTTGTATTAACACAATCGGTTTTGCCATCAATACGTACTCGAGAGATTTTGGAAATTGCAGACACGAGCTTCGGATTGATTTGTAATAACTACTGGATACGGAACGCGGTGAGTACAATTAATGCCATTATCGAGGGTTAAAGAGGAATATTCACCGCATATTGGTCGTTCGTCATGGTTCACAAGTACCCAACCCAAACATGTCGCTGTCCTTCGTTTTGTACCGGTTAGGCAAAACGCAACGAAAGTGAAACAATCCCGACGATAACGACGGCTCCAGTAAAACTTCATCAGACCATTTGAAACTACCGAATGGCCGAAATGGTGGATGCGAAGGAATTCCAAAAATATTCTAGATAACGTCGTCTCCTTGCGCTGTCGCGTTTTACGACGCATCTGGGAGGTAACCTCTAGAACTGGGCTGTGTTTGGTGTGGTGTGGGCTCTTATCTTCGGGGAGTTTAAAATTCCATAGCGATGACTGTAAGCTCTAGAAACAATAAAATCTCAGAAAGTCGAAATAGGGTATCGAACGTCTTCGTCAGTGGTTTTCTTCGGCAGTTTTTCTGCAGCATTCTTATGCAAAAAAGGGCCGAAGAAAACAACTGACGAAGACGTTCGATACCCTATATCGAGCGGTATGTAAAACCACTGGTTGATTGTGAAATATGCGATGAATAGACCACGATTGGCGAATACTTTTATCGGTTCGACTGGACAATTATTTCATTATTCACTGCAATCGATAGTTTTGAATCTTGCGTGTCTTGTATGTTTTTAAAATTGCCGACGGTTTTCAGATAGCACAAGTATAAAAACGTTGTTTCGGAACAAACGTAACTTTCATAATTTAAATGTATGAGGACTTTTTATTATAATTGAAATAAATTTCGCGATGAATAATTCTAGGTTCGTGATATGTTAAAAAATGCATAAGTACTACGTTAATAAATACATAAATACTCATTAAGTGAAATTACCTGAAATTGTGAAAAATATCAATTATTTCACGTCAGCCATAATAATTCATCACTCAAACATTCAAAGTACATTTTTGCCCAGCTATACAATTTCGCATAGTTTTACTATCCCTCGATCAGAGTATTAGATAAAATTACCTGTTATTAACTATTTTACTAACGATATCAATAGTTATTGACAGTTTTATTGACCCCGTTGATTGGTAGTAACTTCATGTGAAAGAATTTATTACAGAAAACTATTCAACTCGTCATCGAAATAGCAATTATACTGGTTGAAGCGAAGATGTGCACTAGCTTAGACCAAGCTGGTATCTACTCCTGATGTGTTGAAATATGAATCATCATATTTTTCTGACGAGTCGTACATCAATCTACTTAACTTTAGAAAAAATATAGCATTCCAGAAACCGCACATCATCTAGCATTGGTTGGCGTATCAATGTACTCTCGAAGACTTTAGTTGATGATCCATCAATCGTTTCCCATCGCTCTATACCCGCACACTATAGATTCGGTGATGTTGATTGCGCAGTCCCGGGGTAAACTGTGGTTGCAAGGTGTCGATGCATTTGCGCTAGCGATGGACGATCAAAGAGGATGAATTTTATTGTCTATTCGGTTAACACATGTTTTCACCAGCTCATTTTCACTTTCACGCGCCTCTCTTGCACATCATATTCTTCGCAGAGCGTGGTGGAAACATCAAGGATGTCGTTTCATTTTATTTTCATCCCATTTGGTATAACTAATGCAGTCGATGAAATGTGGAAAAAAATCTGCTAGTCACGGGTTTACTAGCTAAAAAACAACGTCAGATGGCACCGTAAAGTACGTGTAACGGATCGGAAAATTATCGAAGTACCTAGTAATGTACTGAGCCATTCACGAGAGCGGAGAACTAAAACAGGGAACGATGGGAAAACGACAACAAGGTTGCAATGTTGGTAATATTGTAGTCACATTTTCGCGGGTGGAAAATTACGTTCACTCGTTCACTCATGTTTCCTTCAAAATTTACAAAGGTCATTCATTAGTCCGGTTGGCTCTGGAAAAACAATAAACTTGGCTTGTTGAAAAGGGTTTATTTGACTGCAGGTTAAGAACAAATACGCTTCTTTGACAGGGACAGAAACAGGCCACAAAAAAGCACAGTCTCTTGGAAATAAACAAAAGATAACAATTGCTTGGCACCGGTCTTGTATTTTAGATCGCGTTCAACACTCATTTTTTTCAGAAACTTGCTACGCATACATACGTTATGATTTGCGATCACATTTTTGATTAATGTTTATCTGCGCATGATACTCTCTTCCGGCTTTTATTTTTCACCGCACTCGTCCTCTTTGATCGGCAAAAAAGAACTGTTAAACCGAGCAGCGAAGATGATAAGTAATATCCTGCTCAAAGTAGTATAAATGATCCTAAATGGACGATGATGACACATGGAGCATCCCTCTTCTGAAGAAAGGATGATTTATTTCGGGGCAGAGCAAACTGATGTTCGGCGATTATTCATGCGAGCCTAGAAGGGTAAGCTAAACTTTTCAGTTAGCGTGGCTGAGATTAATAGTAGAATATTTACTTTCAATGAGTGTTTTTTTTTTTTCTTGATATCTCTAGAACTGCACAAACGTTGTCATAAAACAACTTTCTCGATTTGCGATATACTCACGTTTACGAAGTTATTTCAAAAAATAACTGTGCCTTATCAGTAATTTCCATCAAATGGCCCGCATAAGCATCTGCAAGTATTGCGCTTATCCAAATTTCTCATAAAATATGCTTCACTTTCGAATAAACCTATTTTTGTTGCACTAGAGGTAGCAAACCACGCGGGCACTTTGAACGCTTACTATTCATGAGAGTTCGGAATAAATATTAGAATACTACTAGAACAAACGTTTAATTTTCTTCAGGTCGGCATATTGTTACCAGTACAAAAAAAGAACTTTGTTTTTTTTTTTGCAAAACGTGCGTTAACCTTTCGTGGTACAAGTTTATGGCATTTGAAACTTATGTTTGATGTTCATTGAATTGAAAAAACTTAACTTTCAATTTTTATTTTAATATACACAAAAAGATCGCGTAGTAATGCAAGACTGTCGGACTATGACATCACCAAACACGCCACTATAATCAAGGTACCAACAAGAGCAAAAAAGGGTTAATTTACAATAACTCGAATCTTTGTAAATAACATTCAGTGATAAATTTCAATTCTTTTAGCAAAAAAACCCAAATTAATCCACCTAGCGGTGAGTCCCAGCCTTGCTCATTCGAACTTATTATTCATTTAAATAGATTAACAGAAACGCTTCAATTTCCAGAAAAAATACACCTTGATTTGAACCAAGATTCGAAACATAACATTCAAACACATATGAATATACATTTACACATGCAAATAACATGAAGTAAACGTATTTCAAATAAATGACGAGAATTTTTTTTTCGATCGTGGTATAATCGAAACGTCACTGTACTCATATTTAGGTTGAACTCGATTATATATCATTTGATTAAATATCATTTTAGATTCGATAATTTATAGTAGGATTTTGCTTCTACTTCTAATATGACATTTTTTTTCACAATTTTTGAACCACGTGGTCAATCATTATAATTCATTAGTTAACCCATAACTAGTCCGTTCATCTGATATCAATATTGTTCAAATCGGTTGTGTAGTTTCTGAGATAATGAAGTTTCGTGATTTTCACATTTTGATTATTAACATGAAAACTAAAAATTTGATATGATTTCATGAGGCAACTTGATTTAAGAACAACTTTGTAAAAATCGGTCCAGCCATCTCTGAGAAAATCAAGTGAGATTCAAAAGAAAATGCTCAACTCTCTGGACCACTTTCATACCTTCGATTTTGCCAGTGATTGCTAAACCTTCCTAGGAGAAAAACAAAAAGACATAAAAGAAACAAAAATAGGAAAAGGTTAAAAACAATAATAAAGAGTAAAATATTTGTGCTAAAGAAATAGCGAAATAACAGAAATGACTTCGAATTTCGTACACTTCAACCACAAGCAATACCGGGAGCCTACAAATAGCACAATACCAAATTTAAATTTTGTTTAGGCCACATATTTTGATCGAAGCAGCTACAGTTTTGGTCTTTGAATTTAGTTTCTTTTCATAACTTTTGAACCACATATCAAATTACTATGAAATATGGTACTTGTAAGTTTGAGAGACAACCCGTTCGTATGATACTACTTATGTTCAAATAAGTTGTGTTATTTTTGAGATATATAGACTTTCGTTGTTTTTATAATTTAATACATAACGGTTGGAATAAAAGCCCGATTATGATCAAATGAAATGGGGACCTATAAGAAAGCCACACTTTTAATTTGAAACTCAGATTGTTGAATTTCGTTCAGCAATCTTTGGGAAAACGAATGAATTTGAAAAGTCATGTTTCTTTTCACAACCTTTGAACCACGTGTTCAATCATTACAAAGTTTATGAATTAACCTTTAACTAGCCCTTTCATTTGATACCAACATTGTTTAAATCGGTTGTGTAGTTTCTGAGATAATGAAGTTTCGTGATTTGTTCGATTGTTCAAATCGGTTGTGTAGTTTCTGAGATAATAAAGTTTCGTGATTTTCACATTTTGATACATTACAGACAAAGTTACAGTCCGATTACAGTGAAATTCAAAAGGGTGTATGCGGCAGAGAGGTCTATCATTTGGAATTAATTTCATGAAAATCGGTCCAGCCATCCCTGAGAAAATCGAGTGAGGTTGGGAGAGCGTTACACACATACACACACACATACATAAAATGCTCAGCTCGCCAAACTGAGTCGAGTAATATACGACATTCGGCCCTTTTGAGCACTTTTATACCTTTAGTTTCTGCAGTGATTGCTATACCTTTCTAGGAGAAAGGCAAAAATATTTTTCAGTAACAAAACGTACACGAAGATAGATTTTAGACAGCTCCCAGGCCTGAAACTCGACAAGAGTTCTAGCAGCGAAGATGTCTCCAGCACAGTGGCGTAGCCAAGAGGGTTCAGGGTTTTAGGGTTAACATAAGTCCCCGAACGTATGGAGAAAACAATGAGCTGCCGGTTTCTTCGCTTACCTTGACAAAGAAAGGAGAAGTTTAGCGCTACTTTTCTGTTGCCTATTTATTTGATTGCTATGCGGCCGTGGCTTTTTCTCATGGGAAATAAGGTGTCTAGTATCAGCACTTTATTTCGGTGAAGGAATACTATTTCAGATTATGCAACAGAAGGTTTAATCGAATGCCCGCTTATTTGTAGGAATAAAATTTCTATCATCCTACCCAAATCTGGGAAAAAAGCTGCTGCACAATTGAGGTGAAATTTCGCGTAGCGACTGTTTTTCGAGAAAACGAAACTTCTGAGCTCTACCGCTAAACAGAATTAGAAAAATCGATTGCTAATGGCACCCTACTGTTTTTGCCATGCAATAAACAACAATTCGAATGTTGTTATCGGATTGTTCATTAACTAAACTACGCAACGGTTTATTTGAACAGTCCGTGCGTTGCACGGTAAGGCATGGCTAATGATAGCAGTGAAACATTTCATCTTTTGTGTTGTTTGCTTTTAAACTCCAATATCATCCTATAAGTGCGGAATAATACTACTGAGCAATTCAACAAAAAATTCCCAATACTTTTTTGATTGTCATTTTAAATTCGACTGCACAGATGTTTTTAAGGGCAAAACATGCCATTTGTTTTCTTTGAATAACGACTCATTTTTGAGAAGGTATATTGCCATTGCAAGGTTATGTTTGTTTGCAGAGTACGAGACCTACCGAAAGGCCAATAATTTCTGGAAAAAAACTATTGTTTCGGGCATGCATTGAAGGGGTTTAAAAAAAATAATTTAGTTCAATACTGCAGTAAAAATGCAATTTTGTACAGAATTCATTGATTTTTCAAATTGTCCAACAACAATACAACAATATCGCACGCTAGCCTAGGGGCTAATGCGGTCTCGATCAACTAGATTAGTTGAGAGAATTCGTTATCGATATTGTTTTCGGCACATTTTGCATGTTGTAGGATAAGTACAACGATACAACGTGCCCCAATGCTGAGTCGAGAAAATTTCCAGCTCGAAAAGTTCCTCGACCTGATCGGGAATCGAACCCGAGATCACAACCGTGTGGGAGAGCTAGCCGACCGACATCGCTAACCACAGAACCACGAGGACCACAAATTGCCCAAAGTAGGCCTGAATTAACAAACAACCTTTTGACCGCTATATGATTATTTTTTTCTATTTCGAAAAAAAAATCATGAATGTTGCAGACATGTCCGAGTTAAATATGAGTGAAAAACATTTAATTACATTTACTATGGTATAGGATAAAATCACATTAAGTTGGAAAACTTGAAAAAGGGTTAAAAGAAGCCCCGCACGATGGTATATAATATTTTGTTTTTCCGGAAAAATATACTCCAACAAAATTGTTAAAGAAAATTAAAATTTGTTCGAACCATCACAAACAAATTTAATTTGCTTCTATTTTTGATTTCTCCAAGTTCAGTTAAATATTATTGGTTAGCTAAAAATGTATATTTTTCCAAGAAAAAAAAAATCAGATTCATAAAAAGTGAGCTTTTAGACATATTTAATTTATAGTTATATGTTTGAGTTTTTTTATTATCCAGCATTTTAATATAAAAACACTTTTTGTAATTTCTCAAGATACAACTAGTTGTGTGATTCCAGATTCTAATGGAATCAAGTTTTATTCTTAAACAAACGATTTCAACGATTTTTTTTTCTAAAAGTTTCTCTCCATATATTTCGAACCACACGATCAATCTATATTGATTTCAGTAGTTAATGGTTGGAAAACAGTCTGTGTATTTGACATTAAAAAAGCAAAAAGCTTTGGTGTTACATTCCGATTCTGAACTCGACCTTCTGTTTATTGTCCACAGACTTCGCAGCTAACTGTTTAGTGTACAGGACAATTACGGGACTAGCGCTACGACTGGCTTGTTGCCCCAGCATCGTACCAAGGGACCAATCTGACATTGATTTTTGTTTAAATTTATCACGAAATCTCTGAGGCGAAGGAATTTTATTATTTTCATATTTTGATACAATAAAAATCCGTTTATTAGAAATTCTTTAAAACTTTAAATAAAAATTGAGCCAATCAGAGAAAAGTGAGTTCAGTATGAAAGGATTGCTTATACATATACACATAGTACATACACACTTACAGAAAATGATCAGTTCGTCGAACTAAGTCGAGTGATATAAGACACGTCCCGTCAAACCTTTTCTAGAACTAGTTCTAGACAGAACTAGTAGAAATGTAAATTTTTAAGAAACAAAACCCTTTCATAGTTTCCCCTGATAAAGGCACCAACATGTGCTGAAACGTTGGGACGAATATGAACATTTTACGTTCTGAATTTGGAGATTAATAACTGCTAAGTCAGAATCCAATAATAACTTTTCTAGTTCTTTGGTTTTGACAGTTATTGTTTGACCTCGATCTCGATTGTCGACCTCAAATAATACAAGTTCCTTTGTAAAACTTTGTTTGAAACCGCAGACTCCGCTGGTGTTTGGCCTCTAGAACACTCTTGAATCGTCGACTCCAGCACTTGCTCAAGAGTAAGCATGGATGGTTCATGTACATGGAAATCGGTCTTTTCAGCAGACTTTTCTGCTGTCTGATCTACCTTGATCAAGTTGTGGGCTTTCTCCTTGATGCTCTTGAGCAATTGCGTTCTAGTTGAAACACATGCTTGGTATTCTTCTTGATATGTGAGAAGAGCAGAGTGAATATTCATCGTTTACTTTTTGTCCAGCATGAGAACAGCGTGTAGCAATTTTTTGCACTACACCTTTTTTGTTTCGTGTTGTGTCTCTGTTGTTCGCAGAAAAACTAACACACTTGCTGCTTACACCACAACTGAGTGAAACAAAAGTGACGAATCACTCTAGAGAGAATACACAGGGGTACGCCGCGGTGTACACTGCTGAGATAAATTTGGTAGAATTCGAAAAGCAAACATGCGTGACGGGCGGCTGAATTTTTTTTTCAGCTTTGAAAGGCAAAGCAAACAACGCAATCCACTCTTCTACCTAGACTTTCCCTCATTTGATAATTACTCAGAAACACAGTGAAAGCACTGCAGTGAGCTCAGTTGTGTAGTTTTTGTCCTTCCGTTTGAGAAATATCATACCAGTTTATTATCTCTCTGGAGAAATATTACAGATTCCAAGCGGTGTTTTTTGCGGGCTTCTCAGATACACACGTTTCGCGGCTCTCTTCAAGTCAGTGCGTCGCTCTACCCACTGGTGTGAAAGATATTCTTCTACACGGTAGTGTTCCTTCGAGGAGAAAAGACAAGCCTGTTAGAATATGTAGTTCTGGGGTGGACGAAAGACTCTTGTTGCTCAAGAACATCATGATCGAAATAAGCTCTTTACTCCGTAATTTTCTGGATCACTTCACAAGGGTGTCCTATATTTAATTGTAAATAGGAGATTTGTGAAGTTTATGGGCCCGATACTGTAACGATGCTCACAGCACAGTGTTGGTTTGATCGATTTCGTTCTGGTGTAGTGGCTGTCGAAGATACACCCCGTACTGGTATCGTCATAGAAACCGATAAAATCGTGGAAATCATCCAAGTAGACCGGCATGTGAGCAATCGCTCGATTGGCCAACTGGGTATAGACCATAAAACTGTTTGGAACCATTTACAGAAGATTGGATTCCATTGGAAGATTGGCATTGGAAGATTGGATGTTTGGGTGCCACACGAGTTGACGCAAAAAAAAACCTCTTAGACCGAATCCACGCCTGCGATGCACTGCTGAAACGAAACTAACTCGGCCCATTTTAAAACGGATGGTGACTGGTGATGAAAAGTGGATCACGTACGACAACCTCAAGCAAAAAAAAATCGTGGTCCAAGTGCGGTGAACCGGCCCAAACCATTGCCAAGCCTGGATTGACGGCCAGGAAGGTTTTGCTGTGTGTTTGGTGGGATTGGAAGGGAATCATCCACCATGAGCTACTCAAGTATGGCCAGACCCTCAATTCGGTTCTCTATTGTACGCAACCGTTTGAAGCAGGCGATTGACCATAAGCGGCCAGCATTGGTCAATTGTTTTCCACCAGGACCAGACACCAGGTTGTCTGTATTGGCGATATGACGCATTTCTAGCATTGGTAGTGCCCATGTGTGCCTGCTTCTGTCTATTATTTCTACCTTGGTGAGGTCGAACATGTGTTGGTGTTTAATGATGTGTTTCATCAGGGCTGTTTTGCACCCGAGGTTAACCGAGGTTTTTTATTAACTTTTTACGTTAAATACAGTTTTTTTTTGAAAAGGGTCACCAAAACGGCCGAAACGTCGGGCAATTTTGCTAGATTGTCGTGTTTTTCCTTCCTAAAGACTGAGAAAGCCAAAAGACAGACCAACCTTTACATCTTTTATGATCCGCCAGAAGCTACGGGAGCTCGGATGGGATGTCCTATCGCACCCACCGTATAGTCCGGACCTGGCACCAAGTGATTACCATCTCTTCCGGTCCATGCAAAACGCTCTTGGTGATACAAAGTTGGCATCAAAAGGGGCTTGCGAAAACTGGTTGTCTGAGTTTTTTGCAAATAAGGAGGGGGGTTTTATAAAGGGGGAAAAGTGAAGTTGCCTTCTAAATGGCAACAAGTTGGCGAACAAAATGGCGTATATTTGACTTAAATCGGATAATTCTAAGTATGTTAAATAAAGCGCCAAATTTCGATCAGAAATACGACTTTTTTTTTTTCATAATCATAATATATTTATAGATTCTGTGCCGAACACGCATCAGTACTGGACGTGTTTGGTGATCGGTCCGATAGAGTATAAAACAAAAGACGTGTGAACAAGTGTTGGCATTGTTTGCCTGGTCGAGTGAAATAAATCCGGGTTCAAAGTCGTTCCTTTGTGCAACTGTTTCGCATCGTGACTGCCAGCTGGTGCGTAAGCCGATTTGGCTGCTGGCTGGATTGTGCTACAGCAGTGGACGAGACACAAACGAGGAAAAAGAAGAAGCCATCAGTGTCAGCGAGTCGTATCGCTGTGTGGAGTGATCTCACACCTGGCTCGCTGCTGGTGGCTGTTTGGTGCTGCTGTATTGGTGCTGCTGGCTGTAACGGCTGCTACTTCGAACGATCGGACAACCAACCTTACTGGAAGGGAGAAATAAAAAGGTACGTGTTCTTGTCAGCGCTAGTGCGCTAAACATAGCGCGATGGATGTAGATCCCTCGCCCCCCGCGCCACCATCCCCGAACCCCTCTGACCCTGACCCTTCTGTTACCCCCTCCCCTGTTCATTCTTCAGTCCCCCCTCGCCCCAGGCTTTACCCAGACGGAGCCCAGGGCAGCTATACTGTTTATTTTCGGCCAAAGGCAGGACCGAAATCGAAAAAGTTGAACCTCTTGCAGATTTCTAAAGACCTGACGAAGGAGTACAAGGGCGTGACCGAAATTTCCAAGGTCCGGCCTAACAAGCTCCGTGTCGTGGTCGGTAACCTGAAAGAGGCCAACGATATAGCTTGCTCTGAGCTCTTCACACGCGAGTATCGCGTTTACATACCCGCACGAGACGTGGAGATCGACGGTGTCATAACCGATTCGAGTCTGTCCGTCGAGTGTATACTGCAAAGTGCCAAAGGGTGCTTTAAGAACAAAACGTGTCCCGAAGTAAAGGTGCTCGACTGCAAGCAATTGCGGTCAGCATCGATCATCGGTGGCAAAACAGTATACACTCCGTCAGACTCGTTTCGAGTTACGTTCGCCGGGTCTGCACTACCAAGCCACGTCTCGATCCACCGGGTTCGTCTCCCTGTGAGGCTCTACGTGCCCCGCGTCATGAACTGCCTGAACTGCAAGCAGTTAGGCCATACAGCCGCCTACTGCTGCAATAAGGCACGTTGTGGCAAGTGTGGGGAGTCTCATGCGGAAGATTCTTGCAGTGTTAACGCTGAAAAGTGTATTCACTGCGGAGAAAATCTGCATGAGCTCTCGACATGTGCGGTGTACATGCAGCGCAGGGATAAAATAAAACGGTCTCTCAAAGAGCGTTCAAAGCGTTCCTACGCTGATATGCTGAAGAAGACCGTTACCATTTCTCCCGTTACTTCGAACCCCTTCGATCTGTTGCCCTCTGAGGAAACCGATTCTGACGATTCACCAGCGGGAGCATCTTACGCCAATCCTGGGGAGTCTAGAAAGAGGAAAAATATTTCCTCTCCTAAACTTCCCAGAAAAGGTCCTAAGATTTCTCAAAGTGAAATGAAAGTTACAAACAAACCAAACAGTGCTGCGGAAAAACCGAAGCAAACTCCTCCTGGGCTGGCAAATTTAAAGTCCCAGAAGGAGTTCCCAGCACTGCCAGGAACATCTAAAACCCCAGTTGCTCCTTTTACACTCCCAGTTGATGAAACAAACTCTGGATTAGTGAAATTTTCTGACATTGTGGACTGGATTTTTGAAACTTTCAATGTACCCGATCCAATTAAAATTTTTCTTACAGCATTCCTCCCAACAGTTAGATCATTTTTGAAGCAGTTGACTGCCCAATGGCCTCTCCTTGCAGCGATTGTATCCTTCGATGCCTAATTCAACTGCGTATATGAAGGATTCTATCTCTGTCTTACAGTGGAATTGTAGAAGTATTTTACCAAAAATTGATTCGTTTAAAGTTTTGATAAATAAAAACAAATGCGATGCATTTTCCCTTTGTGAAACTTGGCTTACTTCAAATATTGATCTCAACTTCCATGATTTTAATATTATTCGCCTTGATCGAGACACCCCATATGGAGGAGTACTTTTAGGGATTAAAAAGTGCTATTCTTTCTATCGTATTAACCTCCCCTCGATTCCAGGCATCGAAGTTGTCGCATGTCAAATGACAATACAAGGTAAAGAGCTTTGTATTGCCTCAATATATATTCCCCCCAGAGCACAGGTTGGGCAACGGCTGCTCTTTGATTTAATAGAACTTCTTCCCTCGCCACGTTTGATTTTGGGAGACTTCAACTCTCATGGCGTGGCTTGGGGTTCCCCATACAATGATAACCGCTCCTCTTTAATCTATAACCTTTGCGATGACTTCGACATGACTATTTTAAACAACGGTGAAATGACACGTATCCCGAAACCTCCAGCGCGCCCAAGCGCTTTGGATCTATCCTTATGTTCGACGTCGCTACGGTTGGATTGCACATGGAAGGTAATCCTCGATCCTCACGGTAGCGACCATCTGCCTATTCTTATTTCAATTACTAACGGGTCAACTCGCATGCGACCAATTGACATTCCGTATGACCTCACACGAAATGTCGATTGGAAGTTATACGAGGAAATGATTTCAAAAGCGGTCGAGTCGATTCAACATCATTCACCACTTGAAGAATACAACCTCCTCGCGGGCTTGATTCTCGACGCCGCGTTGCAAGCCCAAACGAAGAAATATCCCGGCGTAACGATCAAAGAACGGCCTCCCACTCCGTGGTGGGACCAAGAGTGCTCCGATGTCTACACGCAAAGATCCGACGCGTTTAAGGCCTACCAGACGGGAGGTATACCTGGCGACTATTTACGGTATTCGGAGCTTGATACCAAGCTTAAAAGCTTGGCTAAAGCAAAGAAACGTGGATATTGGCGTCGGTTCGTGAACGAGACGTCGAGGGAGACATCGATGAGCACTCTTTGGAACACAGCCCGAAGAATGCGGAATCGCGTAACGGTCAACGAAAGCGAGGAGTCTTCAAGTAGGTGGATATTTGATTTTGCCA
This sequence comes from Wyeomyia smithii, assembly GCF_029784165.1. Taxonomy (NCBI): domain Eukaryota; kingdom Metazoa; phylum Arthropoda; class Insecta; order Diptera; family Culicidae; genus Wyeomyia; species Wyeomyia smithii. The sequence continues at coordinate 107,019,084 of NC_073696.1, forward strand.
GGAAAGTATGTCCGGACTCTGTTCCTGAGCAAAATATTGTTCGCGATGCGTCTCCGGGCCACGACGCGATAGAATCACCTTTTACGATGGCAGAACTTTCAGTTGCCCTCCTGTCCTGTAACAATAACGCGCCTGGATTAGATAGAATCAAATTCAACTTGTTGAAGAATCTACCCGGCAATGCCAAGAGGCGCTTGTTGAACTTGTTCAATAAGTTCCTGGAGCAAAACATTGTACCGCAGGATTAGAGGCAAGTGAAGGTGATCGCCATCCAAAAACCAGGGAAACCAGCTTCTAATCACAACTCTTATAGGCCGATTGCAATGCTATCCTGTATCCGGAAATTGATGGAAAAAATGATACTCCGTCGTTTAGACCACTGGGTCGAATCAAATGGTCTACTATCAGAAACTCAATTTGGCTTCCGCCGTGCCAAAGGGACGAATGATTGTCTTGCGTTGCCTTCAACAGATATTCAGCTGGCGTATGCTCGTAAAGAACAAATGGCGTCTGCGTTCTTGGACATTAAGGGGGCTTTTGATTCCGTTTCTATTGACATTCTTTCGGGTAAACTTCACCGACAAGGATTTTCTCCAATTTTGAACAATTTTTTGCACAATTTGTTGTCCGAAAAGCACATGCATTTTACGCATGGCGATTTGGCAACTTTTCGCATTAGCTACATGGGTCTTCCCCAGGGCTCATGTTTAAGCCCCCTTCTTTACAACTTTTATGTAAATGACATCGACGAATGTCTGGCAAATTCATGCACGATAAGACAACTTGCAGACGACAGTGTAATCTCTGTTACAGGAGCCAAAGCTGCCGATTTGCAAGGACCATTGCAAGATACCTTGGACAATTTGTCTGCTTGGGCTTTACAGCTAGGTATCGAATTCTCTCCGGAGAAGACTGAGATAGTAGTTTTTTCTAGGAAGCATGAACCTGCTCAGCTTCAAACACAATTAATGGGTAAAACGATTTCTCAGGTTTTGGTACACAAATATCTTGGTGTCTGGTTCGACTCTAAAGGCACCTGGGGTTGTCACGTGAGGTATCTGATGAAAAAATGTCAACAAAGAGTGAATTTTCTTCGTACAATAACCGGACAATGGTGGGGAGCCCATCCAGGAGACCTTATAAGGCTTTACCAAACAACGATATTGTCTGTTATTGAATACGGGTGTTTCTGCTTCCGCTCCGCAGCAAACACACATTTGATCAAACTGGAGCGAATACAATATCGTTGTTTGCGTATCGCCTTAGGTTGCATGCAGTCGACCCATACGATGAGTTTGGAGGTTTTAGCTGGAGTACTACCATTGAAAAACCGCTTCTGGAGCCTGTCTTCTCGTATTCTAATCAAATGTGAGGTCTTGAACCGTCCCGTGATTGAAAATTTTGAAAGGTTAATCGAACTTAATTCTCAAACCCGTTTTATGACATTGTATTTCAATCACATGTCCCAAAATATTAACCCTTCTTCGAATATTCCAAATCGTGTCGACTTATCAAATACTTCTGATTCTACTGTGTTTTTCGATACATCCATGATAGAAGAAACTCGTGGAATCCCGGATCATTTACGCGTGCAGCAGATCCCTAAAATTTTTTCCAATAAATATCGAAACATCAACTGCGACAATATGTACTACACTGACGGATCACTTCTTGATGGGTCCACTGGCTTCGGTATCTTCAATAACAATTTAACCGTCTCCCATAAGCTCGATAATCCTGCTTCTGTTTACGTCGCAGAATTAGCTGCAATTCAGTACACCCTAGGGATTATCGAAAAAATGCCCACGGACCATTATTTCATCTTTACGGACAGTCTCAGTTCCATTGAGGCTCTCCGATCGATGAAAGATGTTAAGCACTCTCCGTATTTCCTGGGGAAAATACGGGAACATCTGAGTGCTTTATCCGAAAAATCTACTCAGATTACCTTAGCGTGGGTCCCTTCTCACTGCTCGATACCGGGTAATGAGAAAGCGGACTCTTTGGCTAAGGTGGGCGCAACAAACGGTGATATTTATGAAAGACCAATTGCCTTTAATGAATTTTTCGCACTTGTACGTCAGAATACGATCATCAGTTGGCAAAATGCTTGGACCAGAGGGGAATTGGGAAGGTGGTTACATTCCATAATCCCCAAAGTATCGACGAACCCGTGGTTCAAGGGGTTGGATGTAGGTCGGGATTTCATTTGCGTGATGTCCCGGCATATGTCCAATCACTATAGATTTGACGCGCTCCTCCGTCGTGTTGGGCTCGGGGAAAGTGGTATCTGTGCCTGTGGTGAAGGTTATCACGACATAGAGCATGTGGTTTGGTCATGCCCTGTACACCGTGACGCCAGGTCTAAATTAATAGCTTCCCTGCAGGCCGAGGGTAGACAGCCGGCTGTTCCTGTTCGTGATGTCTTGGCGAGCCGTGACCTATCCTACATGTCCCTTATATACGTTTTCCTGAAATCCATCCACGCCCCAGTCTAGTCCCGTTCCCCTCCGTCTACACCCAACAAAACGACAAGAACACGTTTGAACCTTAAGCACAAAACCAGCAACCAGACCCCGCACAATAGAACCAGGACCCAAGGACTACGAGCCTCTGTCCCAACTCACGACATCGTGGCTCAGCAGAACGAATCCATACATGCCATTCGACGATTATCAGACGACCATTGAACAACAAAACACTGATTGGAAATCCCATGCTAGTTTTGAGTTAGACTTAATTTCAGCTCGTAGTCGGCAGCGAGGATAAAAAATTTGCTTTAGTTTTTAAGTCATCAGATATAATTGGCGCCGTTAAACATTAAATTGTATTTGTGCCGTGTCAAATAAATGTTATGTGAAGAAAAAAAAAAAAATAATATATTTATAATATATTCAGAGGAATTCGAGAATCCAATTTCTGTTCCCGGGGAGCGGGATTTCCGGGAAAAGATATCTTCCGGCAAATCGTTTCCGAGATCGCAAACCCCATTTAAGAGAAAGGCAAAAATATTGAAAGAATTTACTATAACCACCAACTTTAATAAATCACATGAGTTCGATCGCTGGCCCAGAATACGTATACGAGAAAGTTTGCAGGTTAAGTATGATTGTAAACCTAGAGCGATGTTCTAAAACCGGACAACTTATGGTGTGAAACATTTCATTGGCGCCATTGCTTGCGATATTCAACAACACACAATAATGAACATGAAAATAATTACTACTGAAACTCTCATTGACTGTAACATATTATTTCTTTAAATCAGTAATTTAGTTGTGTCGTTGATATATTTCAGAGGATTTCGGAAAAAAGTCAAAGGTAAAATTTTTTTTCTGATGTCACTTCGTGTGATTTCAGTCGATGCCGACTAATCACATCATACTACACATTGCAATACTAAACAAACACCCGTATAATCACATCATTACGTAAACTACCCTATTGATGCCACAACACATGCCAAACAAATTGATTCATAAAAAATATCTAAGTTTTAATTACAAGTAACTACGTACACCGGAGCTTCAACTAGGTAACACTAGCAAAGGCTCAAGCATCTGGCAATTATCTCAATACACAACAAACCTTTCGCAATGCGAAGCCCCACGACATCGATTCAAACGAGATTGATTAATTGGTTGAAAGCCTATAATTCAGGAATATAAAGTCACCTCCCGGAATTTTCGTTCCGCATACAAGTCACATGTTTACATTCGTATGGCCCCCGCGTGGTCTACCGTAGCCCAGCTGCCAATAATCATTAATATCGACATAATCACCGAGAGCAGCATCCTGTCTACCCTGCTGGGCTCGGGGATGAGTAGTTACTCAGTTGTCCTACCTTCCGGTTGCAGCGGGAACATTTCGTCCAAAAATATCAAATATCAATGCCCACACTCCACACAGGCTACCGTTCGCACGTGAATCAGTACGAAACCTCCTGTGTTACATCGATTGTGGTGATTTTACGCCGCGGGATGCCTTCCCATATAATACTCAGCAAGGTTGGTCGCCGAAAGCTATAGAGCTGTGTCCCGCTGGGTCGCCGAAGTGATTTCGGAGAGTCGGCTCTTTTCCATTACCAGATTAAGTCTTTTTATTCATCCAATCGGGAGAAATCATCTTAATTTATAAATAAAGAGCAACGCTAGTGCGTCCCGAGTACGGAAGAGGAATCCCTCCTGGTTTTGTTTTGAGCAACCCTCGGCTTGAAATGCTACCGGAAAATGGTACGGGGGTGATTTCATTTTTAAGGCTGCTACAAATCCATTGAAGATCGTCCGTGACACTGCTGGAAGAAGTGTAGCTACGTACGGCTGGAAAAGGGCCCCCTGGGGAGACACAAAAGTTTTATTCTCACATTAGGAGCTGTTATGAGCCGAGCAGCAGCGCCTAATGCAACGATCATCATCATTTTCGCCACAGGCCGAGATAGAATGTACAATCGGTGCACAATTTTAGCATTTCATGATAAAAGGCAACGAGTTCACTGGTAGGTGGATTGTTGTTTCAAGAAATAGGTACGGCTGAGCATTACGGTAGAGTGGTAGCCAACAGTAATCCCAGCGGGTTGTTGCAAACAAGATATTGGGTATAGTTTCCCTGGCAAGCGGTATGATCATCATAATAATCGACGCCATTAAAACGAAATGTCTTAATCTTCAACGTGGATGGCACCGCCGCCCGTTCGGTGGCAATTCAGGCTCCATTACACGCTACAAAATGCTTCGCCAGGCAGTAGGTTTATCGCGAAAATTGTTCGCTACACATCAAACAGAATTGTGGTAACACCTGATGCACTTAAGCGAGAGCAAAAAGTTAATGTGTTTTTTACATTGTGCTGAAAATTAAGCTGATTTTTTGTGTTGATTAAATAGATAGGAATGTACAGTGCACAGAACGGTATTATCAATGTTTTATCGAGTGCACTTTAATGCGTTGTGCATAGGTACTGTGTATTCATATAACAATTTGTGTAAGAGCAACACTAATGGATGTCTTATAAAAGATCTTGTTTTGCAAATGATGATGCAAGCTTTGTTGTTTGATTTAAAATATAGTTCAAACTTGAAGTATGTTCTATGAGTCCCTAATTTTCAAGTACTAATATGAATTGTCCTTTGCCAAACATTCGGTAGTCTCAAAACAGAACAAACAAGTTTAAATTGGAGAACATCCTAATCGTACATTGAGAAACGAACATGTGGCATGCGGAAAGGGTAGTTTATCCGTTCCTTGTGCTGACAGGCAAAACAATCACGTTTTCTGACAGGATTAAAAACTACCGCGCGTCAATACACACAAGCAAAAGTGCATAATACAAAAAAAAAACCCCGAAGCCGAAAAATCCGTCCATCAGCTTTCAGTTCTCGTTGTTGCGGAAACACTCCAGTCGCCCTCGGGCTGTGCTTGTTTACTTGTGTCATATGTTAATTTTTCACGACTGATTATGTTGTTTGGCATTCCACTTGTTCCACTTGATTACAGCTGACAGTGTCACCATGCAGGCAAAAGGCAACCATGAGAAGGGCTTGTGCGTTGATTGCAGCGCTCGCAAAAAACAACGAGTAGGTATGGGCGGGAGGGTTCATCTCCCTTAGGTACATGCATAGAGACGTGTCCGATGTAATTTCATCCTTGCGCAAACAATTCATCGTGATGCTGTCAAGTATCAACTGTCAGTATGTGTAAGTGTCACACAAAACGCTGGAGCATGGTGGACAGTTGATAGTTTCGATCACGAATGGATGATGGAAAGTCCGAATGGCCAATTATCAAAAGTACTGCCAAATCAGGTTGATTCGGAAAACTAAGTTGTCAGATGACATGAATATTCATGCAACAAACTTAACAGGACGGTTATAGACAACATAGTGAGGATAATTTACCAACAATTTTTTTTTTTGTGTGTATTAGGCAACTTTTAACTACTTGGTCATTCAGGTGTTAACCAACAATTTGAATTTTCTCCCATTAACTAAATTAAAAATTAAAAATAAGACTATCAAATTTTTTATTCTTCTAGTTGAGTTATTATTTGTTTTTTAATCCGGTTTAGGTATAAGTATTTTATTTTTATTTTTTCGTTTTTACAATTCATCCGCGTTGGCTTATTACATTGGTTAACACAGATGTGGTCCTAAAGCTCAAACTAGAAAAAAAAATTAAAGATTATAGGTATTTAGCCATTCCTGTAAATATTTGTGGCCCCAGCCACTAACATTTTTTCAGAGACTTAAATGAGTTTTATCGTAAACATAACGTTGAAGCGACAAACAGCAAAGTTGTTGATAGTAAAATTGCGATTCTAAAAAACATATACACTGTAAAAATATTCTTTTTTCTGGGTCAAATATTCCAAATTGTCACGAAATCTAAAATATCTCAAAAAGTACCTTTTTTAAAATCTATTTTTTTTACACATTGAAGATGACAATATTTATTACTATCTGTCAAAATTTGGTGATGGTAAAATGAAGAACAAAAAAGTTATGGACGTTTGAATATTTTGTCATTTTCAATCAGAATTTTTTTTTGGTGTTTTTCCGTTAGATTAGATTTTTAAAAAAGGTACTTTTTAAGATATTTTAGATTTTGTGACAATTTGGAATATTTGGCCCAGTAATAAAATATTTTTATGGTGTATATATTTTTTTAGAATCGCAATTTTATTACCTACAACTTTACTGAAGACACCATTTCAATCAAACAAGTCGTTTTTCTGATACAAAATATTTTATTCATCAGTTACATTTTTGGATAGGCCCTTCTGAAACAGCAGTCGTGAGTCTACATGAAGAACTGATAATGTAGTATGACCTCTTTATCAACTGGAAACAATTGTGCAAAGTTTAAGCGAAATCGGAAAGGACATCCTAAAAAAATATTTATTTTTATTTATTTTCCATGGAATGCCTCAATGGTAAAAAACTATAATCTTTTTAGGGATGCTATTTCGAGCTTTAGGACAGCACTTTTTTCGCTTTTATCGACTGGTGTTATTTTGTTTATAAGTTTAACCTTTCTTTTACATTTGTCACATGTTTGTCTCTTTATTTTTTTTTTGAGTTGCCCCTAAACTTCAATTTTCGACCGCTTAATGTGTTTGAAAATCTCTGCAACCTTTCTTTTCCCAGTTGCCGTAAAATTTTACTGGCAGGGAAATTGTTTGAAGTCTGCTCTGATGTACCCTGTATCACGCAATCAAACTTCGTCAGGATCTTCACAAACAACTTTCGCGATTGTTGTCTGGTACAGCTTTTTTTTTTTTTTTTTTAAGGGGGGATTTGTTAGTAGCTTAAGTATTTATGATAAATATTAGTAAATAATGAGTATGTGTGTCCAATCACAAATGGTGACTTCTCAACACTGTTAGAAATTTGTAATTTTCATTATTAGGATTTGTTTGCTTTCGCAATTAGGACTTATCGTTCGTAGGGATTTAAACCTACTTGTCAGAAAAGGGGAAGTAAACTTACAACTAACTTAATTGCTAACTTATTGGCTATAAAGAGAGCTTATCGTAGCAATTGAGGATTGCAACGATTTTTGTCGAAAATTGTTAATAATTTTATTTGACATAGCTTCTAATGGTTCAACACCAGTAAGTCTATGTAATTCGAGTGTACCAAACCAAGGAGGACGCTTCAAAATCATTTTCAGAATTTTATTCTGAATCCTTTGGAGCGTTTTCTTCCTTGTTGAACAGCAACTTGACCAGATCGGTACAGCATAAAGCATTGCTGGTCTAAAAATTTGTTTGTAAATCAAAAGTTTGTTCTTTAAACAAAGTTTAGAATTCCTGTTAATGAGAGGATATAAACATCTCGTATATTTGATGCACTTGGCTTGTATATTCTCTATGTGCTCTTTGAAAATAAGTTTTTTATCGTTAATTAGTCCCAAGTACTTAACCTTGTCAGACCAACTTAAAATAACCCCATTCATCTTGACAACGTGATTATTGTTTGGCTTGAGGAAAGAAGCTCTAGGCTTATGGGGAAAAATTATCATTTGAGTTTTAGAAGCATTGGGTGAGATTTTCCACTTTTGCAAGTAGGAAGAAAAAATATCTAAACTTTTCTGCAATCGACTGCATATGACACGAAGACTTTTTCCTTTTACGGAAATGCTTGTGTCATCGCAGAACAATGACTTTGTGCATCCTGGAGGCAAATCAGGAAGATCTGAAGTGAATATGTTGTACAGGACTGGACCCAAGACTGAACCTTGAGGTACACCTGCTCTGACAGGAAATCTATCAGATTTTGAATTCTGATAGACAACCTGCAGAGTTCAGTCAGTAAGATAATTTTTTTAAATTTGATTAGGAAAATTGTAAAATTAAAAGTTTGCAATTTCGCAATCAAACCTTTATGCCAAACACTGTCGAATGCTTTTTCTATGTCTGAAAGAGCAGCTCCAGTGGAATAACCTTCAGATTTGTTAGCTCGTATCATATTAGTAACTCGGAGCAATTGATGAGTTGTGGAATGCCCATGGCGAAATCCAAACTGTTCATTTGCAAAAATTGAATTTTCGTTGATGTGTGACATCATTCTGTTAAGAATAATTCTCTCAAACAGTTTACTTATTGAAGAAAGCAAACTGATTGGTCGATAACTTGAAACTTCTGCTGGGTTCTTATCCGGTTTTAAAATTGGAGTAATTTTTGCATTTTTCCATAATTTGGGAAAATATGCAATTTTGAAGTCTGGTACAGCTTGCTTGCGACATCTTGGGCGGAAAGGTTGGGATTCCGCTACAAACTGCTGGCCACTCTTTTCGTCGTTTTTGCGTCTTTCAGATTTCGGTTTCCCCCAGATCCCGTCTTCCTGTAACGTTCTCCGAAAACTTTGATTACGCAATTGACGGTTGATTTGGCCACATTCAACAATTTTACCAACTTGGCGTGCAAGTTGTTCGGACTGAGGAGCAAATGTCGAAATCGAGCAAAAGACATAATACTATACACACACAACTTCAAAATGAAGGGTGTTCATTTTTTTTTTATTTTCGACTAGCTGACCCGGCAAACTTCGTCCCGCCTATTTTAGTGTTTAATTTAAAAATTTTAAAATTTCACGTTATTTTCGTTGTTTTCCAAAAACTGAAAGTGGTCATCTTCTAATTCAATATGGTGTCCAGAGTCAATGCTTGGCTTCTCTACATCAATTCGATTACGGACATATCCATATGTAGTAGTATTCGGTTATTTTCGGCTGTTTCCCAGAAGTTGTCATTTTTTGATCCAAACTGTCGTCTAAGGTTAAATTATAGCTCCTTGCATCATTATGGATCCGGTGATACTCATATTGGGTGGTATTTGGTCACTTTGGGCTATTTTTCAGGAACCGTAAGTCGCCATCTTGGATTTAAAAATGGCATTTGGAGACGATTTCTGGCCCATGAGCGTCATTCTGGTTGGTCATATTAGGCTGTTTTTGTCACCATCTTCGAATTCAAAATGTTGTCTGTGGTCGATTCTAGCTCCTGTGTATTGATCTTGTAACCTGTGCGGTTACAATTTTAGCATCGAGTGGAAAATTCACTTAATTATGTGTAACGCTGCAACAAGAGCGTGTACGCGTAAAAATAACCCTAACTTTGGGTACTGCTGCGAGAGTGTATAAGTGAAAATTACCCGCATTTGGGCACTCCCGCAGCAGCGTGTACTTGTTATGACAGTTCTCACCACTTGCGCTGAATATCGTTCACGTAAATTCGTTTAAATTCGTTCGTTTTTTCGTTTGTGAACGATATTGTCGCGTTTAGTAGGGCCGATAATTTTTATTTTATATTTTTGAATTAATGTTTAGGGTTAGATAGGCCGGAATTTCTCTCTAGCTGCGGAAAAGTGGTGTGCTGAGTGCTAACTAAGACGTCACGGCGGGTTTGTTGTGGTCGGCAACATAGGCAGCCATCGCGGGATGATCAGTTTAGCCTCGATCACGGTAGGACACATACGTCGCGTTTTGTTATTGTTTAATAAGTGCGCGTTTACTGTTTTATATTTACAGTTTGTGTTTTTGATTTGTGTTCCGCTGCTACGTGAAGACCAGCGAAGGTTGTTCCGCTGGCCCGTGATTCGAGTGTTTGTGTTTGGTGTTTGCTCGCCGAGTAGGGTAAGCTACGCTATTGGCTACCCCCGGCTAATTGCCAAGGAGCAGAAGGAAAAGACACCACCCCGCCGGAGATTGCTGCAGCAAGCGCTGTTGGATACCGCCAGACCGACGTCGAGCAGCAGCGTCGCCGCAGCCTCCCCTTCCCACCACAAAACAGCAAGAGGAAAAGGACGGAATAAACGCGGATAAGTTTTTGTTTATTTTGTTTGTTTTTTTTCATTAGTGTTCTAGCAAAAATCCGAAATCCGATAGAGGTACACGCCGCCCTGTAAGGGTCTGCCGGGAAAATTGAAATACGCAACCCGAAGAGTAGCTAGCTGCCCTCTGCAGTTAGCTTTTTTATTAGTGTGTAGGGTAACCCCCACTAATAATCTGGTTCCGAAGATACTCATATTGTATGGAAATCGGCCATTTTTGGCTGTTTTTAAAAACCGGAAGTTGCCATCTTACAATTCATAATGGTGTCTGAGGTCAGTTTTCAGCTTCATTCTCGTTCCAGAGATACTCATATTGGGTGGTATTTGGTCACTTTAGGCTGTTTCCCAGACACCGGAAGCCGCCATCTTACAATTTAAAATGTTGTCTGAGGTCGATTTGTGGCTTCAGTGCATCATAGCAATTCCGGAAATACCCATATTGGGTGGTATTATATCTATTTCAAAATGGCATTTGGAAACAATTTCTGGCCTCTGAGCGTCAATCTGGTTGAAGAAACACTCTTATTGAGTGGTATTTGGTCAATTTCAGCTGTTTTCCAGACACCGGAAGTCGCCATCTTACAATTCAAAATGTTGTCTGAGGTCTATTTGTGGCTTCAGTGCATCATAACAATCCCGGAAATACCCATATTGTTTTCCAGACACCCGAAGTCGCCATCTTACAATTTAAAATGTTGTCTGAGGTCGATTTGTGGCTTCAGTGCATCATAACTATTCCGGAAATACGCATATTGAGGGGTATTAGGTCATTTTCCGCTGTTTTTCGGAAACCGGAAGTGGCCATCTTGGATTTCAAAATGGCATTTAGGAACAATTTCCGGCCTCTGTGCAACAATCTGGCTAAAGAAACGCTCATATTGAGTGGTATTTGGTAATTTTCGGCTGTTTTCCAGACACCGGAAGTTGCCATCTTACAATTCAAAATGTTGTCCGAGGTCAATTTGTGGCTTCAGTGCATTATAACAGTCCAGGAAATACCCATATTGGGTGGTATTTGGTCATTTGCCGCTGTGTTTCAGAAACCGGAAGTTGGCATCTTGGATTTCAAAATGGCATTTGGAATCAAATTCTGGCCTCTGAGCGTCAATCTGGCTGAAGAAACACTCATATTGATAATCCCGGAAATACCCATATTGAATGGTATTTAGTCATTTGCCGCTATTTTTCAGAAACCGGAAGTCGCCATTTTGGATTTCAAAATGGCATTAGGAGACAATTTCTGGCCTCTGAGCGTCAATCTGGCTGAAGAAACACTCATATTGGGTGTTATTTGGTCATTTTCGGCTGTTTTCCAGACACCGAAAGTCGCCATTTTACAATTCGAAATGTTGTCTGAGGTCGATTTGTGTCTTCAGTGCATCATAACAATTCCGGAAATACCCATGTTGGGTGGTATTAGGTCATTTGCCCCTGTTTTCAGAAATCGGAAGTTGCCATCTTGGATTCTATAATGGCATTAGGAGACAATTTTTGGCCTCTGAGCGTCAATTTGGTTGAAGAAACATTCATATTGGGTGGTATTTGGTCATTTTCGGCTGTTCTCCAGACACCGGAAGTTGCCATCTTGGATTTCAAAATGGCATTTGGAAACAATTTCTGGCCTCTGAGCGTCAATCTGGTTGAAGAAACACTCATATTGGGTTGTATTTGGTTATTTTCGGCTGTTTTCCAGACACTGAAGGCGCCATCTTACAATTCAAAATGTTGACTAAGGTCGAATTGTGGCTTCAGTGCATCATGACAATCCCGGAAATACCCATATTGGGTGGTATTTGGTCATTTGCCGCTATTTGTCAGAAACCGGAAGTCGCCATTTTGGATTTCAAAATGGCATTAAGAGACAATTTCTGGCCTCTGAGCGTCAATCTGGTTGAAGAAACACTCATGTTGGGTGTTATTTGGTCATTTTCGGCTGTTTTCCAGACACCGGAAGTCGCCATCTTAGAATTCGAAATGTTGTCTGAGGTCGATTTGTGGCTTCAGTGCATCATAACAATTCCGGAAATACAGACAGAGCTGCATTTTTATATGTTTAGATAAAAATAATACGGTAAATTGAAGTTGACCTATCTTTAACCGTAACATCCTTTACTACGAACGACCAAGAGGTATGGCTATCTGTAGCACTTATTACTGTAATATCCGAAAGCACACCTTGATGCACCCAAATGAGGTATCGAAGGCGTCGAATAAAGCACGATGGATATTGAGAATAATGTACAAGCTGTGAACCCGCCATCCATGGACGAGGTAAAGGAAGCTTTTGAAAGGCTAGGGAACTGCAAGGCCGCTAGGAAACACGGCATTCCCGACGGATTTTTCAAAACCGGGAGGGAACAACTGTATCGTGTCATCCATCGGATCATGCGGAGAGTGTGGTCTGATGAAGAATTGCCATCGAACTGGTTGGAAGGTCCCATACACCTGATCTACAACAAAGGTCTTGGACTGCACTAATTATCGGAGCATAACTTTTCTCTACACCGTGTACAAAATTCTTTCTCGCATTCTATTCCACAGACTGAGGCCGTCGCAGGAAACGATTGTAGGGGAATACCAATATGGTTTTCGAGGGGAAGCTCCATTACAGATCAAATGTTTATCCTTGATAAATCTCGTCTAACTTGCAGACTCGTCATTTGTTCATATACTTCAGGACAGCGTATATGACTTAGCAAAAAGAATAATGGGCGGTCACACTTATTGTTCAACATCTCATTGGACGGTGCTAGAAGCTATACGTCTGGCGTGCAAAAAAGTGGCATGCTCATTTGGAGTGATCGTCGAATTTATTCACCTGGGTACACTAGTGGCTAGCGACAATGAGGTTAGCCGTAATATAAAGAGGCGGACAGCGGCCGCAACAGGGCCTTTTACGGATTGCGTTACCTGCTAAGGTCCCTGAGCTTGTAAACCCTATAACCCTAGCCCTATTTCAACTCTTTAAAACACTGATTCTCCCGGTTACCCTCTGTGATCTGTGACGTATTTTTTGAATTATAGACCCTTTCCCGTGCCCTTCACAGAATGAAAATATCACCAATCGATTTATTGACCAATTTTACTTAATATATACTATATTTCAGGTTGTCAGTCCAGCGGCACCTAATTAGTGGGAATTTAAATTCATTTTTTCCCAGTGTGCAATGAGGGTCCTTGATATCACGTCCAATTTTTGCGATAAAACCGGCCTGTCTAGTGGCTTTAGAAACTATCGCCGTACGGTGACTCTCAAAAGTCAGTCTTTGGTCCAAGATAACGCCAAGATCGCTTACGTGATCGACTCTTTTTAGTTGATGCCCGTTAATGGCGTACGTAAAAAATATCGATGTTTGGACGGTGAAATGTGATGTGGCAAGGCATTTAGTTTACACCACGTCACGAAGCAGTCCAGTAGCGACTGTAAACGGTAGCAATCTTCGATATAACGAATCGTCAGATGCTAGCAGCGTCGTGGAAAAAAATTATGAAAAGTAGCGGCCCGAGATTACTACCCTGCGGTACACCAGATTTGTTCGTAGAGGAAGCTGAGACAACAGAACCCAGCTTAACTTGCAACGTTCTATCACACAAAAAGATTTTAACCACGTGACGAAACGTGGTAAAGCTCCTAATCGATATATTTTCTATAGCAGAATACGATGGTCGATACGATCAAAGGCGGCTTTCAGATCAGTATGAATAACATCAACTTGCGGGGGCCTAGTGTGGTTGGTAACGTCTCCGCCAACCACGCTCGACGCCTGGGTTCGAATCCCACCGCCGACATAGGTGTCGATGGTTGTGAGGTGGCGTGATCCACTCACAACCAACCCAACTGGTCTAGATTCAATCCTAGCCGACATCGGGAGATTTTCTGAGGCTAAGAATCTCTGGGATCACGCCTTCCATCGCATGAGGAAGTAAAGCCGTTGGCGCTGGTCCGTTAATAAACGGGTCGTGAGTTAGGGTCCTGGGTGTGGAGTCGCATCCCTGGGCGTCGGTGATTGGCCACAACAGTGGCGGAACTAGACCGACGGAAAATAAGCGAAAATAAAAAAAAAAACATCAACTTGCGCTTTACGCTAAATGTCAGCGATACAATTTGAAGCGAAGTCCATGAGATTCGGTGCTACGGAACGTACGGAACGACCAGGCACAAATCCATGCTGATAAGGAACCATCCACATACCACGTTGACAGATTTTAAACGATTTTGTCGACAGACAACACAGTGCCCGAAGAGTGAAACACTAGATATAACACTCGACCGAGATAGTTGCGATGTAAATTAGCCTGGTTTAAGTTCGAATAGTCCATGACGAGTGTGGCACTTGCAGTAGAGAGTTGAATAGTGTTATCATGTTGAGTTATGCCATTACTACTAACCCAAACTATCCGAGGCTGATTATAATCACCGCAAACCAAAACCGTGCTATCAGCAGAGCTGTCATCACAAAAACCACGGATGTAAGCGATATGAGCATCTATAATAGCAACATAATTGCTCTTGTCAGGAGGAATATATATATATATATATATATATATATATATATATATATATATATATATATATAAATATATATATATATATATATATATATATATATATATATATATATATATATATATATATATATATATATATATATATATATATATATATATATATATTTATATATATATATATATATATATATATATATATATATATATATATATATATATATATATAAATATATATATATATATATATATATATATATATATATATATATATATATATATATATATATATATATATATATATAAATATATATATATATATATATATATATATATATATATATATATATATATATATATATATATATATATATATATATATATATAGCACACAACAGCAGCTTTAGACCATTCATCGTGACTTTCATTTTAATAGAGAATTTTCATTTCAATTTTGATTAAATTGGGTTTGCTGTCCATGTTATAAAAAGATATTGATGTTCAATGCAACAATTCTCAACCTGGGGTACGCGTACTTCTGGGGGTACTCGAAAGCCTTTAGGGGGTACGCGATAGAAAAATCAGTAATGGCGGACAAAGCAATTTTTCTCTATAATACTTCATTTGTTTTTCAATCTTGCTCTTAAAACATGACTGTGGCAATCAAATGAATCATAGTTCAATTTTAAACCTAAACAAAACTACCACAACATGATCTACCACTACTCTCTCCCACTCTGCGAAAACATTCCAAGCCAGCGGGGTACAATCGATATGAAAATTATCGCCAAGGGATACGCGAACGAAAAAAGGTTGAGAACCGCTGCCTTAATGTATTGCCAGTTATATGGAAAAAAAGACTATTTCGTCAAATTATCCCTATGCTCTTTCGAGTATTGTGTTATCAGTTTTCAATTACTAAGGTAAGGTTCTTGTTTTTTTCTAACCTCTTTATTTACAGTTTTGCTTACAATTTACACAGATTTTGCCTTCACTTTTGAAAGCTATAGTTATTTAAAATTTTTCGTATTCTTATTAATATACTCATCCTCCTTTTGGTCCTTACATAGGCGAGACCCATTATTTATGCAACACGAAAATCCAATTTTCTGAACCCTACCCCCATCACAAAACGTTACGTAAGAAAATGAAAAACATTCAGGTAACATTTTTGACCGAGATGTGATTCTTTTTTAAACGGCTCATTGGTGTTAAAACGGATAAATTTCAATGTAAAAGGTTAACGCGGGTCTTCTACAGTTTGGTTTTATGACTAATCCATTAGTTTTTCCAACGAAATATAAAATTTGCGTTTACCTACGTTGCGCAATTTAAGTTTTGAGTGCATAAAAAATCATGGAAAAATAAGTTTCTATAAGGTAATCGCCCCTATTATATAAATTTCAACGCCTACATTCATATTATTACTTATTAAAATAAAACCTTCATATTTATCGTCATATCTTCTTCTTCTATTTATATAAAAGAGAAGATTTGTATGCATGTATGTATGTATGTTCCAGCATAACTCTCGAAGGCATGAACCGATTTCAACCAAACTTGGCATACGTGTTCTTTGTACAAAGGAAGTGGTCATAGAAACATTGGATAGGGGGAGGAATCACCCTTAAAGAAGGAGGGGACAAAAGTAATAAATTTTCATGCATAATGGAAACCTTTCATTGAAATTTGATGATTTTCGGGTTCTTGGTCATATTTGGAGGCTGGAAGTTGATGTCCAGTAGGGTGGGGAATCGTTATAAGAAAAAAATGAATCTTGATAGTAGAAAGCCAGAACCAAGTTTTTTTTATTCTATTTGGGGCCCCAAACAATCTTAAATTTATCGGAATACGATTGGTTTTGTCTCCGCTTTGCGCATTGCATTTCAAATTTATATGGAGATTTGTATGAAAAAACCAACTTTTTTGCATTCTCCATTCTAAAGAGCTCAAAATGGCTCAAACCATAGGTTTCATGACTTCAAATGGAAGGTTTTTTGATGTTCAACAGCTTGGCCGAAGACACTAAAGAGCTAGGGTGTCCTGAAAAAATACTAGAGCTGTTCAAAGTTGAGTATGTCGAAATTTATGTTGCGAATTATTTTTTCTGCCAACACTGCCATTGTACCGGCGTCAGTCAGATTTCCATCAGAAGTAACCTCTGGAACAAGTTGTAGATTCTACCTAACTGAGTGTATAAACTCGTTACGACAGGTTATTTCTGATGGGAATGCTACTGATGCCGATACATTGGTAATGTTGGCAGAAAACAAGATTTTCTGCATTTAAATCGACATACTCAACTTTGAACAACTGTAGCTCTTCTTACACGCAAAAGTTCAAGCTTTAATCATCCAATGTGTCCTTTCAATTCGCACAGAATTTGCTCTGACTTCGCACAACTAATGCGTGATACGCATAACGCAAAAGTTGTACAAGGAATACATTGACAGAGATCAAAATCAGAATATGTATCATATACACAAAAATCGTAATGTCTCGGTAAACTTCGGCTTCGGGCGAACGATCAGTTTCGAGGCGCTCAAAAAACCGTTCTTTACTTTCGCGCAGAGCTGGTAGCGACTGAGTGACTCAAAAATAGGAACTTTAGAGACCAAATGATTGAAAAAAGACACCAAAAAGAGACCAAAAGGTAACCGAAAAGAGACCAAAAAGTGACCATAAAGAAAATTTATAAGGATGAAATTCAGACTAAGAATCAAAAACAATCTATTGATTTGTGAAGAAGGCTTGTAAACTTTAGGATAAAAATGATTACATTAAAAAGGCAATACAAACGTATAACAGGATGGCCACTCAAAATCAAGTTTTGATTTCTCGCTTTTTCCTAGTTTTCCCAACGATTTTTCTTAAATTTTCCCGTTGTTTTATTTTTGAGAATAAGGAAAAGACAATGGTAGAAAACGATGAAAACTATATTCAGCTGTTCGTCGACTCTGACAAGTTTCTACATAGAGTCCAGCACAAATTTCGCTCTTTTTATCTTCAAATCGTTCGCAAACTTCGCCTTATGGCGCTTTCTTGTTTCTTTCACTTTTTTGTTGTTGTTAACTTGCCGTTGAGCTTCCATTGCTTCTGTTATGGGAAAATTCTGACCCTCGAATTTCAAGTTTTTAAAGTAGGCAATGTATGTGATTTTTTCGAGGATGCGAATAATAAACACGGGCTGAGGATGTGATTTAGACTTAAAAATTTCCCTCGTCCCTCGTCCAAACGGGACACGAACCCGCAATCTCCGATGTCGCATTTCGTTTAGCGGTAGGATTCAAAAGCTTTGTCTTCTTGAAAAAAAAATCTCATTGCAAAATTTGACCTCAGTCAGATTTTGGGAAGAAGACATCGAAGAGTGGTCCTACTTTTACCTACTTGTTTAACCGATGAAAAAATAATGTCTCAGAAATGCATTAACCGTCGAGATCTTTTGTTATCTCGAAAAAAAATTTTTTTCGAAAAACGATATCTTGAACATACAAAATTTTTGAGCTAAGGCCAATAAAATGTATAAGCAATTTTTTTAAGGTACTTAAATTAAGTTAAACCGACACTTCAAATAAAAGATTAACAAAAAGTACTGTTCTAAATAATCCAAGTAAAACACGAAGTCGCTCAAAAACACGGTAAAAATTTCATAAAAAGCAAACGAATCATTACAGTTTTTCAAGAATAAAGATAAAGATGAGAAGGGGTTATGAATAAAAACCGAGATAGAGGAAAGTTACGAAGGGATGACTTTCAAAAAAGTTTAAAATATTGAGATACTTGAATTTGAGATTCTATACTAAAAAACAAGAAGTGATATTCAAAAAATCGATTTCCTCAGATTTTATCTAAATAAGTTTTTTCAGACAGACAATTTAGTTGGCCAAAGTTCTTCTGTAGAAAACTTTTTTTTCTCTAAAAGGACCCCTTCTTTCAGAATAATTTTGCAACAAGATGAAACAAGAGCCAACATTTCGGTCGTTGGTGATGTACTGCTATTATTATTTTTCAATAGTGAATATCAATAAGCGCATCTTTCAACTGTCAAAACCAAGACCTTGGAGTTACTATGCGCAAGCTGTACTTTTGTTTCATGCCCGCTCTTCTTCAATTCAGTGCAAGCACAGAAGATTGAATTTGAATTTGTTGGAGAAAGTTTTGTTTCATACATTTTTATCGCAAAACTGATTGTAAATTATACATTTTGTGTTGATAAAGTGTAATAATTTTGAAGAAGACACTCTATTTCGGCAAGAATTTATATCTTATTAGTTTGTCTCTTTCATTTTCGCCCCTGGGGCAACTTTAAACGAGGATTTGAATCGAATATTTCCACATCGAAATTGGTTATTGTCATATAGAGTTCATCATGGTTCGAATTTGTGTTAGAACGACTCCTACACGTTCAAAAGAATCAGGAGGCAACAAATACCCGTACACCCATCGAGATTATTGTGGCACTAAGTAAAATAGACTCTCACATGTGTCGTTATGCAAGAGTAGGGCCCAGGTCCGTAGCTACCGGGGGACGGATAGGGGGGGCTTAGCCCCCACACGCGTTTGCATTGCCCCACCACGCAGTTTTCTCATATATATTTGTACAAAAAACCAAACGAAAAATCTGAAATATGAGCAATAAGCATTATTGAATAGTCTCCAGTAGTAGTTCATTAAATATCAAAAGAACCTTGTTTAAGTCCGAACAATCAAAACGGTCGAGCTCATATGGCAAAAAGGTTAAATTGCTCAATCTTTTGGTAAGCTCGCTTGATTCGCGGCGAAGTTGAAACTGATGGTTCGCATACTACCGTTTCGGATGTCGCGTCGGACCAGCGTCTGGGAATAAAAATGTCAGTTTTTTTTTATGTGTCATTCTAATGAAAGAACCAATCATTTTAATGAAAGAACCAATCACAATATGTTTGATTTTATGAAAACAATGCAAAACAAGTTTTGCTGCAAAATTTTACCAGTTTCTCCAGAAGTTTTCATTTCTCACTTCTTGTTTTCTTGGATTGAACGAATCGTGGACAAAAAATGACACACAAGACTTTTTTTTTTTCAAATATTAAATATTTTGCCAGTATCTAAATTTCCTGCAGTGTGCTTCTTGTGATTCATGTTTATGTACAGTTCAATTTATTTTGGCCGGACTTTTTCATACCTCGGAAGCATAACCCAGTCCGTTACCTAGCCCGGATAACTATGTTACAGTTCGGTCCAAAATAAAACCGGACATAAACATTGATCAAACAATGCGAATCGTGAAATTTAGAATTTAGGCTAACGGTTGAATCGTTCCATTTTCTCAGTGTTTCTTCGCGAAGAGAATCTCTCAGTATCGTCGATTTTGAATGAGGCGACCCTCGAAGATGGGTTTCTAACGCTGTAATTCCTTCAATGCATTTGTTGCTTCAGATTAGAACTTTCTAGAACTCTCTATTGTTCTTAGTTTCACGAACGTTATGTAAAAGGCTCTAATAAGTGTCATAGAATCGTTGAATTCCATCACTCATCCTTGTATTGCTTCTCTTGCTGGTTTGATCATTTGTTTGATGAATATTGAATTGATTGAATAGCGGGTTCGTCACTGTAAGGCAGAAATTATAAAGTTATTATCCCTGATTCCTTTCAAGGATATGCATAATCGCAGTTTGGTTTTTTTTTTCGGAAACCTGATTTTCGGAAATAAAAAAATCCTCACGGGACACCACTAATGCTGGTTTGAAAATACATAGATGTGCTTCTGAATCTTTTGGTGCTAAAACTATCCACATAGGAGGAAAACTGCAAAACTTATAAGAATTTTGATTTGTGAGTACCTGGGTACTCCGTTGGACGCGTAAAGGTACTTTTTTATCGAGCACATAACGGTTTGAATGGCTTTCTCTCCAAAATAACGTTTATTTAAAAAAAATTCTAAAAATCCCTAAAAATCGTCAGCAACCGAAACAGCCAATAGCGAGCCTTGTTGCCCCGGGAGTTATTGACGCTGGTGCCAGTAACGCAGAACCGAATGCATGTGAATGAAACCAGAGTCATAAATAAATGCAAAATGTTTTAGACTAATCTCATGTTTTTGTTTATTGTAATGATTGAATGATGTTTTCAAATGACCTGATTCATGAAAGTGAATCGATCAGACAATAATTTCTTCAATAGAGTCAGTACCCAACTTATCAGTATTGATTGCTGGTTGCACTGTTTTAACGATGCCAACCTTCTGAACATCGGCTGATGCTTTATAAGTGTAGTGGTTTGGAGCTGCGCAATACATTCAAAATACGCTAGAGCATCAAATGCGTTATGCACAACGCACATGCGTTGTACTGGTTTCAATTTTAATCAGTAAATGCGCTAATTTCGCTCATAAATAATCTGGTTACGCACACTCCAACTTTTGCGTGAGAGACATCCTAGCTCTTCAGTGTCTTCTGCAAAGTTGTTTGGCATCTAAAATACTATACTTGAACATAATGTGTTGCATTATGAGATCATTATTGAGCTCTCTAGAATGGTTAATGCAAAAAAGTAGGTTTTTCCATATAAATTTTCATACAAATTTGAAATGCAATGCGCCAAGCGGAGACAAAACCAATCGACTTCCGGTAAGTTTAGGGTTGTTTGGGGCCCTAAAAGGAACCAAAAAAAGTAGGAGGTTGTATCCAAGACACGACCGCATAAATGACGTAGAACTACGTACACTATTAACAAATGCATTGAGTGTTTCATTACCCTAGTAACACAACTGTTTTTATCAAATGTTTATAGCGCTTTTTTGGCTGTACTGAGCGCTATAAAACTTTGATAAAACTATTATTTTTACTTGAATAATGAGTTATAATGTCTACTAATGAAGGGTTGTGAATTTCGTGAACCGGATTCAGCAGTTAGCAGATCGTGCCGAGTTAAAAACCATACACAGCACACACACACAAATCATACCATATCATAGACACACACACATCATACCATATCATACACACATACACACATGATACCATATCATACACACAGCAAGCAAGCGACCAATCAGAGGACTTTATTTTTATTTCAACAAGGCTTGACAATTTTCAATAGTGCAATAGTTCGTAGATTCAAACAACATTTTTCTGCATTTGGGCAGATGCGTGTATAATTTTCAAATCGATTGCTGCAAGAATGAAGAAAATCGGTTGAGAACCAACCGACCTATAAGCATTTCAAAAGGGACAAATTTCGTCCCAGTTTTTCAGTTTGCATCCCTGTGTGGTATGCTAAAGTAAATCGTAGTTCTACGTCAAAAGGCATTTTGCTGTTCAAAATTGGATTTGGTGATGATAGAATCGACTTTATATCAGTACTGCATATTCGAATTAACTGCCTTTTGTGAATGCGGCAGTTTGTTATTCAAAATCGGTTATGTTGCCTTGGTGATGTCCCAACAGTGAGGGTATCAACTAAATAAACTACAACAGAATTTGATTGCTAGGATCCCGCGAAGAATGTTTGCTTGTGTTGATGCTAGGAAATTTTCACCCTTCAATTACTTGTTTATTTGCCTTGAAAAAGGCATTTTGCTGTTCAAAATCGGTTGCTGATCGCATCCTTTGTGCTGTCCCAACAGTGGGGGAGTTAAGATACACGGACAACATGCACTGTAGAAGCTATTTCACCTTCTGTAAATTAAACGGCCGCGACAGATGTAACTGCTAGAATCCGCACATAATGCTTGCTCCGACTAATGAATGTAGCTAGTTTTCCCAGAAACACTCTTTTATAGCCGAAGGGTGCTACGTAATAGGCCACGCCTTTCTGTTCAGTTGTCTAATTCTCTAATATTCTTTAGACAAATTATTCTACAATTCGCATTCGGTTTAGGGACGAATGACCGTTTGGAGTTAAAGTCCCTTCAAAAGAAATCAATCAATCAATTCGCATTCGATATTTGTTTCCAGCGAATAAACACCGATGGTGCTCTCACACACGCAACGGTTTTAACCCGAATTTCATTGCGGTTTGTAACATCAAGCGATTTCGTTTGCTCGTTGTTGCGTGTTGCATCATGTTGCAACTTGGCAGCTGGGAGACGACGAAATTCTGTTAATGCTGATTGATTGAATCGACTTCATATTAGTTCTGCATATTCGAATTAACTGCCTTTTTGAATGCGTTCTAACGGGGCAGTTTGTCATTCAAAATCGGTTATGTTGATCGCAGCCTTTGTGCTGTCCCAACAGTGGGGGTATTAACTAAATAAACTACAACAGAATTTGATTGCTAGGATCCCGCGAAGAATGTTTGCTTGTGTTGATGCTAGGAAATTTTCACCCTTCAATTACTTGTTTATTTGCCTTGAAAAGGGCATTTTGCTGTTCAAAATCGGTTGCTGATCGCAACCTTTGTGCTGCCCCAACAGTGGGGGAGTTAAGATACACGGTCAACATGCACTGTGGAAGCTATTTTACCTTCTGTAAAGCCTGTATCAGACTAACCGTTGCAGCGGTCAACCGCTACCGTTCCGTTCTTTTTCGACCAATCAGAACACAGCGGTCGACCGTCGCTTGTTGTTGTTGCAAAAAATAGAATCTTTTCTATTTTTGCCGCCGACCGTTCCCAACGGTTGCCGGCTGCTGTCATTGACATGGCGAAGGCAAACGAATCTCTTCACACCTACACAAGATCACATATAGAGACTTGACAAATGAAAATGTGTGCTTCTCTTTTTGGCACACACGACAGCCAGTCAAAACATTAATAGCACCGGCAACGCTGGTTGACGATGTCAATTTTGACAAACGCACACTGGCAAAAATGAATCCAAATTCCCACTAATTAAAAGCCGCTGGGCTGGATACCTTAAATATAGCATTTATTATGTAAACTTGGGTTTCAAATTTCCTAAAACAAGCTTTAATTGGCAGAAATATATGAGATGAATTTCTACAATTCCTAAATTTCATCTGTATGTATTTTTATCTGTTTTCACTGCGTTGAAGAAAATCAAAAGTTGCCAATTCAGTTTCTGTTAATACGAAAAAATCATACTAAAAATGTTGAATTATTCCGACATAATTGACATAAATCTACAGCACTGTAGTGGTTACCTAGGTTACCAATTTTGCACGTAAACAACTGCAGTGAATATCTAGGTAACCTACTGCGACGGGCTGCGGCTACGTTCGTTCATGATAATGTGATTCATTCATGATTAACAGTGTGATGAATATGGGGGCATCGTCAGATGAATAATTGAGCAGTGATTCAAGTTTCGAGATGGATATGGAAGCGTTGTGAAGAATGGTTTGTTTTACAAAATTCAGGATAAATCTAGTTAATTTTACTAAATATACAATGCTGAACGATTCCATATGAGCACGTAAGCATATTTATTATATTTGTTCAATGATTTCGGCCTTTTTTGAAACGTAGTGACGTCTGTTTGCAGCAGAAAATCGGCTTTCGTGCAAATGTTTCTAGAGAAGTGTTTCAAAACATCCAACCTGCTTTGATCCGTTTTTGGAACGATTTCTTGACATATTTCTTGCATAATTTGATAACGGAGAGTCCAATTTAGCGTTTTGAATAAAAAATATGTTTAGAAAAGTTGCTGAAGCTCAACTTCTACCGAATAAAAATTTGGTTAATCGCATCGATCAAATAAGATAAGAGCTCCTAAAATCCAGCTATTTATTTAAAAAAAGTTTTGTATGTAAGTATGTATGTTCCAGCAAGGCTCTCGAATGACTGCACCGATTTTAACCAAACTTGGCATACGTGTTCTTTGTACAGAGGAAGTGGTCATAGTAATATTGGGAAGAGAAAGGAACAACTCCCAAAGGAGGAGAGGGTCCTAATTGGTCAGAAAATCAAGTTTTTTCCTGCATTATGGGAACTTTCTGAATGAACACGATAGTTTTCAGGCCTTTGGTCATATCTGGAGACCGGAAATTGAAGAAATTGAACAGAATTCCAGAGACCGGAACATGATGTCGAAAAGAGAAAGGGGCAGCTATCAAAGAGGGAGGAGGTCTTAATTCATAAGAAAGTCAGGCCATTCAGTGCTCTATGGGAACTTTTTGAAAAGGTACGATAATTTTCATGCCCTCGGTCGGTCATGGCCAAAAGTTGATGTCTAGGGATATGAAATATGATGTCCGATGTATTTCTAAAACAAATATGGCGATTTTTGGTTTCTGGGAAGCTGTATACAACTGTAAAAAACGTTTACAAACCTTCAAACATTGGTTTTTCCGGAACCAGAATGACCTTCAGAAACCAGAAATAAAAGTCCAACGACATTTTTTAAATTCAATATGGCGACTTCCGGTTTCAGAATTTTATGAAAAACGAATATATGCACTGCAATATGTATATTTTCGATATCAAGATGACGTCCAGAATCCAAATATTTATGTCCGGCGCAAATTTTTAAATCGTACATGACGGATTACATTTTCTGGAAAGGCCGGGTACATTCAGCTAGTTTTACTATATTTGCTAAGTAAAATTCACGACTACTCGACTAAATCGAGAGGAAAAAAAACATGTACCTTGAGAGTTTGGGTAAATTTGACATAACAATGAGAGTGATGAGATGAATATAACAGCGATTATCCTATCAGGGAATATCAAAAGAAATCAGAAAATTAGTTTTTAAAAACTTTTCCACCCTGTGAATTATATTTTTGTTACATACCGCTGATCTCACTACTCCCTGCACAATGTAACCATTCGTAACGCTGGAGGATACCCCCTCTGCCCTTAGGTGGGTTATGTAATTTATATATGAGCCGTTGCTTGCGGAACAGAGTGGTCTAAAGACCATTTTTTTCGAAAATGAGTTTTTTGCATAAACCGCATCTACTCAAGAAGCTAAAGTTGGGAGATTAAGAAAATTTCGGAAAATCGAATTTTAAAGCTTATTTATTCCGTGTTGAAAATTCGTCCGAAACAGAATGGCCGTTTTGTTTCGGAATAGAGTGGTCTATGTACATAAATCGATGTAATACTATCATGCAACACGCAACATGTAGCATATTACATGTGATAAGGAACATGCCACTTGTTTTGTACATGTCACAGGTGATATGTAACATGTTAGACGTAATGTAACACGAAAAATGTAACATGTAAAATGTTATGTAATATGTAATATCTTGTGTTACATGTAATGTAACACGTGACATCTTACATGTGACATGCTATATGTATCATATAACATGTGACACTAGCCATTTTATACGATTTACCGTCATTTTCTTTGTCATTTACCGGGTTTGTGTATACAT
The DNA here is from genome assembly GCF_029784165.1 of Wyeomyia smithii. Lineage (NCBI taxonomy): Eukaryota > Metazoa > Arthropoda > Insecta > Diptera > Culicidae > Wyeomyia > Wyeomyia smithii. The sequence goes on from NC_073696.1 coordinate 107,045,184, forward strand.
AGACCACTCTGTTCCGAAACGATTCGAGGATTCCAGTGAATATATATATGAAGTCAGAGTGGCCTTTGTACATTGGTGAGATAAAATCACCGATTTCGCAAAGAAACTGTTAATTTTATGTATCCCAATGTTAAACCACTTCATAACCTTTATATTAGAACATTTTGTTTGAAAGAATCCTTTGAACAGAATTTTATTCAGAGATTTTTCGAAAATTGCTTCTCCTGAACAATTTGCTCGATGGCACATAGACCACTCGGGTTCGCAACGACTCATATACCTAATCAGGGTGGCGAAAAAATTTTCGGTTGAAAATTTTTTCCTGAATATTTTTCAGTTTTCCCTGATATTCCCTGATTTCCCTGACCGAAAAATGAACTCCTTGACATTCGCTGATTTTCCAGGCTTTAAAAGGTTTTCGACACCCTGCTAATATATGTATTTTTTTATTTTTCACCATTGAAAACCAAACACAGAACACTTGGACTATTTGAATTACGAATTTCCGGAATCTTGTGTTTTTCGTTGGAAAATATACATCAATTTACTCATCATATTTCGCTGCTGTTGCTCTTAACATCATATGAATACATATTAAAACATATCACACTGGAACCAATGTTCAAAGCAAGCATTTAGAAACTAACGCCGCTTTCATCTAATTTTCAAAGTTAACGATATTTAGCAGGTTTTTGAATTTCATTTGTATGTTCCATGTCAAGCTTAAGAGAACACATCGTTATTAAAACCAATTTATTAGCATGTTCTTTTGGTAACAGCTCAGTTTTTTCCCCTTCTAGAGAATTAAATGAACTGAAACCTGTAAATTGCAAAGGGGATAGTCCAGTAATGCACGTTTCATTATCGCACCCATATTTCTGGCTAATAAAATTTAGTAAAAACTACACCGGCAAAGTGCACATTTGCCTACACCAAAGTCTAGAGAAAAGTTCGGCAGGGAGATAGGAAGTGTATTGCAACATGGCTTTATATCCATCCAATGATCCATGTACCGATCCGGTAACCCTCATCATTGCCATTTGATTGACTCATCTATCTATTGTTTGCATATGTCACAAAAAATATTTTGTAATGCAGATATACGGTTCATTTTGCATACACACATTGCGCATATTTATGCTACAGACATTGAGTGGAAAACGACAACATAAGTTCAAAGCAAACCGCATTCTGAGGAAATGAGGGGTGCAAGAGGTAGAGATATTCACGCACTGTAAATATACACAGTTGCTGGCCGTCCCTAAATATGGTATCTCTCGCGCATATCCGCTTCCCCCTTCAACTACAAACGGGTTGGCACATCAAGCAAAACTTGTTCGCTAAATTCAACCAAGCCGTGATAATCTAGCGACATATTCTTCTCAAGGGGCTGGAAAATGATTTTTTTCTATGAACATCATAGTCTACAGTACAGTTGCTACTACATTCAACGACCCCTTAACATGAATCTGACTCGCGACATCTCAATTTCCGTATTCAAAGCTTTGAAAACTATGACGATTGCCTGTTGTGGCAGTTGGAAAAGGGGTGATACAGAGTCTGGTACTCCTCGCACCATGAAAAAATTAATTTCATTTAATTTTGATATTGACGTAATGGCCTGAGGTATAATTAACGAAGATTTATCAGATCGTTGGGCGTACCCGGAAGGAATTACATAGACCATGCGCTTCTGTTCTCCCACCCACGAAGATTGATCGTGCCTCTAGACATTGACATATACAAGCAGGCACGGAATTCGAGAGTTTCCTTTTTATCTGCATGAAGGAAGTCAAAGGGCATACCGCGAATGCACACGTTCGAGTGAAAGGAAATCATAAAGCAACTAAGTGGAGTTAAGAAAACACTATCTGCCAAAACCTGGAACACCCATGTTGGCCTGATAGACCGATGTCGATGTAAGCTACTTGAAACACTTAATTTTACATCACCGAAATAAAGGAAAAGAGATGACGTCTGAGCCGACACATCTGTTTACAGCCGTCCTACTTCGGATGCGATATTTATCGCCACTTCATGCAAGAGTCCCAGACGAAATCGGTGAATATGTCGTTCAAAGAAAATTTAACCTTTTGGCTCACTCACAGTTGACGGACAGTTAGGGAAAAACAGTGCATTTCGCTTCATGATATGTTAAACTGGTTCAATGTAGGTAGGTACATAGTTAGGAAGAAATCGCGATTTTCAGTTCAGTAGCAAATATGCTGCCAACACAGCAAAAGTAAGCAAACTGAATAAACCATCAATCATCCAGATCCAGAAAATCAGTAAATGACGGAGAGTCCATCCGAGAAAATTCATTTCAAAAAAGCAGTTGTTTACATCAAGTCGCTAATAACTCGTCGAAGATGATCGATTCAACTTGGGTGGCAAACAGCGGAAAAAAAACGAACGCTGTGCCGCGCGCTAAAAACTCGTCGACCGGATCGAAACAAGCGGAAAGCCACCCAAGCGATCAAACGGCAAATCGAAGATGCTCAACTTACTGCAACGGATATTGGTGGTGCGTATTTTCAGGCCAGAAGATCTCGTCCACTCGCGTAAGAGTGAGAGTGAAAAACGTAAAAAATACCTCCTGCCCATGTGGAGGATTCCCATTCAGCTGCGGCTTTACACGTTGTCAGCTGAGTTTTTTTTTTTCAATACATCCATCGGGAAATTGTGACGTTACCTCAACTGCTAATGTGATGGACGGAGTCTGTTTTTCTATTCAGAGAGAAAAACTTTGGAACACGACACACGTGGTTGTGAATCGAAACGCAACCGTGAAATTGTACGCATGCAGAAAATATTGGTCTGCTGTCAATGAAAAGTTAGAAAAACATGCACTTCGGCTAGCAGTAACCCTTGAAGTGTGACTTAAAATCACAACCTTCGGAAGGGGGGAAGCATCGCGGTAAACAAACAGGAAATTAATAGAGTCAACATTAGGATAATGAACAAAGAGCTTGCAGAAAATGAACGAAAGGCAGTTCCTTAACTGTGATATTTTTTTAAAATCGAAAATTTAGGAGAGACAAGTCGTTTAGCGTTACGTAATTTTAGGGGGAGGAGTCATATTAAACGTTGCTTATTGTTACATTGGAGGATGAATCCATCTCTGACCACGGTGACATAGTAACCTTCCTTTCCGTTATAGTTGTTAGAGATGCAAAGCGTTGACGACTGGTCGACAAAAAAGAAAAAAAAATCCCTAGAACTCAAACTGTAAAAATAAGAAAAATTATAACTTTTTAACCGTTCGTGTGCATTTTGGTGCTCCTAGCCAAGTCGGAAACGGATAAAGTTTCCAGAAACTTGAATGAAGTTCTCCGTCAAGCAAACGTAGAAGCGACGAACTCGACGAACAAATACTCTGAGGCCTTTTACGCACTTTCGAGCTGGTTAGAAGCACTATACCTATACCTATAACTATACAAAGAAACTTTGCTAAAGACAGGGAAATCGATTATTAAATAGAGTATCAAAGCACTGGTGTAAGTATTCCATACAATTAATGCATAGCAAGGGTAGTTTTATATGAAATCTATAGTTGCATTTAAATTGAAATAGGTATCACAAAAACACAAAAAACACATCTTTCAATATATCGGAAAATGAAGTCGATGAGGTGACTAATTGACAAAAAATGTGTTTTTCAAGTGTTGCGTCATAGTTTTACTTAGGTACTCGAAAAACTTCCGTACTCAGCAGGAAAAGACGGAATTATTCAATTTCAATCGAAAGAAAATTTTTACAAAAACTTGTAGATCAGAAGCTGAAAAAGATAGATTTTTTTTGTAGTTTCATAAAATTTTATAATCTACAATTTAGTCGAAAACCACAAGGTTGTAGCGTGTAAAAGAAAGAAGTTAGGATTGCTGCGCCATCTTTGCGGCTAAATTGCAAACTAATCTAAGCATGCAAATTGAAGCCCTAGCTAATAATTGCGGTTTACTAGATTCGATTTCTGGCCCGTGTGTAATCGATTTTAGTAGGTGACATGATATGGCGAAAATCACGGGCGCAATTTTCGGCCATCTGGAAACAATAACAGCGCACAAGTTTATTCTTGTTTGAATTTGGCAAATTTTAGTCGTGAAAAAAAAAAGAATTGTTATGTGTTATGGAGAATGTTACTTTTTATCAGGTTTAGAAGTTCAGAAGTAGGGTTATGGACGCAATTCCTACCATAATAAGAGAGCTCGTTTAGATTTGTCTTTTTTCCACGCATTAACGCAGGAGAAAGTCAAAAGCTTTTACGAAAATTTCACTATCTAGCTTAGGAGACAGTAAATCTCATTGATTATTAGAATTGCCTTACTTCTTACTTCTTGAATCAATTCTAAGCAATTTTAATTACGTTCAAAGTAAAGCTTCTTCTTCCTGCATCAATATCTACATTCTACAGTCAAGTGTCCGAAATCAGCGGCGTGCACGACTTCGGCCTTTTTTGACGTGGGACTACGTCTTTGTTTACTATACTGGGATGCATTCTGTAAAATTGGAAATGAAACTGGCAAATGTTGCGTCAGATTTCAAACGTTAATAACAGCATAACCACATGATGGATAACAATAACCAATATGTTGTTGGATAGATAAAATGTATAACAATTTTGTTATATGCTAGTTATCACTGTAATTTCATTGTTAAGCGGTAAAATTGATAAAAGTTTCAATAACAAATTTACGCGAATAATGAACCAATTACATGCGAGCATTCCTAGCACAGACGACGTGAATGGACACCATCCGTTCCCTGTGATGCAAATAAAAATTGACAGTCTCCCCGTCCCAATAGGTCAATTTGTTTTTGCTTCCATGAGCTTAGACTAATATGATGTCTCGAAGGTAAAAGTTTTCCAAAAAGTTTGAAACAATCCCCATTCTTGAACAGTTTATAAACCTGCTTTCAGAACTTAATGAAAACTGATGTCTTGAAAGAAAACATGCCGGTAAAAGCAACAGTGTAGTAAAGAACCGCAGGGTCTCGTTGTCTATGATTGCAGCGGTACTCTTTTATTCGTACATTTCAGCGGTATACTTCTATTCGTACTGCAGCGGTACTATTCGTATTGCAGTGGTACAATTTTGTTCGTACATTTCTATACGTGTGCAATCGAGAAAAAACTGCAATACTGCTGTTGATGGTGATTGAAAGTTTATTATTTTTTGTTATTATCTTCAGCAGTATCGTGACTGATTAAGGCATTTTAGTATCATCAGATCTGCTTATATAGTCAGTAAACAAGATTCCAAAAAAGAAACGCGTGGCTTTTAGATAGCTTGCAAAAAACAAATGTTTGTGTTTTTCTCTAACGCAGTTTACAGATCGTGATGTGATTCCAAGCCGCATTTGAAGTCTTTGAAATCATCAACGTTTGCATACTGTATGAAGGGAAAAAATGTTACTTGGCAGCTCTTGTCTTTTATTTCTCTTCTCCGTATGCGTACAACAAACTAATACACGCACACCGGATGAATTGGAGATAGACGGAACTAGTAAGACCGAGAGCATACTGGGGCGGCTTGAGTTGCGATGCAGTTCGCCTTGCCGTGGGTTAATGTACAGCCCTAAGTAGTGCTTTACATTAACCTCGGCAGGGCGAGTCGGCCTCGCAGCGAAGGCCGCACTGTTCACGGGCTAACATGTACAACATATGCGACGGTGTTGTTTCTTGACTGGAGATGGAAAGGGAGCATTTTTCGACAGAGAAAATTTTGCATGTGGTTGAAACGTCCATAATTAGATAGTTGAACTACCGTAACACGTGCTTAATATATGACAGTATGCGTTGTTACTTGCCTGGAAGTGAACTTAGTTGCTTTTTAAGTAACAGATTTGTAACCTAAAGGGCTATTTCACGTTATTGCTGTTTAAATAATACGGAAAAAAATTTACGGGAACATGTAATTTGAAATTAATAAAAATGAATCACAAAAAACAATAAGAAGTATTAGGGTATGTAAAGAAGATATCAGTTGACTGCCTTCCATAGCTGAAATTTTCAAATTTTTAACGTCGAAAACGCAAAGAAATAATAGAAACAGATTCGAAAAACACATGGAAAGTGTCCGTTATACTGCGTTCCCACAAAAAGATGAACTTTTATGAGACTACTTTATGGTATATCAATATGTGTTGTTGTGTCCCTTTCTGTGGTTGAAAACATGAATTGAAATAAATTATTACAACGACATTGCAGCGCTTGCACAGACGTGCCGCTTTTTTCTACAACCATTCACCGCATAAAGTCATCCAAACAGATCATCCACACGCTCTACCACAATTACAAGCGTTATCGACAAAAAGTGGAAAAACAGGAGCACCGAGATACGACGATCGGTCGAGCGAAATCGAATCGACCTCACACGGCTATAGACCATTTTACGAGATGTTTCAGAAATCAATTTATAGATAAATTTTTTACAGAAAACGCGGAGCTACTAGCATAACGCACGTAAAACCAACATCAACATCAGCAAATACCGTTCTATCAGTTCGCAAAACGATATATACACTTTTGCCTGTGAATGTACGGAAAATGTCACTTGTCATCACAAGCAAACGCATAAAGAATGTATGATGAAGGTTGAAAAAACAGCAGGAAAAAACACGCGAGACTTTCCTGCATTTTCAGTGTGGCGTAAGATACAGCGTCGAATATCTTTTACTGGGTATGAGCTCGAATATCAACACATAACAAAATCGAAACAACAATTTGAACTGATCTTACTGAATCATCAGCAGCTACTCGCATCAAACACACTAGTTTCAGCAAAAAAGTTGATGAACAAACACATGAAATGTAAACTTTTACTGAGCAGCCAGTTCACAGGTGCTGACAATAGCCGTACTGCCAGATCCCTTTCTATTTCGTTGTAAATCCCCGTTAAGCCAAAAATTTCAACCATCCAAATAAAGTACACTCAAGTCGCTTTTTACGCGGGGGATACATGCCAACTCCGGAGTCCGCGTAAAAAAAACCGCGTAAGTTCCGGAATCCACGTAAAAAAAAACGCGTAAATTCCGGAATCCGCGAAAAAAAACAGCGTTTATTCTGCAATCCGAGTGAAGAGAAACCGAAATCCGCGCAAAAAACGCGTTAATTCCGGAATCCGCGTAAAAAAACGCGCAAATTCCGGAATCTGCGTAAAAAAGCCGCGTAAAAAAACCCGCGTAAATTGCGGAATCTGCGTAAAAAAAAACGCGTAAATTCCGGAATCTACGTAAAAAACCGCGTAAATTCCGGAATCCGCGTAAAAAAACCAGCGTTTATTCTGCAATCCGAGTGAAGAGAAACCGAAATCCGCGCAAAAAAAACCGCGTAAATTCCTGAATCCGCGTAAAAAACCGCGCAAATTCCGGAATCTGCGTAAAAAAAGCCGCGTAAAAAACCCGCGTAAAAAGCGACCTTAGTGTACTTACATAACTCAGAAACTTTTTAGAACACATTAGAAAACAGCTAAAATCATGCGTATCGTCAAAAACACCGATGTTCCACTATTTTTGATTCCGTTGCTCTTTGTGCAACAACTTTTTCCATGTTCAAATTCACTCTCAAATAAATCCGGTCCAGTAAAATTGATAGAGTATCGAATTATGTGTAAGAGTGTGAAGAATTTCAAATGTAGATTTGAATGTGTCTGAACTAATGCTTAGGGTCAATTACACTGGTAAACACAGGTTTCATCCTAGAGCTCAAACTATAAAAATATCAAAGATTATAGCTTTTTAACCATTCCTGTGAATTCTGGTGATAACTTTTTCAGAGACTAGAATGAGTGTTCATTCAAATCCATTTAAATTCACAGGAATGGTTGAAAAGCTATAATCTTTTTAGAGCAACTTTTTTGAGCTTCGGTGCAACTTTTTTTTCTTTTTTGTCGACCAGCGTTATATACAACTTGGTTAGCAGAAGCTATACGTTGTTGGTACAAATCAGACGGTTTAACGCAAAGTGCAATTGCTCTGAAATAATGAGGTACGACAAAAACGTAAATGACATATGGGTCATTCCATGTCAAGTGTCCGAGGAAATGCATCGACCATCTCCGATTTCGACCAAAATTTGTGAGTCGATGAGTCGAGTCGACGGAGTTTGTTATAAAGCTACGTAAAGTGCTACGGTGGCAGAGGGGAAAGGCGAGTACAAAAAACCTAAAAAAAGCTACGTCATTTATGAATGCTCCCTTAGAAGCTAGTAAATCTCATTGCGTAAGCTGCTGTGATAACCAATACCGTTTTCCAGCGATACAATTTTGTTTTAAATACAATCCAATTAAACACACCATCTTCAAAAATGAAATGACTGCACACGTGATGAGACAAATTGTTTACAATTTTGAAATCATAGCAAACCATAAATCAGGATAAAAAATTACAATTCGCCTGTTAGGAAACGGTTTTAAATTGGATGATTTTTACAATGTGATAAACCAATAAAATGAAGAATCATGGGAAAAGTGTAACCAAAACTATCCTGTAACTTTTCGTGAAAATGATTCTAAAACGGAATTTTTTGCGTTACATCATTAACGGATGCTCCTCTAAGGAACATCTCTTCGATAACACAAACGCCTGCTAGAATACTATCAAGATAGCAGCAATTTATGTAGAAGCACTTTCGTGCGTAGACAAAAGCCAAAATCTTGCAATTTTGAAAATGCTGTATCTCTGGAATGCTACATTTTGTTTTTTGCTGATAAGTGATTCCTATGTAAAATCGTCTGCTAAACACATTGGCGTGGTCAAAATCAAAATCGAAGGGGGGATACTTCGAGGAAATTGCAAATTATGTTTCGAATCGAAAAAAATGAAATGTTGGCAACACTTCAGGAAAAAATTGATCACGTAGCTCGATTCTACGTCTCAAACCCTTCTAAATGATATGTCAATATCACCTGTAGCTCTTCAGGGTCCCGAGATATTCACAAAACAAAAAAGGTGTTTTGCTAAATTCGCAAAAAGTGGAGGCATTACCATTGGCCGAGGGGTCCACCAATCGGTACAACACTTTGTGATCAATCAAAGAAATAGTTATCGGTTTCCGTTATACTCTACTAAATTTTTTGGAAATAAATATTGAAATTCAGTCCGCAAATATATATTTCGACTACCAACCAGTAAACCAGTCCACATAAGCACTGAGGAAGACTGTACGTCACAGTCGAAATATATATTTGCGGACTGAATTTCAATATTTATTTCCAAAAAATTTAGTAGAGTATAACGGAAACCGATAACTATTTCTTTGATTGATCTCAATCACTCTGCTAAGACGCTCGTTATAGATTTTCTAGATTTGACAACACTTTGTACTTATAAGTTCCGGCCCAAAATACATCGACTCATAAATTTTGGTCGAAATCGGAGATGGTCGATGCATTACCGCGGACACTTGACATGGAATGACCCATATTGATTATGATACTTGCCTCTGTCTTGAATTCAAACCTATCTTCATCGCAAATTAAGACAATTTTGAAAAATGAGTAACAAAGAGTGATACTCGCTTCATTTTTTAGTTTATTAGTTTTCAGAGAAAAAAATTGTTTCTCAATTTTTGTGCATTACAATGCCTGTAAATCTCCCTCAGTTTGTAGAGCATATTGTTGTGAGGGCGATCCAACCTTACGCTCAAACTCGAGATTAAAATAAGAAAACCCACCGAAGAGAGTTATTTTATGTTTGTTTTATGTGTATGATTATAAAATATAAGTATGAAGATGGTCAAAACAAAGGACAAGTAGACTGAAACGTCAACAAATTTGTTTTGAATAGTAGGGAAAACCCACCGAAATTCAATATAAACTTGACAAAATAAACCACACAGTGATCAGAGCCCGTAAATTGATATTGAAATGCGTAAAATGTGAATAAATTATGTAAAATCATAAGAAAAAAAAATTAAACATGAGTTAACTTACTTTAGAGCAGAATCGCGCTAAATGTCCTATGGTCGAATATCAATATTTTTGATTTGCATGCAACTTTGCACACGTATTTGGCTTAGCAAACTGAGCATTTTCACAGATGGAGAGATTTTTTACACCCATGAGTTATATTCTAAAAGGACGTATGCCTTTTGGCAAAGGCTTTATTCAAAACATTGTAGCCCAGAAACCGTTGGTCGTATAGAAAAACTGTTTGAGAATAATTGTAGGAAATTAAAAATGCATCATAAAAAATATACACTGTACAAAACAAAATTCTGACAAAAAAAATTAAAAATAAACATTAAATTTCAATTTTAAAAAAGAGTTGAATTTTTTTTAAATTTTTTTAAAGAAACTTGACGTTAATACGCAACTTTTAAAAAAAAAATCCAGGATGGAGAAATGAAAAATATTTTTTTTATGGTAGAATAATTTTTTTATAAAAATACTAATTCAAAATTTTTTCAAAATATTCATATTCTGATAATTTCAAAAGATGCAAAGAGTCATTTTGAATCAAAAAGCTCTTGGTAGTTAACATTCTAAAGGCATCGGTTTTTGAATTTAATCTGGAAAAATTAGTAATATTTAGAAAAATACACGTTTTTCTTAATTTGTCCGTGGTTCTCCAGCATAAACCATACGTTCATTGGAATGCTTGATCAATAAATAAGTTTTGTCTAAATATTAGTAACATTTTTAATTTGAAAAAATTTGGTCATTTGAAACCAACATGCACGATGTACCGATAAACTAGTGCAATTGCAATTTCACCAGACTATCGTTTGAAGGTAACCGAAATTTATGCTCACGATGTTTTCTCAGTACTATAAGATTTTTTACTGAGAAGTACTATATTTCTATTCAAATAAATATATGACAATAGCTTATTTAATGAACAATTTTGTCAATGGTGAACACAGACACTTCATTAAAGATCATGAATTGATTGCAAAAATACATAAGTGACAATTGAATATTCGACAAAATCCGTAAAACATAGAACACGATCTGCTGCCGACGTTATTCCGGATTGCCATAGGACAGCACTGTCCCCCGTTCGTCCGTCCGTCCGTCCACACGATACTCCAAGATGGCTTAGCCTAAAAGCTTTAGCCTTGAACTCGCCACCGATTTGGAACGTAGACATCGTCTGTTATGTGCTGCCATCCGCTACACCACAGGGACAGGAACGGATTGCAAAATTTTACGACTATCACCGTCGGATGAAATTCACTGTGATCTCTAGTTTACATAGGACAACGTTTGGTCCAAACTCAGAAACCACACGAGGCAACCACAGCATAGAGCGAGATCCGTCGGTCCACGCACACCCACACTTCGTCGACGCCGAAACCAGTCCGCAGAGAACTTCATTACAACTTTTATGTCTGACATAGACCCACACATGTATTAGTTCGATTGGAACGTATGAAATTGCATTTCTAGGCGATCCAAACGGCAGCCTTCGTCAAGGCAATGTTTCTTTGCTTGTCAAACATCAGAACCAATACCACTACTGCGCAGCATAGTTCTATGCTCAAACGTTTGTTTATACTGTCCTATTCGAACGCTCAAGTAGGTATTCAGTATCAGCGTAAGAACAACAACACAAACACACCAACGTGGAGAAACTGTTGCACTAGAAGAAACAAATTTGTCTCTATGTGTGTGCATGAGACGGGGGTTGGAGAGAAAGGTCCTGTCCGGTGGTGATATAGATTGTGCTCGCTCGCACCACTTACCTTATGAGATCCGGAAGGCGTTCCACAACCTTTGGGTGTGTCTGCTTGAGTGAGTTGGAAGGCGAGAGAGCTACCGTGCAGGCGAGTATAAGCTCGGTGGATAATTCTACCGGATACAAAGGACTTTTCTCCTCCGGTGTCTGTCGGAAAAAAACAAAAGAAATACACACGTTAATAACTTAGCATGAAAAAGTTAGATCAAGTATAAATTCTCTCTCTGAAAAGCCGACTCGGATCTATCCAAAGCTTTAGTAACGGGCATCGCTTAGCCTAGACACCGTCAAATCGGCTCACCCCAGACAGGGCAAATATGATACAAGCAGTGGAACCGGTGAATGCGATTAGACTGACTCGAACGTGTCAGAGCATAAATTCTCTGTCAGCGTCCATTCGCCAACGCACCCGACATGTATTCCACGTAGATACTCTGCTTATGACTATATATTGGGCCACCCCAGAGTAAGCCAGAATCGTGCGAACGTATTTCCCCCCTCGAACTATTGATTTTCAATTTGCGCTTTTACGGTGAAATATTTTTACTTCTAAAAGTGTCCCATGCGAAGGGTCTCTTCACAACAATGGCACGACACATGAACAGTGCAGTTATGCTGCTAAAATCTCTACATTCTCTTTACGGTTCGCAGTTGCACAGCTTGTCAGCACTTATCAGCTATCACTATGCTGTTGCGTTAGTAGATAAACCTGCGATGCCACGTCGCTCTTTTACTGTGTATATAAGGACTCCATCCACATAGGTTGGAGAAAATTGAAATGGAAAATCTGAAACGACTGGGTGGTGCAAGAGGAGTTTTCCTTTTTCCATAGAGTTTCGACAGCTTTAAGCTGGTCGATTGTTATGTTAAAGAGATTTTTCCGTAGCGTTCCGAGTTGTTGGTTGAAGGAATTTTTTTTGTGGATAAGGTAGAAGTTAGTTTTCAGCTCGTTTGATATCTAGGTCCTATTTTTACGTTACACAGGCGTATCGCTATTGCTCAAGATTTGCGATTGTTGTTCAAGAAATTTACGTTTTTGTTTATCCATCCTTGAAAATATAATTCGATCATATTTAAAGTTGAGGATTTCATTTTTTATATTCATTTTAGGAAATAAATACGTAGTGAGCGATTGTCGGAATCGTGTATCTCAGTATTGATAGACACGCGCAAAGATAACATGAAAATTAATTTTGACCTAAAACCAATGTTGCCAGCCATTATGCTAGATAAATTATAACAGATTTATAATTATGCGACAGACGAATCTTAAGGTTTTTAAGTTATTTGACAATATACCAATTTATTTCCAGATTTCGTCCGTTTTGTCTTACAAGAAGGCATCACATTGAACTTTGCACAAAATCTTGCGAAATGATGTTTTGTCACAGAAAACGACTGCCAGACTATTTATTCGCATTTCGTCACATGTTTTTAGAAGCCTGCTGTAAAACAACGTCTTTTGATACTAAACTATGATACAAACTGTAAAAACTTAAACTAGTATGTAACACTTAAGAGGAAAAGATTAAGAAAGCTGATAGCTTTCACACAACTATAAAATCAAAGCAAAACCCAGTTGCTGCAATATAGTTCGGAATTTGAGCTTCTGTTTATTCCACGCAGATACCGCAGGCCGTTAGTTAGCACAGGAGAATTGCGAGGCTAGTACTACGATCTTTTTGACTTTAACAATCTCTTTCAGACGAGATTCGAACATACAACGATTGGCTTGTTAAGGCCAGCCTCTTGCCTTGAGACCAACTTGAGACAACTTCGCAAAACAGGTAAATAGAATGTATGAGATTTTTATGAAATGATAACATTGAAAAAAAATCAAGGTTAAATATCCCCATACGTTTTCCATATGATTGACTCACTTTCTTAACGCAGACGTCGAAAAGACTGACGAAACTATTTCAGGATGTAGCCGCAGCACTCCATTATATCTACGGGAAACATTGCGTCTTTCAACAGGGCGTCCTACTGCCCCACACGACGAACATCGTCCATGCATGGTGTCGGGAGAATTTGACTGATTTTTTCGATAAGACTTTGTGGCGTCCCAGCTCTCCAGACTTTGGTTGCCTGGACTTTAATCCATGGTCGTACTTGCTGGCCACACAGAGCAAACATTGAGTGGCACTATGGACCAATTTAAGCAGCTCATTTCCAAAATTAGGGACGGGATGCTGATGGACCAGGTGCGTGCTGAGTGCGAGTCTTTTAAAAAACGTCTCAAGCTTCAATGCCGAGATATCGCGAGTCTGACGAATATCAATACTTGAATTTGAGAATTTCCAATATACATAAAATTTGGGCCCCTGTTAACAGATAAGAATCAGTGGAACTCCGTAACAGAGAGATTACAGACTCTGCTTTGAAAAGCGAATGGCTCATTATGAACTAAGAAAAAATATTGAACATTTGAGAAAGCACCGTTACCGGCCTTCCGACAAAACTTTCTCATGATGCCGGAAAAGGAGCGTTGTGCGGCTTTTACGTCGACTTTTCGAATGCATCCCTTGATTTTACCAATCAACTGTTTGCAGTTTGTTGATCTCCAGTTTCTTTTATAAATAACATATAGCAGGACCGGCGCCCAGGAAGATTGAATAATTAAATTTTATTTAACTGGAAGGAAACGATGACTAGCCTTGGGGACCCCTCGAGTCGTAGGGGCAAGGGCATTCACCCCCATTGCAAGTTGGTTATGAATTTTGTTTGACGAAATCAATAAATAAATAAATAAAATAGTGATACCGCCAATAATATGAAGTGCAGAGTACAGAAAACACCTGCGCAATATCACAATAGATCGAATGTTTCGGGTCGCAGCCCACATAAAGAAATAAGCAGATAAGAACACTTACAGAAACATATTCAGTAATACTCTGAAACTATTTTTCATCAAAATCGTGTTTCATTATGCAACATAGAGACTTATTTTAACCCTTAAATACTCACTACATTGAAAAATCATCTAAAAACATAAAATCTTTGTTTAACAGGTTTACTGCTCTCAAACTAACCAATATGCATAAAAAAATTAGAAGATTTACTTTACAATGTGAAAATATTACCATGTTGTTTTAAAACAACACTGAAACTTTATCGCAGAATAAAGTCGAAACTATTACTTTTGTTAACAGTAACTTAAAAATTGATCTTTTTTAGTATAATTTCTGATAATTCAGACATTTTCACTTACCACTAGCCTTATTTTAAAATTTATTTTCAGAGATAGTCAGCACCAGTCGGAAATCTCGCCATGTTTTTTTTCGTTCTCGAGTTTTTGACAGCGAAAATAAAAACAAAACATTCAAATGCAGTACTTCCAGCTGTTAAGTTCTCTTCGTTAGAGCCTAGAGAGTTGTTCTAATGAACTATATTTCTAAAAAAAAACCAAAAAAACCTATATATTAAAAAACGTTATTAGTAATGTTGTTTTAAAACAACATTGCGCATTTAAGGGTTGAAGACAAAAAAACTGAGGTAAATTGATTTATTATAAATTCTCGAAGTGTATCTCATTTTTTCATGTATGGACTCGGAGCCTGACAAAGCCATTTTTAATTGACAATCATCAGTTTATAGTGATACTTTAACCTGTCACTCTGAATTGAAAAACATTTGTTTCAATTTCGAGCACTTTGTGAGATAAAAACTACTTGAAAGCTCTAGCTCTGATTTTGACAGCTGAAAGGCTTGAAAAGGAAAGAAATGATTTTCACTTGAAAGCGGAGAATAACAGCGTCACTATCACCTGACGATTGGCGATTGAAAACGTATGTATTGTATGCCTTTGCTGTTCTAACAACGGCTTAGAGCAAGCGCACCGGTGAGTTGCCATTTGAGTTGCTATTTTCACAACGCTGGCCGTTGCTATTTTGGATAGCAACCGATTTGCGCACCGATCGTTGCTAATGGGGATTACCAATTCCACTATTTCTTTTTCACACCGGCAGTTGCCAATTTCTGAAGACCGTCACTAGCTAGCGTTGGCAAAATGTTTGTTTGTGATGTATTTCGCATATTTTTTGCGGATCTAGTAATAATAATAGTTTCCGGAATGATCTACGTTCTTTCTACTTTATAAAATGTTCCCTCCATTTCACGTAACTTTGTTTTAACTTTGTTTCCGTTCTCCCAAGTTATCGATAACATAATTCTTTTGCAGATTTTTTTACTTGTGCGTACATAAATTTTTTCATCCTTATATGTTTATTTAAAGTAATTCCGTAAAACTGGGCACGTCCCGCAACGTTGGCTTAAATGACTATTCTACTGAAAGCTGGCGAACTGTCATTTTGTATTCTGTATTTCATGCTGTCTCGGTTCCCACAGTTTGCTATTATTATTTGAAAATTTGCCACCAAAAAGAACTTAAATATAGAACGCGTAAATTGTTTTCGATTATTTGATTGATTCTAGTGATGAAGAAAGTGATTTCGCAAAACAAATTCCCTTATACGCGATTAAGAAAATGGTTTTTGGAAAGATTCGGGGCGACTCTCAGCCAGTAAATAGCCAAATATTGACCGCCATACGGCGTTTTAACAACGGTCTATACCGATGACCATTTCCAACGCCGCTTTCGATCTTAGGTTGTTTTTGAAGATTGAAACAGCGGTAAAGGAGAAAAATGTTTTTTTTTATACAACGACCGAACGAAACGGGAAAATAGTTGGTAATACTCCCGAGCAGATTTGCTTAAACCTACCAGGTTTATTTAATAATATTGGCCAAACTTGTGAGGATTTGAGCTTTCCGCATCGTGTAGGTTGCAGACCAAAATGCCAACCAAAATAGTCATCTCAATAAAAAAAGCCTATACAAAATGTTTACCTGTCCGAAAAAACACCCTGTGCTAAATTTCAGCTAAATCGGAAATAAAATTAAGTAGTGGTTCAAGCCGACACTTGCGTCCTACGACGTGTTTAACAAGCGAGGCAAAACACTTCGTCTTCCGAGGCCGACAAATTGAGTCCGCATTCGAAACTCTCATCATCTTCGTAATATTATTACGAACATTCACTATCGAGCACAAAAAAAAACAACAGTTTGACATTTCATCAAATAGCAACGATTCGGCTCGTTGCTATCGCGTTGCCAAATATAATAACTCGCTACTACCCGAGGTGAGGATTGTTATTTCCCAAACCAACATAGCAACGCCCGGTGCGGTTGCCGCGTTATGGTGGGAGTTGCCAAACTAGCTTTAGAAACTTCAATTTAGCCACTAGTGGGCTTGCTCTTAGACAGCGGCGGTATTATAAAACTATCATCAAACGACGCGATGCGGTGCTAAAGGAAAGGCAAGAGAAGGCAAGGAAGGAGGAAAGGAAAGAGTCTCTTTATCAGTCACTCTCTGCGACAATTGGAACAGTCATCGGTTTCATGTGAAATGATCCGATTAACAACAGACGGGGAAAAATCGTAATTAAATCTGATCGACAACGAAAATATTCATCATGATTCGATGACAGTAGCCGAGAGGAATCAACTAAAAACGAAACTGTTCGAATCGAAATGAGTGCGAGAAATCTTCATTTTCATTGCTCCGTTTCGAAAATGTAGAGTCCTGTATGGACTAACCATTGCATTGCGATCATGATCTATTGTGATATTTTGCCGGGTGTCTACTGTATTATTATTAGCAATACAGTGCTTTTTCGCTTTTATCAACAGTCGTTTTTATCACTACTCGCCAAATTCACGCTCGATTTTCTCACGGTTTTTTTTTCTCGTTTTTATCACGCTTTTTAACTTTTAAACTTAAAATCAAGAATAATGTACTTCCAGTTGCAGAAAATGTATCCGAAACATCATTTTCACTTGTGCCTTGTGTCCTTGCAGGTGTATAGTTTTATGAACTCAATTTATTTGATCAATTTTCTGAGGCAACCAAGTGTCATATCTGTTGCGAATGATTTTTGTCATAATTTTGGGAAAAATGAATACGTATTTTATTGACTTTGAAGCGAAAATTACGTATTATTCGAGCAGTTGAGAAAGAATATCTGCTAACAACTCAAATAGCCCTACAGTTTTGTCCTCATAGAGCGTGAATTTAAAAATTATAAAATCTAGCGGTTTCACAATTTCACATTAACAAGCATTAGACTCTGCTAGCTATGCTAAAAAATGAGCAGTACAAATCATATTGATATTGCATGGATAATAGCGGAGAGAAAGTTCGCTAAAATTCTATGGAGAAGAATATCGTAAACTAACCTTTTCTCGTTTATTCATTTGTATTGTTCTTGTGCTTATACTCCATTCAACTATGAATTTTACTCAAAATATCATAAATTTCAATTGAATCCTACACAAAAAATTCAATTTTTATCATTTCGCTAAATTCGCGGTTTCGCCAAATTCACGGTAATTTTTTTTTGACCGTGATAAAATCGAAAAAGCACTGTACCACTTTAAAGAGTGAAATGCCTATTATCTATCCATGCTTGTTTGATATGTTTTTACCCTTCCTTTTTACGTTTACTGCTTCACTATACTGACAAGCTCGTTTCTCCTGTCAAGTATCGCCAACTATAATTCCCTGGAGATGTGTCAATCCCATAACCATTCGCTTGTCAAAGCGAACGCTGCACTGTAACCTTGAAACTAAGTAGCTCCCTTGTTGGTCAGAAATACAAATTTCGCATAACCTGAGATCCCGATTACAAAGCAAAAATCTAATGAATTCAACAGTTGAATTTAATCCTACATTCGAAACTCCTGGTTGTTTTGATCGATCATTCGAACAACGGAAATTTCCAAAGATTTAAAAGCAGTCTTACATGTTTCCTGTGTTTAAAAGTGGCAATCGGCGGAACATAAGGAATTATCAGGGAATAACTAGTCTTCTTGCTGCATCTAAATTGTTTGAAATTGTAGTAAGCTTCTTGTACGAAAAACTACATTGCTAACGATCCTGTTGACCTGTTGAACTTTACATATCATCGTATCGTATCATAGAATTCAGCGTAAAGGAAGCGTCGTGATGGGGTGCCTGAGAATAAACCCATGCTTAAGTTCTTTCTAACGTCGAATGGCCTGATTCTACTAAGATTCGAACCCACGATCACGCTTGACAAAGCGGACTCTGTAACATTGCGGCTATGCAGCTCCTCTGTATTTGGTTGTGTGGTCTATAGATGTGTAGGTAATGTGATTTACAGAGACAGCTGGATGTTTTTATAATGTGGTGTCGTGGAAACTGGCATATAGTAAGAACTGCAAAATGCCAAATCATGACGTTCCACCGCTCTGCGAAGCCTATTTTGTTCGATTATAGGATCGATGGTCATGTACTCAATAGAGTTGATCATGTAAACGACCTCGGTGTTTTGCTCAACGCCAAGTTAAATTTACCCTGAACCGCTCATCTATAATTTCTAAGACAATTCGTCAGCTCGTCTTTATTGGAAAAACTGGTCGTGAATTCAAGGATCCATACTGTCTAAAAGCTCTATATTGTTTACTTGTGAGACCGTTATAGGAAAACGCGTGTTTGATCTGGTCTCCTTATCAGCATTATCCACTTAGCATTAAAAAATCTTCCCTGGCGTGATCCTGCTTATCAACCCCCGCATTCCGAGCGGTGTCGTCTCATTGGTCTTGATACGCTTGAACGACGCAGGAGAATTCAACAAGCTGTATTTGTGGCCAAGGTATTAAATTGAGAAGTCGACTCACCAAGAATTCTCTCTTTGCTAAACTTTCGTGCTCCGCAATAGTCATTTCGATTTGCTGAATGCTTCAACCCAGAGTACATCGCCCATTGTTGCGATATACCTAATGAACCAGTCACTGCTTGTGTTCGAGCTTTCGCTTCAGTAGAGGAGATCTTTGAGTTTGAAACTTTGTGAACCGTCACACAAATTCCATAAAAAAGTGTCTATGTAGAATGTTTTTTTATTGACCATATTAACAATAGTATTATTGTTTAATGTAATGACTAAATTGAATCTATATACTAATTATTGAATTAGAAATTAAGTTTGCAATGTTCGTAATCTTGTTGATGACTTATTGTAAATTGACTCAAAAAAACATGATGGGGTTTTGTGCCTCTATGAGGATGTCCTCAAATTGGCTTTTCCTCATCCACTAACTTTCATGGAGACCACTAAGGGCAGATGGAAAAGGATTAAATTAATAAACAAATAGTCAAAAACTCTGTCAATAGACAAAAAGCCAAAAATTCTGTTTTCTAAATGTAGTACCACATTCCGACATTCTAAAAATTGTAATCAACACATTCGAAAACCTATACCTGGAATCCTTAGTCCAAAATCTTTAATGATTCCAATCGATACAATCCCAAATTTCTGACTTTAAAAACCTCAGAACCTATTTTCAAATTACATAATCGGAAAGTCGAAGTTCTGTGAGCCTAAATTTCAAACCATAAATCCGAGATTAGGGATTAAATAATTTAATTTATTGGTAAATCTTCAACATAAAGTTGTACAGATATTTACTTAGTCTAGGTGTTGAATTCTTTGTCTATAAGTACTTTTACTGATGTTAAAATCAAAGACGTCACAAACTTCGCTGAAAACTCGGCAGCGAATATTCCATGGTGCGTTATAAGCGTAGTTGGTACGATGAGTATGTTGCCACAGCAGCGTGTAATTTCGCAGCTGCCTCCGTGGAACGGTAATACCAATAGAACCTAACAAAGAGCTGCAGTCGATTTCTCCATTGAGTAAACCAAATACAAAAAGCCGCTGAAGTAGTTTTCTTCTTACTGCCAGTGACTCCAGGTTAATTAGTTGACATCGTTCCTCGTATGGCGGAAGGTGAATAGTGTTATTCCAGGGCAGGACACGTAGAGCATATTTTATAAAGTTTTTCTGTATAGCTTCGATTCTGTTTAGTTGCGCAGCGTGATATGGCGCCCATATAACAACAGCGTATTCCAGAATGCTGCGGACTAGAGCACAGTATAGTGATTTGAGCGCATAGATATTTTGAAATGCACTAGTATTTCTTTTCAAGAAACCTAAGGTGGCAAACGCTTTGGCAGTAATCATGGAAATATGCCCGTTGAATTTGACCTTAGAGTCGATTATTACACCCAGATCTTTTATTTCATTCACTCGGGGAAGACTGCTGGAACCTATTGTATAACCAAAATGCAAAGGATTGCGTAAGCGGCTGAAGGTGATGGCGCAGCATTTAGTGGCATTAACCTGCATGCCGTTCAATGTGCTCCAGCGTATAAGTGCGTCAATATCATCCTGTAGAGGCTAGTAGCAAACTGCTTAGCAAAAGCTGGCGGTAGATTATTCGGACCGGGACCTTTAGAAGCATCTAATGACACTAGCATTCTTTGAACCTCATCAACAGAAACATTAAATTGCGGTAAATTCACGTTGTAGTGAGCTATGCTATCCAACCATTCGCGATGTTCGTCCGGTGAATGGGTGGGTGGGGTGTCCGAATATACGTTCTATTCAAATAGATGCGTAGTAATAAATAGTATTTGTAATACGAAAACAAAAATTGGAAATTATAAATCCGAAGCCGTATTGCAAATTTTTGATATTGAAATTTTATCACATAAAAGTAACCTGAAATTGGAAATTTTAATATCATAATCCAAACTAAATCTAAAATAAAATTTAACTTTAAATCTGATAGGGTATCGAACTTTTTCGGAGGTGATTTTCTTCAGCAGGTTTTTTGCAGCAATTTTATGCATAACTGCCGAAGAAAATTTATAATCCCAAAATACTATACCTTAATCCTTAGTTTCTAATTTTTAATTCGAAATTTCGGAACATAAATTTCAAGTTTCTATGTTGTTTACCTAAATATTGAAAATAAAAAAAAAACTATAATTCCTTCTAAGTTACGCAATTAAATAACAGGATCCGGCAAACAAAATGTGTTTATTTGTCATCTGAATTGCAAAATTATAGGGTTCACTAACGCACAATCGCAAAAATAAAAGTTATGTTTCAATTCTCTCATGATATCTCGAGGTACGATGTTGGCTTAACAAGCCAGTTGTCGTACGTTCGAGTCCCGGCTCGGAACAGACTGTTGGTGTCAGTAGAATCGTAGCGCTGGCCCCGCGTTTGTCCAGTACAGTCTGTGTATAATAAACAGAAGGTCGAGTTCCGAATCGAAATGCAGCACCAAGGCTTTGCTTTTTTACATATTGCTTCAAAAAAGTGTTATTCTTAAAAATTTACGGTTATAAGACACACAATCGAAATCTTGTTATATGCAGTTGCATGCAGTGAAACTTAAATATGCGAGGTTAGTTACCCCCATGAGATACAAAAAAAAACTATAAACTGCACTATCTGACATCACATAATTACCATTTCGCAAAATTACTGCTTGAGCCCGATGAACTTTTGCACCAAAAATAAGCATCATCGCGGCGACTCCGACGGTTAGACCAGAGCGTGCTGCAAATCACCAAATCATCATCACAGTTCCAGACTTAACGACCTTGAAGCAATCAATCAAACACCCCCTGATTCATCTCACTTAAAAAGCCCGATAATGCAACCAGCCGAAGCAGTGCGCGCAGGGTGGGGAGGACAAGTGAAAGCGGGCAAGAACCGGACACGAATATAAAGATGATTTTTACGAGATTTCAACCACATAAAAGTGAAGTCTAATCTAGACAATTCTTTTAATCTGCACATGAATCCATTAGGATTTTACTTCGATCGCGAGAGCTACAAAAAGTGGGGGTATTTTACAGCTTCGTCGAAACGTTGCGCAAATTCTTCATCCAGACATCCTGTCCACCCATCGCGATGTCCGAAGGGGAAAGATGCAAAAATACATAAAGTAAAACGCATCGCGGATTACGACGTGTTTATGAAGGAAGTTGAGGTTCCGCTAGCTTGCGTCCGTTTTACGACCAAACAGGAATCTCTCCGATCTCACCAACACAGGGTAAAGGGGGGGTTGCAGGGAAAGGTAAATCGAGAAGTGAAGTAGGCCCGGCCGGCCGCCTGCGTGCCGCCGTCGTCGATTTGCTCGAGTGTCCGCCCTGTTTGTTGAATAGCTCGAGCTGCAGCTAAAGTGTTGAGACATTAAACGACGGCGGTCGGATTTACGATTGTTTTACATTAATGGGTGTAAAACGTCTACAGGAGATCCTTCCAGGGCAGCCCACGTTCCCCGGTGCGCTGGTAGTCTTGATGTGTTGAGTGTTATGACTTATTTATGCATGAATAGGCATTTAGGAATTATAGAAGACGTACTTTATATCATTTGAAGAAAAGTAATGCCACGTCACAACAAGATAAATATCCGATCTTCACAACACTTGCTTGAGCGGTGTTTAGTTGACAACTGAAGTTGAACTGGGAACTGTTAACTATTAGCAGCGTAAGTGGGGACATATTTGTTGTATCGGGCGATACAAACTAGTTAATTGGATTCTATTCTAATAGATGTGCAGTAATAAATAGTATTTGCTATTAACGAATAAATTGTAAAGAACTTCGTTAGAAGCACTTTAAAACATACAATGTGTTGCACTAGTATTAAATCGCCAACATATACAGCAATCGTTTAGCTAAATTAAAACACACAAATTATACGACTAACCAATTTAATCAAGTTATGCGACAGACGTGCCTTTAATGTACGTTCAAGCAAAGAATGTATCGGTTATTGGTGTACAACGACATATAGACTTGGACTAACCACCAAAGCTTTTAAATATTATTTTAAATGCATTGTATGACTCATTACAGCATGCTGTTTTATTGTCAATCGTATTCTCAAATTAAATGCCGTTTCCCATAGCAGCATTAAAATATCTGCAAACGTCTAAACATTAACTTAGTAGATAAAGATCTGCAAGCAGATCGTAACTGATGGCTCTATAAGTCCGTAATGTGTGACTTAAGTCAAAAATTTCATACAAACCTGAACCATCGAATTTTAATGTAATTTAATTTTTTTGCTCATTTTTCCAGCCCATTTCCTCCCATTCGTTTCGCGTTTGCTCGCTGTATCGACACGCGATGGAAATTAAATTTTATCGTACTCATTAGACAATCGCATTAAAGCACGTTAAAAGTTTGTACATAAACCCGTTGAGTGTTGAGTCTGTTGAAACTACGGCTCAAAGCGAGAACCATCAGCGAGAAATGACCACCGTCCAATCGGAGAGCTTCCAGCCAAACACCACTTTTAGTGCCTCTGCGTCGACTGCTATGGCGATACCGGCGTTGATAACGGACACACAGAAATGATCACATCACTCATCCTTTCGCACATGCAAACACATCCTCCCGTTGCACTGCCCCGAGGCTATCGGTTTCGCGGGCGTGAAATGCACTGTTTATTTGCGATGATTTTATTGGCAGTTTGATGGCTTTCATTCGTCGTCGTAATTTAAATATTGGTTTGTTTTGCGACCCATCATATGCTATGGAGTTGACTTCTGGCTACGAATAGAGGCTGCATTCTAATACGTACGGGTACTTATCGAAGAGGTCTGCAGAAGTGGTGGGTGAGAGGCGCGACCAAAATTCGCAATCGAGAAGTTTTTCATGCTCTTCCTTAATTAATTAGGAATGTTTCCATAAAAACGACTCATCTACATTAAGCTTCCATTTCAGCATGCAGGATTTGTATGCATACGCACTCGCACAAAGAGAATTTTTAATGAAAGGATAACCAAATGAGCCTCCCGTGTGTTAGAAATTTTAGAACTGACATGTTGATGCAGCTGAAGTTTCGTAATTAAAATCCAAAGCTTAATAAAATGACTTATGCTACATTTTGAATGCGAAATTATGTTTATATTATAGTAAAAATTTGATGTTTTCCTTAAATGCACGGAATGTTAAATTGCAGACTTTTTGATTAGCGATCATCAGATTTTCAAATTGTTCGAACGATGTCCTAGTATTATGGGTTCCTAATCGAGGAATATCACAATAATTCATCTAAAGTTTGACCTTTTTAGATTTCAGTGAAGTTTTGTGAGTTCGGTAACATTCGTAATTTCAACAGTTTTGCCTACCAGATATTTTCAAGACATCTTTTTGAAAAAGGCTAATTCAAAAATTATCAAATCAGTGGAATTTTGGTCACAAAATGAAATGTGAGAAATTGTTCGAAAAAGCATTTACGTAGGCTGTCCCAAAAAAAAATCAATGTTGAAAAAATCAAGGTGCTCAGCCCTAAATTGAAAGAGAATGTTATTTATAGCATTTTTGTAACACATTTCGACTTTCTAAAAAATTGCCCAAACGAGATTTATGAAAAAATGACCTTTTTAAGCTACAAAACCACTCTTTCGCACTTGTTTCAAATCAGTTCGATTCCTACATTTTTCCATATATTTTTGTATTTTTGTGGGATTGTTTTTTAATATTTTGCATAATTTAGTTCAGCATCGCATTCAAATATTTGATTCACAGAGGGCACATCACAAAAAAGTGAATTTTTCTCATATTTTTTTAGATAAAACCCTTCAAAATACATATAACAATTTTTTTGATCAAGAACTGAATTTTTTACTGAAAAGCGGGATTCAAGACGTAAATTTACATGAAATAAGATCCTTGATATCTTATCGGGGGGCTGAGATATTGGCGTTTTCACATGTGATGGAAAACTAAGTAACCCTTCAAAAGAATACCAAAAATTTGAAAAGAATTGAAAAAAAAAAAAACGATTTTCCAATAATATTGATCCAAGGCTCATTCAGAACGTTTCCAACCCGAAAATTATCTGGACTTGGTTAGAAATGGAACCTAACATTTAGGAGCGTTAACTAATCAGAATTGGTTCTAGCAAACGATCCAGAACTACGAGAGAGATCCTATGATACTACAAGTCTCGATAACGAGCTCTAACAGTCCACAGGGAAACCCAAGCCTTTTCAGTTTTTTCTCCCAACCCTTTGTACTAAATCGTAAAAACAGATTAATATATAAAATGAAAATAACAGCATATATACTATTACTAACTAAAAAGCAACTTATCAACCCGATATGCTTTTTGTTTCGATTTCAGGGGTTCAAACCTGATGTACTCAATATCCAGATTGTCTATGTCAATCCACGCGCGCGTGGCTCAAACATGTGTAGCCGACTCTTTTTTTTTTAACTCTACTATATTGAAACAACATCCATCATCATCAGATTAAAAAAAATATTTAAATTTTACAATTTTCTTCATCAATTTACAAAAAATTCTATGTCTACAAAACAGAATTTATGTGTGAAATACAAAGCCTTCTGAACTCCGCCATTGTTGCTGAACGATTAACATGTATTCGAATCGAATTGGAAAAATTAATTCCTTTGTACAACAGAGAGTTCTGTGATCTTCCGATTAAAAAATGTGGTGTTCTAGCATCAACCGTGTTTCAAGTGTTGTACCTATGAAAATCACTACCTCTATCAACTCGATCACACAAATAGCGAGGCAGCATATTATTTAAAATTTTGTATAGAAACATCCTTGTCAAAAAATAAACTCTTCGCTTCACAGAAAGTCATTGCAATGCGTCCAGCATAAAACTTGAGGAAGTGTATCTATTACATCTTAATATTAATCGCATTACTTTATTTTGTAAGCGCTGCAGTCTCAACATTTGTGTATTGTTTGCAAGAAATAGTATGGAAAAATTTATATGTGGTGAAATGATTGACTTATAAAGACTAGTTTTGCTACTAACAGTCAATTCATTTTTCAAACGGCACAAGATGCTGTTTTTTTTTGCCATTTTCTTGATGACATTATCTATGTGAGACTTAAACGTTAACTTGTCACCAATAAAAACTCCAAGATACTTTATTTCATTTTCCCAATCAATCGTCTCACCATCAATTACAATGTGTACGTTTGGTCTGGAGTTGGCAGAAGATATAATCAAGTACTGTGTTTTACTAATATTTAGGCTGTTTAAATTTTAACCAGTTCGCCAGATAATGTAAATCTAGATTCAAAAGTGCAACAAAATCGTTTAGATTTTTTGCTGCAATGAACAGTACAGTGTTATCGGCAAACAAATTAAACTCGCTTCATGTCATTAATATAAATAATGAACAAAATGGGCCCTAAAACACTTCTTTGCGGTACACCAAGTGTATTAGTTTTTTTTTAATTTTCCATAAGTGTTTGCTGCTATTTTTATTTTGATGTTGATCAATCTTCCGCTGTATATATTCACACCGTGCCTTTTTCAAGGACCGTGAATACATGTTACGCGCCCCAATCATCAGTACTGTTACTTCTGTAAAATAACTTGTACCTCCTATTTCTTTTTCGTTTTAAACGCAAAAGATCTAAAGAGTACCAGCTGTTTGCATCTTGCAAATTATCATGTTTTTCAAAAACTAAACTATTGGTTCATTCTTCCAGTGTGTTGGTAAGAACAGCTGCTTTATTGTCCAAATCACCAGTTATTGGTTCAAAATCCAAGCTTCTTAAAACAAGTTGAGACACTGCTTGCTTCGAATGTCTATTCCAGCAGTTTATCTTTACTTTATCACCACGGTTTGGGTCATTCTCAATAAAAACACAAATTGTCTCATGGTCTGTTTGTTGTAATCGGCCTCTGTAAAAGAATGTTTATCAAAATTTGAAAACACGTGATCTATTAATGTACGAGAATGTCTGGAAATTCTTGTATATTGACAAACCGTTTGTCTCAAATAGAAAAAATCTGCTAACTGCTTCAATTGATTCGAATTCGGTTCATTAAACCAATTAATATAAAAATCACCAGCAATAAAGTTTATTTTATTCAAATCTACAAAAATCTCACATCAGTTATCAAAAATTTCCAAAAAACGCTGGTCATTTGAGGAGAGACAAAAATGGCTTAACGATCGCGCAGATTGGACGCAGTGCGAACCGCTAACCTCAGTGTCAATCCGACCGGGTGCTCTAGTCAACTTTGACTTCTTGGTAGAGCGAATACTGTTGGCAGCGAAAGCAAACATCCCACAGACAAGCGGAAAGACGGGCTTCAAGGCGGTGCCGCTGCGGCGGCTTCCTGACGACGACCCGAAAAAACTCGAGACCCTGCTGTCCGGGACGCCAAAAAGCAATCATTGGTAACCTTCGTGGCCAAGATCTCTCCTACAAGCTCGACGACGAAATTGTGGCCGTGCATCAACACACTGGGTGGTAAACTCCGCCATAGCACCAAAGCTATCAGAAGCCTATCAGGTCCATCTGACGACCCTGCAGAAGTTGCTGAAATATTGACTCACCACTACAACGAAAGGTCGGCAACCTTCAGCTACCCAACATCATTTTGAATAATAAAGGAAGAAGCTATGTAAGTAATACAAAACGGATTTTATCCTCAGTGAACTCATCTAGGCACTCGACAAAGGGAGAAGTCTCTCCACCGGCCCCGACCCAATTGGGTATCTAATACTGAGACAGCTCTCTTCATCATTTAAACTGCACTTTTGGAGCTGTTCAACCTGGCACAACGGTGTTTTTCCGATCAGTTGGACGGATTGGAATGACTATTCCAATACCAAAGCCAAACTCAACCGAAACTGGACCGGCAGCTTTTCGACCCATTACGCTCAAAATCTGCCCATCCAAGGTCTTCGAAAGAAAGGTTAACAGAAGACTACGGAACTGGAAGCAAATGAACGACTCGACAGACGACATCATGCCTTCCGGTCTAGTCATGGAACTGACTCGCATTTCGCAGAGTTATAAAGGTACTTACCAGACACAGACGAACACTTTTGGTCGCGTCGCTGGATATTTTCGAGGTGTATGACACTACCTGGAGGCACGAGATTCTACGAACGTGGAAGAAATGGACAGCTATTCAAAATACTAGCCAGCTTCCTATCGAACCGTGCGTTTCAAGTAGCAGTAGCAGGGCAACTATCACAGATGCATACACTGGAGAACGGAGTCCAACAAGGCTCTGTTCTATCGGTCACTTTATTTCTCGTGGCAATACAATTAATCTCACAAGCTGTTCTTAACGGAGTCCACGGCTGGCTCTAAAAACCAACAGCTGAAGTTGAACCAGTCTCGCAGAGTTCATGTGCCACAAGTCATGTGCATGTGCAACGACGCAAACGGAAACCTCCTAACGCACCAGGGGGAAGAAGTACATTGATGGATACCTGAATAACGATACAGCAAGCAGAAGCGGAACAGGAACTAGAAAGTACCAGCCTCCGATGTTCATGAAGTTTGCTGTGAAAACAGAAAGCTGTAGCCAACAAAGGCACCGGCAAAAACGGAGCGAGCTCTTTAGGTATGGTAGTAAAGCGCCTCAATGAAATTTTGTGGGTGTGTAGACTCTATTAAATCAACAACTTTTCAAATTTTTTTGAGCTTGACAACCGCATATTTCGTAATTGCTCCTCCGTGATAAATCTGAGCTAGTGAAGTTGCACAAAGAATCACAACAACTTGGGATTAGTTTACCATCTTCAGTGTACAACAATTCAGTAGCTTCTGCTTTGTATAGATCAATAACGGCGCCGGCCACGTCCTTACGGTCGTTAGGGTGAGGAAGGAGGTGTAACAGTCGTTGTTGTTGGAGACCGAGTTTGCCTCTGCATTTCCATGACTGCGACGGAAAGGAAAGGTATGTGTCACCATGGTACGTAACCAAACCGATAATGTTGCGCGCGAAGTTAACTCATTACGAAGACGATGAGTATCCCTCTCGTCAAACACCGTGAACTTATGTGAGCGACGTGCCAAGTCCAAGTGGTCTAATACCTGCAAATTAGCAATCAAGATTTTTCTCGAGTGAGGGAACGCACTTAAGCAGACGCGATTTTTTGAAAAGTATCTATTCCATAGTCACTAGATTAATCACGATAAAAGCAACGCACGAGCAATCCCTGGCTAAGCGGTATGACCGAGACCGAGTTCATATCTGCATCTCGACTGCGTATAAATGGAATGTTTTTGTTATTTTGTCACCTTTCTTGTCAAACGACGTGATCCTATGCGAACGACGCGCAAGGAAAAACCATCCGCGCCCCAGGGTATCTAAGTATTTAAATATTTACCTATTACCAATCCCGAATATCTTCCAGGAAACGAACGCATTTCAGTAGATGCGGTTCTTTGAAACACATCGCATATTTATTACTGAAACTAGGATACTTTAGGGTAGGAGAACAACTTTAGCCTTTCAACTCTCTTTCTCAACTCTCTCTCTCAACTCTCTTTCTCTTTCTCTCTCTCTCTCTCTCTCTCTCTCTCTCTCTCTCTCTCTCTCTCTTTCTTTCTTTCTTTCTTTCTTTCTTTCTGTCTTTCTCTCTCTCTCTCTCTGTAGACGGCGATAATAGACAAGTCCACGTTGATCGACAAGTTCGTATATTTGGGGTCACTGGCGACCGCCTTTTCACTTTCGAAGACACTTCGATGGAATCGAGTGCGCCTACGTACGAAGTTGACGCTGCAGAAACCCCTGTTAAGACCGGTGGTCCTATACGGAATCAAGACAACGCTTCTCTCAGAGGACTTAAACGAACTGGGGGTTTTCGAACGAAAGATGCTGCGGACTATCTATAGTGGAGTAAAAGACGACGGAGAATAGCGAAGTCGCATTAACCATGAGCTGCGCGTACCGCTAAAAGAGAACCCCATTGCACTCTTGCCAAAAGTCAATAGACTGCGATGGGCTGGCATCGTCGAGGGGGTGCTCTCGACGACAACCTAGTGGGCTGGTTTCAGCGAAAAATTTTCAGGTGTGTTTTAATGTTAGCAGGAACTGTTTTCTAACATTGGATCCATTTTGAGTTTGTTGATATCTTCAAGGAAAGTAAAATTTGTTTATAGTTTAACACACTTTTCATTACAGTCATACTTTGATATAAGGCAACCTCGATATAACGTAACTCGATATACCGTAACTTTTACCTCGATATAACGTAACTTTTTAAAATGTATTGAAATCGAAAATAAATGATACAGCAACTGTTTTTGGGCTATAAATTACTTCAAAAAAATGTTTATAGTAAGTTTTGAAACCAATGCGAAAATAGTCCAAAATGAGCATGAGGAAGGTTTAAAAATACCAATAGGTGATGGGACTTAGGTTTGCACGCATCCTTCAGTAACAATTCACAGTTTTGCATTAATTAAAAATAAACATTTTTTTTTTGCTTGTAGCAATTTTCTCTGAATGGGCATAAGAAAGGTTTTCGCGCATCTGTGAGTAACCACCAACAGTCTTGCATCAAATAAATTTTTTTTGATTGTTGAAAATTGTCCTAAATGGGCATAAGAATGGTTTAAAAATACTGATAGGTGATGGGAAACAGGTTGTCACGCATCTTTGAGTAACTTCTTGTATCAATTTAAAAAATATTTTTTTGCTTCTGAAAATATTTCTAAATGGGCATAAGAAAGGTTTAAAAATACTGATTGGTTATGGAAAATAGATTTACGCGCATCTTTGAGTAACCATTAACATTCTCGCATAAATTAAAAAAAAATTTTTTTTTGCTTCGATATAACGTAACGAAAATAAAAATAAAGTTGCCTTATATCGAGGTATAACTGTATTTTTATACAGATGGAGTTGTACGACGAATCATAAATAGTAATTTTCAATTATTGACGAATTTCGGGCCAACTCGAATATGAAATTGAAGGTAACTTCTATGAATCTAATAAAGTTTTATCTGTTGTTTCAAGCCACTAGATTAACAAAAAGTCTGGTATTAATCTCGCAGTTATTTCATCCTATTTTTTGTCAATATTGCTGAGGTATGCTGAAGTTGCAAGATTCGAATTATTGCTTAAGGGTTTTGTACATTTCATACTGCTGAAATAGAAATATTTTAATGCTTTTCCAAGTTTAAATATTAAAACTAAAATAGTCATCAAAACAAAATTCATTGAGTATCCATCTTAATGAGACCTACACAATATTTCCTCTACGTTGTTTTTACTACCATTAACTTGAGAGATATGTAGAGACTTATGACAAATGTCTCAATTTTCTGTTATTTTGTTAGTGGATTTTAGTGCCATACTGGTGTTAGCTCATCTTTTTGAATTTAACAAGAACAAAACTTATCTTAAAATAACAATTTGTACACGGTACTGTCCAAACATGCGGTTTCCGGATGAGAATACTACTTATCGGTAAAAGAAAAAGAATAGAAAGATCATTCTACATATTGAAAAAACTTTAAAATCACAGAGACAGTTCGGTCATGAGAACTTTCCCTTAAAATTGATAAGCAATCTCAAAAATCAACGTAATTTGTTTTAGATCTTAGTGAAAGAACTCTAGCTGACTTCAATACTAAAGGGTATAAATCGAATGGTCAATCGCATAAAAACCATATTACCAAACGATGCGAGATCGCTTTCAATCTTCTAACCTAGCTGATTGTTATGGTATAGAACCATAGACGTATAAACTGTTTACAAATGTTGAAAGACCCCTTTAAAGCAATCTGTCAATCATCGTGCAATATGCATACAGGACGATGAAAAGAGTCTCTACCGCAAGCAATACTTCTTGGCACAGTTCTCATGATTAATGCACTTCCTTGTTTACTAGCGATTGCATAAACATTTTGATGCAAAGAAATAATTCAACAGCTGTTGGTGTAGCGGCGAACCTCCAGCTGGTATTATTGTTCCGTACTGAAACCGATGGATTACTTTGTACCTACCTTCAAACTTATCTGCAATGCATCTAATAATACTGTTATTGTATTTCCCAAAATAGCATGGCGGGAAATTTGCGGACACAGAGAGCACGAGTTACGGTAGAGTTGCACCGAAATGACGACCGCCCTATAAAGAAATGAATACGTCGTAGTGACTGTTTACTATAAGAAGCTAGAATAGCTTACCGTTTGGAAACTTCCGAGTTTGGTTCCATTCCAGTCTGAATCAGATCCGCAATCGTTTTCAGCCCATCCAAAAGCCACATAGATTGAAAATCCACTACCTCCGCCTTCGCCATTAATCGTAAAAGTTGACCAAGAGGACGTTCTACTCCCAGTGGACCACCACCCTTAACGATAGTGCCAAGTAATTTCGGCACTTGACTTTGCTTTCGTATTTGCGGTGCTAAAGGCTGCATTTCAGCTATATAAGTTTCTGCTTCCTGAGCCATTCTTAGACGCAGTTTCTTTAACTTCTTTTTGTTAATTCTAGCGTTATTGTTATCTTTATTGCTTTTATCACTAACGCTGAGATTATCATCATTTTCTTGGTCTTGTTTGTTGGAATTAACCTCATCTGCATTCCTAGTCGGTATAGTCAGCTCAACTGCTCGTTGCCGAATATGTTCGATATTTTCCTCGTGCCTACGGGCTGACTCTTGCTGCTTCTGTATTATCTTGCGCTGTAATTCTTCCGTAGTGGCTTGCTGTTGCGCTTGAAGAGCAAGAAGCCGTTCTTCCCTATCACGAGCTTTTTCTCTTGCCAGAGCTTGTCGCTGCTTTTCTTTCTGCTCCTGCATCTTTCCAACCCGCTTTTCACGCTCCCTACGATTTTCACTCATGATCTGAAGCTTTTTTTGTCGTTCTTGCTCAATTTCCTGCCTTCTTCGTTCAACTGCTGCTTCTTTGGCTGCCTTTTCTTCGGCTCGCTTTTGCCTTTCGGTTTCCAAATCCTGCAACCGACCTTCCTGTTCCTTACAAGACTCAATAAAATCTAGTCTTTTGTTTTGTGCTTCTAGATTTTTAATGAAAGCAATTTCTTTCAATTTTTCCTCTTCGTCATGTGCTTTCTTTATTTTGTCCTTCAGGTATTGGGTACGGTTTTCAGCAGCTCGTTGCAATCTTTCCTCCATGCGCATCCTCTTTTTCTCAATCAACTGTTGCTTGGCTGTTTTAACGTCTTCCACTCTGGCTAGGAGGTGTTGAATTTTGAGTGCCTTCTCTTTCTGCAAGGCCTGTCGCTTCTCCAAAGCTCGAGTTTGTTTTGCCTGATACTTCTTCAATGTCTCATGTAATGATCTTCTCCTCGATGGACTGGAAAGTTTTGCATGCAATTGTTGTGCTCTGCCGGGGTGCCTGGCGACCAGCGCTTGCAAAGTGGCCAAAGTTTGTGCGCGCTCAACCCAGGACATTTCTATAACGGGAACAGAATGGTACCTTAACCCTCTCTCTACCATGGTTACTCTAGAGCACCATGGGCTCAGATGCGAAAAGTCCTTCGAAATGTTTACCAATGCTACTCAAAATGCATGAATATATTCTTGAACAATATACAGGTTGTTCAAGAACATATTTATGCATTTTGAGTAGGATTGGTAAATATTTCTGAAGACTTTTTGCATCCAAACCTATGGTGCTCTAGAGTAACCATGGTAAAGAGAGGGTTAATGTGCTTGGTGAAAAATAGTGATGATGTTACTTACCAGCCAGTACCGATTCGTACCGCATTTCAAGGGTCATTTCGTCTTCGTCGATCAAACCATTCACACTAATAGGCTCTAAATTTTCCGCAGTGCCATCATTATCCTCCAAATCAATGATAGCTTCGCAATCCGTCTCGTCTGTCTCGGTATCAACGTCGATTTCTAAAAATTAAAATGTCTTTTTTTTAGTTTGGTTGTAACAGTGTATTCTCTGCACTATCCTTCTTATAAAACGATAAATTTCGATTTAAACAGGAAAATCTAAACTTACCCGAATTTTGCAATTCTCGAATCTGAGCCTCCAAACTTTCCTGCTCTTCCAGCAATTTACGTTGATCTTCGTCGCTTTCTATGTCTTCTCGTTCTTCGAGTTCATCACAACTTGACAGATTAATGTCCGGCTGGTGGTCGGGCTTGACGCCACTGTCGGTAACTGCAATACCGCCACCGTAACCTTGTTCGTCATGTATGTCCGATGATTCCAAGCACTTCGCATATAAATTCTGGATTGTTGAAGAAACCAAATTAGTTTGGATGTTCATGTCCACTTTGTTAAGATGGGAAACCAAATCCTCATGCTGCAGTGAAGCATCTTGAGACGGGGGTGATTTAGACGTTGTTATTGCTTCATCCGTCTTATCTAGTTCCGTTTCAGATGAGGGTTTTAGCTTAAGTTTTTCGTTACGTAGAAACTCTTTGTGTAGAGTTTTTAATTTTAACCCAGTCAGGTCCGACTTTTGCCTAGTAACAGCCATTCTATTCGTTGTAGCCGCTATCGTTGGTTTGTTTTGTGTTGATTGTGATGCACCATTCAGGTTGGATTTTTTCGTAGCTGCTGGAGCTGTTGTAGGTCGTTTCGGCACTGAAACAGTAGTAGGTTTACAGGGAGGATTTTTAGGTTTTACGTTAACCACAGATGACGTTTTGGATTTTGATTCTAGTGCCAATTTCGAAACAGTTGTCGGTTTGGATGATTTTTGTTGCATTTTAGGCTGTGTACTGATGCTTTCAGTGGATAGTTTGGATTCGCTCTCTTCAGCGGGAGTATTTTCATCTAATAAAGAAAGCGAGGGCAAGCTCGCGTAGCCACTGGGTTGATTGAAACGGGTAGCCCAATGAAGGCTGGAACGCCGTTTGGTTTTGACCGTATACCATCCGTCATTGTTGCTAGTTTCCGATGGGAGACTTTTCGGTTCGGAACGACGGCTGGTGCTGGGTGCTCCACCTTGAGTTCGATTTTTCATAGATTCGTTAATCGAACTCCGAGAACCCAATCTATCAGTGCTCGCTTTTAAAGTTGAGGTTGAACTGTCAATGTCATCTCTAGACATCTTTCGAGAGAAAGTTAGCCTGGAAGACGCAGTGGCTGGTTTCACCTCATTTTTACGATTATTAATTTCAATCATGGTTTTCGAACGAGCTGAAAGTCTTGAAGCTGCATTAGTTGGCATAGTTTTGTTCTTAGAACTGACTAACGGACGAGCACCGGATCTCATCCCAGCAGAGTGTATATTGGAGATTGTGGCACTCTTTGTTGGTAGTTGCACAATTTTTGTTTGACTCTGAGTTAAACTGGACATAGTAGCTGATAAGCGAATGCTATTTGTGATAGTTGAAGGCGTTTTAAGTATCTTAGTTGACACAATCTTAGACGGTAAACTTTGTTTGTTCTGTAAAATTGGACGCGGTGTTGGTTTAACGGCATTATTCACGACAGTGGCATACTTTGCAGCTGGTATAACCGCCTTTTTCACCAACGGATCTACTTTTTCCGTGTTCTTCCCTGCTTCGGAAATTTTCTTATTCTCTTGAAGATTGTCCTCGCCACTTTTACATACTTGCTCAGCTTGAGCCTTCACTTCAGCTCCTGGCAATATGTTACATTCCTCATTTTTGCAATACTTTTCCAAATATTCCGCTAGTGTTAAATTCTCATCATCTAAATTCGTCTGCGTATACTGATCCAATTTCAACACGTAATTCTCTAAGCTGTTACAAACTACCACCTCATCGAAGGAATTCTCTCCAGTCGTAAAAGTTTTTCCGATGTTCAATCCTATTCCATCTAAAGTACCATTTTCAATTGTACATGGCCCAATTTGCTTCAGAACGCAAACTTTTGCTATACCGGTGCCTTTTCGACTAGTTCCAAGGCTTTCCGTTGAACTGAACTGTTTCTTAGGAGAGGTCTTGCTAACGCTTTGCTCCTCGGATGCATGGTTTGGACTATTCTTGCCAGAAAAACTTGGACTTGATTTCCCAGATAACCCTGGACTGGAAATAGGTTTACGAACACCTTGAAGGAGAAAGAAAAAATTAAAACATAACCAAAATACAACAGTCATTTTAGTTCATTAATGCTTACGGGGTGCTGGGTTGCTCTTTCGTACTTCCCAAGCTAAAGAATGCGGACGCTGAGGCAAAGGGGTCGCTTCGTAATCCCAGGATACTTTAAACCACTCCGCTAAAGCCCGAAAGTCACGAATGTAGTTTTCTAGCACCAAAATCGCCTCTTGGCATGAAGGCAAATTTTCGTAGCACTCAACGGTTTGGTAAATTTCATTAACCTGAAATGTAATTAATTTTACACTCTTTGATAGCAAACATAGCGAAAACAAACATACCGATCTCTGCAGATTTCCAAAAAGAAAAGCCCAATATCTGGCCTGGAGCTCGGACTTTTTGTCTCTGCCGGTAGAGGCAGAACGAACGCGAGGTGCCGACGACTTCGACGCTTTACTCTGCGTGACACTTTGTATAGAACGCGGCCTTAAATTCACCGGTGGTTTTCTCACATTATAATTTCCTGTTGAAGATGATTCAATAGTTTGAATTTGCAAACACAAGTCGTTCTGCGTGGTTGATCTGTTTAAGTCATCCCACGCGTTTTTTAACAATGATGCTATGTTTAATGCTTAAGACTTACTCTCCTCGCCGTCATCAGACAGATGGTAGAAGTTTTTCGCCTCCTTGCCTTCCTGTTTAAAATACCTTCGATTTTCCATTTCCACCACGTCGGATCTTCATTGATTTTTGCAGTACAGCGTTCGATTGAAAAAGTACAAAATAATTTAGGATTTTACTCAGCTAGTAGACTCGAGGGGTTGACCACTTCAAGTTCTCTTCTCTTCTTTTGCACTATAATTAAGAAGTCTCCCAATAACAATACCATTACAGATCACTACGAATACAAAACAGGAAACCAAAATTCTTTATTTCAAAGCGAAGCATTGATTTAGAAACAAACAATGACACAATTCTTGAACGAATTTTTAAACACCAAGTTAAGCAGTGAGTGACAACAATCTTAATCGTTACTTCTGTAGACAAGAGAGCAGCACAAACGCTAGAACCATCGAAACAGTTTTTTTTTTATAAAAACTGTATGGAAACAGACGTATTGAACAAAACGATTGAAATAAAGCAATTTATTTTGCTTACACTTTTACGACGTGCACGGTGGTTTTTCTTGTTTTGGCTGTCAAGTTAGCATTTACTTTGTTTTGGCCAATCTTCTAATTATCGTTTTATTGTGAACTACAAAAGGTCTGGAGCAACATTCTGTTTATCTGGGTTTTATGGGTTTTATGAAAATAATTGTGATAATCAAGTTTAGAAAATCTATCCAGCTTTTTACGTGTTTGGTTTTTTGCATAAGAGAGTAAAGGAAAGAGATATTTTTACTTTTGTTAACACGCATATTCTGATAATCTATATGAGAGTTTACGTGAGTGTGAGCAGCTATTAAAATCTCTTTGAGCTTCGCAGTTGCAGGTAGGGGATCATTCAAATAATACATAACGCTCTATGGGGTGGGGGGGTATTCAGCGGAGCGTTATATTGCATGTGGAAAATATGTAAAATTGCGTTACATGGGGGTGGGTGGGTATTGAAAATTGCCAAATTCCGCGTTATGTAATATTTGAATGGTTCCTAGTCGCGAATCAATGACGTATACAAAGGTGAGGAAAAAGAAGACATTTGTCTGTATTAGTAACGAAAAAGAGGTAAACAGAAGCACGTGTTGGGGTCGTGACGTAGATCCACAAAAACAAGAAAAAGCCATTCGGAATTGTGTTCTGTATTGTTTAACGACGCAGGTAGGCATTTTTAGCCGTAAACTGTCATAACTTGTGAAAATTTCTCGAAAAAAATGTACCGAACATTGATTTTTGGGCATTGTTTTTTGATTTCTACGTCATCACTGTTAACAAAAAAGAAGCCCTTTAAACCCGAACCATCTCCGTACCTTTCTATATTCCATTGGTCGCGAATGGGGCTTAAGTCAAGTAATGGTTATTATACATTTATGTGCGAGCAATTTGGTTCAGTGTAGTCTGCTTTGTCTTTTGGCAGTTTTGGCCCATAACCACCCCTTTGGCATCACGCCATGTTTCAAGGGCTAACATCTCAACATATGTGTAAACGAGATAACATATCACCGCTTCTTTTCATACATCTATATCTTACTGCTGACAGCGGGCACAAATTAATTTGAGCCCAGGACATGAGTTCATTGTCATTCACTGTTACTCGGTATAGGGATGCCAAAGGCTCGCCCATAACAAAGCTCAAAATAGAGGTGGGTCTACTAGATCATGATTCTCAAAGCAAGTCGAATCGCGCAAATCGACTCTAGTGCTTGGGTTTTTTGCACAACATGATTTCCCGAAAAAAAAATAACATCAGAAAAACCTCAAAAGTTACTGTAATTGTACATAGTTATACCATAATTCAACTAAGTTTTTCATTGTAAATACATCAATTTTACATTGAATATTATTGTCCAGAACAATTAAAAACATTGTTTTTGCATTTTTACCATGAAAAAGGGGCGTTGTTATGTATCTTAACAGCATTTTTCCCATACATTTAGAAGTCACTGACAATGTTTTTCATGGTAAAAATATTGTCGGTGGTAGATGCAACAACGAAAAACGTTGTTAAAACATGGTAAAGACAAAAATCGTTTGCAAGCTCACAGTAAAAATACCATGTTTTTTATGGTTACAACACAAAACATTGTCCGTTTACTGTTCTCATCGCAAAATACATCATAACTTTTTTTCAGGTTACCTCGAACACAATGGGCACACTAGCGACATTACTTATCTAGGGACTAAATAATCTTATGTATAGAGACATGGTGTAACGGTATGACAAATGCAGAATCGGCCATATTGGAAACAAGTTTGATTGCGAAGAAGTTTGTTTATAAACAGCCTCTGGAAAAATTCGAAGATGCGTTTATATTGTAAATATAACAATGCTACATACCTTGCTATCAATATTAGTGCTTCTTGAAAGCTACTCGCAACTTAAACACTGAAAACTCGGAAGTTTCTTTTTCAAGTGAGCAAGGGCACAAAAATAAAAGTGACACTTCGTCTCCAACCTCCCTTAGCAAAAAACACTACCTCTACCCGCGCCTACTTTTTGGTCAAACCGTTACACCCTGTTCTACTTAGCAATACTCAGAGGGAGAGATATGCGAAGAGAATGTTGTGAGCCAAACGAACATGTCAAAATCCGAGCCAAACGAACAAGAAAGGTAACACATTGAAAGGTGGTGCAATCAAGTACAATAAAGGATATAATTATTTTCACACGTTTTTCAAGTTTTCTTGCTAAACAATGAATTGAGAATGCTACAAAATAGGTTCATCCCAGTGATTTTTAACTGGTGGTGCACAAACCTTTTGTATGATCAAAAAAAAATAATCAATTATGGTGAAAGTATATAAAATAAAATATAAACATAAAATTTAACACCGTCAAGGTTTCTGTGATGCACTTCAGTATTGCCCCAGGATTTCCACCGTCACCATTACGAGTTATACAAGTCGAATGAAAAATTTAGTCAACATCGCGCTTTGAAAAGAGATCTGGCACCTCTGACATGTGAAACCTAGTTGCCAAATTGGCGGTTTTTAATTGCTTATCTCTCTCTCTCTCTCTCTGAGTATCTCTAGTTCTACTCATCATGATTTTTATCATATTGGCCCTGACGACTCTGTTGATATTGGTTTGGTTTTTACTTACGAAAGTGAAGTAGGGAAATATTTCTGCTTTTGTTTTCACACATAAATTGACAATTGCTCATGAGAACTCGCGTAGGTGCGAACAGCCTTAAAAACCTCTTTTACTTGTGTCAGGGCCAATTCGAGTCTCATCCCTGTGACGAACGTCATCCCCATACATTTCGCTTGAAGCCGTTTTTCTCTGGCTCTCTGGCTCGATTATACGTCAAAAGGCTGCCAGTGATTGCGAAACAGCCGATTAAGCACCGACAATGCGAGATCAACTGTTGCTGCAAGTGGTGTGAAGAAGTGCAGAAAGCGAAAAACAATTGTTTTATTTTGAACGTTTTATGGATTTTGTGCAGGACATAAATGGTCACGTTCAAACATGTTTCAACACGTTCCGGATAGCCCTACATTCAATATAGTTAGAAGCACGAAAAAAATCCGTACAGTTACACATGCGGCACAATGAACGGAGCTTATGACCATATTTCCAACAGTAGCGCCATCATCATCGGCGGCGGCTTCAGAAAACTGTTGCCATGACATCGGTCTGTATCCCATACAATCGAACTGTCAACGGATATCATCTCGGCTACATGCTATCGCGGATATCATGTTCGAAAACCAATAATAACCACATTTCCAGCAGTTGGCAACACGGTCAACAGACATTTGACGCAGCCCTACAAATTTCGCAATTCGCGTTGCATGCGAGAAAAAAGGAAGGAAATATTTTTCCTATTTTCATCCCGCACATTTTGACAATTGCATATGAGAGTTCGCGTCTCTATCCTAATCCCATTGCTCTTGTTGTCTTGTTTTAGCTTTGACCTGTTTTTGTTTTATTCTCTTTTCAACTACCAAAGCAAATGTCAAATCAGCTCACTGTAGTGTGAACGCTCGAAATGACATCCGATATCATCTGGCGATATCAGGTGATATCCGGCGTAGTCTGAACAAGGCATTACGGTAGATCGATATATTGCCGAATGTTCGTCGAAATATATCGCTGACATCTGCAAAATATTCGTCAAGTTCGATCAGCTGTTGGGAAGTTTGCCGAGATAAATTAAGTGTGCAAACGTAAGTAACAGCCAACAGTAACTTTTGACGTAGGACTACGTCTAACCGCACTATATCGAGATACATTCCGCGAAAACTAAAACCAAGATGTAACGCCGGAATGAAAGATTTCAAACGGTTATACTGATGTAACCACATGATGGATCACAATAATCAATATGTCGTTGGATTGATGAAATGATGGACAATTTTGTGATTCTTCAATTTTCATTATCACTTCATTGTTAAACAGTGAAAATTGAATAAAAGTTTCAAGGTCAAATTTTCACCAACAATGCACCAATCATATGCGAGCACGCCTAGCACAGACTTCATTAATAGACACCAACTACATGCTGTGATATCCTGTATAGCAGTGGCAAAAAAAATTTTGACAGAATCTCCCCGTCCCAATAGGTCAACTAATGTTAGTTTCCATGAGCCTAGACTATTTTGATGTCTTGAAGGTGAAGCTTTCTCGGAAAGTTCGTAACCACCTCCACTATTAGACAGTATGACGTTCTGCTGTTAATGAATATGTTAATGTTAATAAAACTGATGTCTTGAAGGAAAACATGCTGGCACAGGCAACAGTACTGCACCGAGCATAGTATGAATAGAGCGCTGGTCATTCGTCGTCTATCAGTGCAGAAAAACTTGATATTCATTCGTGTGCAGCCAAGCCAAGTGAAAACTACATTGCCGCTGTTGACGCACGGTGGGGCGTGGAACACAATCGAATTGCCGTTTGAATTGTCTTCTTCTTCTTCTTGTTTCGTATAGCAGCAAATATCAGAATTCAATTTGATTTTTCGGGTACCGCAGAATACGCTGCGCCGCCGGGGACAACAAAATGCGTTGTTTATTTTTGAACTCTACATTCTGCTTTTTTTCAGATTTATTTAAATAACTGAATATGGTATTTGAAAGACAATAGAAAACAAAAATGCTCCGTACATATCTTTGAATAGTTAGTTAAACGAGCTGTACTGATGATTATATTTTACTAGCTAAATGAATTTAGTCCAATATGACAATATTAGTTGCATCCTGCGGTGGCGGTATAGAGGAAAACCAAATTCATTTCATCTTGATATTAGAGTTCCGACATTAGTATTTGTGTTTTTCAATTAAATTTTTTTTTTTTTGAATTTGCATTTACAAGATTTACTTTCCATAACCTTACTTGTAATTGAACAACGCTATGCAAATATTAATTGCCGTGGCTAATGTTGTGCATCACTCTTGCCCAGTTTATTTTCGAAAATAACAGACATATAACCTTCAAATATGATATCTTCGTTGTTCTTTGGTATCTTGAAACTAATCAAATTTTTTCTGATTGATTCTGTATACTGATAAAATGTTTAAATTGACCTGAATTGAATGTTAACATGTTCATAAAATTCTATGTCAATTTCAAATTTTCTGTGAATATACATTTTCTACTAAAACTGTCATTCATTATCAATATTTTTTCCACGAGCTTGTAACTGCAGGAAAAAAATTGATGGGACATCTTTGCCGCTTTGTGATCGGTGAGTGAGCCAACTTTAACAAGACAAATAGATATAGAAGGAAGAAGTTTAATTTCTACTAAATCGTACTCAATTAAATATTTTATAGAAGGTTGCCTTTTCGCGAATTAAAGAAAATTCGCTGTATTAGAATGAAAGATATTCATCAATAGTCTGGAAACCAAATTAAGGGGGGAAATTTGGGTCTAGAGCTCTATAGCAATATTTTAGAGTAAAACTTTCTTCAACAAAGTTGTTACATATGATAAAGTGCTTATTGAAAAAGTATCAAAACTTGGGGTGACCAAAATTTTCAATGCTATCAAGTATCTAACTTTTTTATTTTTGTAGATAGAAAACCTTGTTCTACAATTTTATAGCTCCAATAATTTTAAGTAACTTTGTAAAAAAAAAGATTTTCTCTAAAACATTGCTTTAAAGCTCTAGACCCAAATTTTCCCCTAAATTTGGTTCCTGGACCATTGTGAATGTTGAAGAGAATATTTTTTCTTCTAAGGTAGAGTGGTACAAAGAAATAATCAAAATACAGACCCCGTTCGATTTTGGCAACACGACAGAATATTTTCTGTTGCCAAAATCGAACCATGCCAAAATTGAACGGTTCTTTTTTCATGACTTTTTTGACTTTTTAAGTGGTCAAAGACGACCTTAACAGTAGAAATGGCCACCAATGAACTAGTTTTAGTTCCAAGTCGTTTAAGGTGTCGCTTGATGAATTCGGGCTGACGACCTAGATATTTGATATTACCACCCGAACCAAAATACCTTCCTTTTGGAAGATGTTGAGTTCAAATTGGTTAAAATAAATCAAGCAAACTACAAAAGTAAAACGAGCTCAAATCAAACATAGCTTTAAAAAAAAATATAAAATTATTGTAGTCCTACGTCAACTATGCGGTCGTGTCTTGGATACCACCCTCCTACTATTTTTTATTACAAATTTCTTTTTGATACCTGAATTCCAATTAATGGGGAATGTAGTGGAAAACATTTTCATTCAAAATCACGGTGCATCGGGTTTTAGTTTCAAAAGAAATA
The DNA here is from genome assembly GCF_029784165.1 of Wyeomyia smithii. NCBI lineage: Eukaryota > Metazoa > Arthropoda > Insecta > Diptera > Culicidae > Wyeomyia > Wyeomyia smithii. Next base: position 107,088,875 of record NC_073696.1, read on the forward strand.
TGATTGAAACCGTTTTGAATCATGTTTTAGAATCATACCCAAATTTCGGCTAATCCCTGTGTATATATCAAAATACGTACTATTGGGGGGATGCGCTATTGTAATTTAGTAAGAAAATGTTTGCTGGAAACAACAATGTTTTCGGCACATTTTGCATGTTGTAGGATAAGTACAATGATACACAGTCCTCCTGTGCTGAATCGAGAAAATTTCCAGTTCAAAAAGATCCTCGACCTGATCGGGAATCAAACCCGATATCACAACCGTGTGGGAGAGAGCTAGCCGACCGACATCGCTAACCACAGAACCACGGGGATCACCGGCAAAAACGCACCTTTAGAAAATTTGCTGCTTCATCTATTGCAGCTGAAAACGTATCGTTGTTTATAAATAAGTCGTTGCCATGTCAACTGATTTTTCAACATGGTTGACTATGCGTTCTGATGTATTATTACACCATGTATCTATTTATCGTTCTTCAGATTATCAACATTTATGTAGGTTCTTTTTCTTCAAATGGAAGACTGTAAAAATTACGTTACGTACAGTTTATTGAAAAAACAGTATAAGCTTTACTTATATAACAGAAGTTATCTTCTTTTGGAACGTTTAGCGTACTTATCAATCTTCAAAACTAGCCTTTTTCTGCATATCCAGTAAAAGTTCCTTTTCTACTGACATGATCATTAGCCATTTTAGTCGTTCTTCTTTTATCGCATTTCTCAAGTATGATTCGACTCGTCGCATTACGGAAAGAGATCGTTCAACTGTCGCTGTTGTTCTTGGGAGGCACAAAATGTTTCTGCCAATCCTGTATACTTCTGAAAATGTTTCCTGTAAATCTCATGAATAAATATAACTGTTTCAGCAACAGTTTTCCCCCTAAACCTATCTTGTGTATACACAACTTTTAACTCGTTAGTTAGTTTAACTTTGTCCGTAGATTCAAACCTTTCGCAAAATTTATCCATCAAATCTTTGGAAAATGCACCCACGTATTTGTTAATTTTGAGGAATTCAACAATCCAAGATAACTGAAATAGTGCATGTTTTTGAAACGAAGATTGATTTGATTTAAAAGGCGATCCAACAAAGAACAATACACTTTAATAAATTTGTTATACTCGTGTCGACGTTCGTTTGCAGCGCCAGCTCTCTCAAAACAAGATGTAAGTACTTCCTGAAAATCGTATCAAAGTCTATAACCGTGAAGTCCCCTTGCCATTGAGGAGGTTTCACCATACCAAACTTCTTCTCCGAGATACATTTCTCATAAACATGTGAGTATTTCCGGATAATTGCGGTCAACGTTTGGAAATTGGGTACTTGGAACGTCCAATCTCTCAATGAACCGGCGCGGGCTGGCTTGCTTGCTCGAGAACTACAGCGACAGGGAGTCGAAATCGCAGCGATTCAGGAGGTTCGGTGGCCAAATTCCGGAGGAAGGGAATTCCGTGCAGTAGACCCTATTGCACGCACTTCTTTCAAGTACCACATCTACTACAGTGGCGGCAAAGCAGCGGAACGGGGCGTCGGTTTCGTAATGCTGGGAAATCAGAAAACAAGAGTCATCCGGTGGAGGTCCGTAGATGACCGTATATGCGTGTTGAGGATTAAGGGCAAATTCTTCTACTACAGTGAAATCAACACCTACGCACCGACAAACGACAAATCCGATGAAGTCAAAGATGAGTTCTATGACAAGCTTGAGCGAATCTATGACGAGTGCTCAAAACACGACGTAAAAGTCGTCATCGGAGACGCAAACGCACAGGTTGGGAGGGAGGAATTCTTCCGTCCGGTCATTGGAAGGCATAGCCTCGTCAACCAATGAAAACGGCCTGAGGCTGATAAACTTTGCCGCGGCCAGAGGAATGGCCATATGTAGCTCCTATTTTCCACGTTTGAATATTCGGAAACACATCTGGAGGCATCCAAATGGAGAAGCCTGCTCCCAGATCGATCACGTACTGATTGACGGTCGGCACTTTTCGGATGTTACTGATGTTAGGTCTTTTCGGGGACCAAACATTGACTCTGACCATTATCTCGTCGTTTGTAAGATCCGCGCACGGTTGTCGAACGTGCTGAAATCTCGTACAGAGAGGACGACGCGTTTCAACATTCAGCGGTTGAAAGCTGATGGCGTGGCAGCAAAATACGCCAGAGAGCTGGATCAACGGATCGCAGGAAAGCAGTAGGAAAGAGTAGAAGACATAAATGGGCTGTGGAGCAGTATTCACGGCGCCATCGAAACGACTGCGAGAGAGGTGGTAGGTACGACGCGTGGAAGACAGCCTAACGGCTGGTTCGATGCTGAGTGCCAAAGAGCGACAGATGAGAAGAACCGTGCCAGGAGCCGCATGCTCACTGCGGCTACGCGTCAGAACAGAGAGAGGTACAGGGTGGCAAGAGCTGCCAAAAATATAACTCACCGTCGGAAGAAGCGCGAGTACGAGGAGCAGGTGCTCGCCAGCGCAGAGGACAGCTATGCTGAAAACGACGTGCGAAGATTCTATAGAACTGTCAACAGAGTCAGAAGCAGGAATTTCCCTGTGCCGGTCATGTGTAATGACAAGGACGACACCCTGCTTACTGATAAACCGACGGTTGCAGCCAGGTGGAAGGAAAATTTTCAGGCGCTATTGAACGGTGAGGAGCCGGATGAGCAGAGCAGGAACAGGATGACGATTGTGAGTGATGAACAAGCTGTGGAGCCACCGACACAGGAGGAGGTGAAAAAGGCGATTAGTGAGCTAAAAAACGGCAAGGCCGCTGGGAAGGACGGTATCCCGGCCGAACTTCTAAAAGCGGGAAGCGAGCGGCTGTACTATGCGATCCACCAGATAATACTAAAAATCTGAGCGGACGAACAAATGCCGAACGACTGGTTGGAAGGCCTCATATGCCCTATCTATAAGAAGGGCCATCGATTGGATTGTGGCAACTATCGAGGGATAACGTTGCTCAACTCCGCATATAAAGTGCTCTCCCGTATCCTGTTCTTCAGATTGAGACCGCTAACGGAATCCTTTGTTGGCAAATACCAGGCTGGTTTTCGACAAGGGCGTTCCACGACGGATCAAATTTTCACCCTGCGATAGATCCTCGATAAGTTCCGGGAGTACAACTTATCGACTCACCATCTGTTTGTGGACTTCAGGGCGGCATACGACTCAGTGAAAATAAATGAGCTGTGGCAGATCATGCTGGAACACGGTTTCCCTACGAAACTAGTAAAGCTGAGTCGTATGACACTGGAGGGATCCAAATCGTGCGTGCGTATAGCTGGCGAGACATCAGCCGCGTTCGTAACGTTGGATGGACTGAAGCAGGGGGATGCGCTCTCCAACCTACTGTTTAACATCGCTCTTGAGGGTGCAGTACGAAGAGCAAACGTCTAAAGAAACGGTACGATCATCACGAAATCTCACATGCTTCTTGGTTTTGCGGACGACGTCGATATCATCGGTATCAACCGTAAGGCCGTGGAGGAGGCTTTCGTACCTTTTAAGAGAGAAGCAGCGAGATTGGGACTTGTCATAAACTCTGCCAAAACGAAGTACATGGTAGCTGGCAGAGAGCGTGGGAGTCCCCGTGGTGTTGGTGCTGAGGTGGAGATAGATGGGGAACGATTTGAAGTGGTTGACGACTTCGTTTATCTTGGTACGCTTGTGACATGTGACAACGATATTAGCCGTGAAGTGAAACGACGAGTTGCAGTTGCGAACAGGGCTTTCTACGGACTGCGTAACCAGCTAAGGTCCCGTAGTTTGCAAACTCGCACAAAACTAGCGCTGTATAGGACGCTGATACTCCCGGTGGCCCTTTACGGTCATGAAGCATGGACGCTGAAGGAAGCTGGTCGACGAGTGCTTGGAGTTTTTGAGCGTAAAGTTCTGCGATCGATACTTGGCGGTAAATTGGAAGGTGGAGTGTGGCGCAGACGCATGAATCACGAGTTGTACCAGGTATACAAACATGCTGATATAGTGAAGGTAATACAGCGGGGCAGGCTTCAGTGGGCTGGACATGTAGCCAGGATGCCTGACGAGAGAGCCGCCAAAACTATCTTCAGTAGAGAACCAGGAAGAGGCCGTCGACTCCGTGGTAGGCCTCGCACGCGGTGGATGTGCGCGGTGGAAGAAGATGCACGATCTGCTGGTGTACGGGGAGACTGGAGAACGACTGCCCAAGACAGAAGAAGCTGGACATCTCTAATTCGTTCGGCCCTAGACCGGTGAACGGTCCGTTAGTCAAAAAAGTAAAGTAAGTAAGTAAGACGTTGACCATCCGAACAGTTGTAAGTTCACTTAACTTTACAGACATTGGGAATTTTGGTCTGCATGTACTTATTCAACTCACAATTCCTCCTTTTTTCCACGGAAATGATTTCTGGTTACGCCACTGCATCATTCAAGTAATTGGTGATTCGATTGGACCGAAGTGAAAAAAATTTCAACACTCCGGAGTCCGAATAATGGAGTCCGGCCTGCAATATGGTTTTGTGTATCCTCACGAGAGTGATTCACCGGATTTACTTCATTCGTATCGCTCGGGTGTTGTATGAGTATTTAGGAAAATAACAAACCTGTCAGCAGCTCATTAGGCACGCTCACGTCTCATTGAAACAAAATATTTGCACCCTACACTGAAATGTCTGACAGGTAGTGCCAAGTTTGTAACACCAACAATCACCAACACCAACATGTTAATTTTTTGCTGTGTATCATGATTTCACTTTAGTGTAACCCGGACTAAATCAGAAATGTTTTGACGTTTTGAAATTGACGTTTCCCCTATTCTTGCAGGTCGGGGCTCTTGGTCGTTTCTTGTCATCTTGCGTGCTGTGATGGTGGGCGAGTAAATTTTCCTGTATCGCTATTCCAACCGAAGAAAAACTTTCGCCAGTGCACTGTCCAGCAGTCAGTTGAGTTTTTCGCGTTCCGCTCTTGGCAGACAGATCGCGCATACCACCATCATCAATCGGAATTTTCATTTGCAATCTGTCGTCGGGATAGGACAGAAGTTTATTTTTCGGTATTCAAACTGACTGAAACATTATGTGTTTTCGCTGAGTTGTCGTAGAAAGGGGTGAAAACGCTGAGCTGGACATAATATTGGCAAACCCTTCTTCAGAAAGTGGAAAACTTGAAATGTGGAAGTGCGTGCAGTGAATGGCCTCAGCGGAAAAGTGATTAGCCTTTTTTTTGTTATCTATCGAGTTTCTTTGGCAGAAAAGCGTTATATGCGTGAAAATTTGTGACGAGATTGGTATGTTATTTGGTTCGGTCTGGCTTTCCCGTCCATTAATCGAATTTAGTATAAGTCGAGATCTTTTCGGTGAGTGATGCTTTGGCTGGATTGAAGAAAACATCCGTTTTGACGAAAACCGATTTCATCGAAGGCAAAAGTTGTAACCTGAAGCGGGTTCCAAATTCGAAAAGTTATCTCTCAGTAGCTCGATGGCCGTTCCTATGGCGCTGGACGAGTTGCAGTCGGAGATCGAGCGTCTCAACCGGGAGCTCGATCAGGCCAGCAGTGAGAATATCCAGTCGGCCAAGTATGGTCTGGGACTGCTGGAGGAAAAACAGGCGCTGCAGCACAAATGTGAGGAACTGGAAGCGCTGTACGAGAACGCGAGACACGAGCTCGAAATCACACAGGAGGTAAGATTTATTTCTGCTCTTCACTTGGGTACTTCTTGTGAACGGTCATGACGATGATGGTGATGATAAATGTGCACTCAGGTGTGCGAATGAATTTTTACCCATTTTTTATCGGTTATCGGATCACGTCATCTGTCAGCCACATAGGTGCAAAGACAGAGTTGCCGGTTGCTTTCTTTACCGTGCAAAACTTTCAGAGCTCAGCTCAACGGAGAGAAAACGTCGGATCAAGGATGAAAAATCTAAAATTTTCGAGTTTTAATTGCATACAATAAAATTTCCCTTTTATCTGCAAATAATAATACTTAGAAATATTTGGGCGACGATGTTCTTGTGTGATTTTGGACTAAGTCGATTGATAGTTAAATTATTCGCACTCTTTTTACCAAGGGAATGGTATGGTAGCCTTCAAGCGTTACGAACATCTATTTCTGTACCGTTTGTCCCAAAACTAGTTTTTCTGCTGTCACAGTTTGCTTCACTTTGCTTTGGGACACAATTAATGTACTAAATATCACTTAGAATATCACATACCATGTGAAAACCTTAAGAAATTGCTCAAAACTGTCTGATATGCTATTAATAATTGTAGTCAACATTTAGCCGGTTTGCCCGAATCAACATAAGATAAGGGTAAACTGCCCATTTTTCGGGTGCCAGTGCCAGTGATGTTGGTAACGCGTCAAATGTATGGTAGCTGACAGCGATGCCATTCCCGTGCTTTTTACTTTCCAAGATGCTTCTGTTACAACACAAAAAACATGCAAAAAAGGCGTATGAAGGACCTCCTGCCAACTCGACTGAGGAGGGGTTCGTAGCACCCTCGCAGAATTTAATAAAACCTTGTGGGTGTGTGGGCCTTAATACCCTAAGTAAATTTGCATGTAGCATTTAGCTGAATTTTTCCGTATGAATCGTAAAACCTGCGTAACGACAAAAGATAGGAACAAATTGCCTCAGAGCTCAAAGCTTATATCTTTTAGACTGTCCTGTGAATTTTGGGGCTCCTAGCCAAGTCGAAAATGCGTTAAGTCTTCAGATACTTGAATGAAGTTTTCCCGTGAGTAAACGTGAAAGTGACAAATCCGGAGAGCAATTACTCTGCGGCCTTTTGACGCACTTACGAGCTTGCTAGGGGTACCGATATTCACCTACCGTTGAAAATCTTTATTCTTTCCTTTTTTTCAGTTCGAGCTCTAGGGCAACATTTTTTTTGCTCTATACGGCCAGTGTAATAATTGAAAAATAAAGAATTATTATATGAAATAAACAGATTAGTAACATCAGTAATGTAACTTTTTTTAAAAAAACATAAAAACATGGAAGATTGGAAATAACATGATTCAAAAGTTATAATTGAAAAAATAATGTAAAACATCTAAAAACATAGTTTTGAATTAATCGTGAATGAAAAGTGTGCTTTACATTGCAATAAACGACAAAACTGCACAAAATAAAAATGAAAACTAGACACACCCCTAAGTGTTTCGCGAAGTAGGTAAATTGGAATTTTCATAGAATCAATATTTGAATAAAAATGTCGACTGAGCACAGTATAAAAAACGAAATCCTAAGAACACTCAAGAACGCGTCGTAAACGTTACTACTTAACAATAGAGTTTTAATAAGGTGTATAAAATCTGCATACTTGACAAACTGGTATGACGATTGGTAAGAAACAAAACAACAATAGATCGAATAGTGATAGTAGTTGTTCAAGCTTCTACGAGAAAAAAACTAGAAAGTTAGAAAATATCTAAACAAAAATAATTGGTAAAAAACGGGCCACGTTGAAAATTTTATCAACAAATTTATTTACGTTAGTTTCACAAAAATATGTTAATAATTGGCGAACCATACGAAAATAAAACAACTATTGAAATTGTAACTGTTGTACATAAAACAGTCAAATATCAATTACGAGTAAAAAAAAAATTGTGTGAATAAAATAAATATGTCAACTAGTTAAGCGTTACAAGTTGAAAATTTCAACGTTTAAATGTCACTAAAAAATCTCATCTAATGTTCGTAACAAAAGTGAAGATTTTTTATTAATCGATTATTGATGGCCCATTATCGAACACAAACACCCAAAATCAGCGTTACAAGAAAAATCAACATCGACGCCGTCGTACCCTAACCGATTATTATGAGATATCAAGTTTACACTACCCACATTGATGTTGCTATTATTATCCTCCCTGTATGCAAGGCAGACAGAACGGCTATCTTTTCCAACAGCCTGTCAACAAAGACTAGGCTTATCAGTGAGGACCCAGATGGTGGAGAGGAATTTATTTAGGGTTTGTTTATTTAGCTGAGAAAAAATATAATTTGTCAAACACCAGATTCGAATTTTCGGCAGAGGTTTGAAAATTTCATTTGTAAAATTGCAGCATCCATATCATAATTTCAATATAGTTCCAACATGAATCATCTCTATTATTTTTAATGTGTATTTCATCGGCTTCAAGCAACCTTCAAATTGATTTTTCGCATTTTTCTTTCATAACTTTTCTCGCGCCGCTTGAATGAGTTTTAAAGCAATTCGACCAATCTTTCCTGCGTGCAGCAGTGTAGGTTTCAGCGCTGGTATGGGGTTAATTGTATTGATTTTCCGTATCCCGGCTGCATCTTTTTTCCAAGCTTCTGCTTCGTCAGGCAGAACAGGAGTGAAATTCTGTTCGTTCATGTGATGTGATGTAATGTGATGCAGCTTCCCTGTTCCCACGCGGTCGAGACGTTGGGTCTGTGCACTCTGCACAGATACGTTTAATACGGGCTACTGGAGGGCACGGCCTGCCTAGGGCCTCCAGCAAAGCTGAGACGAACGAGAAAAATGTGCCTGCGAGGGACTACAACCTAGACCGGCTAATTGCGCCCGTCCGTGGATGATTTGAATTTGCTGCCGCTACTGCTGTGGCTGCTGCTGCTGCTGCTGTTGCTTGGTGCATCTTTTGCGAATTTCTTTCGCTCCGCAAAGCGGCTGCTCTCGCCTGTTGGCTGGAAATTGATTTTACCAAGAAAAGAAATTAGCGCAACTGAGCGAAAGAAAGTGGTTGTAAATGAATTATGCAATTGAAGCTGGACCAGCTCCGGACGTGGTTCGGGGCTAATTTTAGCCTTGGTTAATACTGCACACAAAGTGAATAGTGATAGTGGAAAATGGTATCACCCGAATCTACTGGAATCAATGAGTGGCACTATTTTTTTCTCTCTCTCTCTTGAATCGAATATTGATTCGAATAGATTATTTGGAATGCTTCGCTAGTTATCTGTACTGATAGAAACTCGCGGTGTCGCGTATTTGTCGTGGTGTATCAGCTACAAGCCATTACGTGTTGTTTGCAATGTATTGGATATGTGTTATCGTCCGTTTGGCACTTTGGTTAATTGTACTTTATTACTTGCACAACTTCATCACAATAGATAAAAGTCATGTTTGTTTTCATATAACTGTAATGAGACGTTCATGTTTCCACATACATTGAGATTTTTATGTAAGCTTGATGCCTCCAAAATTTTTTAGATTCTTTTCATACAATCCTCGTTCGGTGTATGAACAAAAACAGAAATAGTAAAGTTATCAGGAAATTTGTTTTTATCTAAAATAACCCGATGGAATCAGAAAGAAAAAACACAAAAAGTTTCAAATCAAATGAAAAGTTGCAAATATAAAATTTTTTGACAGTTTCCATATTTTTTAAACTTTATAGCGATTGTGAAACCTCCCAGCTGGTCTCGAGGTACGATGCTGGCCTAACAAGCCAGTCGTCGTAGGTTCGAGTCTCGGCTCGGGAGAGACTGTTAGCACAGAACGGAAGGTCAACTTCAGGTATATGATCAAACAGAAAGTGCACACAAAGAGGACTGAAAAATCACGAATGAATTTTCTTTGCCCTCAGCCATTTATATTTGTCGTGTACATTTATGCCACTGCGACAGTGGTATAAAGTGGTATAATTTATTCGTTGTTTTGAATTGACGGTTATTTCAACAGTTTAACCTGTTTAATTCGAGCTTTTACGTGCAATGCGAAAACGTTCTGCGAAAACAGCTAAGTTTCACATTTGTGCAATTTTTTATATTCGAAAATCTATAATGTGGCATAGTGGAAGTAAGTAAAAGAATCAACACAAGCTATCTGATGTCCCGTACATGTTGGTTTGGAAAACGAACCACAATCAATGCTATTTAAAACCGGGTGTTCGAAACTGTTAATGATGCAATCACATATTGCGAAGGTCTTCCTCTCTCGATTGTATCATGTTTTAGCGACAGTTATTTATAAAAATTAGTTTGAAACTTTATCGTTGTCATAAAGCAAATATGAAGTGTTTTTTTTTGTTTTTGTTTAAAGGAAGTGCTACTTCGTGTTGTAAGAAGATGTAGTACAGATATATTTTGTTTGGCAAATATCTAGATATTTTATAATTTTTTTTTTGTTCACACAACATTTATTTGACACGGCAAAATACAAATTAATGTTTTACGGAGCCAATTAAGTCAAATGCCTTATGGTCTAAAATATCTTATAAGCTAAAGGCAATTTTTTTATGCTCGCTGCCGACTACGAGTTGAAATTTTATAATATTGAATCAATACCTTAGTCGACCATGAAATTTCCAAATAGGTTTCATCCTGTTATTTCATTATATCACATGTTTTATAGATCACCCGAGATCCAAACTCTGAAGGTATATCGGTTTTGGACTCATTGATGCTAGATGCATCCGATGGAATAAAAATAAGGAGGATGAGATTAGATAAACTTGGATAAGCTTCTGGAGCAACGGATAATGTGGTTGTACGAACGGATAATTTGGTTGTAGCATATTAATTTTGCGAACGATATTTCGATATTAACTATTCACGGATTTCTGGTGTTTATATATCAGCTAGAAGAGTGTAATTTTCGGAACAAACGTGATTTTATATGATTGTCCTTCAATTTTTCAATGAAGAATAAAAATCGCATAAATGACAGTTGGTACATGGGCGAACTGTTATTGTAGCGATTTCGAGCAGATTTCGAACTGTTTTAAATCGGAATTTTAAAACCGAAGGATAACGATAGAAAATTAATAAAAATCATGATTTTATGTGATAGAATATTTTTAAAAATCATGATTTTATTTGAATGTGTGAATGAACCGATTCTTTGAAAAGAGCGAAAGAATGAACGGCTCACGAAAAAGAGCCACGGTTTTTTTAGCGCACCAGAACTGATGGATTCGCGCGAACCCGAAGTTTATCGAGAAAATACGAACTGTCAACGCTCGTGAATCATTGTGAACCATTAGCGGTTCATAAGAGTCTGTTCGGAACGGTGAGTGAGCGGTTCAGAGCCGCTTTTGCAAAAGAGCCGTTCCGCACACCCCTATGTGAAGTCTTGCTCTTCGGCCCAAATAACACAGTTATACATTTTGCCAAAGCCAGTCGACATGTTGAGCAGGAGTGCGAATGAAATAGCTTGTCCCCGGGTCGTTTCACACCTCCTGATTTACTGGTCTCATTTCGAAAAATTCACACGAAAAAGCAGGTCTTCTTCACACAGAGTTCTATTCCATAAAATCAATATGCGTCGAGGCGAAACTAATTTAGAACACTTTTATATTAAATTGAAATAAGTCTTAGAATAATCTTTCACATTATGTGGATGTAACCAATATCTTCTTTTCAATGGTAGTACAAAGAATTTAGCAAATAGCATATGCAATCTCTCTGGTGCAGCGATACTATGTAAGTCGCAGATTCAAAAGCACAGCAAAGCCTTGCTACTACATTCTAAATCGGAACTCGACATTCTGTTATACACCGACTTCGCATCCAACTGTTTGAGTGTACAGGACAATTGCGGGGCTAGCACTACGATCCTACTGACAGTGTCAGTCTGACACTAACAATCTCTTCTGAGCCGAGACTCGAACCTACGACAACTGGCTTTGTATGCTAGCATCGTACCTCGAGACCATCTGGGACGGTTCGAGATCGCAAATTCAATAAGCATTCGAATCCTAATCACTTTTCGTGACGGACGGAATTTAAATATTGCTTTCATCCCCGTACCTTTCAGTAGTAAAAATTTGCAAATTTCCAGATCGATTATATTATTCGTACTCATACGTCAAAAGTGTAATATAAAACATCTTTCAAATGCTTGTGATAACCAGTATTGCTGGGAAACTTGAGAGAATTTAAAAGTAATAATATCGAATAAACACATAACCGCATTAAAAGAGTGCACCTGTAGTGTTTTCGCTTGGCAGATTTATACCAGTGTGTATGACAGATGTCAATAAAAGAAGTATAAATTCTATTTATTTTCCGTGTAAAATGCGTTCTTTCCACCACAAGGGAGCACTGCAAAATTCACTGAGCACTCAGCAGTTTTCAAATCACAGATGACCTTCCGTTCTGTGCTGTTAGTGTCAGTAGGATCGTAGCGCTAGCCCCGCAATTGATTCTGTACACTTAACAGTTGGCTGCGAAGTCTGTGTATAATAAACAGAAGGTCGAGTTACGAATCGGAATGTAGCACCAAGGCTTTGTTTTGTTTTGCCTTTAGCGATTGTGAAACAAATCCTATTTGTATATTGAAAACTGTATTTTTAAGTAGAACAGTAGAACAAATTTCAGCGCCTCCAAAATAATTTACAAACGCTATCCTAAGTTGAATTGAGACTATTGAACTTGTGTTTCGTATTCTTGGGATCAATCTGAACATGTAACTTAAACGTTACCAACAATAAATGAAATACTTTATCAACATGAACTAAGTGTAAAAATCCCGTGCTTGTTATTTGAAATAAGAGTTCAGATATGCAAGTGTAGCATGTTCCTCAGTTTGGAAGATTTTCGTTAGGACACAGAACTTGTGCGTTTTGGATCAAACGCGGTTATTTATTATCGGGAAAATGAGATTTGTTTTTGTTCTTTTAAACTTTGGTGGTGGTGGATGTGGTAAACTTCAAAGAAAGGTAATTCGAAATGAGTCTTGCTTTTCGGATGTTGACTTTGAATAATTTGCAGGTTTTGGTTGACAAAAAATAGACCAATTTATTTTCGTCAATTCGGGGCGTTTCTAGTTTGTTTTCGATAATTACAAAAATATGGAAGTTTTTGTAAGTGGTCGGGAAGTTTTTGGGCTAGGATAGGTTAATTTTCATGTCATGTAAGCAGGCTTAACATTTCAGATATTCACTAGTGTGTAGGAGAATATCTTTCACTGCGAAAACAACTGCTCTCACATTGATGGGCAAAACGACGCACTTGCTTGAAGAGAGCAGCGAATCATATGTAGGGGTAAGCGGGGTAAGGCCGCCCCCTTTAACAATTCTGTTTATAGAAACAAAAGTTGCGACTGCAATTTCATTTTTTCTTTGCTAAAATTAGAATTGAAATGAGTAGTAATAATAATTATGAATTTTTTTTACTCATATTTTAAATTTTTTAATGTTTTTTTTTGTAGAAAAATATTATTATCTGAAAGTTTACCAACGACTCTATACTAATCAAACAAACCGGCCAAATAAAATCTTTACAAAATTTGAGCTATTAATTTTTTTTACTCCACGATCCATCAACCATCAAAGTTTAGCTAACCTTTTGTAGATTTTTCAGACAAAAATATGATTATTTTGAATTAAATTTTTAAAAATTTTATTTTTAATTCAATTTTTTATCTTTCCTTAAATTTTTTTTTACAGTGTATACTTTTTTCGGAAGGGCAAAAATACTATTTTCTACTTTGCCAAAGACGTCATACCGATCAAACAACCCGTCCTGGCTATAAAATTATTTTCGCTCATTGATCCAATTTTTACACAAGTTTACTTCTTTCAAATATTAGTCTTGTTGAAAAAATATTACTAGAAAAGTAGTATACGTGGCGGTTCTACTCCATGTATAGTGGGCGGCCTTACCCCCATTATTAAAATATGAAAAAATATAAAAAAATATGTTCGAACGGTCTCGTTTTGCGTATGCAATACTATTTTAACAAGAATAAATCGCGCAAGATGTATTGAAAGTTCTTGTGAGTAGTGCTCGACATCGCACAATGGTTCCGTTTTTTTTTAAGAAAGGCGGTCATAAATACTGTTTTCTTATGTCTTGAGCTCAAAACGTCAATCTGAATGTATTTTTCGATGCTGAATTCAAAAATCACATCTATTTTGATGTATTTTCTATAACTTCGTGGTTAAGGGTCATTTAAAAGTACTGGTATTTTGAACCAACTTTGGCTTGACTACTTTTTCTCACTATGCAATTTTCCCAACTTTCAATGCTCGATGCCAAAAATATTTCACGAGTGCCTACATATAAAATAACCGCGTTTCTCGATGTGTCTTTGGAAATTGGGGATATGTTTGGTTCACAAAATTTATTTGATATGGCACAATACATGTTAAGGAAATTATAATAAAAAAAATATATAATTTACAAAATATCATAAAAAGTGTTGAAATAAAAATCTTTTTGCGTTCTTCTTAGGCTGACCACGAAAAGAAACTGTTCTTTCCTTGGTGGTATTATCATAGTTCGATGATAAAAGATCAATCAGCTCTACCTCATTCAACCATGTGGCACATCTTTTTATGCAGCTGTTCTTTGTTCTATTAGATTATTTCCAGTCAACTGATAATTGTGTGTAAATGTAATGTATTCGAGCTTGCTATTCATCTAGCTTCAAGTTATAACAATCCCATAGCGATGAGTGTATAGATTCTAAAACATTTTGTATCTTTTAATAAATCCTACCAGATTCTCCAGCTCAAATTTTGAAGATAAGCATTTTGGGAAATGTACATCTAAGCAATAAATCTAGAAATATATTTACGTAAAAAGGTATTCGCCGAAAATGGGTTGCCAAATATTACCGCAGAAAAAAACACTCAAAAACAAAACAAAAACGAAGAGAAGTCTCGGCAGCCAAATTGTGTTTTGGACATATTAATGACACCTAACAAACATTTTGATGTATTGCCCTTACGTAAATTCGCTTAAGAACATTGTTGAATTGACAAATGAAAATACACTGGGGTCGCTTTTTACGCGGTTGGTTGTACCGCATTTAAAAGGTTAGATTCGATATATTTATACTAAACTTATTTGATACCTATGAATAATTTTCCGAATCGAGTAAAAATAATCCGCGTTTTTGTAAAAATATTTCGTTTAAAAAAACGCATAAAAACAACTCTTTTTTACGCGGGTTGTTTTTATGCGTTTTTTTAAACGAGATATTTTTACCCCCAGTGTACGTTGGTGATATCCATTTTTATCAAAATGTACCTATTTTGCAGTTGGCTCAGTTGTTAACAACACAATACAACATTCTTAAAACCACTAGAAAAGGCTCAACATTCCTTGTTTTTGGACCTTCATATCAAAAAACCGCTTTTGATTTCTTAAATTCACTGAAAGGGGGTGAAATTGCACTTAACCTAATAGCATCTTACAGCTGTTTAAAAGTGAAAACTATGCGCACTTCCAAGTCCCACCGTGAACAATTCCTTCGTAATACAACACAATAATTTATGCCTTTATTAGATTCAGACTACGAAGGATGCTGAGAGGTGAAAAAATACCAAAATAATGGAATTTGATTTTGGCTTTATGACCTATGGGGGAACCACTGTGTATCGGATCGTTCTAAAAGTTCTAAAAGTCCACCAAAACTCAGGTAGGACCGGAATCATCAAATTTCGATTTCATTTCGGACCGAACCGGATTGTACTTCCGAAATCCGAAAAGTCCGGTAGAAAAAATCAAACTCAATTTTTGATTTGATTTTCATTACTAGCAATGCTTTTTTATTGTAGACTTTTTATTTAAATTTTTATGAAAGTGCTTTACTGCATACACCCTTTCAGAACATCTTTCCCGAGTCTCGTGGTGGTTATCTTCATCACAAAATACAAACTTATTTACCTTACCAATCAACTCCAGGCCGAAGTGTCCGTTACTGTTCGAAGGAGTCATCTCCATTCAATTCAGTCCATGATTGCAGCTCGCCATCCATGTTGTCTGCGGAGGCCCCGTAGGTTGTCTTGTCTTGTCGCTGCGCGCCTCGTCGCCCCGTTCCAGCCGGGTTGTTTCCGAGAACCATTTTCACCGGGCTGTCGTCCGACATCCTTACGACATGCTGAGCCCAAGTAACATTAAAACATTTTTTTATACTCTTGACATTGCTAAATCTACCTTCAATTAAGATAAACCTTAATGGCTACAATGAAACTATGAAATGACTATATTATATATAGCTACAAGGGCTCACGCTGCAAGAGGGTGTTATATTTTAAAGCTAGCTATATAAATATACGTTTTGGTCGGCAACCCTTAACACAGCTTGAATGAGAATTTTAATGACATAAAAGTGAACTTAAGACGTCATTCGAAGGATTACTTGGGATTTAAAACCCCTGCGTTTGCAGGCAATTATGAACACAGACACACAAAACTGTAAATATAAATTATATGAATTGATTCTTTGATACAACATAAAGCCATCATCAAACTATTTAAGTTCAATTCATGTACATATGATATTCTTTTACTTCCATGAATAAATATTTTTTAAAAATAATATCGAGCTTAAATGGACATGCCAAGACAATTCTTCGATAAATTTTGCTATAAAACTACCAAACAAAATAAGCCCCTTGATAAAATTGTGGAATTATATTAAAATTTTTACGAAGCAAGTTGACCAAGCATCAAGAGATTGGTCATTGCATCTTCTTACCTAGTACAAGGTTTCAACATCGTCTACCGCAATTAGCACTACGCCTTTTACATTGCAAATTTCTGGATTTCTGGTGAATTTTATGTGAAATTTCGATTCTGCAACTTGTGGTTAATCAGCCTCCGCCATGATCCATCTTCCTTCAGCACTCCACAGATGGTACGCAGCATCTTCCGTTCGAAAACTCCAAGGGGGCGTTGGTTCTCCACGAGCATGGTCCAGGTTGCGTGGTCGTAGAGGACTACCGGTCTGATCAGTGTTTTGTAGGTGGTCAACTTCGTGCGGCAGCGGGTTTTAGTCGAGCCGAGCGTCCTCCGGAGTCCAAAGTAAGCACGATTCTCTGCCATAGGTCGTCGACGATTTTTTCCGCTGGTTTCGTTGTCAGCAGTCACCAGTGAACCCAAATACACAAGCTCGTTTACCGCCTCGAGTTCATCACCGCTAATATTAGTTCGTGGTGGTAGGCTGATACTGTCTTCTTTGGGACCTGTTCCTCTCATGTACTTAGGCTTCGATGCGTTCATGGCCAGTCTAATTCGTCCGACTTTAGTCTTCAATCTGATGTTCGTCTTCGTCATCTTCTCAAGGGTTCGTGTTACGAAGCCAAAGAGCCGAACGGACCTCCTGAATATCGTGACACTCGTGTTAATACACGCCCTTCGTCTCACACCTTTCAAAGCGATATTAAATAACAAGCACGAACAGGGGCGACTTATCCATAGGTTCAACCTGAGCATTGCTCACGGAAACGCCATGCAAAAAATAAAATTTAAATCCAAATTTATATTTATTCTTTATTATTTTTTAGTTTCATTTTCAAATAGTAACAAAGAGAATGGCTTGCGTTTTTTCGCGGCCATAATTGTGATTACCTTCCCAAACTGTGATTTTCAGAATTCGGTGTTGAACAGGTAGGCCGATCTCCTCTTTAACCTCCGTACATCGAGATCTATTACCACTTCGTCGTCGTCTTCAGCTACACTGCTCACACTTGTTCGTGACATGGTTTTCGTCTAGGTCCCTGCACATGTCGGCTTGTGGTACATAGCCTTTGCGCGTACTGTTCAGCATTTCGTAGAACTTTCGTGTGTCACACACACAGATAAGGCAGTACTTTAAAAAGAACCCACACCTTCCCAATCGGAACGTGGCCAAAAAGGAAAGCTGTACCGTGAGTGTCAGGTCAAGCCAGGCTGTCTCGTAAGGGACGACGAGACATACTTCAAGGCGTACACCAAACAAATCCCCGGCCTGGAGTTTTTTGTGAGGTTACGGAAAAGTTCCAGAAGAAAAAGACGGACAAATTCGCGAAGAAGCACATGTTGTGGCAGGTGATCTGCGAGTGCCGACGGTACAGCAAGCCGTTTGCTACAACCGACACCATAACAGGGCAGATTTATCGAGAGGAATGCTTCAGTCCTTCTTCCGTTCTCACTGTGGTCCCACGCTGTTCTAGTCAGATCTCGCTTCGTGCTATTATGCCAAGCCTGTAATAGATTAGAACGAAGCGAAGGGCGGTAATGTGTCCCGAAGGAGGCGAACCCGTTTTGAGCGATAACAAAAGAAAAGCTGAAGAAAAGAGGAAATATATTCAAAACCGATGAAGCTTTGAAAAAAAAAACTGGGAGAAATTGTGTAAGGAAGTTGGGCAAACCCTCGCTCAAGATCTGATCCAATCGAGTCCAATCTTCATGCATACTGCAACGAGATAATTGTCCGAATCTATAGTCGCACTGCAGTAGGTGCGAACGTTGATGACGTCTGAGAATAATTTTCCGTTGATTAGAACGTGGTAGATTTGGTTCTCCACTTGTAAGTCCAGGTGACTATGTGGATGTCTTTGCGGGAGAAGAAGGCACTTCTGATTACCATACCGCGTGAGGCTGCAAAGTTCAAGCATCGTTGGCCGTTACCATTTGATGCGGTGTGATGGCTATTCGGCCCGATTACCGGTCTGTATATCACAAAAACTTATGTTTCTTTATTATTGCGACACAAAACACTGTTGGTGCAAAAGTAATTCTGCGCTGCGTAGCCGCAAGGTTGCAGAGTTCGCTTTGTCAGGCGGATAGTCGTGGGTTCGAATCTTAGTAGAACCAGGCCATTCATGTCAGAAAGGACTTAAACATGGGTTTATTCTCAGGTTCCCCACCAGTTCCCCTTCCTTTACGCTGAAATCTACAATACCTTTGCATGACTCCCTCGTAACAAAAATAAATCCCTCTTATCAATAAAACTGGCTAGAAGGACGCACGACTTCTTCAGGGAATTATAATTGGAGATATTTTCACATTACACACATTAGCACACACATTAGCACTGATAAAAAATACTAATAATCTCAATAGCTAATTGCTAATAATAAAAGTGCGGGATACAGTAGACACCCGGGCATATCTCACAATAGATCAACGATTCTGGTCGTAGTAGTTTCTTAGTACGTAGTGCAAAAACTACTGAGCTGAATATTTCTGAGATATTTTTTTGCGTTAGTCAAGATGTAGAAAAACTTAAAATTTGTCTGTAATTTTTAGTTATTGTATTTTCTCAAAAATAAAAAAAATGCAGGCTAAAATAACCCGAGAATTCAAATTTTTTAACAACCACTTGACATCATTAAGGATGGAAAAATTCACTTGAAGAACCATTTCCAATTCCTATCGCATGGAATACGTTTGCTTGTTCTCACTTTTGTAGGTAATTACATACTCTTGGTTTTATCATAACAATTTAGTGCGAATGACAAGTGTTGTGTCTAATTCCACTTTTAAAGTTGTTCCCGTGATGTTTATTAAGTGAGCGTCACATGGAAATAGTAATTTTGAACTGTTTATTCTGGCTAATAGAATTAAGTGTAAATCTGGATTTATTTAGAGAATTTAATCAAAAGCCGCCAATTATATTAAAGTTTTCAATAATTGTTAAATTTATTATACCGAACGGGAACAGTCCTTTTTTCCGCCATATAATTCCACTCCTTTCGATGACAGCGGCTAGTCGCTTCACTCGACCAAAGCCTATATCTTATGTTCCACCCAGTTTTTGCTCCCATTACCGGAACGAAAGCACACGAATTCAAATGCCGAGTGAAATTAAATGCTCGATTTTCACCTATCATCTGGTGTGCCTCTCGAATCGCTTGCCGGGTATTCCAACCGCACCTTCGACACCGGCACTGTGCACATATCGAGGCACAAAGGCACCACACAGACACCTTTCGAACGCCATCGATTCACGGCCTTATTCGCCACACCCATCAGTCTAGATAGTCAAAAGCAGCAGCAGTAGCAGCAGAATAGTGCCCATAAAAAGCCTATAGTGAACTCCTAGTTTATCATGCGAAAAATCAACCATCGATATTTAGCGTGAAAGTGGGTATTTTCGTCTCATTTGAAAAGCATACCATTGTTCTGCAAGTTTTCAACGCGAATAATGTGTATGTAAACTATGTTTGCTGGTTGTTCTGACCGATGAGCGCATTCTACGAATTGCATCAATTGATTCGGAAATTATGCTATTACCCTAGCGTATAAAGGATGGTTAGTGCATATGGTGCTAGATGGAGGGTTTCCCCGGTAAGCTGTATCAGCAATATCAGTATTGTCATGACAATACTGAAGAAGCATCCGTCTTTGAGTAGTTCGATATTACCTTCATATCCTGACAGCGGCTTATGTTCAGTTGGAATGATTTTTTTTATCAAGTTGGTTGAAGTGAGGTAATTATGTTTGATAGAAAATTCTTAATGATATACTTTTACAAAAATACCTCTCTTCAGCTTATTATGCGCCTATCGAATAAATTGTAAGCTTTATTAGTCAAACTCCTACAACATACTTCCATTCATGAGAAAAGCCATGCTACTGTCAGTGCACTGTGCAATTCGATCTATATAGTCAAGTAATGTACTTAATGTATGAAATGATTGGTAGCGAAAATGACTTTCATATTTTTGCAATGCATTGAAATTCGTAAGCACGCCAATTTCCGCGATAAATTACGAACTGCAACGATCAACCCTCTAGTGCCCAATGCTGCCATTTGGCGGGCTTCAGTCGAAGTTCCGAAAAGCTTCAATTAATACTTAAAAAGTGTTTATAATGGTTTATAGTGATTTTATCGAAGTCCGTTTAGAAATTAATTTGGGCACTAGAGGGTTAATCAACTTTTTTTTCAGTGAAATTTCAGCATCCCAAAAGTTTCATAATCTGAAAAAGACTATTTCGGGTGCAAAACTGTGCCTGTGCAGCCGTTTCATGGTTCGCTGCACAGTTCTGTGAATGGAAAAAATGGTTCACAACGGAAATACACTTGAGACAAGTGCATCGTTATAAGCGTTCTATTCTCTGGTTTTTCCGTGGATGCATTGCAAGCTGTGCGATGGAACGGAGCGATAGTAACAGCATATTTCATTACGAAATGTTTCTCATTTTGGTAGTACCAACGATGCATCCCGAGAAGTGATCTGTTATTGAGCGGAACGAAAATCCAGTTGCTAACGATTCGATTTACATACTGTCGAATGAAGTGACTTTGTACGGATAATCAAAAATAATAATGAAAAATATGCATTGTATTATTGTTTTTGTACTATGGATACCATGATGGAAGTTCTATCGTACTATTACTGACCATCTTCTCAGACATGTACCAGCAAACGATGTTCAAAAATTAAATCCTTTTTCTTCTGTATGAGCTTGTCACTGAGATCAGAAAGGTTGACCTAATGTAATTTTGCCACACTTCTTTTATGAGCAATACCACTATTGAGAGTTATTGATGTGCTTATTAAGGGTTTTCACGTGGAGTTCGCATACAAATACCCAGCCGTAAACTATGTATCTTCAATTACTTGTCAATGGAGGTGAATATTTTACGGCTGCGTGTTTGTATACGAGCCCGATATGAATACCCATTTTATTTATCCGTGCTTGTGTGTATGTTTTTACCCTTCCTATAATACTAACTGCTCTACCAAGCCTCGTTCTTCCTGCTCATCGCTAATCATGATTCCCTGGAGAAATTTCCATCTATGTGTTCTTCTGGCCAGCTTTATCATAGAAGGGTCTTATTTTGTTAAGAGATGCCGGTATTGTAGGGTTCAACCAGGAGTTTTTTATTTTTTCTTATTTGTTTTCCGTCAGTCTAATTCTACCACTGTTGTTCCAATCAACGACACCCGGGAAGGCGACTCCACTCAGGATACTCATTTACAATACAGACGTGGGTCAGAAGTGCGTCCCAGTCACCGAAGGAGTACCGCGAGGTTCTATCCTGGGTCCGGTGCTGTGGAATGCCATGTATGATAATGTGTTGAAACTTAAGCTCTCTCCTGGAGTGGTGATTGTTGGCTTTGCTGACGACATAACTCTAGAAGCCTATGGCGAGGCCGTAAAAGAAGTCGAGTTGAAAGCTGTACATTCAATTAAAATCGTAGCAAACCGGATGCGCTCCATGACGCTGGAGCTAGCGCATTACAAGACGGAGGTCATTGTGGTAAGCAATCGGAAATCGGAGCAGGAGGGGAAAATTAGTATTGGCGGATGAACTATAGCCTCAAAGCGGTCTTTGAAACTCCCAGGAATAATGGTCGACAACAAGCTCACCTTTGGGAGCCACATCGGCTACGCCTGTAAAAAAATTTTAACGGTCATCGCGGCATTATCACGTATGATGAATAATAGGGTATGGAGCACCAGTATGGTCTAAGCCGTTAGGTACTGCCTGTTACAGGGGCAAAATGAAAAGCAAATACAGGCTCATGTACCTGAGGGTTGCGTGCGCGTATCGCACGGTATCATACGAGGCAGTATGTGTCCTGGCATGGTGCCCATAAGCATTATAATAAGGGAAAATGCAAACTGCTTCGATGGACGTGACTTATGGGGTATACGGAACGAACGATCACACTCGATGGTCAGGTGGCAGAGGTACTGGTCCAACTCTACCAAGGGCATATGGACACATGGACTCATACCGGCGGTAGTCGGATGGGTCGAAAGGCGACATGGGGAAGTCAACTTCCACCTGACACAGTTCCTGTCAGACCATGGTTGCTTCAGGTAGTGTCTGCATAGATTTGGTCATGCAGACTCGTCGTGATGCCCCGAGTGCTCAGATGCGAAGAAATCTGCAGAGCGCGTGTTTTTCGTATGCCCTCGTTTCGCGCAAGTAAGGAACGATATGATATCGGTGAGCGGACCGGACACCACCCCGGGACATTTGGTTTGCAGAATGTGCGCGAGCGAAGCCATCTAGAGAGCGGTCAGCGCGACTGCTACACTGGGCCGTCGACTACCCGTAAAAGTCACAGTACCCGCGAGCGGCTTCGATGGAGTGAATAGGGCCGCTCCTATCACCCAAATGCACCATCTCGCCCATTGGAACCGATACCAGTAAGGCTCAAGTTATGGCAACTGGTCGCAGTGTTGAGGATAAGAGTATGTACACTGGTACCAACGGTTGTGGTTAAGGGTGGCGGAAAGGCGGCGACGCCAAAAGCCACACGGGGGACTCAGCGATTCAAGGCCAAGGGACGCGGTCAAAAGGGATAGAAAGGCAAGTACGCCGAAGCTACCCTCGACGGCGAACGTGGCTCCGGTGATCTGCTGGTAACGGCAGTCCAAGTGGAGATGGAAACGCTACCTAGAGTGGCGGCACTGTCGACACAGTTCGAAGCCATAATCGAGTTTGCGGACTACCGTAGCAATCCATAATCGAGTTCGCGGACTACCGTAGTAATAAAGGGTGTCCACGATGAAATTGCCACACCATGAAATTGCTCTAACTTTTTAACCGTTGGGTAGAATTTAATGAAAATTTAGGTGGATTTAGTTCATAGTGCATTATTTACATCTTGCAAGTTTTAAAGTCCTGTGAGCAAAACTCGCAGAAATGGAGTCGAAGGAACAGCTCGTGCGTGATAAAATCCAGGCTTCTACCGTTCTCTTGATTTTTGCTCAAATTTCCTTCTCTACCTGCCAAACCACTTGGAGAACTAGACTTTCTCTCACACAGAATGAGAAATTATCCACATCTAGGCGTAGAGTATTTTAGTCGCAGAGTTCCTTTTCACTCATAATCATCGCGTTTTAGGGTTTAAATTTTGTTTGCTCTCTCAGTTTAAGAGGTAGTAGTTTTCGTTAGCTTCTCCTTGACTAGAAGAGAAGTTGGCCAAATATCAAAACATTTAAGTTCACATTGAAACCACATCTCAACCGTTTTCGAATTTAATACTATAGGAAGATACACAACTCACCATGGGTGCGTATTCTGCAGAAAGTTCGATTTTATACTGTTTTTGAAGCACCCCAGAGCGATGAGAACGGTAACGCAATGCTCAGCTGATCGCCGAGCAATCTATTTCACTTTTCTTGCGTGCGCGGATGAGCAATTTAAAAGAGTTTCACCGGGATTTTTTCACTGTCAAATTAGGAGCGTTTTTTCGTCAGAGAAACTATTACTCTGCGCTCTCTCCACAGCAGATGGTGTGATGCACATTGAATGTAAGCTCACAGTTGTTAAGAGGGAAGAAAACTGTTTCTCTTAAAGATGAAGATGAGCAAAACAAAGCCTGATAAAATCTTGCGCATTCATCACGAGAACAAAGATCTCTCGCATCGTTCCATCGCTAAACCGTTGGGAATAGCGAATTCCTCGTTGTCGCGAGTGATTAAGCGGTTCGAGGAACGATTGACCACCGATCGGAAGCCCAGAAGTGAAGGAAAAAGTATTCCGTACAACACCAAAAATCACAACCGCGTAGTTGGGGCCTTCAACCGAAACCCGAACGCCTCCGTTCGGGATGTGGCTAAGAAGCTGCACCTAAGCCGAAGTTTTGTCCAGAAGGCCAAAACTAAGGCTGGGCTTCGAACGTTCAAGGTACAAAAGGCCCTAATCGCGACGAGAAGCAGAACAAGTCCGCCAAAACCCGTGCCAGGAAGTTGTACCTTAACATGCTGACGAAAGTTGAATGCTGCATCATGGACGACGAAACATATGTGAAGGCCGACTTCAAACAGATCCCCGGCAACCTGTTTTTCACGGCCAAGGATAAGTTCAGCGTTCCGGAGCATGTCCGCACTCAGAAGATGTCCAAATTTGCAAAAAAATTCCTGGTTTGGCAAGCCATCTGCACGTGCGGGAAGCGGAGTGCGCCTTTCGTAACCCAGGGCACGATGAACGGACAGGTGTACATGGAAGAGTGCCTCCAGAAGCGGCTGCTTCCTCTCCTGAAGGCCAACAACGTCTCAACAATCTTCTGGCCGGATTAAGCCTCATGCCACTACTCCAAGGACGTGCTGAAGTGGTATGCGGACAATAAGGTCAATTTCGTGCCGAAAATGTTCAACCCTCCCAACACTCCGGAGCTCCGCCCCATCGAGAAGTACTAAAGAGTAATAAAATACGAGTAGAATGGTAAAATGAAGTTTAATAGTTATTTTTCAATCCCTGAAAATTTGATGACAATCGGATGAAAACTCGAATTTTGCAAATCAATTATGTGTGTGGCAATTTCATCGTGGACACCCTTTATTTCGAAGCACTTGAAACAGAGTCTTTTATCGCTACGCATCAGCATCAACTGTGCGAGGATCGACTACGCTGCGCTCACGAAGCGTACGGAAACGGCTGGAAAAGTGCGAAAATGCAACCGTGTCTAAATGCACAAAAACTGTCGTATTGTCGTTCGCCAAGGTTTGATCATCAGAACCGACCGCGAAGCGAACGAGGCATTCTCTGGGAGAGCAGGCTCCCGCGATCATCAAAAGGAGGGTGATCGAGACGGTCTGTCAACGGAGAATGTTGGGCTCACAAAAGCAAAAGTTCAGCAGGGACACCACGGGTAACGGAAAATGGACTACCGTGGTGGACACAAAGTTGCCGAAGTAGGTAGCCCAAAAAGTATTAGAGAAGGACGTGCAAGTTCGGGCCCTCAACTCGGAGGGGGCTCTTCTGCTTTAAAACCTGGGCGAAATCACCGAAGGGTGCGACATTGCACAAGCCTTTGAAAAGGAATGTGGGGTTGTGGTGGCCGTAGAGGCAATTCGCCTCCGAAAGGGTGCTTCTGGGACCCAGGTTGTAACCGTAAATCTTCCATCGCTGGAAGGAAGAAAAGCCCTGAAGAAACCCAAGCTGGAGGTCGGTTGGTCGCTATGCCCCTTAGGCATCCTCCAGCAGCCCGATGTTTGCTTCAGGTGCTTCGAGCGGGGTTCGTTGAAGGGCCCGACAGGTCTAGCTTTTGTCGACGCTGCGGTGGTGCAGGCCATAAAGCGCGGGACTGCAGGGCGCCTCCCAAGGCCCCGAGCGCCCGGGTAGCAAGCCGGCTACTGAACCACAGGCGTGAGGGTGACGCAATCAACTCTGAACCACTGCTACGCGGCATAGCAACTGCTATACCAAGCAGCCACTGAGTCGTTGTCGGACATTGCCATCATATCGGACCCCTACCGCATCCCTACCGGAAACGGTAACTTGGTAGCGGATAAGTCCGAGATGACGGCCATATGGACGACAGGCAGGTTCCCGTTTCAGGAGATTGTATCGACCTCGAAAGAGGGTTACGTGGTTGCCAAGGAGGCCGGAATATTCTACTGCAGTTCCTTTGCTCCGCCGCGTTGGTCTACAGAGTGGTTCGCTCAGATGATCGATCGTGTAACCGTGGAACTCCAGCGTGAAAGAAGAATTTCGTCATGCTAGATGTGAAAAACGCATCCAATAGCGCCAGCTGGGATCCTATAGTCTACGCGCTTTGGAGTCTCAGAGTGCCGGTGCCACTGTACAAGATTCTGGAAAGTTGCTTCCAGAATCGAGTGCTGATCCACAACACACACGAAGGTCAGAAGTGCGTCCCGCAACCGCAGGGGCACCGCAAGGTTACATCCTGGGTCCGATATTGTGAAATGCCATGTATGACGGTGTGCTGGAGTTTAGGTTCCCATCGGGAGCGGTGATTGTGGGCTTTGCTGACGACATAACTCTAGAAGTCTACGGCGAGTCAGTTAGCGAGGTCGAGCTGAAAGCCACGCTATCCATACGCGTTGTTGAGGATTAAATGCACTGCAGAAAACTGGAGTTGGCGCACAGTAAGACAGAGGTCATTGTAGTGATTAACCGTGAATCGGAACAGAAGGCGGCGATTAGTGCCGGTGGATGCACTATCGCTTTAAAGCGATCCTTGAAGCTCTTGGGGGTAATGGTCGACAACAAGCTCACGTTTGGGAGCTACGTCGACTATGCCTGCAAGAAAACTTCCACGACTATACCGGCATTATCGCGCATGATGTCAGTTACTTCCAGCTACCGTGGAAAACTGGAAAGCAGCTACAGGCTCATGGGTCTGACGGTCGCGTGCGCATATCGAACCGTGTCGTACGAGGCAATATGCATCCTGGCTGGCATGATGCCTATCAGCATCATTGTCAATAAGGATGTAGAGGGCTTCGACCAACGTGACACAAGAGGTATTCGGGCAACCAGAAGGTCAACTTCGATGGCCAGGTGGCAGGTGGGGTCCAATTCTATCAAAGGTAGATGGACGCACCGACTCATCGCG
The DNA here is from genome assembly GCF_029784165.1 of Wyeomyia smithii. Lineage (NCBI taxonomy): Eukaryota > Metazoa > Arthropoda > Insecta > Diptera > Culicidae > Wyeomyia > Wyeomyia smithii. Next base: position 107,115,849 of record NC_073696.1, read on the forward strand.
GGTGCATCCGGATGGATCGAAAGGCGCCATGAAAAAGTTAACTTCCCTTTGACACAGAACTTCCAGGCCATGGCTGCTTTAGGTAGTACCTGTACAAGTTTGAGCACGCAGAGGAAACCGCTGAGCATGTGCTATTCGTATGTCGTCGTTAAGTAAGGAGCGAAATGTTGACAGTGAGCGGGCCGGATACTACTCCGGAAAACATAGTGAGAAGGATGTGCGACGACGAAAGCCCGTGGAAAGCAGTCATCACGGCTGCTTCCCAGATCGTTCTCACGCTGCAAGACACCAATCGATGGAACAACCATCGAAATGCCAATGAAGGCTAAACCTGCCTTTACGCAGTCAGCCAAGTCGTTAAATAATAAGGGCGTGCATTAGGCACACTCGTCCTTCTCTCAGTGAGATCCGAGCTCGAGAAAAATAGAGAAACGTAGGGGGTCCTTCAAAATAGCTACTATACGTATGTTCATTGGAGTAAAAAGTTTTGGGATGCAAAAAAATTTATATTCTGGCGTAGAAATACGTCGAACGGCAACATAAATAGGGATACAAATTTAAAAACCACTTTGGAATGCTTAAAACTCTGTCAATTTTTCAACGGATTTCTTCAATTCTTACAGCAATCGATTGGAAAATAAGATATGCGTCCACTAGAACGAGGAAATTGTGCTAATTATTGTACTATTGAAAAATGTAGCCTTGTTGGACGCATGTCTTGACCAATCAGAGCTGTAACAAGGTCTTCTTTCCCAACATAGCCCACGCTAAAATATACAAACGATTTGACTTTGACCGTTTTGAGGCTTCACCTTCAAAATTTTCCCATACATATTATTAGCACTCTAAGGAGTAAGGAGCAATTCATAGACGAAGAGTGAAAAGTATGATTCATACTATTCAGGGCCGAGTTTGCAAAACGTTATGCAATTTTGCTTAACATTGCACAGGAGTGTATATAATTGCGAATTTGAATTCGAATTTTATAATTTTAACTCGATTCATGTATAATTTTCAATATTTTCCTGGATCCCGGGATTTGAATAAACATTTCGCGAGAAATTTCATTCCAGAACGTCTCGGGAAGAGCACTCTATATTTGGTTTCATAGCCCATCGAATACATTTTTCACATTTGCACTTGCACTTTTTTGCTGGTGAATGTTGAAAACTATCAGGGAAAATCAAGGAATTTAATTATGATTACTTTTTCGCCATCCTTTATGTAACATCTACTCTTACTTCATTGGCCGATGAACCGTACCGGTCTAGGGCCGAACGAATTAGAGATGTCCAGCTTCTTCTATCTTGGGCAGCCGTTCTCCAGTCACCTCGTACACCAGCAGGTCGTGCATCTTGCTCCACCACGCACATCCACCGATTGCGTGTCCTACCTCGAAGTTGACGGCCTCTTCCTGGTTCTCTGCTGAAGATACTTTTGATGGCTCTTTCGTCTGGCATTCTGGTTACATGTCCAGTTCACTGAAGCCTGCCACGCTGTACTACTTTCACTATATCAGCACGTTTGTATACTTGGTACAACTCGTGATTTATGCGCCTGCACCACACTCCATCTTCTAATTTACCGCCAAGTGACGATCGCAGGGCTTTGCGCTCAAAACTCTGAGCACTCGTCAATCAGCTTCCTTCAGTGTCCATACATCATGTCCGCAAAGGGCCATCGGGAGTATCAGCGTCCTATACAGCGCTAGTTTTGTGCGAGTTTGGAAACTACGTAGTCCGTAGAGGGCCCTGTTTGCAGCTGCAACTCGTCGTTTCATTTCACGGCTCATATCGTTGTCACATGTACTAGCGTACCAAGATAAACAAATTCATCAAGCAGTTCAAATCGTTCCCCATCTATTTCCACTTCAGCACCAACACCACGGGAACTCCCACGCTCCCTACCAGCAACCATGTACTTTGTTTTGGTAGAGTTTATGCGGAGTCGCAACCTCGCTGCTTTCTTCTTAAAAGGCCTGAAGGCTTCCTCCACGGCCTTACGGTCGATACCAATGATATTAATGTCGTCCGCAAAACCAAGGAGCATGTAAGATTTTGTAATTATCGTACACTTTCTTTGCACGATTGCTCTTTGTACTGCCCCTTCAAGGGCGATGTTGAACAATAGGTTGGAAAGCGTATCCCCCTGCTTCAGTCCATCTAAAGTTGCGAACGCGACTGATGTCTCACCAGCTATCCGCATGCATGATTTCGATCCCTCCAGCGTCATACTACTCAGCTTAATTAGTTTCGTCGGGAAACCGTGTTCCAGCATGATCTGCCACAGCTCGTTTCTTTTCACTGAGACAGTTGGTGAGTCTGCAAGTTATACTCCCGGAGCTTATCGAGGATCTGTCGCAGGGTGAATATTTGATCCGTCGTGGAACGCCCCTGCCGAAAACCAGCCTGGTTTACGCCGACAAAAGATTCCGTTAATAGTCTCAACCTGGAGAACAGGATACGGGAGAGCACTTTGTACGCGAAGTTGAGCAACGTAATGCCTCGATAGTAACTACAATCCAGTCGGCCCATGTAACATCTACATGTAAAGATAAAATAGACTAATTTTTCCAAGCAGGCCACGATGTGTCAAATCATATGCAATAGACATTTCGATTAGGCAAATATCAAATCGCCAAAAATATTCTTCTCGACCCTGCATCTTCCAAATTTATTGTGATGCGTGAAATCATTGCTCTACATCTGGGACAGTGTGGTAACCGGATTGCCGACAGCTTTTGGGAAACCATTTGTGAAGAACACTGCCTGAACGAACGCGGACAGTTTGTTGGAAAGCACTTTTTGCCGCTGCAACGTATCAACGTTTACTTCGAAGAAGCTCCCTGCTGTAATTTTGTTCCTCGTGCGATATTCGCCGATCTGGAGCCGGGTACTTTGAATGGGCTGCGATGTAGTCGCTTTGGAAAACTTTTTTCGCCGGAAAGTTTTGTGAGTGGAGTTCTCGGAGCGGGAAACAATTGGGCCCGGGGATATCACACCGAAGGCGCTGAAATGTTGGACCGCTTGATGAACGTTACCAGGAAAATGGTGGAGAGTTGTGACTGCTTCCAGGGATTTCAGCTGGTGCATTCCACTGGCGGAGGTACGGGATCAGGACTGGGAACGCTTATGATGGAAAATCTGAAAGACGAGTATCCACGAAAAATACTTAATACATTTAGTATCATTCCATCTCCAAAGGTATACTAATTTACATGTCCAGGCCAAGCATTTTATAACCATACATGTTCAAGGTTTCAGAAGTTGTCGTCGAGCCGTATAACGCAGTGTTCACATTAAGTACAATGATCGACTGTACTGACGAAACATTTTGCTTGGATAATGAAGCTTTGTATGACATTAGCATGCATACATTGCGAATTGATAAACCTGTATTAGATGACTTGAATCACCTCATATCAATGGCTGTGTCGGGTATCACCTGCAGTTTTCGTTATCCGGGTCAGCTGAATTCGGATCTGCGGAAACTACTTACCAATATGGTACCGTATCGAAAACTACATTTTTTCGTTCCCGGAATAGCTCCTTTGACATCAAGGGAAAATCAGTGCTACAAGCAGTTATCCGTGCCAGAGTTGGTATATCAGATATTCGACGAACGGAACTTGATGGCAGCATGCAGTCCCACTAAGGGAAAGTACCTTACTGCTGCTGCATTGTTTCGTGGTCGCGTCTCAACCCGTAACGTAGAGGAACAGATGGTTAACATCAAACAAAAAAACAGTAACTGTTTCATTCCTTGGATCCCGAATAATGTAAAGTCAGCTATTTGTGATATCCCACCGCGAGGCTTGAAAATGGCAGCAACGTTCATAGCCAACACAACTGCTATTACGCAGCTGTTCAACCGTTTGCTAGATCAATTTGGCATCATGTACCGAAGGAAGGCATTTATGCACTGGTATACCGGAGAAGGTATGGAAGAACGAGAGTTTATTGAGTCTGAACAAAAACTTAGAGATCTTGTTCAGGAGTATGAATCGCACGAGATGGGCAACGAATCAGCGAGATCTGGCAGCATCAATAATGTTTAACCAAGCTTCGTTACTCACGTGTCACAAAAGTAATTCAATTTCAAATACTAGTTTAGAATGTTGTAATAAATCAATTGAACAATATTAGGTACAGCTTTTATTTCGAATTAACGTTCAAGAAACTGGCATTTTTGGTCTCACCTCCAGTGGAATTGTCATATGCACTAGAACTATTTTCACTTGAACAATCTCGAATTCAAACAGTAAATTGTTGCACACCAATTGGAAAACCTAAAGTGCTTCCTTTTTTGCATACGTTGCAAGCCTTTTGCGGTTCCATTTACGGCCCTGCTTTTGCTATTCCTCAGCACGCCCCCAGCACTTGTAAAAGGTGCTGAAGCACACCCTTAGTTGTTCATTAATAGTGATAAACCATTCCATACGTATAGTGTCTCCACTACTGTTCACACAGTGAATGCATTCTGCCGGATACTGTGTGAAAGCACATTCATCATCATCGTCACATGTGTATGCTGTATTATGCAAGTTGATTCTTCGCGAGTTGCCAACAAACGGCACAAGTATTCGCAACTCATGTGCCCTTTTCCGTTTTGTTTTTTTTTCAGGCACTGCAAAAATTTCAAAAGACACAGCAAGTTACCACCAAGAGTGGCATCGAACAGGAAGATGCTCTGCTCAACGAATCCGCTGCCATGGAAACGTCGCTTAACCTGCAAATCTTGGAGCTGGAAAATGAAACCAAACAGCTGCGACATGAACTGGAACGGGTTACAAACGAACGGGACCGTATGCTGCAGGAAAATTCCGAAATAGGTCGCGATAAATCCGGTGCCGAGGCCGAACGAGCTCGGCTGAAGGCCGAACTCAAAGACATGAAGTACCGAGAGACGAGAATGTTAAGTGATTACAGCGAATTAGAAGAGGAAAACATTTCGCTGCAAAAACAGGTGTCCAGTTTGAGAAGTTCACAGGTATGATTACAGAAGATGGAATGTTTTAGAGGAGATTTTTAATCCTTGTTTATAATCAACAGGTTGAGTTTGAAGGTGCCAAACATGAAATCCGAAGACTCTCGGAAGAAATTGAGTTGCTCAACTCGCAGGTAGAAGAATTGGCTAGCCTGAAGAAAATAGCCGAAAAGCAAATGGAGGAAGCATTAACTGCTCTGCAGGTAAGTGTCGTTCAGCGTTATCGAACTAACAGTAAAATTATCATTCAAAAATTACGTTAATTCGTTGCAGATTGAACGCGAAACCAAATATGCACTGAAGAAAGAGCTTGATACACATATCAATCGAGAATCGATGTACAACATTAGCAATCTGGCAATTAGTATACGTGGAATGGAGGAAAGCACTCTGAATAGCAGTGATTGTGAAGACGAAATGCCAACTCTGAAGTACGTATACATGCGATTCATTTCGAATGTTCTTTTTTTTAATTTGATGTTATTGCAGAGACTCAACGCTGAAACGGTTGGAAACCTTGGAAGCGGAAACGGCAGATCTAAAATCTCCGGATGGTACCAAAGTTGATCTGTTCTCGGAGATTCATTTGAACGAACTGAAGAAGCTGGAAAAACAATTGGAGTTGATGGAGAACGAAAAGATTTGCTTGACCGCTAATCTGCGCGATGCGCAGCAGAACTTGGATAAGAGTCAGAATGAACTGCAAAACTTCATGGCTAAGTTAATGCTCCTAGCAGCCCACGTTGATGCTCTCCAGAATCTCAAGAAACAGATCGCTGCAGAGGATAAGTTTGCAAGTATGCGTTATATCTAATTATTTTGCGTTCGCGTTGTTAAAATGAATCAATTTTTAGATGTATCCAACAATAAGGACAAGGTGATGAATGACAAATTAAATGAGGCAATTCTTATGTACTCCAACTGGTTTGCACTGAGTGCAAAAGAGATTGACACTTTGAAAGCGGATCTGGTTGAATTGCAAAAGGGCGTTAACTGTTCAGATGCAATGGCTGTATTGCGTAATGAAATCACCAATCTGAAGAATAAGGTAATTTTGAATCTTTTGAACTTGCGTCATAATCTGTAATTATCTATTTGTTTGTTATCAGTTACTTTCAACGGAACAAAAGTCATTAGACCTGCACAGTGATGTTCAGGTGTTAACCACTTTGTCGCAGAATGCTGGCCAAAGTCTTAATTCTACCAGAAGCAATTTGGTATCACTTAGTGACGATCTCGCTCAACTGTATCATCTGGTCTGTACCGTCAATGGCGAAACACCGAACCGTGTTTTGTTAGATCACAAGAATGACGATCTAAGGTTTGCTAATTTCTCTCACTTCAAAACACGCAATCCGTTAATACTAATGAATTACCATAATTTATAGCTTTGACAATGATTCTCTATCGGCCATTCAGTCGCAGCTCAAGTCCGATATACTAACATCGCGGCCGCACGTCTTCGAGGATCTGCAAGCCTTGAGTGATGCCGTTGAAATTAAAAAGTACGTCGACACAATCAGCGACCAAATCAAATATCTCAAGACGGCTGTGGAACACACTATCGAACTCAACAAGGATAAGGTGTCGGATGTCGCCACTGGTGATAAGGATACCAAGGAGGAGAACGCCGATCTGCATGAACAGATCATTAAACTCAAGAGCTTGCTATCGACGAAACGGGAGCAGATAGCTACTTTGAGAACAGTACTTAAATCGAACAAGAACACGGCTGAAGTAGCGCTGACCAATTTGAAATCCAAGTACGAAAACGAGAAGCTGGTTGTGAGCGATACAATGTCCAAACTGCGAAACGAGCTGAGGATTCTAAAAGAGGATGCTGCAACATTCTCAAGTAACTATTGTTGCATTTTGACAATAAAGTTGTGAATACCATTGTGCTTTGTTCGTAGGTCTCCGTGCAATGTTTGCTGCTCGATGCGAAGAATACGTCGGTCAGGTGGATGAGTTGACCAAAGCGCTCTCCGCAGCTGAGGAAGAAAAGAAAACGCTCAATCAACTGCTACGATTGGCTGTGCAGCAAAAGCTCAGCCTTACACAAAAGCTGGAAGAGTTGGAAATGGATCGGTAAGAATGGCACAGAAACCAGCGCTTCATGTTGTAGATCAGTGTATAATTATTATTTTCTTGTTTTAGCGAAATGCGTCATGTCCGGCGACCGGCGATGCCAGCCCGCGGTGGTGGTAAGTCGGCCTTTAGCCGCGGAGTTCCCGCTCGTAGCAGCAACCAGAATCCGAACAACAGCAACAACAATCCGAACCAAGCATTCTTCTAACATAAGGTTAGCGTACAGCGTAAGATCTTAGCCTTCATTTATACTATGCTGAAGCTATAAGCAGCACAGTTAGTCGTCGGCGTCGTTGGTGGCGGTGTCATCCAGCTCCATTTGCAATAAATTGAGGATTTCTTCTCACCGTTCTTTTCCGATTGACGACGTTGCGATGAATCTTTCCATCCATTTTCGGACTAAGTTCGTTCACCTAATCCGCAGTGGATGTGGACAAATATCACCACCTCTGTTTCCGTTTTTGTACTATACACACCGGACTATTGTAGGTGAACCTGGAAAGTCACAGACAGAAAGTGAGTGCGAGCGTGTGAAGAGGGCATATATTTTTATTAATAATATAACTGAAGAGGAGTCTGGCCCACATCCCCGCAGGGGCATATGAAATAAGGCGAATGTGTGAAAGTTTATCGTTAATTTATTTTGATATAAGATTACAATATACATAATACAACGGCTAACCAATTAGAAATATTATCACTTGAATACATGAATAAGGGGAAAGATTGCTCTGTCCTGAAATAAACAGACAAAATTAAGCTGTATGCGACGAAGAGAAAAATAAAACATAAACTTTTTATTGTGAGAATGACATGCCAACCAGGGTCGTCACAATTAAACTAATTGTAGTCAAATACTCCATATGATCAAAACGTGAACAAATGACTAATACATTATTGTCAAACAATAATTTTATTTATAAAATCTCGTCAATGTAGACACTATTGTTCACAGATAATGTGTTCGTAGTTTTTGTGCAATAAGAATGTTTTTGTTTTATTTTAATACCACCTCAATTTTTGAATGTGGTAAAATTATCTTTGATTAGAACTCGATTACTGAGCGAAAGTATGATACTTTTCTCAGCTACTGCTTTCCGACGTTGGACCAAATCTTACTAAGACTTTAAAGGGAAAATGACAGCCGCTTTGAGTGATTTATCTCGTTATATTTTTAAAAAAAGTTCAGCTTTTTTCTAGAAGAAAACACAACAGTGTAGCATGTCGTTGTGCTCGAGTTAGCCAACTTGTGTAACATGAGGAATGATCGTATTTTTATATATTTTTATATTTTGCTTTTAAATATTGCGACTTTAAAACGACGCTTTGTATATTAGTGACTTGAATTAACCGTGAAAATTAGTAGGATTGAAAACATTAGAGGCAAACTAAATTAGTAGTTTTTAAATGATCAACACTTTGTAGCAGGTTAATAACTCAAGTAGGATACGGCTGCTATATACCATTTCTAGCGAACATTATTGATTGCTTGGTTTATGTTGCTGGGCTTACCACAAATGATCACGTCAAAAACATTGATTATCTAGACAAGAACGATAGAGTTAGAGCAACAACAGACCTTTCCTTGGAATCGAAATGCAAGCTTTTTAATATTTTTTGCACCGTACTAATATAAAAGGAACGAACTCAGCTGATGACGAGTATAATCAATTATTCGAAAACCAACTAGACACGTCTAATCAAAGTATTTTACCACCCCATTGTCGTTTAAGTTTGATATTGTTGAAAATGATGACATAATTATGTGTGACCACGGCATAACATTCACTGTGACGAGCATCACAATTCTGTCCTAACGTTACGAATGATTTTTCGATGCAGAAAAGTTGTTAAATAAGACCTCTAATCAGAAAGCGTCCAGATTAACTATTAACTGAAAAGCCATGAATTTCCGACTAAGAGCCAAGTATGAATGAAATTAGTTTGTGTTTGAGGACACAATACAAGAATAAAACAATGAAAAATTGCCGAGCCATTTATTTATTTATCGAGAATTTAATTGATAAAATCTGAACTTAAATTAGGAGTATTAAAGAGTGACTCACTGAAAAAATTAATAAATTTTGGGAATGTCCATCTAATTTGCCCAGTAAAAACGGTCCAGCAGCTGAGTCACTGTAACAAAATTACAAAGCAACTCAAATTCGAAAAGTAAACAAACCAATAATAAAATAAATTATTTACCGTCCCTTTTTACGAAAACAAAGTAAAAGTAAAACAAATATGATACCTAAGTGTGTGTGTGTTGGTAGAAAAAGATAACCCTTATTGCTGATTGTTTGTAACTGTTAACTGTTACTAGTAAATGTGTGAAACGCAGCTTTTTTGCAAATGCTTGCTTCTGTTAACGATCCTAATGAACAACACTAACCGAAAAATAGGCAATCTTCTGTTCTATACTTCAGGTTACCTTAATTTTTGTTTTGCTTTTATAGCAGCTTATTATCGGCTTGTTAAACAATTACCTAAGCAATCAAAGAATGAAGGAAATTTATAAAAGCAATGTTTTCTTTCCAAGGAACTCGTCGTGTTCCAGCGAGGTTGGATTGAATTAAAAGATAGGCAAGAACAAAAACACACAACAACCAACTCCATTTGCAACACAGAAATCGAACATGTAATGTAGCTGTCCAGCATAGTAAAATACAAGAATAGAACACAGTAGCGATTTTAATAGCCATAACCAACCACAGCATAGTAGGTGATAAGTTTGGCCTCAGAATTAATTGTAGTGTTAATCGTCTCAAATGTGTTACACATACCAGACTAAGCATATTCTGGTACAATTTATTACTACTCCCGTGACATTTGGAACCTTAACCGCATGAGAGCAGTTAACTACTAATGGCATTCGAGATTTTTTTTGTAGATAGCATCTTATTCAACCTACAGCAGTGACATTGAGATTCCAGTTCGTTCTAGGAAACTCTTTAAATTCATTCGTTAAACTGATAGTAGTTGTAGTTAGTATGCCAAACGTAGCATAATTATTTCAATATCCAAATTTCCAAACAAGTCATAGAAAGGAGCATTGTGCGACTACGTAGTCATTTTCGGTAAAATATAACAAACAGTAGCAGTTACATGTTTTTTCTCTAACGTAGTCCCAAATCCAGATGAAGTAGCGTACTGAATACAGGCACCTCCCGAAACTCTTGACTATTAACACAGAATGATAAAACGAATGGCAACAGGAAGCAGGATATATTCTAAATACGGATTCACATAATTGGTTAACTGCATGCAGTAAACAGATTCAGTTTGAACGCAATTCTAGTGAGATTTCCCATTTCATGGCAAAACGGAGTTTGTTTGTTTAGATTTATTTGGTTAGAAGCTCGTAGCGTGTTGATGTTTTGGTTTGCTGCTTACGAATTATTCGTTACTTGGTCGCTATTCAACTATTTCCCCGTGATCAACTGAGACGCAGCTGTAGTAACAGCACAGATATTTTATATAGTCGAGACCAATAGTAAAGCGAGTAGTTATTATTTGCTTCATACTAATAATTTATTGTATCTCATTGGAAGTGAACGTAATCTATGATAAACCATATTGTAAAATTATTACAGTGAATGAAAAAAATAACAAAAAAATGCATGAACCTGGCCTTTGTTACTACAGAGTACGAACTAAAAGAACTAGAAGTATAAATTCGGATACTTTTAATAAAATTAAGGTGGAATTTTCATTGGATTGTGGCTATCAAGCTACAAGACGTGGCAGTATGATTTCGGGTTATATTATTGATAATTTGTCGCCTATACCTTCTATGTCTGTCATCGTTGCTTGTCGCGTCATTTTCAGAGTTTTTCCTAACAATTCAAGGAAATTACTCTAACGCTAGATAAACATTTCAAAATTTCCGGAGTGTCTTTTCATTCAGGTAATGGTTCATTCTATCACCATAACTTATCAAACACCTTTTATGACACGGTATTTGCACAAGTTGATAGCGGAGGGATCACTCTAGCCTTCTGAACGAAAACCACGCTTGGGAGAGTTAGTAAACATGAACAATTACCAAAATCAAAAGACGCTCCGGAAAAACGATGAAAGCAGATAGGACCGTTGAAATGTTTATCTAGAATTAACACTTGTTTTATGATAAATACGAATGTTATTTTAATGGACATTGTCAAGTACTCTCTTGATGTTTTTATTACAATATTAATAATCCTGGTTTGTTTTATATTATGTTACTCCTTATGTAGATTACTGAGCGATATGGTTAACATCCTCGTAGTCTAAAACGTTCAACTCAATATCCATGGAGCGATTGTATCTCACAGGAACGTAGATGAAGAACAAAGTTACATAGGATCCTAGTAATAAAATAAAAAACAGCCGATCGAAGGTTTTACTAACCGATAACCATGCAGTACGGTTCTGCACCGTTTCTGTGGAAGTGTTTTCAGGGATTTCAGATTTCTGTAAGCAGATTGTGAAAATTATTGGAACATACGACGGATCAGCTGCATACCTTATATTCCATGTTCATGTAATTCCCAGAAAGAATCAATTCACCGACTTTGTGCTTCTTAATCGTTCCAGTTAGGAGGACGACAGCATTAGGTGGCGCTCTGTTCATTCGTTTCAGAGCGGATCCTAGAAATGTTTGGGTTAATAACAGACAGGTGATGATGATCGAATTACGGAGGAAGATCACTGAAATGTCAAGATTTAAAACAATTTCCACATTGTTGATCAAAGCCAGTATTACATAATCCAGGAACCGAATCACCATTAGCTGGAACTGCCCATTGAATAAGCGCCAAATACTTGAAGTGGCACACTATAGACACAACCAAAATCAGTTTTCTCTCAATGGAATCCGTACTTAGCCAGGTCAAAAAGAGGTTCAAAATTATAAGCACTGAAATGAGAAAAATAACAATTATCACGCTACACAACTCACACATCAGAGCAACTCAATTCTCACAAAAAATGGGCGTCAGCACGGTCGCCATATGGAAATTGGAATGCCGTTCGATGATGTAATCGTATATCAGCACCGGATATGTGTGGTTATCATCTGAAGAATTAACCGATTGCTTGGACGCTTTGGCAGATATAACGCGCCACTGGATGTGGGTATTGGATTGAGCCGATCCAAGCCAGCTGATGGTGGTGTGGAAATCTACCTCATTTGCGGATTCCATCCAAGCTCCATAGTACAAGTAACACTGCTGCGAATCAAGTGGCCAATCAGAATAGTCTGATTCGCAACGGCCATTGAAATCACAAGATGGCACACACATGATTTCTCCGTTCGATTTCGCGCGGCAACGTAGATTAGTGCAGCTTGCTTCAGCATCTGGTTTGTAGTAACTGCAAAGTAGTGATTAACTTTTCATTGTTAGCTGTGTATTAATCAAATAATTAACGAAGGTATCTTACGATGAGAACAGCTGTAAATCAGGAGTCCATATTTCGTCTGCATTGACCACTACTGTACTTATATTACTAAAGGACGCCGCATCCCAAATTAAAAATTGATCAGTCCATTGCTTTCATGAAATAATGTTATTTTATGTTTTAATACGTTTTTAATTACTTATGACAAAATTAATACGAAAAAGCTCACCATGATCAGCAATAAATTGGCACTAAGGGTATTTTCTCTGTCATCCTGTGAGGGTGAAAGTATAGTTATTTATACTTTCGTCAATTATTAAAATACCAATCAAACTTACATAATCGTAATTCATCAAAATAGGCGTTACTGACACGCTGACTGAGGACTTTGTATCCTTCACCGGTCGTAGCTCTTTGTTGTAATTTTCACATATTAAGTGCTTCTTCAATCTGCCTTCCTCGTGTTTAGGATCTTGATTGCAGTTTATAGTTTCTAAACGACATTACATACCTCGACGATAAACGAAATATTTAAAAAAATGAAAATAAATCACCTGATCGTTGAATTGAACACGCAACGATGGAAATAGTGACTATGATCACTCGGTTCAGATGCATTATTTTCACAGACCAGTAAATGAATGATGCTCGGTACACGGTTCAATTCTGAATGCTATCCGAGAAGAGTAGAAATAAAGTGTCTGCTTTGATAGTTTCGTCGGAGTCAAATTTCAGTTATGATAAGGATTATCAGTTTGATGCTTTGGGTTGGCGGGTTCATATTTCGAAGCCCTGCTTCGATAAAAAAATACCATTTTCAATTTATTTCTGATCTTCCAAAAAAAAAAATACAATTCAACATGATCGGTTTGAGATAAATTTTATCAAACATTTACAGAAAGGATCGCAGCTTATTAATTAACTGGTTCATAACTTCGCCTCATCGAAGCCATGATGTGTCATTTCTAGCTCCTTTGTTAATATATCAGAGCAACTGTTTATGCTCGTGCGCACGTTCGCCTCCTCAGCAGATGCTAGAGGTTACAAAGAAAATTCATTACTATAAAAACTATATTGCAGCATCTAGCTCTTATGCATTTATTGAGTACATCTCAACACCTGCGGAATAATCATACTACAATGATGAAGCTGGCAGTTATCGTAATCCTTTCTGCTATTTGCGCTTCCATGGTCAATGGAGTTCCTTACAGTGAGTAGTCACAAGGATTAACACTGGCTTAAACTATCTAGTTTTATATTTTTCTTATTTTTTACTTCGTTCAATTCTAATTTAAGATACCTATTGTAATGGAATAAATGAATACTTCTCGGCCTGTGGGTGCCCTTCCACGTGCAACTCTTACCTTTACGGTGGATACCAAGGATGTGGTTCGATGTGCCAGCGAGGATGCTTCTGCAGGCCCGGTTACGTTCGGAATACCGTTGGTGTTTGCATCGAAGAGGTCCAGTGCTCTAGAAGAACATATTACCAACAATCGGTCGGTTACTATCCATTTGGATACTATGACTATGGTTTTTATTAAACCATTTTGATACTATGTTGTGTTTAAAGTCTGGTAATATTAGCTTTAATTACATAATGAGTACTTTTTCATTTAGGTCAAATGTTGAGGCGTAATAAAAGTATAGGAAATCTAAAACGTCTTGTCTTTTCATAAATCCTCAACATGCCTTCAGCGTTTTATATTTGCAGTGCTCGGATCTCATAATCTTTCAAAAGTAGGCTGTGAAGGTAACCTATGTTTAAAAATTCACTGATGTCTGATGAAACTTAACTTTTAAGAAGAAATTAATCTTACATTTTTCCATCCTGAATTATTCACCAAAAGTTTTGGAATAATGATAAGTTCTAGTAGAAAATAAATTACGTGGGAAATTCAACTCTTTTGCATTTATATAAAATTCAGTGTTAATTACTTAACTTTCTTAACTTCAATTCGAAATAACTTGGAATCGAATGCATTTGGGAAGTTATTGATTAGAGTTTTTATTGTAAATGACTATCCGAATTTTCGAAATCAATAAAATTAGAAAATCATTTCAAAAAATTTTGAATTCGAATTTTTCTAAGCATAACCTTCAACAAAAAATATCTGTCATGCATACTGCACTTTTTACCGAAAGTTATTTTCACGATTTATACTAAGTACGTGTCACTGATGAAAATTAGTCTGGAAGTGTGAATATAGTTATTTGTCCAAAGGGTATTAAAACGGGTTGGTAAATGACTTATCTATCTTCGTTCAGCAACTCCTACCCCAACCTCCGCGGGATGCCGATCGGGATACGAGTAACCTGTGATGTCGCGGAATGCCGATCTAGATACGAGTAATGATGACTGGAAACTGGGGTGACTTTGATCACTTTTTCGATTGTATCTCAATCATTTTCAGAATATACTGAAAACAATATTCTTTGATATTTTTAAAATAAGTACTGGCATGCATTGAAAAAGATTTAGTCACTACTTCAAAAGTTTAGCAACAATTTTGCTGTTTTTAAATATGCTCTAAAAATTTTACACCAATCATCATTCCGGGGTGACTTTGATCACTTCATTGTTTTGATGAATTTGGAGTAATACTTTGCTACTTTCACTAAATTGAACAGCCTAAAACGACTTAAACGAGTTTATAAATATGGAAAGCAATTTGGGGGCCATTCACATTCTACGTGAACAGTTTATAATGGCGAATGTCCAAGATTCATACAAAATTTTCAGAATATATATGAATGATTATCCACTGAGAGAGAAGGTGGTCTAAAATCGTCAAAAACTAGTCCACAAGGAATATGACTTATGAAATTGACTATATTTGCATGTTACTTCACGTCTTGGGTTTTTGTTAAGAAAAATATGTAATACGCTGTGGCGAATATTGGGACTCAACATTGCTTTCGAGGAAAAACTTGCAAAAATAACTGTAAAATGTATTGTTATAATATTTGTTCATCTTAAGAACTAATCTGGGAACAAAACTAAAAAAACTTTACGTATTGCAACTTGTTGTTTTGAATCTGCTTGAACCGATTGTTTGTATGCAACAAAAATCGCCAAAAATACACGTTATTTTCAATTAATATTTTAGCATGAAAAACACTCTTTAAATAGCAGGAAATGCATGAATAGTAGCAATGCGAACATATATCCACACAATAAGTGAAGATTGCGACAAATCCCAAGCATTACGAGCGCTTTTTAACCACATTTTCAAAAAAGAGGTACAGTGATCAAAGCCCCCCCGGTGATCAAAGTCACCCCAGTTTACGGTACGTACGTAGTGTTCCCATGTTCGGAGCGGCATACAACAGCGTCTGACTTGGAGCGGGCGGCTGAATCATAGAGAGCGGTACCTCGCCAATTAAATCTAAGGCGGCAGCCCCATCGCGAGACTAGGTATCGTAGTTCTTATAAGGCAGCATACCGAATATGAAATACTACGAACAATCCGGATAATCATTTGGAACGAAATTATCGACATGGACTGTTGTAATATGCTGCATGATGCTGGCTCGCTACCCTGCTGCCAGATTTTTATTGTCGTTCATTTGTCATTACACGTTAAATATACAGCGAACATATTTTAATAAAATTAACTCATAACATCTTCCCTTTCATCTAAAAATCCTTTTTTACTACTCTTCGAGCACATAGTCATCAAAGCGGAAAGCGCGCCTGGTTAACCTAACCGGTCGTCTTGGAGTTTCACCTAACTGATTAGTTTTATCTGCTTCCGGGTACACTGGTTGGTTGCTTGTTGAAGTTTCCGACTTGGCGACCGCTGTATCGTTTCCTGGCCACTCGTAGTGATTCTTGGTGCGTCCAAAACCATCCTGTTCAAAACCTGGAGATGATATGTCGTTGAATACTGAAAAGTTTTCTCGTGTTCCAGAACCTAATGAAGCATATGAATCTCTAATATTTCTTCTGTTTCTACGATACTCTGCTCCCCTCACATCAATTAGATAATCCCGATCACTCAGTATACCGTTTATTTTCCCTTTGGTCCATTCGGATGAGCTCTCTGGTTTCAACTGTACGTAAACTTCCTGTCCTCGCACCAGCGATGGCAATACTTGAGATCGGCGGTCGTGGTTGAATTTTGATTTTACCTTTCGTAACTCTATCTCTTCGCGGACTCTGTTCCCATCAATCGGCATGAGCTTCAACCGTTTCTGTGTCAGTGGAAACAGCCCTCTGGAACTCCTCCCCATGAGTTTTTGAGTCGGAGAATATCCATCAGCCTGTGGTGTGTTGCGCCATTCCAGTAATGCCAGCCAAATGTCTTTTCCATCCTCCAATGCCTTCTTCAGTACGTTCTTCGCTATTTTAATCGACTACTCCGCCTTCCCGTTTGCCTCGTGGTGGTATGGTGCGCTTGTAGTGTGACGAATACCGTAAGTCTTTACAAATTGCTACCATTTCTGGCTGGTAAATTGTTTTCCAGAGTCCGTGATAACCTGGCGAGGAATGCCAAGTCTGCTAAAGTTTCTTTCAGAACATTCTAAAACTGCGCTTGTATTTTGACTGTTCAAGAAGTCCACGTCAAAATAATTTGAATAGTGGTCAACTGATACAAGAATGATCATTTTTTTTCCATTGTGTGTAATTTCTCCTAGATCCATGGAAACTATGTCGTACGGATACTTCGGAATCGCTGAACTTCAATTGGTTCACATTGCTGGAACGGTCGGAACTTATTGCAAATCGCACACTTCATTACAAATTTTTTTATATGGTCAGTCATGTTTGGCCAATATACTAACTCTCTGGCCTTCCGAAGCGTTGCCTGTTCTCCTTGATGACAATAATGCAGCATCTCCAAAATCAAAGGACGACTTTGAGCTGGAATTATAATCCTATCGCCTCGAAGTATCACCCCGTCCTGCACTATCAGTTCAAAATGGAAGGGAAAATACGGCTTTGCACACTGCTCCACTTCATCTTTAACCTTAGGCCATCCTGTCATGATGTACTCTTTCAAAACACGGCTTACGGGATCCTGCGTTGTCGCCTGTTGAATGTTCGCTAAAATATCCGTATGCAGTTCAAATATGTCTAGTACACTCACTTCCTCAAAAGATTTCCACAAATGATCTACTTTACTTAACTCCGCCGTTTGATTTTTGTTCACGTTTCGAGATAATGTATCCGCAATTATCACCATACTTCCTTTAACATACTTGACGTTTAGGTCGTATCTTTGTAGACTGAGCAGCATTTTCTGGATTCTCTTTGGTACTACGGACAGAGGTTTTTCTGAAAATGGCTTGTAGCGGCAGATGGTCGGTTTCTACAGTGACTTGCTTGTTTCCGAAAATATATTGATCGAACCGCTTGCAGGCAAATAAAATCGCAAGTGTCTCTTTTTCGATTTGAGCGTATTTTTGCTCCGTCGCCGTAAGCATTCTGGAAGCAAACATGATGGGTTGTCCTTCCTGCATAAGTACCGCTCCCAATGCGTAGCTACTAGCGTCGCATTGAATCGTTGTAGCTGTCATCGGATTAAAGAACTTCAACGTTGCCATACTGCAAACTTCTTTTTTAGCTCATCAAATGCTTTCTCCTGTCGTTCCTCCCAAGTCCAGTCATTGGACATTAATGCTCTTCGCAAAGCTGCACTCGTCTCCGACAGTTTTGGTAAGAACTTTGCCATGTAACAGACTAGTCCTAAGAATCGCTGTTACGCTGCAAGATCTTTTGGCGACTCCATGTGGCTGATTGCAACTGCCTTCTGTGGATCCGGTTTTAAACCATCCCTTGACAGTACATGCCCGAAAAAACAAACCTCCGTTTGATTCAGCTTCATTTTCGCTTTGCTTAGCTTAATTCCAAAGTCTCGGCTTCCGATTATGATTAAGGTTCCGATTATGATTAAGGTTTCGTTTATGATCTTTTGCAGCTTC
The DNA here is from genome assembly GCF_029784165.1 of Wyeomyia smithii. Classification (NCBI taxonomy): domain Eukaryota; kingdom Metazoa; phylum Arthropoda; class Insecta; order Diptera; family Culicidae; genus Wyeomyia; species Wyeomyia smithii. Next base: position 107,134,230 of record NC_073696.1, read on the forward strand.
TGATTCAGTGTTACCTCTTCCAACTATAAGGATGTCGTCCACCAGCACCTCTATTCCATTAAGCCCTTGTAGTGCTTGTTGAAGTTTTTGCTGGAAGATCTCCGGTGAGCAGGATAAACCGAATGGTAGTCTCTTCCAAATGTACCTGCCGAACGGTGTCCAAAAGGCTGTTATTCTGCTGCTTTTATCCGTCAATTGTACATGCCAAAACCCGTTTCTCACGTCGAGTGTTGAGAACACCTTCACGTTATGCAATTCCGGCAAAATCTCTTCTAACGTTGACATTTGCAATCTTGGTCGCTTGATTGCTTGGTTCAATTGTACTGGGTCTAAACAAATCCTGACCTTATCATTACGCACCACTAATACTACGTTGCTTGTCCACTCCGTAAACTCCTCGACTTTTTCTATAATACCTCGTTTCTCCAAATCTTCCAATTCATGTTGCAGTTTCTGCCGCAGGGACACCGGTACTCTTCTTGGTTCTTGTTGTTTCGGTGGTAAATCATTCAGCTGTATCTCGACTTCACCTTTAAATCGCCCATCTCCTGAGAACACGTCTCTGAACTTTTTGATTATCGTTTCACATTCCGGATTGTGAACTTCTTCGTTACTGTTTTCTTCCACTTTACATTCATTTATTTTATGTACGCTAATAATACCCAAAGCAACGCATGTATTATAGCCCAATAGTGGCATTTGAAGTACTTTTGGCGAATGGTCCACTACTTGAATCACAACTTTCGAACACTTATCACCGTTCTTATGTCTCAAAACAACCCGTCCTACAGCAGGAACAATTTGCCCTCCAAATTCTTTGAGCTTTGTGCCGCTTGGTTTCAACTCGACTTCGCTTTTGGTTAACTGACTCAGTTCATATCGCGTGATTACATTGCATGACGCACCGGTGTCAATCTGACAGCGCACTCCCTTTGGCTCTTCATGTTTATTGATCGCAAATTTCACTTCGGTCGTCATTTTTTTTTCCACTACATTCACTTCCTCTACACTTGTTATGTAATCCGAATCATCACTGTTTTCTTCTTCGTCGACTATTTTCACCTTGTTCATCTTTTTTTTCCAGCTCGTCGAAGGTCCTGCACCCGAATCTTCCCCAAGTTGTCTCGCTCGGCAAACTTTTGAAAAGTGATTCATTTTTCCGCACCTTCTGCATGTTGCCCCATTTGCTGGACAGCGCTCACGATCCCCGATTCTATGATCTCTTCTTCCACAGTACTTACAGGATCCCGACCAATCAGCAGCTCGCACTTTCACTATAACTTCAGAATATTTGTCTGCCTCCGTTGACTCTTCCTTAATTTTCATCGTTGTAACTCGATCTTCCACTAGCTTTTGAGCCCGACATGTGTCGATAGCCATTGCCAATGTTAAATTCGCCGTCTTTAGTAAAGCTTTCCTGGTATCATCCGATCTGATACCCACAACAATTCTATCTCGTATCAAAGAATCTTTTAAATCACCGTAGTTGCATGTTGCTGCAAGTGAACGAACTCTGCTCACGAATTGATTAATATCTTCATTCGGATTTTGGGTTGCTGTATTGAACAATAATCGTTCATATGTCTCGTTCGATTGAGGTAAACAATACCCCTTCAACGCCGTCAAAACAGCAGCCGTTGTGTTTTGATTTTCTGGAGCCAACAACGTATTCAATATTTTTACTGCACCGGTACCCAAAAAGTTTTTGAGCAACGCCACTTTCACTGCATCCGATTTTTCTCCTATCTCTGCTGCCAACACAAAGATTTCCCACGATTGCTTGGAATCGCGGAAATCATTTGCCAGTTGATCACTATCAATATTCAAAAACCCCGGTGGGTGGGTTATGTTCTGGAGTGGTAAGAAGCCAATGGGGTCACTTACGTACGCAAAGGCATGAGCTCCTCCAACGCAGCGGATCTAAATTCTTAAACTACTAGACTATTATGAAGCAGGGGCTTCGAAAGCATCCCAAATCTGAGGAGGATATGAAGAAAAAGTAGGTTTCCGTAAAGAAAAAGCTGCAGCCACGTGTTGTACAAAACCCACTGAGTGGAGTTAAGCGGATCGATGAGCAAATAGCAGGGGACCTGAAGGATTAGTGGACATATTATCCATAGTACGATCAGCACCACTGCGCGAGGGTACAAGTTTGACAGTCAAGTCCAACCAGTGGTTTGACGCTGAGTGCCAGCGAGCGACAGACGAGAAAAACCGGGCCAGAGGTCACATGTTGGTTATGACTAACGCGTAAGAGTGAAGAGAGCAGCTAGAGCCACTGAAAAGAGACTTCATCGCCTGAAGCAAAGTCAGCATTGGAAGCTGTGGACCCACCCATCCATGGACTAGGTGAAGGAGGCAGTGGCTATCCTTCGGATCATTCTGCACACAGAGAAAATATTATCAAGTGAACACGTGAAAACAACGTAAATTTACGTAAATCTGAATGTGTTCACTGATTAAGGTAAATAATACGCATAAAAATTGGTAAAAACAACGCAACTGCTCCATAAAATGCGAATACTTAATTTTGGGTAAAAATTTGTATGGAGTTTTTGATATAATTATTGATGGTTCAAGGTATCCAATTTTACCTAAATGATGACTCTCGTGCAGGTACTCAAATGTAGGTAAATCACTTGCACCAAAAAGTACCTTCCCGCACAGAAGGGCTGATTTGCGTAAAAAATACGCATATTTGGGTATTTTTATTTTTCTGTGTGAGACTTTGATCTGATGAAGAATTGCTCTCGGACTGGTTGAAAGATCTTTTTTTTTATTTCAGGTAGAGGAAAATTTGCTGCCAAACACCTGAGAGACCAACCTTTTTGTGCGGTTTGGCCCACTAAAAACCCTCCAGTCTGCAGCCCATAATACTCTCCTAGACGACTGCTACGCATTACTTCAGGAAGCCGCCTTTCATCGAGGCTCAACACTTCTCAGTGCCGTGTACAAAATTATCTCCCGCAACCTGTTCCACAGACTATGGCCGTGGAAACCTTAGTAGATGTATACCAATGTGTTTTTCGAGAAGAACGCTCCACTGCGGTTTAAATATCAACCTTCATCAAATCTGCGATAAAGTTCGGGAATTTAACTTGTAGACTCACGATCTGTTCAGGGACCGTAGAGCAGTGTACGATTTAGTTGAGAGTAATGTAATGAGTTATGGTGGATTATACTCGAACATGGTTTTCCAACAAAACTGATCACTGCCATGCTTGACTGTTCCACATTGAGCACGGTGAGATATCGGACGCTTTCGTGACGTTAGATGGTTTGGAGCATGGTGACGGGCTGTTAGACTTATTGTTCAATATGGAATTGATGTGCTATAGGGAGGGCTGGCGTGCAGAGTAGTGGCATCAACATTACGAATTCTCAGTTGTTCTCACAGGGTGTTTAATAATTTGGAATACAACTTTTCATCGTTGTGTAGGTGCACACCAAGCAGGAGTACCGTGACGTCGTAGTGAAGTACTTTCACAGGTCACGCAGGTCAGGAGTTCGTGTTTTATAATGAGAAACTCTTTGTTTTGTAACAGCCGCACAATATCCAAACGTTCGGCTGAGGGCGTCCACGTTGCACAGTGGCGGGTCTCCGAACAAAAGTCGGACAAAACCCAAAATGTTCATTTAAAAAGCAGAAAAATCCATATTAGGTTGATTTTTTTATGTAAAATTCAATTTTGGTATCAAAAATTAAAAAAGTTGGAAAAATATCCCCCTAAAGTGCAATTAAAATTTTCTTAAGGCTAAAATTACGTCGTAGTGTTTTTATGTATATCATTATTCATGTATATTCCCATCTTTTGCTATGTTTGAGGAACCAGTAGTCATCAGCGAAACTGAGAATAGTATATAGAATATAAAATAATTAATAATAATTTTAAATTTAAAATTTTAATTATAAATATAATTTAAATAAGTACGGTGTCAGTATAGTCAGTTTCTGGCGAAGTGAATATAGGAAACCAGTATAAACTGTCGAAATGTGAACCAGCCGATTGTGTGCCAAATTTCGCAGTTGGAAAACTGCGATCATGTAGTATTGAAATAGATATCATTTTTGGCTCAATCAATACATCGCATTAACTTAGGAAACAAAATATTAAATACGTTAAACTAAAATACTTGAGTAGAATACAAAGAAATATTCATTTTTATAAGATCAATGTTGTGTGTAATCAATTAACTCTTTTGTCTTTTTTTAAGAGAAATGTGCATTCGAAACGAACTATACAGTATATTATATGTTGAAATATGCAAAATGGTAATTTTAATAGATTTAAAAAAAACTTGAGTCTAAGTAAAAATTTGTCGTTTAACATGGTCAAAAGGGGATATGCCCGTTTAAAGAGTTTTCATACTAGTAAAAATACAGTGTCTATATACGTTAGTGCATAATTTGTGACGTGTCACCATCGTATTTTAGTAATCAGGGATACCAGATATGCAAATTTATCTGAAAATGAAGATTTTCAGAATCCGTGTGCCGACTTCTATTTAAGTCCAACGCTACCGTTCATTATTACGCAAAATTGTATGGATGTTCAACAACAGTACACAAATAACTAATTCAAGGATGTAAAATAATCGTTTTATCTTCGAGTCCCATTGGCAAACTTTCGAAGGAGCCCAAGAAAGCATGAATAAAGCAATCCGGAAAACACGAGAAAATAAATGCCTGGAAAGGATCACGTAAGAGAACTATCGGTGACATGTTTCGTGAGCTGCTAATTGCGTCAGATCCGGTAGTTCCGAGTTTTAGACACAACAACAAATAGAAAAGCACTTTCACATAAGAGGTGGAAGATTTATTAATTTTCAGTCATGATGATACTGACGATGACGAGTAGAATGTTAAAACCTTATACATTGCTTTAAAAATGAATATTCATGTAAATTTAATATAATTATATGTGTTCACATTTGAACGTAAGCCGATGATGTTCTCCTAGAACAATTGAATGAAACTACTAACTACTTCTGTAAAACAATGTAACTTTCACAAATCACCATGCGTCTTCATTCAAACTATTTTAATTTCAATTAAAATTTTTTCTCAGCGGGGCAGAAAGGGGCAAAATGGGACCTTAATATTCGAAAAGTAGAGAAAATTTCCTATGAAATACATACTATGCGACCTGTGTCAACCGATGGGTCATATCGTACAGCATACATTTGCGCAGAAAAAAAGTTTTTTTTTCAGACCACTCAATAGGTATTTCAAACATTTCACAAAAGTTAAGATGAATTATATGAAAACATTCAACACGAATTACAATTCTGAATATTTATCTTCAAAATGCAACCTGTCGCATTGAATTCGAATAAGAATTAGGTGAGTATTTACTATTTGAAGTAAACCCCAATATGTGCTTTCTAAGTGAAAAAATCATTGAAATAACATGACTTGACAAAGTTTAAAGTGCTCTCAAAAATTCAAATTTAATCCAATTGTCTTGATATTTGGAAAACACGTTTTCCAATACAGTAGAACTTTGAAAAAAATATTAAATATCAATAATTAGAACTTGAGTTTTGTCCGGCTTCCGACCACTGTGCGTTGGTCAGCATCTTTCCGTTCCACATAACCATCCCGCGGATCTAGAGCGTCGCCTCGGTGATGGTTTGGGGGGCCGTATCCAGGCGTAGGGTGTTTGGTGTTTTTCGAGAAAAACCTTAAAATCAATGGTACAATTTAAGAAGCTCATTTTCAAGATCTGGGAATAGACGACGGGAAGAGACGATCTTTTCAAGTTGAAGGAAAGCGGGATATCACACCGAGCTAAATCATGCAAATACGATGGTTCTAATAGTCAGAAATCCTTTCCTCACAGACTTGAACGTTATATCGAGAAGACTTGAAAATGCCCTGTAAGAATAATTTTTGACATAAAATTGTGAAATATTTTATCAGCCCGATATATTGGTGACTGAATTGTATCAGGAAAGGAAGATTACAAAAGATTTCAAAAGATTCAAAGCTAGTTTTGCTCAGAAGGAGCTAACGAAAGTCAAAGATCATGCCAGTAACCCCTGAAGAATTGACATCTGTTAAACAGTTGAAATCAGTGCGTGTATGCATGTTCAGCATCTGAAACAATCAGGTGTTTTTATTGCAAATTTATTACGAAAAATGTGTTAGACTTCTTGAATGGATTGATTATTTTCATCGTGATCTTTCGAGCTGTCAGTTGTATCGAGACTAAATTAATAGCCCCAACCAATTCCGTAGTAACCGAACGGATAGTAACCGACCGATTGTTGCAAGTATGTTCTTCGTCTACTGCACTGGACTTCTTCGATGCATACACCAACAGTGTTCCGAACGTAGCCAGGCCTGCAGAAGCATCCTCGCTGGCATCCAGAACCGCATCCTTGGTATCCACCGTACAGATAGGAATCGCAGGTGGCTGGACACGCCGATCCGCAAGTCGAGAAGACCTCGTTCAATCCGTTACAGTAAGTATCTGAGAAAAAGTAATCATATGTATTAGAATCAATTAGATATCTTTATTCTATTTTACAAATGCTTACTGTAGGGTACTGCATAAACCATGGAAGCGCAAACTGCGAAAAGAATCACGATGATTGCCAATTTCATTTTTGAAATTATGATTTTCACACAGGTGCAGAAGTTCTATATTGAAATGCATGAGAGACAGATGCTGGATGTGGTTTATATACTATATGTGCATAATAGTTGTAGCTTACCTCTGTTGTTTGTAGAGTATTGAGACGCATACGTGCGTACAGGCGTAAACAATCGGGTTGATATCTATACTCTACAAAACAGTTAGAAATAGAACAAAACAGTTCTAATGCTGTGAAGTTATCAGCTTAATATTATATCAGTGTCGATGTGAAATGAAGAAACCACAACAAACCGAACAGTTAGTCGTGATCTAAAGGAGTGGGTTTTTTGTAGTGGGTTTGGCTAGAGTTGATTATAGTAGAAAATTAATGCAATTACTTTCGTTGACTTAGGTCAAAACATCGAAACAGTCTGACGACGATTGACCTCTAGAAGCAATTTTCTTTCAAATTTCATAAAAACATAAAATCTTGTTTGTACAAGATTTTTTGTTTGTTTGATTTTTTATAGTAATCATTTTATTGAATCTGAAATATTTCAACGTGTTTTTATTTAAGTTTACATCTAACATCATACGTTACTGCTTTGTTACAAAACAAACATTCGAACTTCGTTTTGAAAATTCCCGGTCGAACAATTTATCGGGACTCGGTTGTAGATCCTTCTAAATTTGCTTGCGATACCAGCTTGTTTAAAGTTCTTCCAAGCTAGCCCCTTTTCCGCGTGTTGTTGCAGATTAATGGCACTCAGCAGAAATGTCAAAGTCAGTTTGATGGGGGGGGGGCCGATTGACAACGTTAAATCGGGAAAATAAATAATTTTATTTTTTGCTCGATTCTAATTGTCAAAACGTTTGTGAATTGCTTTTCAAATGCGTAAAGAGTTGTTGCTTTTTGCTCGAGTGTGCCTGAGATAATTACACAGTTTCTCAGAATAATTTTTTCCTGATGTCAAAAGTTGGCAGCATCGTTGCTTCCAAATCGGTGTAACGTAGGGTAAGTGCTCCTATAATGGAGGTAGTACCAATGGTGGTTGTACTGTAAAAAAAGTTACTCTATATAAGGTTTAAGGACTACAACTGCAAATAAACCGATAAAGTATATGCACTTGGTATTTAAGATAAATGACTTTACTGTTTTTCATGAAGAAAATTACCTTTTTCAACTTATGGAGAGTATTTGAAAACACTCAGATTTATTTTTCTCATTTTCCCTCTGCGCACACCTTGTTTCCATAATGGCGCATCCCAATGTTTTCAAATGTTAGTGGCAGATTCGGTGAATTCGGGTTAAAGGTGAATTTTTTCATAAATTTTCGGTATTATCATGGTGAAAAGACATCAACTTCTCATGAAAATGTATATTGTGACTTTTAAATTTTAGAAATGAGCTGATGCTATGTTTTTTGACAGGTGATGATTGAAATTAAATTTGTATTCAAATGTGCACGACACAAAAATATTTTTATAATAATAAATCTATAAACAATAATCTATAAAATAATAAAATGGTTTTTTGAATGTAACTTGATCTATGTGAAATTAAGAAAATCTATACCGAGCGTCTTAGCAGAGTGATTTAAGAAATCAAAGAAATAGTTATGAGTTCCCGTTATACTCTACTAGAAAAGTATAACGGAAACCGATAACTATTTCTTTGATTTCTTAATTTATGTGGTTTTGATACCGGGGGCACGAGTCGCAAAGGACCGAAGTTGTTTCTAAACATTACTGCTCTGTAAATGTTCTTTTACTCAATAAAAGAAAACCACCTTTACCATAGTGAAATCTCACTTTATGTTCATCAAACCTTGAGAATATAGTTTAATTTAAAACCTTGTTTAAGCATCTTTGTATACCTCCACTATAGAAATCTGTTACCACCATTATAAGAACCATGCCACCACTACAATATTTAAAATTGTTGACTATTTAAAAACTAATAAATTTTAGTTCAACTGGTGTTTGATACAACATAAATATTATGTTGTTTAATACAACATAATATTTATGCAGTATCGATTTATTTAGATTTTGACTGTTTTCTTCGATTGTTATGACCAAATGCGCCATTATTGATGCTCTTATCCAACAGTTTGAGCACAGTTTTGGATCACGAATGAATAATTCTCGGAAATTTTTCTTTCTTTCAAAACTTTATCATGGCACAGAATGTCCCGAGTATATAGACTTGATTTGATTGCCCTTTACATTCAGGTAAACAGACACATAACATATTTTTTTCATGTCACCGAAAAGACGAGCAGAGCACTCGTTTTCTTTTGCAATATGTTGTAAGGTTATAATATTGTCGACATTCCAGGATTTTGTTAATATCGACAAGGCAAGAATTTTTTGACTTGCTGTTTTCCATGAATACGATTTCTAAGCTGTATTTTCATCTTGAATTTCTTTGAAGATATGGAGACACTTTGTGCTGATGACGAAAACGAGCTGTTTATGTCATGAGAAAATCGCTCTTTAAGGTCTATCCTAGATTCTATTTATTGTGATTTTTAAACAGAGGCACAGATGTAATATCAAACTGATTACTCCACAGCATTAGAACTGTGTTGTTCTTTTTACAACTGTTATGTAGAGTATAAGATATCAGCCCAATTGTTTACGACTGTACGCACGTTTGCGTTTCAATACTCTACGAACAACAGAAGTTAGCTTATTATCCACATATAGTATATAAACCACATCCAGCATCTATTTCTCATGCAGTCCCACATAGAGCTACAATACCTGTGGAAAAATCATAATTTCAAAAATGAAACTAGCACTCATCGTGATTCTTTCCGCAGTTTGCGCTTCTTTGGTTTATGCAGTACCCTACAGTAAGCACTTCCATAATAGAATAATGAGCATTTGAATCTAATATAATTACTTCATCTCAGATACCTACTGTACCGGATTGAACGAGGTCTTCTCAACTTGCGGATCGGCTTGTCCAGCCACCTGCGAATCCTACCTGTACGGTGGATACCAAGGATGCGGTTCTGGATGCCAGCGAGGATGCTTCTGTCGGCCCGGGTATGTTCGCAACACTGTTGGTGTGTGCATCGAAGAGGTCCAGTGCACTAGAAGGCGAACATACTTGCAACAATCTGTCGGTTACTATCCGTTCGGCTACTACGGAAGTGGCTGGGGCTTTTAATTTAGTCTCGATACGGCTGGCAGCACGACTTTATGTAATAACAGTTGTCAATTGAAGAAGTGTAATAAAATTTCCGTCTGCGATGATTGATAATTTGCAATAAAAAATTCTGTATACAAGTACTGTCGAAACTACTGCTCTGATCTCTCAGCCGATACTAAGAAGACTATCGTTTCCTTCTGACAAATATCTTGATCAGTGAATATTCTGGCGAATTTTCTACTGATACGAAAATCAAGAATGTCACAGTATAGAAATGGTGTCTACTCTTTAGGTCTGCTCATAACGGACTTGGTTCAATATACATACATAAAAATTCGAACTGAAGCATTATGTTATTTTCATTTTTTTAGACTCGATTAAATAACATTTTTGATTCGATTATTTATAGTAGGTTTTTTTTTCTTTTTCAAATATGACTTGTCTAGGGCTGAAAAGTCGAAAGGATATTAAAATATAAACGAACGAATCAAACAATGTCATTCCCCCCCCCTTTCTTCTTTCACCTAATAACGACTTTGGTATTTCTACTGAGTGGCACTTATATGCAACAGCACACGGAAAAGTACCAGGCGTTGGATTAGGAGGCACTTTGAATCAGTTGGTTACGCGAGCGACTTTGAAAACGAAAACGTTTTAAATCTCGAGACACACGATAAAAAATAGCGCTTCATGAATCAAAATACTCTCAACGATATTCCTCACAGATGGCTGAAAAATAGGTACAAAAGCTGGTGTTAGAATCTTAATATTTCAGTGGCAATGGGACACTGGCCAACAGTGTTTCAAAGCGGAGATTTTTGCAATTCATGAATGCGCGACTGCTTGTCTGACTAGAAAATAGAGACATGCAAATATTTTTATTTTCTCTGACAGTCAGGTAGCGTTAAAAGCACTTGGTGCTTCTAAATGTACATCCAAGATTGTTTGGGAATGTATTGTCACACTGCGACAGCTATGTCAAACAAATTCAGTGAACTTGTATTGGGTTCCAGGACATTGTGGCATTGGTGAGAATGAAAGAGCAGACGAACTGGCAAAACAAGGATCTAACTCAAAGTTTATCGGCCCAGAACCTTTCTGCGGTATATCAAACTGTGCAGTGAAAAGGAACATAAACGCTGGGGGGAACAAAAGGTGATAACCCATTGGTTGGATGCAGAGCCGGGTTTATTATTGTGGTGGCCCGGGGCCCAGTTTTAAGTGGGGCCCCAAAATAAAACATAACCAAACCAAATGTTTTTGAAAGATGTCTCCAACTGCTCGAAAACCAGAAATTTTTTCTTGATATCTGAAAAAAAAAACCTACCGTAATTTGAAAAATAAAAACACAAAAATTTTCACACAATTTGAGAAAGACTGCGCAAATATAAGGCGACCCTGACAACAATCTACAGAAACTAGAAAAAAAACTACACACATCTGCAGATCAATGAAATCTGCACACGGACTCTGGAAATTTGCATTTTGCAAGGCACATCCCTGATTCGGACAAGTAAGCAACAGCAATGCATTAAAAAACTTGTGAGTTATTTTCTTTCTCTGCTTGGGAGATGGTTCGACTTGAATGGAGTGTTAATGTGTGTCGTTCCAGGCACAGATAACAGAAATCCAAGCTAGAACAAAAAACTCCAGAAATCGCGTGTAAGATTTCAAATTCTTACTCGTTTGGAAAGCTAACAACATCTTTCTGCAACTTGCGGCTTTAATCACTTTAGTGATGGCAGCGCTGTATTATAGTCAAAGTTGCCAGACGCATAAAAACTCTCACAGATTTCAAATCAGATTTTTGCAACGATTTGCAACGATATAACACTGATTTTGTGAGGTTTGTTTTTTTTTTAAATCAACACTAAAACAAACAAATTACGACTGCTCAAAGGTCTACTCAACAGTCTACAATAAAAACGGCAACCCTTCTTATTGCGATAATATCGATAAGAGCTGGAAAACTACGAATTTCATCAAATCATTGACCTCCATTGGGTTCTTAGCACCACCACACTGCATATTGCGACATGTAAAAAAAACCGTTGCATCTTTTTACACATGAAGCGAAATAAGCTACGATATCTGTTATCTGTATTCAGCGATGCCAGATTGGAAAAAAAGGTCTTCAAATCAAAAACATTTACCCTGTGAAGATCCTGCGGTGAAGACGTCCTTGTTTGTGAAGACAAAAGGAAGACATCGAAAACTATGTGAAGACATTAGTAAATATGTTATTATGACCCGCATTTTGCAGAGGTGGCGACCTTTTTTTTGGTCGCCAGTGTTCGGTTTGCCGGGTAATTTTGCAGCCATCTCGGGTTGGAATACATGGGAAGACATTTTTCCTCGGAACGTGAAGACATTTGAAAAAATGACCTGGCATCCCTCTCTGTATTCCAAGAAAATCCACGGTGAACTCTTATGGATATCAATTGGCGCTCGTGTGTTTCAGATTGAAACACACAAGTTTTTCAATGCATTGCTGTTGCTTACTTGTTGCAGATTTTTAGAGTCTGTGTGCAGATTTTTTTGATCTGCAGATGTGTGTAGTTTTTTCTTAGTTTCTGTGGATTATTGTCAGGGTCGCCTTATATTTGCGCAGTCTTTCTCAAGTTGTGTGTAAATTTTTATGTGCCTGTGGATCGCAATTTTTTCAAATTGCGGTAGGTTTTTCAGATATCAGGAAAAAAATTCTGGGTTTCGAGCAGTTTCTTCAACTTTCAAGAACATCAATTCCTCTGTTAAAGTTTTTTGCTGTAAATCGATCTTTTGATTGAATCTCATTTTTGATAGAGAAAAAAAGCTTTTTCTCAATTTGTGGGGGCCCCAAAAATGTGGGGGCCCTGCCCCCCCCCCTTGAATCCGGCTCTGGTTGGATGTCAAAAAGTGTTCTCAATCTAAAAGATTTATAACACCAAACGTAAATCATTCAAAAAAACTCTTAGAGCTTAACGAAAGAGCTTTCTTGTACATTGTTTCTTCAGAAGATATCGTCGAATTTCAAGATAACAATTTTTTGGTTTTTCAAAAAATATGATTTTTTTTCAACCCTGAAAGATCAATTTGACTCCTCGTTTTTAGTGACATTGCCCTTTTTCTTTTCCAAATAGTCCGAATCTGTTCTCGTTTTTCTAAACAACTGAATTCTGGTATTTGTTATGTGTCAATGTGTTAAGACCGTAATGATCACTCCATATTAAAATTTCAATAAAAACTTGCATTTTAAATGATTCAAAATTCATGCATCAATTTACCGCCAGAATAAGAATATCTTTCCAGGGTGAAATGCTTAAAGCGCAGTGTTTTTTATTCATTTCAACATTTTTTATTTCTTTTTTAAAATACCTGCCAATTTTTTGAAAGCCATCCATAAATCATTGTCCTCCATAACAAACCCATAAATCACAGATAACTTTATTATGATTTTTTTTTCTATTTCACACAGACACTGATTTAGTATTGTGCTGATAACTTCACAGCATTGAAAATTTATTGTTCGATTTCTAACTGTTTTATAAAGTGTAGACATCAGCTCGATTGTTTACGCTTGTTCGCACGTATGCGTCTCAATACTCTGCAAACAACATAGGAAAGCTAGAACTATTATGCACATGAAGTATATAAACCACATCCAGCATCTACCTTTCATGCATTCTCACTTAGAGCTTTAAAGCCTGAGGAAAAAAATCATAATTTCAAAAATGAAATTGGCAGTCATCGCGATTCTTTCTGCAATTTGCGCTTCTTTGGTTCATGCAGTACCCTACAGTAAGTACTTGTCATGTTGAGTATTGATAATTTTAATTAAATATGATTACTTTTTCTCAGATACCTACTGTAATGGATTAAACGAGGTGTTCTCCACTTGTGGATCGGCGTGTCCAGCCACCTGTGATTCCTACCTGTACGGTGGATACCCAGGATGCGGTTCTGGATGCCAGCGAGGTTGCTTCTGTCGGCCCGGGTATGTTCGCAACACTGTTGGTGTATGCATCGAAGAGGTCCAGTGCACTAGAAGACGAACATACTTGCAACAATCGGTCGGTTACTATCCATTCGGCTACTATGGAAATGGTTGGGGCTATTAATGCAGTCTCGATAAGCTAGCAGCTCGAAATTTTGCGGTAACAGTTGTTGATTCAAGAATGGAAACAAATGTTTCGTCTGCGATGATTGATAATTTGCAGTAAACAATAGATAAATAAATACTGAAGAACACAAATATATGTTTTGATCTGAAATTTTCACTTTTTACAGACGTAGTTCTAGCGTCTTACTAACACGTTTTGAGTATGAAACTGGCTGCAAAATTAGAAGGTCTAGAATTAATTTCTAAAAAAAACCGAGTGGCTTTGATTTGGATTAGATCTGAGTATGTTTCACGAATAGAAGAATTTTAAGTTTCTTGACCATTTTTTATAGGGCGTTTCCATTTCAACATACACTTCTCAAAAGCATTGTTGCTCAGACATCTTTGATTGTACATAAAAACGTGTTATAGGGTACTCGTTAAGCTTAGTGAAAAGATATGGAGAAAAAAGTTTCTCATTTTAATTACTTGAACTTTTTCTTTATATTTTAGAAATCAAATTTAAATTTTTGGCTGAAATTTAGGATGGAGAAATATCAGAAAAAAAATATGGGAGGTAATTTATAATTCACAGTGATCAATTTTTCAAAAGCGTGTTTTTATGTGAAAATGATTGAATGATTTGTGAAAATACGCTATTTCTTAATTTATTCATGATACTCCAGTAACATCCGCATGATGGTTGAATAGTTTACATTTGGGCAGTAAATACATACAGATACAGGGTGCGTGACTAATTTTTGCAGTAAACAACATGTTGTAAAAAAAATATTCCAGTTAGTCATATATGCGATGAATGTTTTGCGATATAAGTGTGTTGTATGAGGCGTTCTTGTTGGTGTTCCGCTCGATGTCGCCCCACACAAAATAACACCAGTCGTCGAAGGCGGAACAAAAGTTGCCCTAAAGCTAAAAAAAGTTGGCCTTAAATGACCATGGCCTTTTAACCATTCCCGTAAATAGGTAGTATAGTAGTAAATGCTGAAGTGCGTCACTTCTACGTTTGCTTAAGGGGAAATCACTACAAAAAAGCCCTGACTGCATACAACAGAGAATTGAGGCGTGCCAAAAGACAGGACTGGAGACGGGTCTGCGAAGAGATCAATAACGCTCCAACAGCTGCGAGGCTGCACAAAATTCTTTCAAAAGATCATTCAAATGGTCTTGGCAATCTAAGAAAAGAGGACGGCAGCTTTACAGTTGATTCCGCTGAAACTTTGGAAGTAATGATGAGAACTCATTTTCCAGGGTCAACACCCATTTTCCGGTGAAGTACAGGACTTAGAAGAGGCAGGATTTTTATGGTCAACTGAAGTCTATCTTAAAGCCTGTGAAATCTTCACGCCTGGTAGGGTTGAATGGGCATTGAGTTCTTTTCAACCTTACAAATCTGCTGGAAAAGATGAAATCTTCCCAGCACTACTCCAACAGGGAAAAGAAGCTCTTATTCCCCAGTTAACTGAGCTCTTCAGAGCCAGTGTTACCATGAGTTACATACCAAAAGCCTGGAGAAAGGTTCGAGTTGTCTTTATTCCTAAAGTGGGGAAAAGAGACAAAACGACTCCCAAAGCCTTTAGGCCCATCAGTCTCTCCTCTGTTCTATTAAAGACAATGGAAAAAATTTTGGACGACTTTATCAAGTCAACAGTCTTGGTGAAACCAATTTGCTTACCAATCAGGTAAATCTACAATAACAGCGCTACAAGCGTTAGTTAACAAAATTGAGAAGTCCTTTCGAGCAAAAGAACTGGCTCTGGTTGCTTTTCTCGATATAGAGGGGGCATTCGATAATGCATCCTATAGCTCAATGCGGTCCGCAATGGAAGCAAGGGGCCTGGATAACTGTATTATTGAATGGACAATGGCGATGCTAAGAGATCGAGAAATTTCTGCTGATCTTGGAGGTGCGCAGCTAAATATCAGATCTAATAAGGGATATCCCCAGGGAGGAGTACTTTCACCCTTATTGTGGTCCTTAGTTGTAGACGAACTCCTTAAAAGGCTTACAGAACTAGGATATGAAGTAATTCGATACGCAGACGATGTAGCCATGATAGTTCGTGGGAGGTTGATGACACGATCTCTAATCGGCTACAAACTGCGCTCAAATCTACTTTGAAATGGTGTAGAGAAGAGGGTTTGAATGTTAATCCCTCCAAAACTGTTATAGTACCTTTTACCAAAAGAAAAAAGCTAAATTTAAAACGGCCTATTCTAGATGGTGTTCAAATTCAGTTTGCAGAAGAAGTTAAATACCTCGGAGTAACTTTAGACAAAAAACTGAATTGGAATTCTCATCTAGACAAGACTATCTCTAAGGGTACAAATGCCCTTTGGGTTTGTAACAGAGCCGTGGGAAAAACATGGGGACTACGACCAAAAACAGTCCATTGGATTTATTCGGCAATTGTTCGTCCGAAGGTTACATACGCTTCACTTATATAGTGGCCTAAAATTAATGAGGTAACCGCTCAAGCGAAGCTTGGTAAACTGCAGAGGCTCGCCTGTATATCAATAACTGGGGCAATGAAAAGCACACCATCAGTTGCTTTGGAAGCCCTCCTTCGTATGCTACCTTTGCACAAATATGTAAAGCAGCTGGCTGCAAAAAGTACTCTGACATTTAAACGTTATAATGAGATCTCAGATGGTGACCTTGTGGGACACTTACGAATCCTTAAGGAATTCAGACTGAATTCTGATGTTAAAACAATAGAAGATTGGATGACAACGAAGACAAACTATGACATCCCCTTCGAAGTAGTTAAATCAAGCCGCTATGAATGGGAGTTAGGAGGGCCGAGTCTGCGTCCAGGTTCTGTTGTGTTTTACACCGATGGATCAAAAATGGGTGAAAATACTGGAGCCGGGGTGTTTGGCCCTGGAATCAGTAGAGCTATACCAATGGGCCACAGTTCAACGGTATTTCAAGCAGAAATTCATGCTATTATTGAATGTGTGGATATCTGTTTAAAAAGAAATTACAGATTCGCGAAAATCTGCATATTTTCTGACAGCCAAGCAGCTTTAAATGTACTTAAAGCTTTCACATGTAAATCGAGGCTAGTGTGGGAATGCCTTCTTTCTTTAAGACAATTGGCCAGCAGGAACGAAGTTACTCTTTACTGGATGCCTGGCCATTGCGGCATTGAAGGAAATGAAAAAGCCGACAGCCTAGCAAGAGAAGGCTCAGCATCAAATTTTATTGGTCCGGAACCATTCTGCGGAGTCCCAGAATGCGCTCTGAGGACTGAATTTAGAACTTGGGAAATGTCCACGGTAGAATCAAGCTGGAACGCCACGGATACATCCAGACAAGCTAGAAGATTTATCACACCGAGTGCTGTGAAAGCTCGGATCTTACTAAATCTGAATAAAAAGAGCTTCGGGTACTAACGGGTCTGTTGACCGGTCACTGCCCGATTAGGTATCACCTAAACAAAATTGGAAAAACTCGATCGACAGAATGTCGTTTTTGCCAATTTGAAACCGAAACTGCTGAACATATACTCTGCATCTGTGGAGCCTTGTTCAATCAAAGGATGTCAATATTTGGAAAAGGGCTACTAGAGCCCCATGAAATTTGGCATTGTGATCCTGGTAAGGTATTAGACTTCATAAAACGAGTCGACCCTAACTGGGATCGGGTATTATGTCAACCAGTGTCCATCACACCTTAGTTGTGACAGGATAATCGACTAATACCAAATCAAACATGGGTCATACAACAATAGTCCTAACTAATGGACGCAGTTGTGTTTCGGGCCTACAGGGAAAAAAAAGGGGAAAACTCGTTTAGGTCTCTGAAAAATCTTGGCTAAGGGCACCGAAATGGTGGAAAAGCTATAATTTTCAATTGTTTCCTAGTCTAAACTCTAGCGCAAAACCTGTGTTTACCAAGTAATCCAAAGGATTGGTACCGGGAGCGCTAGAGGGCCAAATTTCCTTCTGTCGAAACTCCGGAACATTTTCAGTAAGCCATTTCTGTCTTTTAAAGGCATTATCAGCAGGCGCTTCATCATGTTGTAGTAACCTTCTTCATCCACGGGACAAAGGCTGAATTCTTTAAATTTATTTTTCCCACTTTTTTGATCCTGCTCCGCTTAGCGGTATTGGAACAATACTTTTATTACTTCCGGGAAAGTGTGGATGATAGTTCATTACTTTCCTAAGCCTTTTTTATATAAAATACCGTTCTGACTGAAATATCTTCTTTGGGCTTGCTCCGACGGGCAACAAAATGACGACCGATTACTCGCTTGTTGCAACATCTTTACACTTTTTGATTACATCTGATATCGGACAGTATAAGCTATCCAGTGCTGCCATATAAATCAGTATCGTGTTCACAGGCAGGTAAAGTTATTGTTAGAGTCGAAAACGGAAATAGTCATAGTATGCTAAGTATTATTATTGTCAGTAGTTTAGAAAGAAATATAGCTCATTCGTATTTGTTCATTCGTATTTGTTCATTCGTTCAACCAAGACGTATTCACTTGTATATAACAATAGGTTATCGGTCTAGTACGACGTTGAAAATGGCGAATTTGAATCCCGGAATCGAGAGACTGGTTGGCAGAGAAAATTGGAGTACTTGAAAATTCGCCGTACAAACCTATCTCGAAGTTGAAGATCTTTGGGAAGCTATCGAACCTAAGAAAAATGAAGATGGAAATTTGGAAGCAGTGAATCCTGTCGAGGACAAAAAAGGCAGAGGAAAGATTATCTTGTTCCTAGAACCGGCAAATTTCTACCATGTACGTGATGCAAAAACAGCTCGGGAAGCTTGGACGAAGCTCAACAACGCGTTCGAGGAAGGTGGCCTAACGCGGGAAGTTGGTCTGCTTTACAAGCTGATTCGGACTGAACTAGAATCGTGCGGAACTATGGAAGCCTACGCGAACAGGATGATATCGACGTGCCACCTGTTAAACGAAATTGGATTCACGATTCCGGAACGGTTTGTAGGTGTTCTTTTGCTAGTTGGACTTCCTGAGCGATATCAACCCATGATCATGGCTCTGAAGAACTCGGGAACAGCTATAACGGGGGATTCTATAAAAACTGCTCTTCTGCTGCAGGAAGAGCTGTTGCCAAGTGAAAAAACAGCATTCGTTGCTAGGGGTAAGTTCATCGCTAAACCGGATTTCGCCCATGGCAACGGTAGAAGCAGAAACAAAAGCTCGGCACAGTCTAAAGGCCCGCAATGTAGAAAATGCAGCAAGTTTGGTCACATCGCAAAGTTCTGTCCGGAGAATTCTGGAACTGTAAGCAAAAAGGCAGATGCCTTTTGCACGGAACTATCGACAATTAAAAGCCAGGAGAAGAACCAGTGGTATTTAGATTCGGGGGCGATCAGACATATGACGGGGGATCTGGAACTGTTGGAAGACGTACGAACCGAAAATGGAGTTGTGGTTGCTGCAAACAAGGAAACGATGAAAATTGAAGCTTGTGGTAAGGCAACTCTTCATCCAGCGTGTCAGAAAAATGGAGCTGAGATTCCAGTACACGATGTGCAATTTTTTTTCCTGTATGGGCTTCCTCACTGCGACCAGAATCGTAGATCTATTGTGAGATATGCCCGGGTGTCTGCTGTATCCCGCACTTCTGTTAATAGCAATACCTCTATTGAGAAGTGGCATGCTTATTATTATTGTTCATCAGTGCTTGTGTGTATTATGCTACTCTTCCTTACACGCTTACTATTCTACTATACCAATACTCGTTCCTCTTGCCAAATATCACCAATTATAATTCCCTGGAGAAGTTTCGTCGTGCGTCCTTCTGGCAAGTTTTATTGATAAGAGGGACTTATTTTTTGTTAAGAGGAAGTCACGCAAAGGTATTTGTAGATTTCAGCGTAAAGGAAGGGTAACTGGTGGGGAGCCTGAGAATACACCCATGCTTAAGTCCTTTTTGACATCGGATGGCCTGATTCTACTAAGATTCGAACCCATAACCATCCGCTTGACAAAGCGGACTCTGTAACCTTGCGGCTAGGCAGCTTCCCCTGCAATTCATCCCCATCTTTCGACAAACCTGTCGGTGGTGCAGACTGTGAAAAAAGTATTTAAGGTTGTATTTCAATCCAGCGGCTGTGAGATCTACAATACACAAGGTAAGCTGGTAGCAACCGGAGTCGTCGAGAATAATTTATTCAAGATGGAGCAGTTGGAAGGGGCTCGTCATGGGGTTAGTCAGGCAATGTTGAGCTCTGCCATTGCATCTGCAGAAACTTGGCATAAAAGGATGGGACATCTCAACTACAATAGCGTGCGGAATGCAAATTTCAAACGAACAACGCAACGATTTTACCGTGTGTTCAATGGGGAAGCAGACCCGCATTCCATTTAGCAAGAGCGGATCGAGAGCAGAGGAATTGTTAGAAGTGATTCATTCCGACATAGCGGGACCAATAGAGGTATCGTCACCATCAGGAAGTCGTTATTATGTAACGTTAATCGACGATCGATCTCGGAAGATGTTCGTTCGTTTAAGACAAAATCTGAAGAGGAGGTCCTTGATCGTTTCAAGGAATTCCAAGCACAAGCGGAGCGCCAGTGCGAAAAAAAGATAAAAATCCTGCGAACAGATAATAATAAGATATATATCAATAACGGATTTCAAAGTTTCTTGAAACAAATGGGAATACGGCACCAAACAACCAACGATTATACACCAGAGCAGAATGGACTGGCAGAGCGTGCCAACAGAACAATTACCGAACGGGCACGTTGCATGCTATTCGAAGCGAACCTTCCGAAATTCTTCTGGACAGAGGCAACGGCGGCAGCAGTATATCTTGTGAACCGATCTCCTACTCGCGGACATGATTTGACTCCTGAAGAGGTTTGAAGCGGACGGAAACCAGACGTTTCTCATGTTAGAGTGTCTGGGACGAAGGCCATGGTGCAAGTGCCAAAACAAAAACGACAGAAATGGGATACAAAGTCGAGACCATGCATACTGACTGGATTTGAGGAGGAGACAAAAAGCTACCGTTTGTATGATCCCTAGACGAAGAGTTTTTTGAAGAGTAGAGAGGTGTGTTTCATCGACGAATGCATCGGAGAAACGGGTCTTCCATCTAACGAACAACGAACTATAGTTCCGGTAGAATTCAGTAGTGTTCCAGCGACAGTTTCGAACGTTCCTGCCAGTCAAGAATATAATGAAGCAGCAAACGAAACTGCAGAGGAGATATCAGAAGATGAGGACACCCAAGACACATGTACTGACTCCAACGATGTGACTGTGCTCCCTCCACGACAATCTTCAAATCCACCTAGGTCACAGGTGTTGAGGCGCAGTGGAAGGGAGCACGTGTTTCCAGGCAAGTATAAAGATTTCAACACGTTCAGATCAAAGGTCTTCCCGTCAATCATAACCTCCAGGTCAAACCCGATGTGTTGCGAGAAGTAGATGGTTCCAGTGATGAAGACAACGATCATTTTCCCGAACAATGCTTGGCGTTGGATGCTAATCATGGATCAGGAGGAGATATACATGCGGCAGCCAAGCGGATTTATAAAACAAGGAAACGAGCGGAAGGTTTGCCTCGTAGCTTGTATGGGCTGAAACAGGCGGCGAGAGCATGGAACCAACGACTGCATGAAGAGTTGAAGCGGCAGCAATTCCAAAGCTGGACATCCAATTCGTGTTTGTATCGGAAACAGTTGAATGGGCGTTGGGGTTACGTACTCGTATACGTTGATGACCTGGTGATGGCGAGTGAAGATCTAAAGATGATTGAAACTCTTGTGAGAAGTCGAGGTCAGCGAGTTGGGTGATATCCGCTTTTTCCTAGGGATGGAAATTGAAAAAGACCGTCATGGTAATTACTTTTTGAGCCAGCAGAAGTACATACGTGAAGTAGTGGAGTCAAGTGGGCTGACGGTTGCCAAAATTTACAAAACTCCGTTAGATCCCGGGTATTTCAAAAATGAGAATGAAGGGACTCCATTGGCAAGCAATACCGAATATCAGAAGTTAATTGGAAAGGTCCTGTATATAGCTATTAACACATGACCTGACATTTCGACCGCTGTATCAATCTTGAGCAGAAAGACGAATCATCCCACGCAATAAAACTGGAGTGAACTCAAGCGCGTGGTGCGGTACCTCAATAACGATCAACTACCGATTACGGTTGAGTAGGAAAGGTGAAACCGGAACAATCGTCGGTTATTCTGACGCTGACTGGGCTGAAAATCGAGATGACCGGAAATCGCACAGCGGATTTGCATTCAAAGTTAACGGGGGAACAGTGAGCTGGGCTTGTCGTAAATAAACCTGTGTGCCTGTGTGTCGTAAATAAACCTGTGGCCCTATCAACAGCAGAAGCGGAATTTATCGCACTTGCTGAAGCAGCACAAGAAGCTCTATGGTTGAAATTGCTACTGCGGGTGCTAAATGATGAACAGAAAGTTGTCATACACGAAGACAACCAAAGTTGTCTACAAATTATTAAGAGAGAAAAATTAACAAGGAAAATGAAGCACATAGCGACGAAGTTTTATTTTACAAAGGATCTAGTTGAGAAGCAAGAGATGAAGTGTATCTACTGCCCATCTAAAGATATGGTAGCAGACCTCATGACGAAACCATTGCAGCGCGTTAGACTGGAAAAACTAGCAAAACTAATTGGATTAACCATTACCGTTTAGGAGGAGTGATAGAGTAGAAAACGGAAATGGTCATAGTAGGCTAAGTATTATTAACGTCAGTAGTTTAGAAAGAAATTTAGCCCATTCGTATTTGTTCATTCGTTTAACCAAGACGTATTCACTTGTATATAATAATAGTTATTAGTAAAAGAAAGTTTTTCAGCGAAGCGAAGTTAATTTAAAATGGAAATTTGTGGAATTAATAAACGATAATAAAACAGTTTGACGCGCATAAATTAAAAAATAATAATAAAATAATAGACATAAAAAAAAAAAAGAAAAGTTGTTTGAATAATTTACCTATTTTGCGTATATTGAATATAACCTGTTCACTGATGTCGAAGGTGAAATATGAAATTACGTATTGGCGTGAATATTTGAAAAATTTCATGCCTGAAATAGAAATATCTTCAAAACGGATGCATTTGAAAAATTGATCATTGTGATTTGCTATGTCCACTGGAAGAGTTGAAATTCGAAAAAATCTTTAAAATTTATCTTTATTTATCTTTACAAAGTTTTACCAAAATTCATATCAGAGTAAAAATGGGATCATTCGTAATTGATTTGTTTGTGAATATATTCCCTTAAATATCATAAAATTTCATGTCTGTGCTCCACCCTTATGAAAACTTGTTAGTCCATCTTTGTGGTACATCAAGTATAGATGTCAAATAGGTAAATAAGTATAAATATTTTTCCTACTAGGTAAACCACTTTGTTTCTGGTAAGCATTAAATGCCCCCCTAATGAAAAATCCAGTTTATTTAGTATTATAAAAGTTCATACAGTTGGACAGCGTAATTATATTCCCCTAACAAAAAAATAAACGGTAAAGCGTGAAGTATTTTTTGTTTGCTGAGTTTTGCTGTGTTCTGTGATATTTTATATAACAAACCCGGACATTGCTTTTTTGTCTTAGGCGGCCTCCATAAATTACGTAACGCTCATAGGAGGGTGAGGGGGTATCTTTGAGCGTTACGATTTGTTACGTAGGGAAGGGAGGAGGTAAGATGAGCGTTACGTAACACAAAAACTCTGGAGAGACTCTCCAAAAACGAGCATTTTCACCAGGCAAATTCTCCTACAGCGCTACGTAATTACATATGGGGGATCGGGGTCCAAAAATTGTTTTTTTTTTGCGTTGCGTAATTTATGGATGCCGCCTCAATTAAAAATTCACTAGGAATTGACCCTATAAACTCTATCTCCGCAAGGACATAGCAAATTCATTTTATTTGTGCATTAGCTTTTTGACATGAAATGTTCTCAAGTTTCATTCTAAATATATAATAAAGCATAATTTTTAGAGCTAGACATGTGACGTAAAACTTCTCTAGAAATGCGGAAACGTTCAATTTAGTCATTGTCGAATATACTGGAAGGTTTGTTTATATTGGTCTTCACGTCTGCATCTCAGTTTAACAGTTTAACCTACGACAAAGAAACTCTTGAATGATTTTGCACATATATAAACCTTGTGCAGCTTCTGCAATTCATTCATTAATTGATTGTGTTAGCAGACATCCAAAACAATAATATTTACAGTAATGAAGCTAGCAGTTATCACAGTTCTTGCTACAGCCTACGCTTCTATGGTTAATGGAGTGCCTTATGGTAAGTAACCAAAGACGTATAGGTTTATCAATGTTTGTTCATAAATTTGTTCAATTTGATATCAGATACTTACTGCAACGGAATAAACGAAGTCTTCTCGACTTGTGGATGTCCTTCGACGTGCGATTCCTATCTGTACGGCGGATACGAAGGATGTGGTTCGGGGTGTCAGCGCGGATGCTTTTGCCGGCCCGGCTACGTTCGCAATACGGTTGGCGTATGCATCGAAGAGGTCCAGTGCACTAGAAGATCATACTACCAACAATCAGTCGATTACTCTCCCTATGGATACTACGGTTATGACAACGATCTGTGGTATTAATTCATCATTTTTACGAGGGACTTAAAATGAGTGTATTAATAAAATGACTCAGTTGCAGTTGTGAGTTTTGAACCAATTTTGTTTCCACTGAAAATAATGTAGTCCATGTTTAGTCCTACAATTCAACGAGCTTCTCTAGAGCAGTGGTTTTCAACCTTCTTCAGTTCATGCACCCCCTTTTGATAATTTTTACAAGCTTTTCCCCCCCTATGGGCACCATGAAAGAAAAGCTGTAGTAATTAAAAAATAAAAGGCTTTTTAAACTTTAATTTTGACCAGGTTTCAAGCAGGAGCAGGAGAACACCAATACACGGGCATACAATTCAGCATCTCTTGTGAAGGTGTGTGTGACGATTTATCGTTAACAAGCACATTTGAAAAAAAAAATGAAAAAAATGTCGCACCACCGTCAATCACAAAAGCTCATTACATGTGAAATTTTTCCACTCGCAATTCCCCCCCTGCAACGGTTAAATTCCCCCCTAGGGGGGAATTCCCCCCCGGTTGAAAACCGCTGCTCTAGAGCATCTAAACTCAAGCTCGTTCCATTTTCAATGTCATAATTCTTCTCATCTGAGCGTGAATTTGTCCGAATAATTCTGAATGAGCGGGCTTAAACTGACTTAATTCGTTTACACGTGATGCATAGCATGCGGGGCGAATATGTCGCGTAAAAATGACAAACTTTTCACATGTGTCTCTGTGATCATGATCGTGACAATGCTCGTAGTAAATGTCCACCCTCGCACCAGTGGATAGCAGGTGATTAGTGGTCACTCTGGTCGCGGTGAAACGGTTTAAGTTGTTTCAATGTTCACTACTTGTAGAGTTCCAAAAATTCGATGAAAATGGGTTGAATTAAGCTATTAAGATGCGTTTGTGGTAAACTGTTGACTTACTGTGTCGCGCTACCGGCTAGGTTGTTCTATCCAATTGATTATCTCGTTCCGCTGTCTGTAGGTACACATCTATCCGAATGAGGTTGTGTTTATACTCTAAGCAGATAGACATAAAATAAAGTGCAATTTTAATGACGTTTCCCTCGAGACACGGCACAATATTTTCAACATTACTGGCTGGACAATGCATGTATGCACAGCTGCAATTGCTGTTTCAATGATGCGGCCATTGAAACTATAGCCAGTAGTGCAAGGAATATTGCATTGCTGATGGAGGTGGGCTGTAGAACAATTCGGATTCATAAGTATGCCGTACGGTGATAGTGCATTTGAATCATCGTAATCAGTTCTGATCAGCCTTGATACAGGAGCATACCGTTGGTTCTGATTGGGCAAAGATGCCGAATTTCGCTGGTTGGTGGCAACCGGTGACACTCGCGGCCACTGCGTGGATAATTTGCTGTCTCAGCATCAGTGGAACCAGTGGTAAGCGGAATAATAACGTAAAAGTGTAGTGATGGTAAACATAATATAACTAAAGTGCATTTCCTAAGGTTCCACGGAAGCTATCGATTGTGCTCATGGCTACCAGGGTAACAATTCGGAGTTGATACTGAGGGATGCGCTTCTCTGCGGAACCGGATACGATATTCGAAAAAGACCGGTGAAAAATCAGCAGGATCGTGTGGCTATGTATATTGGAGCGAAAGTCATGAGTGTTGAGCTGGTGAGTTTTCGCCCCTCATAATAATAAAAATAAATTATAAGGTTGATATAAGTGAACAAATTTCCTGAGTGTGTGTTTATTATTGCATATTTTCAAATAAATCATATAAAGTATCAGCTCTATTATTGTCAGGGGGGTAGATGGTGTTCAAGATCGTTAGTTGCTTGCATGATGGTTCTTCATAATGCAGAGTACCTCTCTGCAAAATATTAGTTCTCTATGACTTCATTAACCCCCCGGACGATTATAGGTAAAACCTGACGATAATAGAGCCGATACCCTACATAGGTATTTACAACGTTTAAAATAATTGCATGCATTTGTTCCTTTGGTACCCAGTGATAACTTTGAATTTAAATTGAAATTCTTGGAGTTTTTATAATTACATCATAATAGCACAGACTAACAGACATAACACTTTGTACAAATTTTCAATAAATTCATCGTTCGGATGATACCAGTACTTTACGTTTATAACACTAGCACAATGTGCTGCCGTGTTCGCGCTGCGTCCTGTATTTCGACATCAGCGCTAGCGTACGTGCATGTGTCAAATTGGGAATCACACAATATGTATGAGATTGCCTTACAGCGCCCCAGACGGTGTTGTCGCGCGATGACTGTTATTCGATAAGAAATTTGAAAAGATCGTTTTTTCGTGACGATGGAGCTAGATTCCAGTGTTACGTCTGTTAGTCTGTGATAATAGTGTTATGTTTAAGGAATAGATGAATCAATAATTTTGTCAATAATTTATTTGTCTTGTTACGCCATCTTTCCATTACACTAATGGATTACCGGAATTCGGAAATGAAACAAATACTTTCACTTTTTATCTCAATTTTCCAAGTGAAATGATCTCTGAGACAAGAAAAATTTATTCAACCTCTTTTCCTCTAGGCGGTTCCTCTAGGACAGGACGTGACAAGAGAAACCAAAAATCACCCAAAGTTCTGTCAAAGTGAAAGCCCTCTCTAATTGGTCGAACTTAACGCAGTAGAAGAATTTGCTCAATAAAAATTATCGACTTTGGAGAATCTCTCCAAAGATTTTTTGTTACGTAACGCTGATCTTACCTCCCCTATGTAACAAATAGTAACGCTCAAGGATACCCCCTCTCCCCCATATGAGAGTTACGTAATTAATGGACGCCGCCGAAGTATTTCTTGGCAAATTTATCGACCTTCGTCTTCCGAAACTTCTCCGGAATATCCAGGCGGGATTTGCCGACGAAAAACTCTAGGCCGGGGATCTGATTGGTGCCCGCTTCAATGTACGTCTCGTCGTCTATTAAGTTACATTTCAAAAACACTAACCACGCGTGGTACGGTTTCCTGGCGCGGGATTTGACCACGGAATTCTGACTATCGGTTCGCTTAGGCGTTTTCCTTCCCTTAACGTTATGAAGTCTCGTCTGCTGGACGAACCAGGCGGACGAACTGACTTTCTTGGCCACGTCCTGAATTGAATGGGTCGGGTTGCGCATGTCGTCTGCGTCTCTTTGAACGATTTTACTACACGGTTGAATGGTCGATTTCCAACGATCCACCTGTGGGACTGGCCTAGAGTTTTCACGACCGTTCCCATAATTTTCTGCCGGAGCACTTAGTAATGAGGCATCTTCAAATCTGACCAGTACAGGGAAGAAACATAACGTTTTCTATACAGTGGAAGCAATCTCGTCTTCGAGCATTCGTTCAAATAAATTTGAGAATTTATTTGTTGGTTGATTGGGATTGGGTCGTATGAATCCGCATACGAGGGCGAAAGAAATTTATTGCATCGTACCACAATATATCTAGTTTATGGTAGCAGCGGTCATAAGCTCCTACAAGATCGTCTGTTGCGCATCTGTGCGGCTACGACAGACACAGTACGCAATCTTCACGATTACGTGCAGGAGTTTTTCTCGGTAGAAGTTGGAATTGCCTTAGCTCCTAATTGGGAAGTAGCCCAAGGCTATTCTTAAAGATACGACAGTTCGGACAACAAACGGAAGTTTCGAAACCGGGCTAATCTATGCACAAGACAACATAGTATTCCCGCATAGTAAACTGCTGGCTGAGCTCCGGTAGAGATGCTCGGAAAAAGGACTGAAGCCTCGTCGCGAATCGTTGATTACGATGGGGTGCAATGTCACTATCTTCGGATCGATTTGTTCTCCGGCGCAGTCACAGTATGTTGTAATCCTGAATGCAACGGAGAATGAGCCAGAATTTTCCAAGGCGGCAGTGGCGCTCAAGGAGAAGCACTACGTCAATGATTATCTCAACAGTTTCGACACTGAAAAAAATGCCGTCAAATTGGCGTTGGAAGTAGCCGAGATTCACCGAAAAGCAGATTTGCTTATAAGCAACTAGGTTTCAAATCGCTTCTCAGTTTGGAGGTTATGGACCTTACAATGAATAGCCAAAGCGGGTTGGAACACGTTCTCGATTTATCCTGGATGACAATCGAAGATGTGTTCTCCGTCAAGTACAATCTGCAAGATAATCTGAAGTCGCTTGTAGAAGGCGACAATGTGCCGACGAAGAGGATGATGCTGAGTTTTGTATTGAAAATCTACGATCACTTGGAGCTGGCCGATTTACTGGTAATTAATGGTAAAATCCTGCTGCAGGACGTTTCCGACACTCCCGAAAATATGTTCATCCGGTGAAAACCGTGGCTGCAAGCTCTAAAGGAGTTGGACAACGTTGCATCTGTTGCAATGACCTGTAGCTTTACATTTTTGTGGACGGCAGTGAGCAAGCCAACTCTGCAGCAGTTTACTTCCGTGTTCGACTGGTGTTTAATAGAGCTGTGGTTGGTACCCGCTTACGCAAGACTATCGAAAAAGGTCACTTGGTACAAGTGACCTTCTTCGATAGTCAGCGATTCCAGCACTGTTATTTCGTGGATTAAATCAGATACTTCCCGATATCGATAATACGTGGCGTTTAGAGCCAACCAGATGTTATCTCTGTCAAATACCGACGAATGGGAGTGAAAATAATCGCAGCCGACGAAGCCACGAAGCTGGGTAGAGAACCGAACTGCAAGCTTTACAGTTGATGGATGCTTGGACCCGCCTTTCTGTACCAAAAGAATAAGGATTACGGATTTCTGATAATCTTGCCCAAACGTCATCCGATTAACAAACTTGTTGTTGAACTAGTATCGTTGAAAATATCGTCAGCTTGAGTGCACAGGTTCGGTCACTAGACAAACAACTCCTCAGATGATCCCGATGACCGTCCGTGGCTGCGTATCACTCCTTTCGTTCAACTCTTTACCGTCATAGGTATCGGTTAATTTGGGCCAAATCTTGTAAAGATCGGTTGTAGTCCTCTTTAACTCTGGGTAGCGATCTTTACGTACCTAACAGCTCGAGTCCTGCACCTGGAAGTAATACACAACCTAACAACCGACTCGTGTATAAAGATAGTTCGACAATTCGCAGAGGAGCATCGAGGGTAGCATTCAAATCCGCTAAGGTAACGCTTGAGAGCGCAATGAAGGCCAGTAAATGAGCCTGTTTCGATAGACTACGCGACAGTGCCAATACAAACCCGTGGGTTGTCACCTACAGGACTGTAACAGCCAAGGCCAGAGGTGCGTCGGCCCCGGCAGTGCAATCAACAGCGATGTTGGAGCGGATCATTAAGGGAATTTTCCCACGCCACGAGCCAAATACTTTGCCTCTGACTGTTGAGTTACCACAAACAGCTAGTGACGACAGCCGCGCAGAGGTCGAGAAGACGGTAAGGGTAACGGACGATGAACTCATTGAGATCGCAAACTCCCTGCGGGTGAGCAAGGCACCGTGACCAGACGGAATCCCGAACTGGTAATTATGACAGCCATAAACGTTGTTCAGGGCGGTCATGCAGAAATGCTTAGATGACTGTCTCTTCCCGGACAAGGAAGTGACAGAGACTGATATTACTGCCGAAGGCCGAGAAACCCCCGGCATATAGGCACAGCTGGCAAAGGGCTTGAGAGGGTAATCCTCAACAGACTTGTGAGATTCACCGAGAGTGAAACCGGTCTGTGGATGCTACTCTCTTTGTTACCAAGATAGTACTCCAGCATAAAAAAGGGGTATTCGCTACTGCGTAATTTTCAGACCAGATGTGAAGATTGCTTTCAATAGCACCAGCTTGGACTCTATAGCCTATGCGCTTCCCAGTCTACAAGATTCTAGAAAATTACTTCCAGAATCCAGAATCATCCCGGCGATGAATCGAAAGGCGTCATGGGGAATTTAACTGTCACCTGACACAGATCCTGCTTGGTCTTGGCTGCTCAAGCAGAACCTGCAAGGGCAAGTTATCCTTGTGTCCATGATGTGCGCGTGCGGTGATAACTGCTGTCCTCGTTTTGCACAGGTGAGGAGCGAAAACATAATGTGGCGGATGTGTGACGACGAGGGCACCAGGAGAGCCGTCAGCAACGTTGCTTCCCGGATCGTTCTCACGTTGTAAGGCATTAATCGAAGCATCTACTATCGAAATGCCAGTGAAAGCTAACTGGCCGCCTCCAGGGAGTTACCTAAGATGTTATTAAATAAGAAGGTGCACTAAGCACACTCGCCCCTCCCTGGTCTAACAGTAATCCCAGGGAGAAAAAGGCTGTAGACCAGAGATTGAAACGAAGAGGAGCACCAGATATAGTACACAGCAAACGGTACTGACTTCATAGGCGCCTGAGGAGAGCTCGACGATGAGTTGCGGGAGATCAACTCAGCCATGGGCAACACCATTACGTACACGGATACTCAGTGGTGGTTCAACCCACTATCAGCCCCTCTCATACTGGGAGAGAATGGTGCGTTCAGTAAATACGGCACTTGGAGTAAGTTGAACGTTGAATCGTTCGTGATATTTGTGGTCGAAACTGAGCACATAGCTAATTCCTGGTTGTTGATTTACCTATCAGTGCACAGCAGATATTTTGAACTTCGATTTTTTCTTTTGCTCAGACGGATTAGCTTCGTTTGGAGACGTTGGATTCCTAAAAATTTGCCGATCTTAACTCTGCGGTTCTAGTGGTTCCTCGATGTACTACCGATCAAAGAAAGAGCCTTGGTGATAATAGTCGATAGGAAATTTCGGGACCAGTTGAATCGAGGTCGAATATGTACAATCTTTCCTGGGAAGGACGGAGTTGCGCATCGCACGGATGTGGAAACAGTGACCGATGTGCTGAAATGCTGGTTTGCATCCTAACGGTTCTGGATTGACTGAGAGTGAATTGTCCAGGACAAATCAGCGGAACTGAGTTAACCGCTGTTTTGTCCTGCACAAATCACTCTCGGTCAATCCAAAACTGCTAGGATGCAGGGGGATATTACGGCACGCGCCTCGGCTCTGTTGGCGTTCATGCGCTTGGGAGTACGAAGGTATGTGGAGAACTGTCAGTACAGGTTGTCGATAATTCCTTGTCAAAAATAGAAATAGAATCAGATGTGTCTTTTAGAATATAATCCATGACTTTCCGGTCCAATACAGGATTGCTCAAACCAGGTTTTCAATCCCCTTTTGGCAGAATTAAGTATTAAATACAAAACTTTTCGATAACTTTTCAGTTAGTTCCGTAGTTTGGTTTGATGTTATTCACTTTTCGGTGCACCGGATGCAATTTTTTTAGCTTTCTAATTTGAACCGCGATATCTTGAAAACAACCTTTTAAACTTAAAGAACTGGCTTTGTTTATACTTTTTTTTTTACTTTTTGACTTGTTGATACTTATATTTAATTATTTTGAACAAGTCTGGGTAAATCTAATCCGATATAAACAATGTGCAGGAAAGCTGAAAGGTTGAGGCGGTCAGCGAAAAGACCGAAAATTTAATTTTAATATTTGTAAATCTAATTATAAATTTTGTAAATCACATTTTTTTCCAACTGTGATAGAGAGCTTTTTCAGGCTGGGAACGACAAAAACTGGTATTGTCTTTTGTGGCAGACAGTTTTGTTGGAGTCCATTAAAAGCAGACGATAAAATATTGTCGTACCTAATTGATCGGTGGAGACTCTGTCAGTACGATACACTGAATAATGAATATGTATAGGAAAACAGAAACATAGAGCCAATTTCAATTTCATATGCGAAACTCGGATGTTTATGCATTAAGGCAAAAACAGTTGATTATTATGTATTATAATTCCTACAAAAAAGCTTCTTACTGAATCCTTTCACAGTTAGCAGAAATCAATAAATTACTTATGTTTAAAAAATATTGCTATTTTAAACTCAATATCATTTACAGGTGCATAACTCCAACGCGAGACTGGAAATAACTGTTGAGTTATCAATGGTAAGCTTTAACAAGACAATTACTCCGATTAGTGTTCAGTTTTGCTTTCCATCTTGAAACAGCAATGGTTCGATGCGTATCTCCACTGGAACAAAAAGGAACACGCGGACATCAATACTCTTTCGATCACAGAGCAGGAGATTTGGTTGCCAAAGCTGGCAGCGAAGTCTTTGCTAAAGTACATATTTGACCTCTACTTAGTGATGCCATTTGAAGTATTTTTCTTTTAGATCACGCACTCAGGGTGGCAGCCACTGTTTTCAGGTCAAATGTCATCTAAGCTTCAACGGCGAGGTGATGTACTCTATGCTGTGCACTTATGGCGTGGACTGTTTCGATAATTCGCGTCATTGGGCGTTCGAAACGAAAAACTGTCCGCTGAGGATTTTTACGCCGGATTACGATATCAACCAGCTTTCGTTGTTTCATTTTCAGCGTCGACTGTCGTATGCAGTGTCTGGGGTGCTGCCCTATAAGATAACCTCATTTCAAATGGCAATTGTCAATAACACGGTGCACCCGGAGTTCAGGATGGACATAATCGTGGAGCGATTGATCGGTCCGCATTTGGTTGTCTTTTTCATATTTATTATCAGTAAGTAAAATATCGCCATTACAATGTCAATAATATCCATTGAATTTATTTTTAGTATTGTTTATTTTAAATTTAGTAATCACTTGGTTGAGAATTGATAGTTCCATTCGAGCGGTAATTACATTCGCCTCTTTGGCACTACATTGTGCCTACACTTGCATACTGTATTGGTACGCCAGTACTAGGATGGAACCAGCGCTAAAGTTAGCTCATCTATTGCTGGGATCATTACTCTGGACGTTCGCTTTAGTCGGATTACTAGCTTACTCAGAAAAAATGTCAAAACGTGACTGTACCGGTGTTCCTCACTTTCTTCGGAATATTTATCGAACGCTTTCCAGAATTGCCAGCATTAAACCATTTCTGCAGTTGGGCTATATCAACCTGGAGGATCCTCTGATAAAACCAACCACGGAAAGCTCCGAGGCACGAATGACCAACCACGTGACCGAAGAGCAATCGATGCCACCACTGCCTTCCCCACCGACCCAGGATACTTCTATCGAGCAGGCAGATTCTGACGAGGAAGTCGATCCAAGCGACGTCAAGTGGAGCGTGTTTTTGCAACCTTTCGATCGTATCGTCTTTTGCGGAATTGCGACAACCTACGTGTTCATGCTGATGGTGCTGTTTCTGGCGTGAGTTCGTTCAATCTAGCCGGAGTAGCATGCGATGGAGGAAAGACGGGCTCACAGCTCAATTGAATGCAATGTAATAAAACCAATAAACAATAAGGAAATTTCCCATGTTTGTCACTAGCTAGGAATAGGAAGATTACTAGACCACATCCACAGGCGGGGAATGTTCATTGATTAGTGGCTGCTGAGAGCAGCATAACTAGTGATGGTATGGAACCAGTCACTTCCGTTCAGAAATTAATGTGTTCGGTGCTAGCTTTAGTGTTTGCAAACGGCCGAAAATTTAGTTTTATTACGACATTAAAAGATCGTTCCAACTAGATGATGGCTTTTTATTCAGTCGTGATGGAATTTCGGTCGTTGCGTTCGAGTGATGGGTGTGCAATTTAATTTATGGCGTGTATCGGCAAAAACGTAACGGAAGAAAGCACTTAACCCTCTAGTACCCAAATTAATTTTTAGATGGACTTCGAAAAAATCACTATTAAGCCTCATAAACATTTTTTAAGTTCTTATTGAAGCTATTTAGAGGTTCGACTGAAGACCGCCTAGACGCGTAATTGAAAGTAGTGGAATGATCATGGTGAAATCCAACTGATCTTATGCAAAATTTGTTTTGTTTAAAACATGTGTGACATTATCCTTTCAAGTAAAACTTTCAAACAGTTTATTAGTCGAAGAAAGCAAACTGATTGGTCGATAACTTGAAACCTCAGCTCGATCTGGCTTTAAAATTGCAGTAATTTTACCTTTTCCCATAATTTGGAAAAATATGCAATTTTGAAACAACTATAGAACTTTTTTAATCTCTTTGTGCTCTCAGGGAGATGGTTGATAATTATTTAAAAAATCCTCATGATAACATGATAACACTACTTGACGTAAATAACACCATCACCAACAAAATGAGTAAGAATAAATTGATTGTGAACGATGACAGTAATGGAATCCTCTGCATACGTACACAACGGGGCAGCGAAAAAAATACAACCAACAGTCTCCAGCCATGGTATGGTTTTTGCTGTACGCTAAAGTCGTCTCCATTTCACTCGGGCCATGGCTGCAATTCGTCAGCTCTGCAGTCTGCGTAGGGTCCGTAAGTCGTCTTCAACCTGATCGATCCACCTAACGGATTGGTCTCAAGAACCATCTTTACCGGGCTGTCGTCCAACATTCTTACGACATGCCCAGCCCACCGCAACCTGCCAACCTTAGCGGTGTGGATGATAGATGGTGCCCTAAGCAGCTCCTGCAGCTCGTGATTCATTTGCCTTCTCCACGTTCCGTTCTCCATCTGTAGTCCACCGAAGATGGTACACAACACCTTCCGCTCGAAGACCGCAAGGGCGCGTTGGTCTTCCATAAGCATAATCCATGTCTCATGCCCGTAGAGGACTACCGGTCTGATCAGCGTCTTGTAGATGATTAACTTGGTGCGGCGACAAATTCTACTCGATCGGAGCGTCCTCCAGAGACCAAAGTATGCACGATTTCCTGCCATAATGCGCTGTTGAATTTCTCTGCTGGTATCGTTGTCGGCAGTTACAAGTGAGCCCAGATACACGAACTCATCAACCACCTCGATTTCATCCCCACCAATTTGAACTCGAGGTGGGAGGTTAGCACTGTCCTCTCGTGAACCTCTTCCTTTCATGTACTTCGTCTTCGATGCATTGATGACCAGTCCAATCCGTTTGGCTTCAGCCTTTAGTCCGATGTACGTATCCGCCATCTTCACAAAGGTTCGAGCCACAATGTCAATATCGTCGGCGAAACCAAACAGTTGAACCGACTTTTGGAATATCGTGCCACTCGTGTTAATCCCCGCTCTTCTAATGACACCTTCCAGGGCAATGTTAAACAGTAGGCACGAGAGAACCTAAACCTCTTCATGTTTCGAAGGGGCTTGAGAGTGCAGTGACTACATACATCACTCGATCCATCGTCGCTTTGTATTCGCGGCGTTTCCCATAAACTGCCGAACCGCGAATATCTGATCCGTGGTGGCACGGGCACCCATGAATCCCGCCTGGTAGTGCCCCACGAACTGCTTTCGTGATAGTCGTGATTCATCGTCGCTTTGACCAATTGCGTTAGTTTGTCGGGAAATCCGTATTTGTGCATAATTTGCCATAGCTGGTCTCGATCAATTGTGTCGTACACTGATTTGAAATCGATGAATAAGTGGAGTGTGGGCACTGATCCTGATATATGATCCGTGGTGGCGCGGACACCCATTAATCCCGCTTGGTAGTGCCGCACGAACTGCTTCACAAGTGGTGATGCTCGACGGCAGAGTATTTGGGAGAGTACCTTGTAGGCGGCGTTCAGCAGAGTAATTGCCCGGTAATTGCAGCACTCCAGCTTGTCACCCTTTTTGTAGATGGGACTCACAATACCTTCCATGCACTCCTCCAGTACTCGTTCTTCCTCCCAAATCTTGTCAATGGCCCAGTGCACGCCTCCAACCAGAATTTCTTCTTCGTATTACAAAAGCACGCTGGGAAGTTGGTCCACTCCAGCAGCTTTATTGTTTTTCAGCCGGCCAATCTCCTGCTCCTCCTCCAGGAAATTGGGGGGTATCCTGTTGTCTTCTTCTCGTGCACCAAGATCCGTTGCCTTACCGTTCTCGCGCTCTACTGCATCGCCGTTCAGATGCTCATCGAAGTGCTGCTTCCACCTTTCAATCTCCTGCACATATCGGCCTGCGGCATGTAGCTGTTCAGCTTCGCGTAAAACTTACGAGTGTTGTTAGCTTAGTACAGCTCTTCTATCGTTACACTATCTCGGTCCTCTTGCTGACGCTTCTTCCTCCGAAGGCCTGAGTGGCTGTTCCGTGCCTGTCGGTATCATTCCACGTTCGCTCTCGTACGGTGTTGCGGCATTCTCGCCCGTGCTGCGCTCTTCTCTTCGACTAACTGTTTGAATTCACCGTCAAATCAGTCATTTCTATGATTCGGAGCCTTTGCACCTAGTAGCGCTAGAGCAGTGCTACCTATGGCGAATCGAATGTTCCTCCAGCCATCTTCAAAAGTAACTGCGCCAAGCTGCTCTCCCATCGGTAACGCTACCTCTAGCTGCTGCGCGTATTACTGTGCAACCGCGGCGTCCCGCAGTTGCTCAATATTTGGTTTCGGCGTTCGACTTCGGCCAGTGTAATACACCGTCGAAAGGTTTGAGCGCTTTTACACAGCTACCAAATAGTGGTTCGAATCTATGTTCGCACTGCCGAAGCGTGAACGTTGATGATGTCGGAGAGGGACCGTGGAACGTGGTCGATTTGATTCTTTTGATTCCCTGTCTGTTTGTCAGGTGAACTTCAAGTGGATTTGTGGAAATTTTTGCGGGGGAAGAAAGTACTTAGGACTACCATACCACGGAAGGCCGCAAAGTTTATGCACTGATGGTCGTTGTCATTAGACACGGCGTGCAGGCTATCTGGCCCGATTACTGGTCTGCAGCGTTGCAAAGCGAGCGAGAAGCAAAGTCTTTCTCTTCCTTTTTGCTTGAGAACGAGACAAATGCTACGCTTCTCAAGTCTTTTGCACACACGGAATCGAGATACTCTTTCTTCTTCATGCATTCCCCTGAATAGTAGCAAGCACGCACCGACATCTCTGGAGCGACAGCTAGCTTAAATGGAGAATACTCCAGTGTGTGATATCGGCAGCTACAAGAACCTCGCTTGAGGTGTTGCATGCTGTTTATGAGTGAGACTAACAACACTGCCGGTCTGTACATTGCATTGCCTCCCGTCCTACCTTAGCATTAAAGTCCCCAATGACGACGACTTTCACGTCCCGTCGCGGGCAGCTATCGTAGACCTGCTTCAGCTGTGCGTAGAACGCTACCTTCACGTTATCGGGTCTTCCCTCATGTGAACAGAGCTGTAGTTGGAGAACCTGCCCTTTATCCTCAACTTGCATATCCTTGCGTTGATCGGCTACCACCCCATCACGCGTTGGCGCATCGTGCCCAGTACTATAAAGCTAGTTCCCAGCTCACCGGTGGTGCCACAACTCTGGTAGAAAGCAGCCGCCCGGTGCCCGCGTAATAATTGCTCGTCGGGTTCGTCGCTTCTACGTTGACTTATGAGAATACTCATTTAAGTCTCTGGAAATGTTATCTCCACTAGAAGCACTAATAAAGGTGAAACCTGTGTTAACCAGTGTTATAATCACATGATAACATGAATAAATAAATAAACAATATTTAACAGTCACTAGTTTGAATTTTAATGCTGTAACTAATACGTTGAAAGGTCTATTTAAGTTAATTTTTATCAGCAAACTCAGTAAAATTCTAACTACAATAATCAATAGAAATATGGATATATAATGATAAGTAGTAAGTTCTTACCAGTAGATACTTAATTTTTAGGGATAAGGGTGAGAAGCATAAAAACATATGCAATTATTACACCTAGAAAAAGTAACCTATCAATAATGAGCGCAACCGTTCTACAGAGCGTACTTTTTTCGACGATTTCTTGAGGTTCATTCGGGTTACTGCTGCTACCAACCAGAATAACAGTGTCCTCTGTAACTTCCTCGGCAGTACGCTCATTAACGCGGACATTTTCTGCCGCTTTGGAGCAACTGTCATCGTCTATGTCCGGGTTGACTAACTTTTGTCCGAGACGGTTACTAGTTAAGGAAATTATTAAACCCCTAATGGCGGCTGGTGCTTCCTTGTCACTTAAGTAGAGATGTTTGAGAAAAACGGTCATTATCAGCAGGATTGCGGTGATCATTAGAGAGTCTCGGAAGAAAAGCACTGGAATGGAATAATTGTTATAAGTAACTGAATTGCGGTGGTGGTGAAAATAACTATACCAAACAAAGGAGTCGTTGATCCGTTGAAGGGAATCATCCAGTAGAGGTTTTCAATAAATAAAAAATGCACGAAAAGATTCGATCCTAGGATGAGTAGTCGATCCAGCGAATAGCATTTTAGGCAAAGTGATATAAGATTTATAGCTAGCATTACTGTGGAAAAAGGAGTCATAACAAGTCTGATGATTTTTAGCGTGATTTCTACTTACCAAAAGCAGGTGTTAACACGACTGCGCAATGTGAACCGGAGTGTCGTTCTAGGATGTAATTGTAGATCAACGATGGATAGGTAGTATTTTTCTCCGGCAATGGTGACTGATGTTTTTGCACACTCATAGAGAGAATTTTCCACTCATTGTGTGTGTTGGTATCTTCCGATCCGAACGAGGTTCCGTTCACGATAAAATCTACCTCGTTCGAATGTTCCGCCCACATTCCAAAACGGATGCTGCAATTCTGACGATCAAACGGCCAGTTTGTATAATCCGATCGGCAAAGTGTGTGGTACTCGCATGCTGGGACACATTTCACTCTGCCACTGCTAACAAGAACACACTTTGGCGTAGTGCAGGAAGCATCTAAGTTGTTGCTGTAAAAACTTAAGAGAAAGTGAAACGATTAGTCAATAGTCACAGATAAAAGTCGATTAGAACGCACGCCGAGTACGGTGTCACGTCGGGTATCCAGATGTCATCAGATTTGATGATGAGTTCTTTGATGCCATCGTATTCCATGGGATTCCAATTTAAATACTCATCCTTCCACTGTAGTAACAGCCACACATTGATGTACAGTTTCTGAAGATTGTCTTCCTATAAACGTCAAAAGGCTGATTCCAGAAACTATTCTTTTCGTTGTTAAATTTACACTTACAAAGTTGAAATTTTGTAAAACCATATGCATATCTACGTGCACAGAATCGCTATGGCTTTTTACCGGTCGTTCTGATTTATCATATTTCGAGCAGAGCAACTTTGATTTCAGCGTTGCTTCTGTAGTTTTTGGTTCAACATCACAATTAACTGCCGCTGTAATGAAAACTTTTTATATTTTTTTCCTCAAAAGTATCAATTTAAAAACAAAACTTACAGGCTCCTTGGGTATACAAAAACAATGTCAGAACCAGAAGTCGCATCATGTTTGCTTCGCAGCTAGCTTGCAGAGAGATGTTATGTTTTCCAACTTAAATCCTATACTAAAGCTGATACAGTAGCTACAGAGTATTGGAATGCGTTGGTCTAACCTACATTTTTTAACCGCCAATATCCGCCCCTCTGGTAATATGATATTGCTATGTAGTATA
Source organism: Wyeomyia smithii (assembly GCF_029784165.1). Lineage (NCBI taxonomy): Eukaryota > Metazoa > Arthropoda > Insecta > Diptera > Culicidae > Wyeomyia > Wyeomyia smithii. The sequence goes on from NC_073696.1 coordinate 107,173,979, forward strand.
CTAGTTATCAACCGGTGTCTTCATGAGTTAAAGGAATTATTGGTTTATTCGTAGTGTCTAACATAAATGTTTCATACTTGTTGATAGTTGCAATTATATAGATAGAAGTTTAATAAAAGGTTCGCCCCACCATTTATTTATAGATATATTTAAAACATAGGACTGATCTATTTCCAGGGTTTTACAACAGGAGCAACGATGTTATCCGGTCTATCATTGCCAACTGGGATGAAACAAATTAGCATCATCGCATAGACGACAGCCAACAGGTAAAAACCGATTCGTTCCACAATCAAAGCAAACCGTTTCCATTGTTTGTTGTGCTGGGATGGCTTATCAGTTGCATCATTTTGCACCAAATTTGTGTCATCTGCAGTTGTTTCTATGTATGCCTGTAATGGATAGTTTTATTGTACGTTTTTGTTATTTCTAGAGAAACTCGAAAATAAAAGTACAAAAAAAATTATTATTCTTTTGCCATTAAAACATATTGAAATAGATTGTTTGTGGTGTATGATAAGTCTTTGTGTCAGTGTACAAACTTTTGGTTGTTGCTTGATGCGATGTAAAAATTGACATTAATATTTATGACATCATCAGTGTAACTTTCGGTGCTGTAGTAGACTACTGCGGTGTTTTATAATTCAGTTTTCCACTAACTATTATGAAAAATAGTGAATAATATAGAGTTCACAAGGCAAGGCACACTGTGGGTTCTCATCGCAAAATCAGTTCGCGATGTTGTTTCTCATGACTTATTTAAAGTACCTTAAAGTTTCAGGATGCAATGACGGGGGATAAATCAACAATTATTGTCACACTTTCAAAATTTCATAACTTTTCATATATTCGATTGAAATTAACCAAATTTTGTCAGAGTGTTGACCCAAATTTGATCGATGTATGTATGTGAACTGAAGTAAATAGCCGGATTTACCTATCAATCAATAATTACCGGCTCGCCCTTTATTGACATAAAACTTATTTAAATGTTGAATAGAAAAAACTCTTCAAACTTCTTCCATTTCTAAGAGCTACGTTATGATAACGTTGTGATGACTGTTTGCTCTGTTATCGTGACAAATGAAAAAGTACAAAAGAATGACGAATAATCCCAAAATACATTAATTTCTGATAGAATGTTATTTCTGTATGATGTATAATTAGATGTTAGAATAAAACAATCAATCGTCAAATTTGATGGTACAATAAAATGATTGGCAAACGGTGGTTATATGGAACCATAACGCACCTTGCGGCCAATAATCTTCGTCCAATTGCTCATATCTCAACCTCTCCGTTGTGCCGGCTGGGTGCGAGTAACTTTAGTAAAGATCGCATGAAATATGAGAAGGAGGTTGTACGCGTCTGTTTTCCCTTGTCGTGGGCGGCGGGCAGCAACGTCTGACCTGGAGCGGGTGGATAATTTACGAAATGGAATGTCTTTTCAGCTATACCTAAGACGGTACCTCTGCTACCAGACTAGCCATCGAAATTACGTCGAAATAAAGACGGCGATTAGAAACTCGCTACTTGGAACTGTAAATCGCTGAATATTCCACGTTACAACTGGATCTTATTGAATCAGCTTGAACACAAGGAGGTAAGGTTTCTAAATTGAACTTTTATGCACCCATTCGACAACTTCGACACCGTAGTTTATTTGCTCTTAACCATCATCGTACGGAATACGCAAAAAATGGACCTATGAATAGTATGATGAATTCTTATAATCAACACTGCGAAGCCATTGACTTAACGATGTCCCGGTATAAACTGAAACAGTATTTCAAGTCCTTGAGGCTGAGGACACAAAATTAATTTGTTTTATGTTCGTGTATAGTTTAGAAATTAATGTAACTAGTCTACATATATGATTGACGAAATAAATAAATAAATAAATAAATTTTCAACAACTTTGTCGAATAAACTTTTCTTCTATCTCTTAGTTTACTAATGAGAACTCTTTGTTATAGTAAACTCTTTGAAGGTAAGCAAGGCTCCGGGACAAAACGGAAGGGCTGTCAAGCAAGAATGCTTAGATGACCTTTTCCGGATAAGTGAAAGCGACAGAGACTGGTCCTGCTGCTGAAGGCCAAAAATCACCAGGGAAGCCATCGGCATATAGACCAACCTGTCTGCTAGACACAGCGGACAAGATGCTTAGGAGGATTATCTTCAATAAACTTGTGAGATTCACTGAATGTCAAAATGGTCTATTGTCAGTTTGGTTCCCGTCAGAGTATCGTCGCGCTCAACGTAAAACCGCGTTTAATAGCGCTAGTTAAGACTCTATAGCTTGTGCGCTATGGAGTCTTAGCGGGCCGATGTCGCTGTATAACATTTTAGAAAAATATTTCCAGAATTGTAAACTCGTTTACCACACAGAAAAGGGTTAGAAATGTACCTCAGTCACCACAGGAGTAGCGCACGGTTCCATCCTGAGCCCGGTGCTGTGGAATGCCTTGTATGACGGTGTGTTGAAACAAAGCTCCCTACCAGCGTAATGATTGTTGGCTTTGCGGACATAACTCTATCTAATCTATGGCGTGGAAGAAGTCGAGTTGGAAGCTTTGCTTTTAATGAAAATTACAGAAGACTGGATACGCTCCCTGAAGTCAGTGTTGTTAGTCTCGCTCGTAAGCAGCATACAACACCTCATGTGAGGTTCTCGGTGTCGCCGCTTTCACACAGTAGAGAATTCTCCATTAAAGCTATTTCTCGTTCTTTCCTGCTTCCTTTCTTACTCCCGAGATTATATGCGCACACTCCCGTCTACTCTTCTCGTGTGTACTCGTGTATACCTACTCCCCAACTCACGAGAACGACCAGCCGAAGACAATTGATTCAAGATGCTTTGCGATGGTTGCAGAGGTTACGGTAGCTGAGAAGCAATACGAAAGAGTTTATTCGTGTCGGTACGTGCTTGCTGCCACTCAGGGGAATGCATGAAGAAGAAAGAGTATCTCCAAAGCGTGTGTGCAAAAGACTTGAGAAGCGTAGTCTCGTTCTCAAGCAGAAAGGAGAATAAAGGTTTTGCTTCTCGCTCGATTTGCAACGCTGCCTGAAGTTGGAGCTATAGCACCACAAGACTGAGGTCATGATGGTAAACAACTGCAAATCGGAGCAGGAGGCAAGAATCAGTGCCGCTGGATGCACTATTGGCCCTGACGACTCTGTTGATATTGGTTTGGTTTTTACTTGCGAAAGTGAAGTAAGGGAATATTTTTGCTTTTGTTTTCACACATAAACTGACAACTGCATATGAGAACTCGTGTAGGTGCGAACAGCCTTGAAATCGATTACGCTTGCAAGAGGGCTTCAACGGCGCGATCGCGGAATTATCACGTATGACTGACAGTTAAGCGGTGCACGGCAGCAGCGCGAATAGCTTGCCAGCGTGACCACATCCATACTCAGGTATGAAACACCTGTGTAGTCTAAGACGTTAGGTATCACCTGTTACAGAGGTAAATTGGAAAGTACCTACAGGCTCATGTGTCTGAGAGTTGCGAGTACGTATCGCACGGTGCCATACGAAGCAGCGTCGCCAGAATTGTTTCGTTAAAATCCGTAGATTCTACGGATTTCCCCTGATTTCCCCTCTTTTCTACGGATTTCCCATATAAATACTATTCCGTAGAAGCGAACAAATCCGTACATCTACGGATAAATCCGTAGATCTGGCAAGCCTGATACGAAGCAATATGCGTCTTGGCTGGCATGGTACCTATCAGCATAATCGTCAGAGAAGACGCAGAATGTTTCGATAGATGCGTCATAAGAGGTATATGGAGCAACGAACGATCATCTTCGATGGTCAAGAGACAGGGGTATTGGTCCAACTCTACCAAGGGTTATAGCCAGATGGATCGCGAGGCGCCATGGAGAAGTCAACTTCCATCTGACACAAATTCTGTCAGGCCATGATTACTTCAGGCAGTATCTGCATAGGTTTGGCCCAAGTCCTCAGATGTGGAAGAATTCACGGAGCACGTGTTTTTCATATGCCCTTGTTTTGCGCCATCAAGGATCGATACGATGGCGGTTTGGCTGGTAGAAAGTGCACGGACGAGGCCATCTGGAAAAGCGGTTAGCGCTCCTTCTTCCCGAAAAATCTAAGCACTACAAGGCATTAATTGACGAGATGACTATCGGAATACCGATAGTTCGGTGGTTCCAGGGAGCACACAATACTAGGGCTGGAGGCTGGGGTTTCTGGTGGGTCGGGTTCAGCAAATTCAACCCCACTCCCTGAGTTATCTTCTCAGGTGTCTTATCGCAGATTTCCCACCACCGTGAAAAAAAAAAAACAAACCTATGCACTGCTTGGCGCAGCCATGACCTAACAGGATCTGCGTCAACTGGAAACTAACTTCACCTTCTCGATCCATCCAGATCCAGATATCGCCGGGATGAGTCGATGCGTCTGTCTACCTTCGGTAGAACCAGACATTGGTAGAAGCACTCTACGTCTTCTTCGACGATGATGCTGACAGGCGTCATCCTAGTCAGGACGCAAATTGCTTCGCATGACATGGTGCGGTACGCACACGGAAATCTCAGATACATGAGCCTATAGGTTCTTTTCAACAAGCTCCTGAACCGGGCTCCTGCTCGTCGTCCATACAACCGCCAGCTTGACTTATCCGCGACCCAGTTACCGATTCCAGGAGGGATGCGGTAGGGGTCCGATACTAAGGCGATGTCGAACAGGGACTCAGTGACCGCTTGGTATAGCAGCTGCCCATGGTTTCGCAGCCGGTCTACCGGTTGGGCATCTGAGGCCTCCCAAAAAACGTTTGGCTTCCTGTTTTCCAAAACATACCATGTACTTGGGAGACTACCCGCAATCCTTCGCTTTATGCACCACTTTATGCACCCCCGCAACGCCTGCATAACTGGCTCCTGTCGTACCTCTTGCAGGTCCAGGATTTATGTCACCCCTCAAAGCACCTGGAGAAAACGTCTAGTTGCTGGAATATACTCAGAGAGCATACTGACCAGCCGACTTTTAGCTTGCCTTCCGTTAGTGCCCAGTTCGCATCTGCCGATGCTGGTCGGAAGGTAGTCACCTGGGTCTCTGCCGAACCCTTTCGGAGGCGGATTGACTCAGTAGCCTCCTCCACCCCGCACTTCTCTTTGAGGGCTTGCGCAACATCGCATCCCTCGGCAATTTCATCCAGGTTTTTAAGCTGGAGAGTTACCACCGAGATGAGTGCCCGAGCCTGCATCTCTTTGCCAAGGACCTGTTCGGCTACCGCCTTGTAGGAAGCGCCCTTGTTCTTCGCATCGTTTCAAAGTTCAAGAGTCATCTCGCCAGTGCGACGCGTTTCCTTAGAGGATTTGAATACTGCACGGCGCTCTGGTCTTTGCACATAGATACGTGCGCGTTGTATCCTCCGTCTCGCACGAAGCCACGCACTGCTTAGCTCAGCTATCGCGTCAGTCCACTAAGGTCACCAGTATGCCGTTGGTCTTCCATTTCTATGCTGACAAGACCTAGGCATGGTAGTGGTGGCCGTGATTGGTAGAAATGCCTGGTACGATAGAAAGTGAGAGGCAGTAGAAGCGGCGAAGAACTGGAGATATGCGGTATACATGGGCTTTACCACTAAACAGAACTGGGTCGAGCATAAACGAAAACGGAACGTTATGACCTTGATTCTGGAATAGAAGAGGAGCCAGTGGAAGATCATGACGATGAGGAGATCTTCCATACTTGATAAAAGTGAGAATTTTACGGGAAGGTGAGTCGATGTCGCCCGATTTCGGACGAGAGCTGGATGATTGACATGCGAGAACAATATTTCGGTGAGTGTCTAAACGGAGATAAAACAAGCAGGAACGAAACAACGGTTGACCTAGGTGCACCAGCAACAAATAACCAGCCCGCGATATCCAGGAAGTCAGAAGAGGATCGGAAGGTTTATAAACAACAAAGACTTCGGCAAAGACGGCTTGCCGACGAGCAAGGGCACATAAGAGCACAGCTCTTTCTTCGTGTTGGGTATTTTCGTCACTGCGACCAATTTTTTGGTATTTTGTGACACAACAGCTCTTGGTCATCGTATTTATTTTTTGCGTGAAATGGTTTGATATATATAGTAATTCACTGGATTTATTCATTCAGGCCAATTGAAAGTCGATGAAGTTCAAATAGTATTGTAATTTTATTTCATTACTAATCCGTATAGCAGAATTAGTTCAGTAATTATATTATTTCAAAGTAGCATTGTTAATGACAATTCGTGCTGATTTGAGTATTTACAATGAATTTTAACCATCTACTGGTAATTTATTTGGAAACGAAAATCAACATGTAACTAACATGCGATTTTGGGTAATATGCTCACTGAGTCTCGCTCAGTATATGCAAAAAAAAAAAACAAAAAGTAAATATCAGCAGTGGAAGCTACATTCACGTGATGGTCATACAATACAGGAAGTATTGCGATCGTGGGGAAAACTGCCGAGGTATTGGGGTGTTAGAGAAGTGACTCTCCACAATGGAAGAAACACGAGCACAGTAGTCGCATTATTAGAGAAGCGGAACCTATGGAATTAAGAACTGAACTGTGCAACGATACGAAGAGAAACTATGTTACTGACGAGGTGTCCAGACGTTGAAATTAACATTTTGAGATGTCTAGGAACGGTGCCGATCTGTCGGCGGAAACATGACTGTAATTGGTAGGGTCCATTATTCGGCTGGAAACGGCGTACTCCCGATCGACTTTTTTAAGTCGGACATTAGCAGCTTGAGAACTGTGGACAGGGAATGAATTACTCAGTTTACAATAGAGGCCGTCGACTTAGCGATGCCAAGCGAAGAATAAAGACTGTAGTGTGGACGAGAACGCTTGATCGGCGGGTATTAACTTTGCGGTAACAAAAATTGCCGATTTTTTAGGGGTTTACCTTTAATCGCACTGACGAAACTACTCATGCATCATCAATTATAGTAACCCATGAGTTAGCAAAAAAACATTGACATCTCTATCTGTCAAATTTTAACTGTGATGGCGAAAAAAGTGAAGCTACTCCGTTTAAAAGTGTGCGCCGCGTCAAAAACGGACATCGTGCGGCACTTTGTGGACGCCGGGTATGCCCGTTCCGGCATCTACAACAACATCTTGACACTATTGGACAACGATCAGAGCATCGAAAGAAAGCCCGGTTCCGGACGGCCAACGACCCTGAGCGAGAAGCTACAAAGGATGCTGAAGAGGAAGACCGAGGGAAAAGTGGCCAAATCGCTGCGTGCACTTGGCCGGGAGGTTGGTGCATGCGGTAAAATAGTGAAACAGTATCTGGAGAACATGGACATACATGTCAGGAAGCGACAGTCCTGTCCATTGGTCTCGGAGCTGCAGGCAATGACGCAGCGACAGCGGTTAAATAAGATGGTCAAGTCGATTTTCCCGGCGAATCGCGACGTGGCAGTGGACGACGAAACCTATCTCACTCTGGATGGCAACGACTGGCAGGGTACGTATTTCACTTCTCCCACGAAGGAAGTGAGCTCCAAGGTGAAATTTATTTCACACACCAAGTTCCCCAAGAATCTTCTGCTGCTGTGGCTGACAATCAGCGAGAAGGGGATGTCAAAGCCGCTCTTCTTTCGCTTCGGGTTGGCCGTGAACCGGGAAATTTATAGTATGAAGTGCCTGCCAGAAGTTGCGTCGTTCATCAAGCAATACCATAGGGGCGAAGGCACGGTGTTCTGGCCAGATTTGGCGTCGGCCCACTACTCGAAGCGATCGTTGTAGGAGACAGATGTGGTACCGAACTCGGCGAATCCGCCCAGCTGCGTCTCATCGAGAATCGTTTTCCGGATTGAATTTTAGTTCGAGTAGTTATAAAGGAAGAATGATCAATTAACTGATTAAAAAATCGAAACAAATTATACTTACATCAAACTGGTGATCACCTATTGACGGTAAGGCCATCGAAACCAAAGATAGCGATTGGGTTGTTCTTATCGTAATTTCAATCCACTGTGAAGTTTGGGTTTGTCTAAGTGCTAATCTTCCAGTGATGGTAATAAAGATGATCAAAAAAGCAGTCAACAACATGGAATCGCGATAATAGTTTACTGTAATGATTAATTCGTTCAACATGATCGATGATTGATTGTAAATGAAATTTGCTCACACAACATCGGCGTAGATTCTCCGTACGTTGGCAATTTCCAGGATAGCTGTTGTATGAATGTAAAATGTGAGTGTAGGATAACTAACAGTATAATGTAGCGAGCGTTGCTGTTTATAGGTACCCAAAGCGAAGCCAAATTACAACAGAGCATAACTGAAATCGATATTTATAAACTGAGAGTGAAAATGGAATTGCACCTTAAACTTACCCAAAGCTGGAACAACTATGGAAATCGCATAGAACGTTGATATTCGCTCTATAACGAACGACACCAGGATCACTGTTAACGTTTTGTCGTGCAGTGGAGTTGTACTTTCCGTTAGCTCGTGAGAGATTGATAACAAATGCCAGTTTTTATTGAGTGCTTTTAAGTCCGAAATTACCGATGTACTGAATCCGGAAATAGAGATATCATCATTAATTTGATTCCAGACTCCCAGTTGCAGTGTACAAGATACTGTTCCGTAGGGCCACCGCTGTAAGTTGTCAACGCAGGCACTTGGAAGTGTGCAAAACGAATTACATGTCACTTTACCGTTGCTGCGCAAGATGCAACCATTATCCGTACATTTGATTTCGGATTCGTCAAAGCTGAAATAGGATTTTGTTGAATACACAGCTCTTTTCATTTTGCTGGAGGTTTTATAGACGTTAATCAAATGAAAACTGACTTACGTTCTTTCCATGTTAAAAGTGGGATTCCAGAGGTCTTTTTTCTTGATAAATATTTTGTCTTCTGCTGAAAAAGCTGATGGTTCCCACTGGAGTCGTTCATCTGTCCACGTCTGATAAAATTATATCTATGTTATAATTGTTGTTAAAATATTCATATTGATGTTGGAATATAACTTCCCATACAAAGTTCAAAAGTAAGTGAATAATGGTATTTCAAATCTTTTATCTTGGATTTTAATTGAACTTTTCGATTAACAATTACTAATTACTTTAGAGAAACTTAGTTTCCAAATTTGTCAGAATATAGTCACTATGAAATAAGTAGAAAATGAATATTGAATGTAGAACTACGCAAGGCAGTTTTATTGTAAAATTGCACATAGAAGCAAAAACTGTACAGAAAATGCAAAAACGAATTAGAAATGGTAAGTTTTCCGAAACTTACCATTAGAAACAGTCCTTTAATTTTCATGATTTCACCATCTGATGCATAGTATCCCCTTTCCTGCCATGAAAAAAAAATTAGTGCACATATGCAATCATTTTTTTTTTGTTTCTTTTAATTTTCCGTCCTACTGTTACTTACGACATAAAAACTTTTGACTTGCAATTCCAGTTCCAGCCCAGCAGGTCGATTTTGCGCTGATTCAGGGGCAATCGATGAGTTGTAATTATTGAATATTTTGTCTTTTATTTTTAATTTGCTTGATTGAGCTGTTAGAAATGGAACTAATGATTCAATAGATGTAATAAAATAGATTTGGATAGTTACCGTCAATTAGAAGGATGCAATTGAATAAAATAATCAGTACCCTATTTCCGGTCATCTTCTACGGTAGACGCTAGACGACTAGAAATATGAAGGACTAAAATAGAACTGAAAAAAATGCGTTCAACGCCTTTTTGTAGGAGCTTATGACCACCGCTACCCTTTAGTTAGATATATTGTGGTATAACAGCGTTCGATGCTGTGCCTCTGATAAATATTGATAATGACCTTTGAGTAATTTTTACGCCCATTTTTAGCATACGGTTTAGTTATAGTAGGACTGTCGAAGGTGGCTTTTAGCTTCAGCCGATTTTAAATTTGTGTTTTGCGAAATCTCTAAATGTTGAGAGTTCGAAGATTTGATGAAATTAAATTGTTGTAACATTTATCCAAAAATTTATTATGTGCTATTAGTTTTACAAACAAAATCCCGGTCCACTCGGTGGCTGGGCAGGAATATTACGCTTATTCATACGGCATGCATGTTCTTCCAGTCGATGGGCAGCTTCGTCGGCATCGTCAACATCTTCCTGTGACCAAAGCTTTTCAGCCGTGGCAGAAACTCGTGGGAAAATGCGTTGCAAGATGTTGTGTTCATTGACCACTTCGGCCCACATGCATGCTTCACCTCCAAGCACCAGATCTTTCTGATGCTGTGTACCGACGAAGTCATGTGGATCACAATTATAATACTTGCGCCAGTCCCCGCCCGTAGCGAGATGATCCAAATACCAACAGGAGGAGAGAAGCGCTGGCAACCCTTCGAGTGTTATCTGAAACGAACATTCAACAATTAGTCTATCATTCGCTGGGAGTCGCGCTACAAACTCATACTCGGTGGAGAAGATCCTGTCGGTTTCCAGTCCACACATGGACAACCGTTCCGTTGGGAAGTCGCACTCCGTTGACGTAAACTTCTTGCCAAACAAGTGAACTCCTGTTCAAAACATCAATCTGATCCACAACTCGTTGGATGAATTTTTCCTCCAGCATCTCAAACGAGTACAGACCGTTTTGTTTCATGTATTCCATGATGTCCGGATTACTAGCCCAGCATTCGAAGCCAACTTCATCGCCGCCAAGATGAACATACTGATCAGGAAAAACTTTGACTACCTCTTGGAAAAGATTGAATAGGAACGTGTAGGTCAACTCTTTCGTAGGATCCATCGGTCCTAATTTGCCTTCGTACTCATCATGACATGTGGTTAAAAGCTCGGGATGAGAAACACCCCACGAGCGAGTGTGTCCTGGTGTGTCATACTCCACCATAACACGGATTCCTCGTTGTCGTGCTTCTTCTATGATCTTCTTAACGTCTTCCGGAGTATAGACCATTGACGGATGATAGGCTCCCTTAGCGCTTAATTCCGGATAAACTTGACTTTGGTAAGGAAAACTGTGATCGTCAACAATATGCCAATGAAAAACGTTCAGTTTATTGTAGGCCATTCCATCCAGAATTTTTAAGAGAGTGCACACCGGTACAAAATGCCGTGAAGTGTCTACCAGCAAGCCTCGATGGGAGAATCTCGGACGATCTCTTATGGTGGTGGAGTTTATGCGAAGCTACAAGAAATTTGCGTAGCAATCAAAATGTTACTTCTCTTTTCCCTAATGTGTACTCACCATGGAACCATCATCGGCCAGGACAACCATCTGCGAAAAGGACTCTAGTGCTCTTAAAATACCCCATATGGAATAAGATGCAATACTGGCTTGTGCATCGTCAACAGTAATGTCATCTGAAAAATACATGTTTTACTGAAGCCATTAAATTTACTCACGAGGCAATTAGTATTTACAAGACTCATCCATTCCCAGATGTGGCAGAGTTTCGCAAGGCAATTTTAGATCGACTTTTACTTCGTCAAGGTAACCCTGGAATTGCAGATAATTTAGTTTTATTTGATTCCGTTGTCGACAACTAGCAACGTACATTAAAATTCACATCTGAACGCCAGGATTTTCTGGGCACTTCATTGCCCAGAGCCGCTGCACTGTATATTGATCTCCGGACATCATTCGCTTCGTCGACGATAAGCTTTTGGTAGCGTTCGATGGCTTTCTCTAGGATGTCACACGTGTAGTTTGCAGTCTGTAATGGTTCTAGAGGTTAGTTACTCATGAAAAGTTTTTAGTCTGTAGACCGATGAACCTTGAAATGAAACGTTGTTCGTTTGATAGCATTGTATCGATTGGAGGTGGTTTGTTCCTTTGGTTTGGGCCATATTTCACCTGAAATACAAGTGGAATGAATTAGTAAATTGTGGTGTATTGCATACGACTCAGTGAAAAGAAACGAGCTGTGGCAGATCATGCTGGAACACGGTTTCCCGACGAAACTAATAAAGCTGAGTCGTATTACACTGGAGGGATCAAAATCGTGCGTGCGGATAGCTGGCGAGAGATCAGCCGCGTTCGTAACGTTGGATGGACTGAAGCAGGGGAATGCGCTCTCCAACCTACTGTTTAACATCGCTCTTGAGGGTGCAGTACGAAGAGCAAACGTGGAAAGAAACGGTACTATCATCACGAAATCTCACATGCTTCTTGGCTTTGCGGACGACATCGATATCATCGGTATCAAGCGTAAGGCCGTGGAGGAGGCCTTCGTACCTTTTAAGAGAGAAGCAGCGAGATTGGGACTGGTCATTAACTCTGCCAAAACGAAGTACATGGTAGCTGGCAGAGAGCGTGGAAGTCCCCGTGGTGTTGGTGCTAAGGTGGAGATGGATGGGGAACGATTTGAAGTAGTCGTCGAATCCGTTTATCTTGGTACGCTTGTAACATGTGACAACGATATGAGCCGTAAAGTGAAACGACGAGTTGCAGCTGCGACCAGGGCCTTCTACGGACTACGTAATCAGCTAAGATCCCGTAGGTAGCAAACTCGCACAAAACTAGCGCTGTAAATGACGCTGATACTCCCGGTGGCCCTTTATGGACATGAAGCAAGAACGCTGAGGGAGGCTGATCGAGGAGTGCTCGGAGTTTTTGAGCGTAAAGTTCTGCGATTGATACTTGGCGGTAAACTAAAAGATGGAGTGTGGCGCAGACGCATGAATCACGAGTTGTACCAGGTATACAAACATGCTGATTAGGGTGCCAGGCAAAATGGTCATCTCGAATTTCGAAAAAAAAACCCCTATACAAAATGTTCACCTGCTTTAAAAAACACCCTGTGCAAAATTTCAGCTCAATCGGACCTAAAATGGGGTGGCGCAAAGCGATTGAAGTTTGGCTTTTTTGAAAACCGAAAAATCACCCAAAATTTCGGTTTTCGAAAATTTTTTTTGATGCCAAATGACTTAAAAACGCATGAAACGTCGAGAATTGGTGTCATCTGAAAAAATTTTTTTTTGCAAAAATTTACTCTCTGGAACTTAGTCGTTTTCTCAATTGTGGAAGGCGGAGTTCAAAATGTTTAGAATTTATCTTTTGAAATTGATCACTAGTCTCTCGAAATAGCTTGCATAATGATATACACAGTGGTGGGCACCGCTAACCGAAAATTAAGCGACGCTAATCGCTAAGTCGCCAATCGGAAAGTTTAGCTCGATTATCGCTAAACGCTAACCGCTAAACCCACATTAGCGGAATTTTCGCTAATCGCTAATCGCTAACTTATTAATATGTAAAAAGTCATATCGCTATATTTATTGCTCGTGTTTTGTAAGATTTGGACCACTTTTGTGGTAAAACAAACGAAAACAAATACTTTCGAGCGCTATTTACAATAAGAGGTTCATAATACGGTGTTCATATTTGATTTTGAAAAACAAGGACAACAAACAAAAGTTATTCAGCTTGCATAAAAAATAAATACCTTGGAATATTTTCATGAAAATTCAACTACTATCTGAATCGAAAAGGTAAAGCCTAAGTTGTCATAATTTTAAGCCGAAATACAAAAGTTCTTGGTTGCCGAAAATTCAATCTAGACCTTGAGCTTGTTCTGAAAAATGCTCCTGTGGCTTGTACGATAACTTGAACTCCATTCTAGTGTGAAAAGACTGACTTGGACTTGTGTCGTAAAGAGCGGGACTCTAGAAAATTGAGACAATTGAACGTTGTTTGAATGAAATATTGGTTCCAAAAGAAAATTTCGCAGTAAAGTATGTTCATCTTTCGAAGCAATGTACGTACGCCATCAGCAATTCACAGTTTTTCTAAATAGTTATATCGTCACTTCTCTACAAAATTTAGCGAATTAGCGATAAGCGTTTCGAATGCCAAAATTCTAGCGACGCTAACAGTTTCGCTAACCAGCTCAAAAATTAGCGAAACCGCTAAACCGCTAACTGAATATTAGCGTCGCTAATTAACGATTAGCGAATTAGCGGAATGGTGCCCACCACTGGATATACACTATAACTAGCATCGAATACATTATATTTTATTAGGGTGGTTCATTTATTCGGCATAGGGTGGTTCATAATATTGTGAAAAATGAGTATAAAATAAAAAAAAAACTTCGGTTAGTTTGATTGGTGTGACGTCTTCGACAAAGTTGTAGATAATAATTCTGTCTTTCCAAAATTATTACACTCGAAAATTTTTCATTCAAAAGTTAGAAGAAAGATTAAAAATTAATTATTCAAAAGGGCTCATTTTCTAAAAACTTGATTTTTTTCATAAAACCTACGAAAGATTACCAAAACAATGAAACCAGTCCGATCATATAGAAATCAAGAAAAATCAATTATCATTTTTTGAAAAAAAAAAATCGAAAAAAAAAAATATTTTCAATTATTTTTTTTTAAAGGCATATTTTTTTTGAAAGGACAAAATATTATCTACAACTTTGCCGAAGACACTATGCCGTTTCGACTGTAGACATATTTTTAATTTTCAATAGAGCACTCTATGAGGAATCAAGAATATTTCTACAGTCAAAACGGTTTATTTGATTGGCATAGTGTATCTGGCAAAGTTGTAAATAATAACTTCGTTCCTCCAAAAAAATGTACCCTGTGAAAAAAAAAATAAATTTAAAAAATATAATTTTTTTTTCTGATTTCTCCATGGCCGGTTTCGTTGTTCAGGAAAACTTTCGTAGTTTTTATAAAAAAAAACAGTTTTTTTAAATGGGCTGTTCTCGATAACTAATTTACAACTTTCCTTTATTTTTTTTTTAAATTAGTGATTTGTTTTTAGAGTGTATATTATTTTTGAAAAACAAAACTATTATCTACAACTTTGCCGAAGATGTCACACCGCTCAAACGAACCGAGTTGGCTCTAAAAAATTTTGTAGTCATCAACACCTATCCAAAATAGCTTTTTCCAATAGCTTTTCAAAAATGAGTTGTGTTTCAATAAATAAAACCAATAGCACAAAATGGCATCTTTTGCCTATAAAAACGTCTATGCAAAGTTTCAGCCAATGGGCACGTTCACGTTCTGATGATGTTTACTTGACAGAAAATGTATGGTCGAACTGTCAAAACGACGCAAACCCAGAAACAACGAGTCAATTGTGTTGCGTATCTGATTGAGATCCCTATACTCTCATTACTGTCCAACGAAGCCAACGAATTTAGTGCAAAATTTTGTAATAACACCTCTAATTGTGGTTTCATATTGTGCATAATGTGTGCTTTGGTACTCTCATGTTCGGATTTTTCCATATACCACGTGGATAGCTTTGGAGGGGGGGGGGGGGGGGTTGTGCAATTTCCACGGCCCCTACAAAAAAAAAAGAATTTATATGGTCATTTGTCCACGGGGGGAAGGGAGGGGTCAAAATCGTTAAAAATCTGTCCACGTGGTATGTGGATGGCCCCAAAATAAAAATGTATGCGTAAGGGTTGTAAAGATGTCAAAAATAGAAATAAAAATGGTAGAAATCAAGTAAACAAATAATTGAACAACCAGAAAATAATAAACCGAGCAGAGAGAGCACAAATACATGTAAATTCCAAAAATATCATCAACGAGCCCACAATAGAAAATTACAAGAAATACTGTTCCCAGAAACTATCAGTTTTGGAAAAAAGATAGTGTTTCGATATGTTCATTTTCATTAACCGTAGACCTACTTTGGAAAATTCGATAAATCCCTAAATTGAAAGATAATGTTATTTATAGCATTTTTGTAAAATATTTCAACTTTCTAAAAAATTGTTTTCAGGTTGCCAAACGTGATTTATGAAAAAATGTCTTTTTTAAGCTACAAACCCACTCTTTTGCACTTTTTTCAAATCTGTTCGATTCCTAAATTTTCTATATATATTTTTTTTATTTTTGTGGTTTGGTTCAGCATCGCATTCAAATTTTTTGACTCGCAGAGCCCATTAAACATCACAAAAAAAAATAATTTTTCTAACAATTTTTGGATAAAACCCTCCAAAACACAAATAAAAAAGAATTTGATCTAGAACTGAAATTTTCATTGCAAAGCGGGATTTACGACGAAAATTTGCATGAAAAAAGACACTTGATAACTTATCGAGGACCTGAGAGTATTGACATTTTTATATGTGATGGAAAACTATGCATTTTGACAAATATGTTGAATAACTGTTTTATTTTGGGAGATAACAAATAACAATGTTCAGAAAATAAATGCGTTTTTGGATGGCTGATAACTTAGTAGAAGGTTTAAAAATTCGTAAAAATCTGCGAAAAATGGTAGAAGGAAAATTGTGATTTTTAGTGCCTTCTAAAAGTAAACTCAATATTGAGGTAAAAGATAGAAACATGATGTCTTCGGTAAAGTTTCTAGTTTTAAGATAACATAAAACTTTGTCGAAGACACCTTGCGTCTGTCTTATTCTGATCGAAAAGTAAATTTTTTATCTCACTCATTGGTGGATTGATCACCCATCTTTTTATTTACATTAAAAGATGCATTTTTGAAAATCCTGAAACATCTCCAAACATACCCTATGGCTATAGACAACATTTGAATCACCATTTAGGAAATTATACGCACAAATAGCAAAATAAAACACTGTGCAATGGAGATATTGAGCTTTAGTGGCATTTTTGACAAAATGCATAGTTTTTTATCACATGTAAAAACGCCAATATCTCAGCCCCCCGATAACATATCAAGGATCTTTTTTCATGCGAATTTTCGTCTTGAATCCCGCTTTGCAGAAAAGTTTCAGTTCTATTAGAAAAATTTTTTGGGGGTTTTATCTGAAAGTTATGAGAAAAATTCACTTTTTTGTGATGTTCAATGGGCTCTGTGAGTCAAATAATTGAATGCGATGCTGAACCAAACCATGCAAAATATTCAAAAACAACCCCACAAAAATAAAAAAATATATGGAAAAATGTAGGAATCGAACAGATTTGAAAAAAGTGCAAGAGAGTGATTTTGTAGCTTGGAAAAGTAATTTTTTCATAAATCACGTTTGGGCAACCTGAAAACGATTTTCTAGAAAGTCGAAATGTTCTATAAAAATGCTATAAATAACATTATCTTCCAATTTAGGGCTGAGCACCTTGACTTTTACAATATCGGTTTTTTTTTGGGACTGCCTATTACCCATGGAAAAACCGAGAAAAATGGGAAACTCTTTTCATTTGAATAGAGTTTTTCGTTAATCTCCATATTCTTCACTTTCTATTGCGACTTTTCATAATCATAATTCATAATTCATTCATAATTCATAATTCATAATCATTACCATCTGGAAAATATTTGTTTGTTTGAAATAATGTTCCACATAAAAAAATCACATAAACTATGTAATCTCATTCCCATCAAAATCGCGTTTAAATATGACGGCTCGAAAGGGACTCATTCTGACCGAAAAGTCCGCCAATATCACCATGGTAGTGTAAAATAGCTGAAAGTGTTCTTTTCGATGCCTTAACGTTCAAGCAACAAAGTAACGAGAAATCAGCAAAAAATATAGTTCATCGTGAATTTTGGCAAACAGTTTATAATCAATGTTGAAAAAAAAAAACTATCTACAAAAATCTCTGTTTCAGCGCAATATGATCAAATATTCAATTTGCGCAAAATGTGTTTCTGTGAATTCCCGCATATTGATTTCCGAAAAAACTTAGTAATCTAAGCTAAAGTCTTTACCAAAATATTAATAAAAAACCACTTGTCATTTTTTATAAATTTTTTGAGCATTTTCGGACTGCTCCTACGCTCATACGAAGTGTTACACTACGTGAGGACACCATGCGAAATTACATTACGTAGGGGTGAAGTGGTATTGAGAATTGCCTAATTCCGCATTACTTAATATATAAGTGTTCCGTTATCGGCGGTATTTCTATAACCAGTAAAAAAAGTCCTGCATACACAATCACTATCGGCGCGGTAAAAAATTCCAAATCATCGGTGGCTGCGGCATGCGTAAAAGTGTCGGCAGAGGCGGCGTGGTGGTGTACAGGACTAGGACTGCCTTAATTTAAAAATGTTCTAATACCTTTTTAGTGTTAAGTTACGTATATTTTCGTATTATTGGAGTTGAGAAACGAAATGCTAAATATCTTGCAAATTTATGCTTCTTTGATGAATATTATAGCACATAAAACCTCGAGAAAAATTTCTTCGGGTTTTTTTTATTTGTGGACTAATCACTGCGACCAGAGTTTAGCTCTATTGTGATATTGACCAGGTGTTTTCTATACTCTGCACTTCATATTATTAGCAGTAGCACTATTGAAGTAAGTGATACGCTTATCATTCATATCGGTGCATAGTTAGTAGTTACTGCTCTACTATACCGAGCCTCTGTTCATCCTAACAATATATCAATTACAATTCCCTGGAGAGAACTTTTATGTTACTCACACCAGTTTTATTATAATAGGAACTTATTTTTGTTAGGAGGAGAGTCAACAGGGGTACTGTAGAATCCATATTGAAGGAAGGGTACGTGGTGGGGAGCCTGAGAACAAACCCATGCTAAAAGTCCTTTGACAACAAAGTGGCCTGATTCTACTAAGATTCGAACCCACGACCACCCGCTTTTCATAGCGGACTCTGTAACCTTGCGACTACGGAGCTCCCTAATAATTATTTTTTTCGGGATGCTCTTCACAAATAATGCAAATCGCGCATCTTTGTATGAAAACTTTTTGTTTTTTTGTGCGTTTTGGTACACAAATTTGCAGAAAATATTGCTACTAAAACGGGTCAATGAATTTTTCAGATTCGCAAATTTTGAACAGGAAGGTTTTTTAATTCCTTATTTCGAATTATGAATCGATTTAAAATGTATCGGAATAAAGTCGTAAATATGGATCGATAACGAATCTGCCAACAATTAAGAAACATAATTTTTAATTCTCTTTTAATGTAAACCGCATTGGCACTTTTTAAAAATTATTTACCTCTTTACCTCTAATTATTTACCTCTTTCCAACATGGAATCATGCTAAAAGTTATTATTATTCGAAGTATGATATTTTAAGTTTGAAGATAAAGAATTAAAGTTGAAAAAAATAGTTTAGTAATTAATTTAATTTTTTTTCGAAATTGAACACATTTGAATATAAAAATTCTATAACCGTAGAAATTCTTTAATTTATATGCCTATTCAAATTAGATAATGTTAATACAGTATATACCTTTCGTAGCCTTAATAACGGGTCCCGGTTCTACTATGTATGAGAACACACAGCTGGCCAAAAAGCACACCAAAATCAAAACAAACTTAATCTTCATCTTTTAGTCAGAATCCTCGAAAACCACACAAACACTTGTCGCGGGGATCACTAAGCAAGACCAATCGAGCTCATTGGCTGCCAGTATAAGCGCGCTTAATTATTCGTTGACCTATTATCACCTCGACCGGTCGAGAAGGTATGTAGCGGCTAGCCTCGGAAGCGCATCAATAAATAATAATGTAAGTCAGCAGCACACCGCCACCGTATTCCCGTCTTTTCCTTCGGTACAATCCAGCACACACCCCGTCGGGAAGACGCTCTCGCCTTCTCGTATTGTCCGGTCGTTCCTCCCTGATTACACTTCTTAGGAGAAGCTTCGTGCGCATCCAAGAAACCTCCGAAAGGGACTGAGCTGAAAGCGAATCGAAATTCTTTGATGCTTGCAACGATCGCGGGAACTACCGACAGATCGCGATCGATGCTCTTTCGGCCTTCACTGTACTATAAATTTTATCCTATCAACACGAGCGGGAAGACGGGTGCGATGTTCTCGATGTGATCAACGAGCCGAGCCAAGTTTCAATTAATTCCGAAAGCGTCGAACGATCCCGAACGCAACGTTGAAGGTGGCCTAAAAATATAGACTCAACGTCGCATATAAACGATTCCAAAAAAGTTTTTTTTTATAAAAAAAATGACGAAGTGGTAAAAAAGTTTAAAGTTAGTGGCTTTCGTTACGCCCTTTTACTATGTTACTCTCGAATTTAGATTTTTTTACACTTGACAAATTACCACCAGTGGAGGCTACGGTACATGTACATATTCAGAACCAATCTATTTAAACTTGTTGAAATTTTACCATTGAGCAAAACACTACCCAGCTTCTTATTGAAGAACGCCTACTAGCAATCGTTTCCCAGCACAACTAGAGCTAGTGTTTTACCGTTCTCATTAAAAATAATACTATAACTTTATTTAAAAAAAAAAAGGGATTTTGGATTTGAACTTTGACTCTTTAAATGCTATACAGCTGCGGCTTTAAAACTGCTTTCTAACCTATATTTTTTGGTTGACAATAGACATATATTCACTGCTAGGTGAATTGAAGTTAATGCTTTTAAGTCCAACACTCGGTTCCAGTCGTTGCTGGCTTATCGCAATCGGCTGGTGATTCCCTCTCTTATTATGTAAACATTATTTGAAGGTTTGTTTTCGAGTTGTTACACTTGACGCCTGTATTTTTCATGTCATTGAATCGCTGAAACAATGGTGTACACAATTAGGCGCTATGTGTGTTATCAGAAACATTGATGAGTTGACAACTGTCGCGTCAATATACGTGAAAGCTACCAATAAAAATAGATCTTATTTCGTCGCTTGTCACAATATCAATTTTACTTCAGAGTAATCTTCGTACTACCGTGAAACCAAAATCAAAATCAATATCAAAACAATTTCGAGTTTTAACATGTGTAAAGCCAGTGTTGTAATATTGCTTTGACTCGAGCAAACCCGCACTAGAGATTGCAAGAGCTCATCATTTACACCTGTCGAGTACCGAAAACTCGAAGCTTCACCCAATTACGACATGAAGTATTAACAAGTTTGAATCTTATCAAGTACTCACTTGAACGGAATCTGCTATACAGATCAGTGGCGAAGAAAAGTTTAGTTAGAGTTTACCTACTCTTGCATGGATTGCGAAGGTTATAAATTTTCCGGCCCAGGCAGGCTGCAACATGTTGTAATGGGCAAACTTCCCTAACAAGTACGGGCCAAAGTTTATTTGATGAGGGTAACTTTGTAAAATCTGATATGTGAATAGCAGAGAAAGTTGATACTTTCCATGGCTTTTCTCTAGTCGGATTGGTTACGGTGTAGCGTTAGAAAGATCGCAATTGCCAATATATTAGCTTTAATCGGAAGATACTTTGCCATCTGTGTGGTAATAATACTTTGCAATCCTGCACTTGACAGCAACGAGAAGCCACTGCTCGATTAGGAACAGTTAGGATAGAAACATAGGTTTTGGTCTTATAAGCTATTTTGGTCATATTAATATTTGACTGGTAATTGAAAAAATAAATAGTCAGTTAGGAACTATTTCTAAACTTATCTGAACATCGATTGTATAAAGCATCAAAGCCCTACTCCCTACTGTGTGATGTATTACACACAATAAATACATAGAAATTATATTTTTACATGAATCTTATGGTTGCTTTCAAATTCAAATACAGTAAGGTCGCTTTTTACGCGGGTTGCTTTCCTCCATTACTCAAAAACGGTACAAGATATCGACCTCATTTCAATCACGTTTTCCGTTTTAGGCCACGAGTGATCATATATCAGTTTTCAAAAAAAATTACAAATTTTGGTGTAGATACTCAAAATTTAAAATATTAATTTTTGGTCTCTATATTGGCGACTATCATATTCAAACGAGGTTTTAACGTTTTAGGACGGTTTTCTTTGTTATATTTGCAACTCAAAAAAGTCACTTTTACCGCGGGCCCATACAAATTTGGAACGCAACCCCCGCGTGAAAAACAACCTTAGTGTATCTCAAAAACACACCATTTAAAATTTCAGGAAATAGAGATTTCTTATGGAAATTTTAGATAAAGGATCATGGTGGCTAATAAGGTCGTAACGAATTTTATTTTTATTCTATGTCACCTCTTTTCAAAAATCTTGAAAATTGGAAGGGGGAGAAAAAATAGTTCAAGCCGTTTTGTTACGCTTCATTTAGCGACAAACAAGTCCAGTGACAGCGAGAGTGACGTCGAAAGACATGCGAAATGAATAATAATAATTATAAAGTGTTATTTTTCAACATTTTTGCCTTTCTCCAAGAAAGGTATAGCAATCACTGGCAAAACCGAAAGTATAAAAGTGCTCCAAAGAGCCGAATGGCATATATCACTCGACTCAGATCGAGCATTTTCTGTATGTGTGTGTGTATGTGTGTGTCTGTGTGTGTATGTGTGTGTGTGTGTGTATGTGCAACTTTTTATTCTCACTCACTTTTCTTAGAGATGGCTGGACCGATTTTCATGAAATTAATTGCAAATGAAAGATTTTGTTTTTAGTTTAAGTTTAAAGATTATGTATCAAAATGTAAAAATCATGAAACATCATTATCTCAGAAACTACGAAACCGATTTGAACAAAATTGGTTTCAAATGAACGGGCTACCTAAGATACCCTTAACTTTTGAGTTTTATATGGATTGAACTTGTGCTTCAAAAGTTATGAAAAGAAACGTCTTCTGAAGACTGTTTAATCTCACTCATGTATCCCAGAGATTGCTGAACCGATTTTCATAAAATCAGTGTCAAATGGAAGGTCCAGTTGCCCCATAAGACCTTATTGATTTGTTTTGCAATCGGACTTTTACTTTGCCTGTTATGTTTAAAAATGTGAAATCCAGCAATGAAAAGGAACAAATTCCGAAGACTACTTGAACTCACTCACTTTTCTCAGAGATGACTGAACCAATTTCCACAAAATTAGTGTAGAATGAAAATTCTAGCTGCCTCATAACACCTGATTGAATTTTACTGTAATCGGACTGTAACTTCGCCTGTAATGTATCGGAATGTGAAAATCACGAAACTTCATTATCTCAGAAACTACGCAACCGATTTGATCAATATTATTATCGGATGAGCGGGCTAGTTAAGGGTTAACTGATGAATTATGATTGAACACGTGGTTTCAAAGTTTGGCTGCTCTAAACGTTCCCATGTCATTTGATTATATTCGGACTTAAGCAACCGTTATGTATTAAATTGTAAAAACAACGAAAGTTCATTATCTCAAAGATTACACGACTTATTTGAACATAATTAGTGTCTGACGAACAAGTTATCTCATAGTTAACTTACAAATAACAAAATCCATAACAATTTTAATGTGGTTCAGAAGTTATGGAAAGAACAGAATGACTATTTAAAACTATACCTGCTTTGATCAATATATGCGGCCTCAACATAATTTCAATGTGTTATCGTATTATTTGAACGTTCACCGGGAATCGCTTGTGATTAAATTGTTCGAAATTAAGAGCCATTTCTTTTATTTCGCTATTTCTTAAGCGCTAACATTACGTCCAATTTCATATTCTATGCTTCAATTACAACATCAATATTTTAGAACCTAAAGAGTGAATATACCTTTATTGGATTAAAGCATTCATGTAAATCTGTTTTTACAAATAATAAGTTTTAGTGAGAAAGGCTGGGTCTGGCCGCTAGGTGGATTAATTTAGGTTTTTGTGCCGGTTACAAACGTCCTAACCTGCATACAAACTTCTATCAAATAAATATGCTATCATTGCTTAACTTTAGCTCCATAAAGATTGTACCTCATTTTAGAACTGATTATCATCTTTTGCTTGCGCAGTTCAAACAAATAATGAAATGGCTTCCCACCAAATACCTTTTCTTCAATCTGAATTCTACAGTACCTCTGTTGACTCTCCTTCTAACAAAATTAAGTCCCTGTTATAATAAAACTGGTGTGAGTAACGTATGAAAGTTCTCTCCAGGGAATTGTAATTTGGCGATATTGTTAGGAGGGACAGAGGCTCGGTATAGTAGAGTAGTAATCTTGAAACGAAAAGGTAAAACTTACACACAAACCAGATATGAATGATAAGCGTATCACTTACTTCAATAATATGAAGTGCGGAGTACAGAAAACACCTGGGCAATATCACAATAGATCTAAGCTCTGGTCGCAGTGATGAGTCCACACAGGAGAAAAAAAATCTTAACTATAGCGAGATTATACTGTCAAATAGCTACACTGGAAAAAAAAATCACGCGCGCACACTAAATGCTCTTTACACATGAATACCAATAAACCTACCCAAGCATTTTAACAGGTCAACCCATATCGATTTTTAATAGAATCCACGGTATTTTGACGTGTTTTGACATTTGACGAGTTTTAACATTGAAATCTGAGTGTAAAAAGATTGGTTTTGGTATGCAAAACATGGCAAACCGAAGTGTGAGACACTTGATTTTGTGCTGTGAAGTGAAACGCAAGTGTATTCCATTCAGATATGAAATGTTTATAAGTGGAATCCACTTGGCAGTCGTGTGTCGATTTTTTATAGTGTATAACGCCATGACGAAATAGTTCATAGCCTACTACATACTCTGTAATGACGAAACGCTTCATACGATCAACTTTGAAATAGAAGCGATTGCTACCCTATGAAGATTGTTCCCTGATGGGCAAAATGATCTTATTAAACTATCCAGTTGAAAAAAGGTTTAACTTGCTGGTCCGTTACTCTATATTTCTGAAAGTTCAAAAGATAAAAACTTAGTTTCTTCATCAAAGTCCAATAAAACTTTACGATCTACGAGTTTGTTGAAAACCTCGAAGTTAGCGTAAGAGAAAAACATCGCACCACTATCTTTGCGGCGTGAACAAAATTAAGCATCTATATTAAAACCTTAACCAGGGGAAAATGTACCGAGCGATGACATTTTTTTGATGACAGCCGAGAGCGTCCCTCTATGACAGTGTTGGTATTGGCAAAATAAAGACAGCCGGTAGATAAAATATATTGCGATTATAACGTTGCCATCTAGTTTCCCATACATGAATGTTTTTTTTGCTGTTCACCTTATTCCCATGTCGAAGGGAACATGTATGGTTGTACATAACATTCGGTATGCGATACACACATCCTTCAGTACACAGCAGCTCTATTGCGGAGTTTACTTTTCTTTGCACGAAGGCTGTCGCTGAGTTGCCGAGCAGTCCTTACGCTTCTTCTTCCCACAGCCTTTTTCAACAGCCGTTACTCGACGAAGATTTCCAGCGATGTCATTTTGTATGATTATTTCTCGCACAGTACAATCCAGTTTTATTGTTCTTTGATTAAATTGACATAGTTTTGCGACTAGAATACATTCAAAACTATTAGAAAATATTACAGTGGCACATTTCGGGACATTTTATGTCGAATCAATTGTTGTTGTTCTTGAATTCGCTGGAAAATGCTTGTCAGACGAGCGACTCGTCGCTTCCGATTTTTCTCTGCATGCACAAGACGTTCTCAATGTGACTACCGGACTGCCAGCGCAAATAGGTTTCACGAACCAGCAGTAACAAGACAAATATCCCCGAAAGACAGAATAAAAACGACTGTACCATTGTAATTGTAATTGTAGCCTCCCCAGCTGGTCTCGAGGTACGATGCTGGCCTAACAAGCCAGCCGTCGTAGGTTCGAGTCTTGACTCGGGAGAGACTGTTAGTGTCAGTAGGATCGTAGCGCTAGCCCCGCAATTGTCCTGCACACTTAACAGTTGGCTGCGAAGTCTGTCTATGGTAAACAGAAGGTCAAGTTCCGAATCGGAATGTAGCACCAAGGCTTTGCTTTGCTTTGCTACCATTGTAATGCCTGACCTTAACTATCACAAGAAACCGTGAAGTAGGCCTTGTATAATGTTCCCAGCTAGATTTTATTTCTGACTCAATGTGCAATGAAAACAATGATAGGAAAAAAAATTTGGACTTGTTTTAAGGTTCTCTTACTCAACAACAAACAACCTCAGAGAAAAATCCGAGTATGTGTATGTAACATCTCTCCCTCTGTCCTCTTTATGTCAGTATTTTTTGTTTTGTTTATACAGTTTTTTACCCTGTCCTGTTCAAAATGGAGTCGAAACAAGAAGCATCGCGCAAGCGTATTGTACAGTTTTATGAACGGCACAAAAATCCCTGCAAAAAGTTCACGATAAACCATTTCATAAGGTAAAATCTTCCAATTTAGATTGTGTTTAATATCTTGCAAACCTCGACAGTCATTCGAAAGGAAGCTAGGGGAAGACCGGCCAAAGTAATGGACAAAGAAGAACTACGTTCTTCTTGTCAAAATAATTGTTCAAGCTCAATGGTTTGTTTATCAACCAAGATATGTACTGGATCGAATGTATTTTATATAAACGTTTTTGAACAAGCACTTGATCCCAAAATACGCAACCCAAAGAATTTGAAATCGAAGATTATTCTTTGGGATTTTAACCAAAATAACTGGAGAGCAACGAACTACAAACAGTTGATTGTTAGAATCCTGAGTTGCATTCGAAAAGTCGACGTGATGGCCGTACACCGGTCTTGTTCTGACATCATGATAAAGCTCCATCGGAAAGCCGATTAGGGTAACGGAGTTTTTTGGCACGCTTTAGGACGTGGAAAAAAAAAACGATTTTTTTCACATAAATACCTGTTGTAAGATATACATTTAAAAAATTGATAAAACTAAAGAAACTACTCATGCAGGATCAATCATGGTACCCATGAGTCAGCAAAAAAAAAAATGACAGCTCTATCAGTCGGTTAGAGTTCCGTGATGGCGAATACAGTGAAGCCACTCCGTTCAGAAGTGTGAGCGTTCAAAGACCGGTACCCCGCGCCGCGTTGAAAACGGACAATGTGCGGCACTTTGTGGACACCGGATACATCCGTTCCGACATCCTCAGAATCTTCACACTATTGAATAACAATCAGAACATCGAAAGAAAGTCCGGTTCCGGACGGCCGACTACTCTGAGGATCAAGGAGCTCCAGAGGATGCTGAAGAGGAAGACCTAGGGAAAAGTGGCTACACAGCTGAGTGCTACGATGAGCCCCCTCACTGTGATGTAGCAGAGGACAACGACGAAGTGGCAGTAGATCTCGGTGGGCGCGCAGATAACAACAGAATCCAGGAGGTTAAAGGGGAGATTGGCTAGCTGAGAAACAATAGCTGGAGCTGACCAACTTCCCAGCGAGCTGGTGAAAAACGGTGATAAAGGGCGACAAATTGGATTGTTGCAACTACCATGTAATCACGGTGTTGGGTGCCACCTACAAGGTACTCTTTCAAATTCTATGCCGTCAACTATCACCGTTTTCGAGGTACAAACAACCCTTGAGAAGATGACGACGACATCAGACTGAAGGCCGGACGAATTAGACTGGCCATAAACACTTCGAAGACTGAGTACCCGGACGAACACATACGATTCGCATAGATTCTTTAGGATTCCTCACATTGGATTCGTGAGCGTCCTTGAAAAGAATTCCTGAAAAAAGAATCCTCAGGAATGCCCTGTATATGGCTCTAGGATTCTTGAATAAGAATCGTGAGTGGGAATCCTCCAGATCGTGTTTGCGATTCCTTTCACGATTCCGTCAACGTGTTGATCGGTATCCTGGGGATTCTTACTCAGGATTCTCTGCGTGTTAGTAAGGGTACATGAGAGAAAGAGGTTTCAGAGGAAACAATATCAACCTCCCACCACAAATTCAGCTTAGTAGTGATGAAATCGGGGTGGTAGACGAATTCATGTACCCGGGCTCACTGGTGACTGCTGACAACGATACCAGCAGAGAAATTCGTCGACACCTTATGACAGGAGAACGTGCCTACTTTGGACTCCGGAGTACGCTCCGCTCGAACAAAATTTGCTGCCGCACGAAGTTGACCATCTACAAAACACTGATCAGATCGGTAGTCCTTTACGGCCACGAAACTTGGGCCATGCTCGTGGAGGACCAACGTTCCCTTTGGGTTTCCGAATGGAAGGTGCTGCGTGGAGTGCAGATGGAAGATGGATCATGGTGGAGGCGGATGAACCACGAGTTGCATCAGTTGCTGGAAGAACCACTCATCGTTCTAACGGTGAAAAAAGGGAGCCTACGGTGAGTTATGCATGTCGTAAGGATGTCGAACGACAGCCCGGTGAAAATGGTTCTCGACAACGACCCAACTGGAACGAGGCGTAGCGAGCAAGGTGGCTCGATCAAGTGAGGCCTCCGCAGATGACAAGCTGCAGCCATGGACCGAATTGAACGGACACAACATCCTTGCAAGGGTTTTAGCAACCATATATATATTTTTCTCAGCGTCCTGTTGTAATGTTTACTGGCATGATACACCTGCCAGCCTTTTCTAATTTAATTCGCTGAATTGTACTGTGGTTCATCGTTAACTTTTTCGGCAAATCATGGCCGGAGATCCCAGGATTGTTGTGGGTTGCACGATTCACCTTTGTT
Source organism: Wyeomyia smithii (assembly GCF_029784165.1). Classification (NCBI taxonomy): domain Eukaryota; kingdom Metazoa; phylum Arthropoda; class Insecta; order Diptera; family Culicidae; genus Wyeomyia; species Wyeomyia smithii. The sequence continues at coordinate 107,202,234 of NC_073696.1, forward strand.
CGTAGATTCCGGTTATTTGTTCCACCCCTTTGCACCTGATTTGTTTTGTTCGATCCGGATCCGATCGGAAATGTTGGAGTACGGTATTTACACTCAATTTTGGAAATTTCAGCAATTTCGTGATCTTTTCCTTTGACAGCGAACGTGAATAAACACATCATCTGAATCAAAACGCCGCCTATAGTTTCTTGATGTATTTGGATGATCTGGTATCTCGTCGATTGCCTGTATTTCAATGTTATTTCAGGAATGGTTTTTCCAAAAAAGATAGTGCTGCATATTAGAAAGAAATTGACATAGCACGGTTGCTCAAAATATTTTGAGATGTCACCAAGAATAAAATGTAACTATAACATGTGTCAAGAAACAAAATTAGAATGTAACTTCATACATATAAAGAAATCATATCAGAGTGATTCTAAGCTTCCAACTTTATAAATACTAACATTTGGGTTATTTTCAAAAAAAGTTTTGTTTATTTAAGCACTTGAGATAATGAAACTTGTAAGGCTGTTTCAACCATATTTGGTTATAATATGTCTGTGTAGTGAGTTTTGTAAACAAACCAAAAAATGGAACTCCTTATTTTGACAATATATATGATTTACCTTCGCAGCAATTCAGCTCAACCGGTTCAACACTGCAATGACTTGTGAGTCAAACTACACTTACCAGCTCGTTACAGCACACAAATTTGATGCGTGCAAAGTTCTGCAATTCAATTCCAACCATAACGCAAACTTTCTGTGATCACAAGTTTATGGTTTTGCGCACGTTTTGAGGCTATAGCAGTTCTTCCGTAAAATTTCACCTATATATGACCAGCAAAAAATGGCACCATCAACCAGTGTTTAGTAAACAATCCAAATAAACAATGAAAGTATTTATTGTCGCAGTTCTTGCAGCAGCATACGTTGCTATAGGTCATGGTGTTCCCTACGGTAATAAAGAAAAATTTTCGGGGTTAGTTTAAACGATGTCAGGACTAAACATAGCTTTTATTATCTTACAGACACCTACTGCAACGGAATAAACGAGGTCTTCTCAACCTGTGGATCGGCCTGTCCGGCAACCTGTGACAACTGGAGACTAGGACCGCAATGGTGCGGTCGTCCCTGCCAACGGGGATGCTTTTGCCGGTCGGGATACGTACGAAATTCGCTCGGGGTATGCATCGAGCGAAGCCAGTGTAGTCGAAGAGCGGTCCAGGTACAGAGAAGCGTTGGTCATTCCGTGAATTATGGTGCGGTGGGTTGGCCTTCCGGTTACTATGGGTATGGATGGTAGAAACCGACGAATGTCATATATGTGATTTGTAATTGAATCTAAACACAGAATAGCTTGAACAGTAAAAATACATATGATTAATCCAAACAAACAATTCTGTACGTTTGAAAAATCTATATTGAGCGTCTTAGTAGAGTGATTTAAGAAATTAAAAGATAGAATCATAAGTTTCCGTTAGACTCTACTAGAGTTTTCTAGTAGAGTCTAACGGAAACTTATGATTTTTTCTTCTGAACGTACGTATTTTTATTGACACCAACAGTTTCGAGGGCATTGCTGGTTAAATTAATTTCTCAGTTAGTCACGAAGTTTATTACGGGTCTTACACTGTGCATCCCAATAATGCTTATTGGCATTCCGATTTATGTCGTTTTAAGCCGAAAAGCTTATCCACAAATTGGATTGCCACGTAAAAGCGTCGAAAAAGTTTCATTATTCATCTCATTAAGCCGATATTCACGAAAAATTCATGGATTAAACACCAAATTCTCACGAAATTACTAAACAAATAAATACAATTTGCTAACACGCTCTTATTGAATCCCCAGCATTGGAAATTTAATAAACTTAGCTAGATTTATCCTGGTTTTTATAAAACTAACCATTCTTCACAACGCTTCCATATTTATCTCAAAACTTTAATCACTGCTCAATTATTCTTCTCACGACGCCCCCATATTCATCACTCTGTTAATCATGAATAAATCGCACTTTCATGAATGAGCATAACCGCAAACCGTCGTAGAAGGTAACCTAGGTATCCGCTGTAGTAGTTTACGTGCAAAATTGGTAACCTAGGTAACCACTGCAGTGCTGTCGAATTATGTCTATTATGCCGGAATAATTCAACATTTTCAGTATGTTTTTTCATATTACCAGAAACTGATATGCCAACTTTTGATTTTCTTCAACGCAGTAAAAACAGATTAATTAAAGCTTGTTTTTGGAAGCTTGAGGTTAACATTAGAAAGATTGAAGAATTCTTAGGGTAGTGAGTGATTTTGTCCAGTCATTTAAATAAAAAGAGGTCCGCTAATGATGAAAAAAAAAAACTTTAGTTAGCTGCTGAATGAGTCCCGTAGTAGCCATACAGAGCAATGCGCGGATTTTTTCCTGAGGTAGGTGATTAAGCTAAATAAGTTTTCCAAGTGCAAATACTCGACTATAATATCAAATTTAGAGCTTTTAAGTGAGTTTTTTTAAATTCTACTTTATAAGAAATCTAAAGTGAACTAAGAAAAATCCATGCCATGGATTAGTAGATTGGTTTAGTTAGAAAAGATGCGTTTTTTCCTGTGTTCAATTGTGTTTTTATGTTGTATAAGATGTATATATGGGCTGAGATGACTAATGGAACAGTTCCCCTATGTCATTTTCCCTCCATCTGCCAGGTAAACCAGAATCGATTTTAAACTCTACTGTGTGCAATTAAAACCATTGCCTTTATTGCCTTTATTATAGTTTATTGACTAATTGACTATAACAAATAACAAATAACAAATAACAAATAAAAAATAACAAATAACAAATAACAAATAACAAATAACAAATAACAAATAACAAATAACAAATAACAAATAACAAATAACAAATAACAAATAACAAATAACAAATAACAAATAACAAATAACAAATAACAAATAACAAATAACAAATAACAAATAACAAATAACAAATAACAAATAACAAATAACAAATAACAAATAACAAATAACAAATAACAAATAACAAATAACAAATAACAAATAACAAATAACAAATAACAAATAACAAATAACAAATAACAAATAACAAATAACAAATAACAAATAACAAATAACAAATAACAAATAACAAATAACAAATAACAAATAACAAATAACAAATAACAAATAACAAATAACAAATAACAAATTACAAATAACAAATAACAAATAACAAATAACAAATAACAAATAACAAATAACAAATAACAAATAACAAATAACAAATAACAAATAACAAATAACAAATAACAAATAACAAATAACAAATAACAAATAACAAATAACAAATAACAAATAACAAATAACAAATAACAAATAACAAATAACAAATAACAAATAACAAATAACAAATAACAAATAACAAATAACAAATAACAAATAACAAATAACAAATAACAAATAACAAATAACAAATAACAAATAACAAATAACAAATAACAAATAACAAATAACAAATAACAAATAACAAATAACAAATAACAAATAACAAATAACAAATAACAAATAACAAATAACAAATAACAAATAACAAATAACAAATAACAAATAACAAATAACAAATAACAAATAACAAATAACAAATAACAAATAACATATAAAAATAACAAATACCAAACAACAAATAACAAGTAACAAATATTAAATGACAAATCCCAATACTGGGAAAAGCCTGGCATGATACACACAAAAGAAAAATTTTCAACAACATTGTGCTATGGGTTGTCTTGAACTAATCACACTTAATTTATCTCGGCAAACTTGAGCTCGGCAATTTTTTTTAATAATCGCATATCGTTAACCCTTTTCCCGCGGAGAGAAATCAGTTTTTACATCGAAAAATGTAATTTAAACTCTTATTACTCAGCAACCGCATGCATAATTGTCACAAACATATTGCATGTTGAAGATCAATCTGTTCTCTAACTGGCTTAGAATATTTTCATCGTTACAAATTTCATGTATAGTTGTCAAACTGTTATCAAAGTTTATGAGTCAGGTCGTGCCATATGGCATCAACCGCGGGGAATGGGTTAATTGACTGATATGCACACTCTGAATAAATTACATAATTGTTTGTTCACAAACTGGCATGTTTGTTTTATATTTACCACCATAATCTTGTAATATCCTTTTTTCTGCTTTTTAAACAGTTTTGATTGTTGTATCGAGTGAATCAAACGAAACTGATTCCAGAAAAAAAAATTCTAGGACGTTATAAACAAAACAAACAAAATCAGATTTTGCGCAAATATAGCACAACAATTGTAATCTGCCTAAATCTTACATTGTATTAGATTTTCTTGCATCTGTTATTCGTTTATATTAGTTAAAATAATTAAATCAATAAAATTAAACAAACCCTATAATTCATTTGATGAGCCCTTCTAAAAAACATCAATTGAAAAAAATACTTTTCACTTTTAGCAATAATAATGCATATTGGAAGAGTCTCTCTTCTGAATAAATAATATTAAGTGTAATATATTAATTTTAAGTAAAATGTTAAGTGAGTTTTTAAGATATTTTCTTTTGAATTTTATTCGTTCATGGGTCGATAAACGATTTCGCAAAATTTTTGAAACTATATGGTAATAGAAAACACCTGACTTGCAAAATATTATTCAAGTTGTTGATAATAGAAACAGAGCCTAATATTATTTTAGCTGATTCAGTAGATTACTATCTCACTAGTTTTTTTTGTCCCGTTCAATTTATTTGTTACTTCTTTTACGGTGGCGGTGAAATATTTGTTTTTCTCCTGTTGGCAGTATATTAGAATATATATCATTTTAACTATTAATATTTTCATATTCATTTTTAACTATTCATATTGTCTTTTTTCGAGTACAATTCAAGTTACCAGGATTTGCATGAATTAATGTCGCAGAGTCGCAACCAAGTTTGAATAGAAATTATAACAATAGTACAAAAATTGTGTTAGAATGCAGTATTACACAAATCACTCAGAAAGTACAAACGTTTACTAATAACTAAAATATTCGAAATATATGTTTTTTTTTCTGACAATTCGAACATTGTAGATCTTCAAACGTATCCCTTTAAAATGCGACTTTGGCTACTTGTACATCAAGATAGTATTGGACAAATGAATTGATGTATCTACAATTCTGAAATTATCTTTAGTGTCTCGAAACCTAAAACATATGATTTAAAATTAAAATGACAACCGATTTCAAAAAGGATTCAGCAATTGATCTGTACGAACAACGTTCGAATAAGTTTGTACTGTTTGTTCGATCAATTTGCAATACACATTTGAGGCAATTTTATCATGTATGATTACAGTTGCTTGTTTCGATACACTGTTAAGAAATATTCTAACCATTCAAGCAACAGTTTGAACTTTTATCCAAACGTGATCAATCGTTTGTACCAAATGAAAAAAAAAAACTTCTCTTATTCAACCGCAACCCCTCAAACCAATCAACAGCCTACTTTTAAGTATAACAATGCTCTATTCGTTTATTTAACCAATGCCCTTAGAACTGACCAGTTTTTTTTTACGCTAAACCTATGCTATTTTAGTAAACTACCGCTGGCAGGAGATTGTCATATCCGTAGCCATACCCAAGTCCCAACCCGTACAGGCCTGGAGCATATCCGAAGGAATAGCCGACCGCCGGGCGGGAGGCAACTGATTCCTGAATTTCGACCGATGTCCTGCTGCACTGGGCCGGCTCGATGCACAGTCCATGCGAGTTACGTACGAATCCGGACCGGCAGAAGCATCCTCGCTGGCACGAACGGCCACACCACTGCGGACCAAGCCGCCAGTTGTCGCAGGTAGACGGACAGCCGCAGTTGGAAAAGACCTCGTTTATTCCGTTACAGTAGGAACCATCTAAAAAGGGAAAAAAAACGATGTTAGTGGATGTCGCTCAGTTTGTGCTGAAGGATGACTTACAGTAGGGCACTCCGTTGGTCATGGTAGCGCACAGGGCGGCCAGAACTGCAACTAGGGCTAGTTTCATTTTTGAGTGAGTTTTGGTTTAGACTGTTTACTGTACAGTTAGCTAATTGTAATTGATGATGGTTAGATTTTTGTTTTAGTATATATAGCAGTAATTTTGAGGAAGAACTTTTCTTCCTGAAATCGCATAATCGAACGAAAAGCACGTATGTAAAGTGCAAACGTAGAATGCAAGTGTAAAATGCTTTCGGTGCCAGCGTGAGCAACAACGTTGACCCGAACGTGTTTATTTTTCGTTAGACTAAACTGACAGCGGAATAAAGTGCACTTTGTTTCCTTGTCACACGTAATGATGCCGACAATGGTATCGGTTGAATGAAACAGTCTTGAATTGCTTGTTTACGTGATACTAAACATCGAAAAAGAACATTGTATTGTGATATACTGAAATTGAAATAAAATAACAGCATAGCATTATAAGAGTATTGATTCAGTTTTTTTTATAAAGTCAAGTTTGTCAAAATACTATTAAGAATTTGTTACAAAACAAAACCAACCAACCGATTAAAAGGAGCTTTTAAGTCGATTAGATTGAAGGCAGAGCTAAAACAATATCAATAATCACGGCGACTTATTATGGATAGAAAAATCGTCACAACACTTTTGCCGGCATCAGTATTTGTCTAGCAAATGGCAGCTGTCTGTCACTCGATGATTCAATTGACTAAATTAGGTATCAGAAATCCTCAATTTCGCGAGCCAAATCTGAAAGCATTTCCAGGAAAAGCTGCGAATGCGAATCGTCGGCATTGTTGGCTTTCCGTCCGGTCGAGCATCCGCCGGGGCCAGGTGCTCTTTCCGTTGTGGCTGTGGGTCCATTGGTTCCAGCACCTTGCAGCACGGCATCCATTAGACGGGAAACGTGTTCAAGTGTTTGCTGGAAATGAATTCGATTCAAGTAGACAATAATCAGCATAAATTAGCCGCGACAATCTCTCGAACGTAATTACACGCACACTTCATTCGACTATTCTGGCATCATCGTTACAAACAAGAAGGAGGCTCGGTCTAAATGCTGTCATTCAGAAAATTCATTAAGAAAATTTCACCCCCGGTACCTTACAGATTCCCCTTTCTGTTTGGTCTATGTCTTGTTGAATTCAAAGACCTGTATTTTTGGTAGGATTAGTGTTCAAAACAATGCTTCGACGTTCCGCTGGAATATTTATAGTAAGGCTTCTATTGAGATTAATTGATTCGTTGGTTGCCCCCAATAGTGGTAGAATTAACTAGGGTACTTTGCGAAATAGTGAGAAAATGGTGTGGTGAAAAGCTGTTTTAAATCAAAAAGGGTTTATACTGGCAATATAACAGCTTAGCAGCTTACAGAAGTTATTACAGAGTCGGGAACTTGTATGGTTAATTGAAATAATTTGATCAAAAAGCGTTTCCAGCTCAAATCGCGAATCGCTAATACCTTTGCCCTGAGAAGATATGATTGGAATGAACTGTTTTTAATATGTTGAATAACAACTAAGGTTACATTTTCCATCAAACCTCCTTTTTATTGTGTTTTTTGCTTGTATTTAAAAAGATTTTTTTAAATATATTAAATATTAAATCCATTTATCTGATCGAAATTCAAAGTGATGCCAAAATTCTAAATGATTCTAAATGGAATGTTGCTGTTAATTAAATGTATTTTTGTAAATATATTTTATTTGAAAGGAAAAAAAACTAATGATGATAATTAAATAATGCGATTTTTTCAGAAAATTTCTTACGGAAATCTTATTCTCTATAAACATCATAGTCATTCGTCAATGTTGTTATTATCTCTACAGGATGAACAATAGTAAAATCACGGTCTAAATTTGCCGTTTTTTTGTTTAAGGATTAAGGATTAGATTACTGCGTTTACTGATTTAAATTTTTGTACAGTATCTCAAATTACTGTCCGTGTCATATAAGATGACCAATCGAATCTAGTTTGCTGCTTCGATTCGTTCCCAGTCAATCAAAATGTGATTTTCCAAGTCAACTAACTTTCCTGGATTAGCACACCCGCATTCATTCTGCTCATGTACAATGCACTGCAACTACAGAGCAAATGCTCCGAGATTTCGAGCAGCATAAGTCTGCTGAACCTGACCAATATTGCTTAAGTGATACTAACTTGGACAGTGTCTGGTTATAAATCCAGATAACTTTTTTATTGATCTGATATTAGAAAATATAAGTGAGTTAAAACATTGTGTAGCTAATTCGTCTGCCTTTTATTGAAACGTTAATTGAAAAAATTGGTAAATTTGCAGCACATTGCATTTTTTTTTGCTAAAGCTGTGAATTTCAGATGACGTACATAAATTGCTTTGAATCATAGACGTGGTATTGATGTTTCAAAATATTTTTAAAACCAGAACGGTTTATTCGACTATATACAAAACAAATTCACAGAAAAAAGTTTTTTTTACTTTTCTGTTTTTACAGTGTTTATTTTTTGAAAGGAAGAAATTATTATCTACAACTTTGTCGCACACTATACCGCTCCAATGAACCGGTTTTACTCCAAAAATATTATTATCATCAATAGGCACTCGACTCTGCTAAGTTGATTTATATGTTAGCAGAATGTTTTTTGTGCTGAGTGTCTATTCATGATAAAATTTGTTTAGGGTCCAAACGGTTCGTTTTATCGTAATAGTTTTACCAGCGTAGTTGAAGATAATAATTTTGACCTTCAAAAATACATTGTAAACAAATTTTAAGAGTAACAATTTTGTTTTCTTGAAAATTTTATTTTTAATTAATTTTTCAAATACGAGCAAACACTAATAGTTACAGCTTACAAAGTGTAGTTTTCGTGAAAAATTCAGATTTTGAAAAAATAATGAGATCTAGTTTATAATCATTTCGTAATAATCACTTTTTGGAAGCCAAAAGATTGAATGAACAAATCAGAAGTATTTTAGCAAACACATTATTCAATGTATTGTATCTCAGAAATCTTTTGTAGACTTACGGAAGATCAAATTTTGATAATCACATGAATTTCACACTATTGTTGTTTATGAGAAGGCAAAAGGGAACTGGTGGACCCGTAAGCTGAGTTTTTTGCGAGCTCTCCGGGGTAGAAAGAATTTCCCTCTAGAGCGCGGCATGCAATTGAAAAGAAATTTCTTTTCCTATCTTAATTCTATGTGAAATTCAGGTACTGAATCAGGCAATGAAATTTCTTTTTCTGAACGGTACGCAGCTAAAAAGATATCAGAAACCGAAAGTGACAATCAATTTCTCTTGGCGTAGATGTCTATATAAGCTGTTTGTGTTTTGATAATACGGATTTCATTATCCGTGTCTAATTTTTGTTTCATCAATTACCCATTATGCAGTCTTCGTGCTTTCATTAATACTGTGTTTTCATTTATTATTTCTTCTATTTTTCTTTTTTATACCCTTATTATTGGTTACAATTTCTTTTTTGCTCTTCTCTCCGCTGTTCCTTTTTCACACTCTTTTCTATCTGTTTCCTTTTCAATTTTTGTTTTTCTTCATGCTTTTGTTTTTTTATTTTAAGTTTTATGTTTTTTGTTCACGGTTCTCTGTTTTCTGCCGATTGTTCCTGTTTTTTTTGCCTTTCTCCTAGAAAGGTATAGCAATCACTGGAAAAACCAAAGGTATAAAAGTGCTCCAAAGGGTCGAATCTCGTATAACAATCGACTTAGTTTGACGAGCTGAGCATTTTCTGTATGTGTGTGTGTGCGTATGTGTGTGTATGTGTGTGTGTGTAACGCTCTCTCAATCTCACTCGATTTTCTCAGAGATGGCTGGACCGATCTTCATGAGATTAATTGCAAATGAAAGGTCTAGTTGCCCCATAAGACCCTATTGAATTTCATTGGAATCGGATTTTTAGTTTAGAGGTTATGTTTAAAAATGTGAAAGTTAGTTTAGAGGTTATGTTAAAAAACGAAACATCATTATCTCAGAAACTACTCAACCGATTTTAACAAAATTAGTTTTAAATGAACGAGCTACTTAAAAAACCCTTAACTTTTGAGTTTCATGAAGATTGAACGTGTGGTTCAGAAGTTATTCAAAGAAACGTGTTCTGGAAAGTGTTTAATCTCACTCATGTTTCTCAGAAATGGCTGAACTGATTTCCACCAAATCAGTGTCAAATGAAAGGTCTAGCTGCCTCATAACACCCTATTGAATGTCAATGTAATCGGTCTCTTACTTTGTCTGTAATGTATCAAAATATGAAAATCACGAAACTTCATTATCTCCGAAAGTACACAACCGATTTGAACAATATCGGTATCAAATGAACGGGTTAGTTGAAGGTTAATTGATGAATTTTATAGTGATTAAACACGTGGTTCAAAAATTGTGAAAAGAAACATGTTCCGGTGACTTTTCAAATTCACTCGTTCTCCCAAAAATGGCTGGACTAACTTCAACAATCTTAGTGTCAAATGAAAAGTTTGGCTTTCCTATAGGTTCCCATTTTATTCGACTATAATCGTATTTTTATTCCAACCGTTATGTATTAAATTATAAAAACAACGAAAGTCTATTATCTCAAAGATCACACGACTTATTTGAACATATCTAGTGTCATTTGAACGGGTTGTCTCTCAAACTCACAAGTAAGAAATTTCATAGTAATTTGATATGTGGTTCGAAAGTTATGAAAAGAAACGAAATTCAAAGACTTTTTAAAATTGTAGCTGCTTTGATCAAAACATACGGCCTCAATAAAATTTAAACTTGGTATTGTGCTATTCGTACGTTCCCGGTATTGCTCGTGATTGAGATGTACGAAACTCAAATTCATTTCTATTATTTCGCTATTTCTTCAGCACGAATATTTTACTCCTATCTATTAATTTTTTAACTTTTTGCCTTTCTCCTAGAAAGGTATAGCAATCACTTGCAAAACCGAAGATATGAAAGTGCTCCAAAGGGCCGAATGGCATATATCGCTCGACTCAGTTAGACGAGCTGAGCATTTTCTGTATGTGTGTGTGTATGTGCAGATTTTTATTTTCACTCACTTTTCTCAGAGATGGCTGGACCGATTTCAATGAAATTATATGCAAATGAAAGTTCTAGTTGCCCCATAAGACCCTATTAAATTTCATTGTAATTGAGTTTTTATTTTAGAGGTTATGTTTTAAAATGTAAAAATAACGAAACATCAATATCTCAGAAACTACACAACCGATTTCAACAGTATTGGTATCAAATAAACGGGCTATCTTAAAAACCCTTAACTTTTGAATTTTATATAGATTGAACATGTGGTTCAAAAGTTATGAAAAGAAACGTCTTCTGAAGACTGTTTAATTTCACTCATGTTTCTCAGAGATGGCTGGACCGATTTCCACAGAATCAGTGTCATATAAAAGATCTAGTTACCCCATAAGACCCTATTGTTTTTTTTGCAATCGAACTATTTCTTTGCCTGTTATGTTTAAAAATGTGTAATCCAGCTATGAAAAGAAACATATTCCGAAGAATACATAAACTCACTCACTTTTCTCAGAGATGGCTGAGCCGATTTCCACGAAATTAGTGACAAATGAAAGGTCTAGCTGACTCATAAAACCCTATTGAATTTTACTGTAATCGAACTGTAACTTCGTCTGTAATGTACCGAATTGTGAAAATCACGAAACTTCATTATCTCAGAAAGTGCACAACCGATTTGAACAATATTGATATCAGATGAACGGGCTAGTTAAGGGTTAACTGATGAATTATGATTGAACACGTGGTTTCAAAGTTTGGCTGCCCTATACGTTCCCATTTCATTTGATTATAATCGAACTAAGCAACCGTTATGTATTAAATTGTTAATAAAACAACGAAATTCTATTATCTCAAAGATTACACGACTTATTTGAATATAACTAGTGTCATACGAACGAGTCATCCCTCAAACTTACAAATAACAAACTTCATAACAATTTGATATGTGGTTCAAAAGTTATGGAAAGAAGAGAAATTCAAAGGCTGTATCTATACCTGCTTTGATCAATATATGTGGCCACAATATAATTTCAATGTGGTATCGTACCATTTGAATGTTCCCGGTATCGCTCGTGATTGAATTGTTCGAAATTAAGAGTCATTTTTTTATTTCGCTATTTCTTGAGCATTTACACTACGTCAAATTTCATATTTTATAATTCCATTACAACATCATTATTTTAGAACCCAAAAAATGAATACACATTTATTGGATTGAAGCGTTCATGTAAATCTATTTTTACAAATAATAAGTTTGAATGAGAAAGGCTGGGTCTGGCCGCTAGGTGGATTAATTTAGGTTTTTACAGAAATTTCCTAGTTTTTTACTTTTCTTTATGATTTTTATCTCCACTTTTTATGATTATTCCTTTGCTGTTCTCCAAACCAAAACAAGTTTTAATAAACCGTTTATGTTCTGTAGTATTGATAAGAAAAATTTATAAACTTTATAAAATGTATAAAAAAGGCGCATTTTCAAAGTATTTCAAATTTTTTAAAGTTTATCAGCATTAGCTTTCTGATTGACTATAATTTCTTCATCTTGGTTTTACTACCAAAAGTTTTGTTAAATCTGAAGTTTGCAAGTCTCTTTTTTCCTCACTTGGTCAAAATTGTTGATCTATTGTGAGATATGCCCAGGTGTCTGCTGTAGCCCGCACATCTTTTACTAGCAATACCGCTATTTAGAAGTGACATGCTTATTATTATTATTTTATCCGTGCTGGTGAGTAATGTGATTTTACCCTTCCTTTTACACGCTATCGGATCTACTATACCGAGCCTCTTCCCTCCTGCCAAATGTCGTCAATTATAGTTCCCTGGAGAGGTTTCGTCGTGCGTCCTTCATTGTTATGTCATTGTTAAAAGGGACATATTTTTTGTTAAGAGGAAATCACGCAAAGGTATTATGGAATTCAGCGTAAAGGAAGGGTTAGTGGTGGGGGATCCTGAGAATAAACCCATGCTTAACCTTCTAGTGCCCAAATTTTTGATTTTGATGAAAAAACTCTAAAACGCTCATTTTATGGTTAGATTTATGAAAAAAAAATAATTAAATTCAAATAGTTCATATATAGTTTGAATATTTGTGAAAATGTGAAATCGGTCAAATGACGGGGTTGGGCAGGTAGGCAAAAAAATTGGCGAAATAATTTTTTTATAGACGATTCTTTGATTAGTCAAACACTATAAACTTGTTGATTGCAAACTTCTTCTGTGATTTTTAGAAAAATAAGCTTTATAAGATTCTGAATCTCGAGTTCTCTTGAAAAAATATGAAATTCATAAAAAAGTCCTAACGAGCTTGCAGATGGAGGTAAACATTACACCTAATGAAAATGCCCCATGTGCCTGATTTATTTCTATCATTTTCCGGAAAGTGTTCTGTCGTACCTAATGTGAGATGGTCATTTCAAAATTTGAACCATTTGTATGGTGTGCTAAGATCTTCGGCAATCCCACTGCAGGTCTTCAAAGACAAGATTGACTGCGTTACTGATTAGGCCAGGTGTCGTCTTTTTAGAAAACACTGTTTTCCAGCAAAAAAAAAACTTGATGTTAATGCATGATACCGTAATTCGACGGGTTTTGTTGTTCGGTAAATATTTATTAGTTTCTTTAACTTCTATTATAAATTAACTTTTATACCAAAAACTACAACTCATGATTTTTTCGTTCGTTTTTACCAACAAATAAGAGAATACCAGTGATTTCAATTTCCCTGTACGCAGAAAATTTTTTTTTTCGATTTTTACGATGTTTTTGTCTTAAGCAACTAATTTATCGGTCAAACCAGTCTGATTCAACAAACAAAGTATTTGGATGGATAGTTGAGACTATGCTAAAGAGGTATGAATTGAAAAAAGTATAAAAGCAATGTTTATTAAAGATTTATAATCATTTTGCTGAAGCCCATCGAATGACGGGCTAGGGAGCTTGAGGGTTAAGTACTTTTTGACACCGAACGGCCTGACTCTACTAAGATTGGAACCCTCGATCATGCGCTTGACAAAAAAAATTGCCCTTTAAAAACAAGTTTTCTAATATAAATTAGTTCTATATACTCGAACTAGTTAAACCGATTTAGAATAATTCTATTAATCTTAAAATAATTATTGTTTGATTTGAGGAAAAAAGCTTCAAGCTTATGAGGAAAAATGATTGTTTGAGTTTTAGAAGCTTTGTAAGAAAATTTCCCAAAGGTGCAAGTGGGTAGGGAAAATATCTAAGCTCTTCTGCAATCGACTACACGGAAATGTCGTTCTGGGGGTTAATCAGGAAAATCTGAAGTGAATGCGTTGTACAGAACTGGACCCAAGTTTTAACCTTGGGGCACATCTGCTCTGACAGTAAATCTACCAGATTATGAATTTTGTAGACAACCTGTAAAGTTCGAGCAGTTTTTAAAATTTTTGATTTATAAATTAAAAATAATCACGATTCTTGACGAACTTCAATTGTTTATGGAAAATGAAGCCATGAGCGTTACCCAATAGAGTAATATCATGGTCCACCTAAGAATGTTGAGACAAACATTACCATTTTCAGTACCTCGAACTTTAGCATGCATTGGAAATTACTTCATATTGGTGAGAAAATTAAAATAAATATTTCCTCGATATGATAAATGTCATATTCCTTAAATTCCCGTCATCTAACATAACTGCACTGCAGAATATGAGCCGAATGTTGCAACCCTAACATCATTAGACCGCTCATTACCAATAAACAGATTTCCCCGGGATATGTGGTAAACCTTACGAAACACCCCACAACCCCACACCCGGGTGCAACACGCATTCACTCTGTCCCGCTCGCTCATCACGTAAAACCGGAAAAAGCGAACACACGAGAACTAATTGCATGCTCTAATCCTGCTGAATACCTGCTGCCAGTTTTCGCTGAAAATCTGCACAAACTGCTCGTTCAACCGCCGGATGCTGATCAGATTACAGTCCACCAGACTGTTGATGAAATTAGCAAAGCAGGCGAACACTTGCTCCGCCGTTCCTCGGTGGCTAGCCTCCATCATCCGTATACACCGATTGCTGACCAGTGTTGAGAAGATGTAATTACTCTCTGGTTCACCCGAAATCAGTGCAAATTGGTCGAAAAGTTCGGCACGACAGGTGGTTGCGATGGAAGCGGTGGCGATGGTAGAACCAGACGACGATGCGAAAAATAAAGAGAGGCAATGAGCGTACACGTAAATCAATTAGCTGTGGAAGTCTGATGAAATTAAAACGACTGAAGTTTGTTGGCTACTGTTGTAATTTAGTTTACAAAATTAAGTTGAGTAAACATTATCATCTCTGATCTCAACTGTAGATTGAAAAAGTCTTAATACTCACCTTCTAGTTGTTTCTTCATTCTGATGCGTCGTATGTCCTCCTCATCAACGATTGGACGGTCACCGTCATCAGTGGCATTACCACTAATAAGCTTTTCCAACTCATCCTCCTGATTGTTTCCTACGGAAGCATCGGGAATCGTACAGAACTCACTCAATTTCCGGTGTTTCCACACAGTCGTGAAACTTTGTATTACGTCAGGTACGATTAAATCACATCGGTTGATCACTGCGAATGGTAAAAGACAAATCGGATTTTCGTTTGAATACGCAAACGGCAAGGCAGGTGCCACTAGTCAATACAAACCTAGCAGTAGGGCCAACTGCAGCATCATATATGCTAGAGTTTTGTACATTGCAGGAGTTGCTTCCTGTTCGTCTAGGTAGCGCAATGTCAGCGCTAGAAACTGGCTTAATTCGTTCGAGCTTAATTCGTCCGGATGTGAGGCGGCCAGGTGGATGGTAGATTGAAGCTTGTCGTACACCAATGTGTGATGTACACGGTCCAGCCGGACGGACAGGTTCGGTACGGTTTGCCTAGCAGCCGAAGCATCCTTCACAGCCCTTGCGGCTTCGAATGGGATGTCCTTGCAGAAAAGATCTGTGGAAAAATGAAACGGTTAAAATTCAATTGGTATATAGATTCGAATAATTTACAAGACAACATTTTTCGAATCAGAAAAAAAATAAAATAGACGAAGTTATACAAAAAGTTTATCAGTGTAATTACTAGAAAGAAATTTTTGATTAGAGTAACCGCTCCTATATTCATCTCAGTACCTATATTCATCTCATCACGCATTTTTGATCAATTTATCTTCAAATTTTACCATATTTTCAACGTAAAACTTTCAGCCACTTGAGAAAATCGAGAAGCAAATAGATTTACTTTAAAAATTTGTAGAAGTTTGACGGTAAGTTGAACAAATGAGAGAAATAAGATGAATATAGGTGCACCAAGCTGCTGAGATGAACAATGGAGCGATAACCCTACCTGATTATGTAAATCAAAGTAAACCGATCAGCTAATATTTTCATTGATCTAGTTAGTACCAAAATCATCAGTGTTTATTGCTGGTTGCACTATTTCAACGAAAGCAGCCTTCTGAAAACATTACTACTGCCAGTACAAATCATCATGATGATAGAGCATCGCATGCGTTATAACAACACACATTCGATGTATTGATTTCAAACTTAATTAACAATTGTACTAACTTCGCACAATATTGATGTGGTTTCGCACCATATCGTTTTGCATGTAGAAAATTAAAAATCTATCGGATTGGATTGGATTTGGGGCACTAACACTTCTTGCTCTTACAAAATTCAGAAGCAAACAATATTTTACTTCTTCTATCGACTATTTTAAAGCAAATTATTATATTACAAGTCATCCATTTTTAAGTCAGTGATGCTTGTGCAAATCGAAAAAAATGTTAGAAGATTTATTCATATGTGATATAATAGACTGGGACACGGTTATATGGGAAAAAAGCGATGGTGTTATTTTTTCGCTCCCATGCACTTTTTGTGTTCCTTATGGGTCCTATAACAACTGTGTAACTTTTCAGATCGATCAGTGAAACGCCCGATTTGCGCTTGATTTTTAAAGCTTCCATACGATTTTATATGGGAAAAACCACTTTTTCAAAACTTTTTCTATAGAGATGTCCAGTTGGCTTCTAAAAATATATCAATACATGTTATTTATAGGAAATTTCCCTGGGAAAAACTCTTCTGAAGACCGCAAGGCGCTACCTTGCTTGTGAAAAAAGATATTCACCCCAAACTGATTGAATATCTGACGAACGGCTCACCATTGAATTTTACGAACAATACTGCTGCAGCATGCTGCTGTTGCACATTCAACCATGTGATGAGAAATGATATCGCTTAAATTTATCTTGGAGGCTTCCCCGAAGATACTGTGAGCAAAAATCACACTTTGAAAATTAATTCCACGCGAAATTATTTCTCATACTTAAGCAAGTTTGCAATAGCAGCATGCTGTAGCAGTGTTGCTGGAAAATTTTAATGATGAGCCGTCCTATCGCTATCGCTGTCTTGGCGACGGTTTGAAAGTGTGGAGTGTGTGGTGTTATTACATACAATAAGGAGATTGTTTTTCGAGCAGCTGCTCCACATAGTTTTATAGTGATTGAATGCTCATTAGGGATTTACTCATTGGCATAGTGCAAATTATATTTGGCTTGTATCTAATTAAACTTGAAGTGGAAATTTGCCAATAAGATCAAAACCATGCATCGCCCCGTTTACAGTGTTTATGTGCTATCTCTTTTCAACGAATGAAATGTTGTATGGATTAAACGAGTGTGTGAAGGCATACATGCATGTTGCCACTGTACTTCCATTTAAAGAGAAGTCCAAAAACGATGAAAACAACTGGAAAATGAAGAGATGAAAGCTAAGTATACGTTTTGTCTTGTCTGTATTGTAAAGTGATATTTTGATGCTTGTTTCTAGTTTTACTTTATGTGAGAAAACAGATACAGAGAGATTTTGATTTAATCGTTGAAATTGTGTGCGCGGTATTTTTTTTTTCCGCAGGGTTTCAGTAACAAGTTTTATTTTTGTCCACAAAGTGTGGTTTGTGGAGTTTGGAGTATGTGTTTCTCAGGAATCATATGCCTTGATTTTTTGATTGTTCTAGCTTTTGACCAGTTGTTTTACATAATTTGTTATATTTATGACTAGTTCGGCACTTTGTCAATAAATTTAAAAATATATTCAGGCTTATATGTATGTTTGCTTTTATTAAATTGTTGAGGCTTTGGATGCATGGAACATTGCCAATTTTCATATTTATTAGGCGTATTAGGCGTACATTGTTAAGAGATAATCGACGTAAACGCCGAGTTCCTGCGCGTATGTGTCGGCCGGGGGGATTAAAGCGGTTGTTCGTAACGCTTCGGTGTAAACGCGTATTCAGCCCGGGCGAGTTTTGCTGATAAATGGACTTCCGGCGTGTGGTGATTTCGCGAAGTGAACCCAGATATTTCATCATATCTTTCTTATCTTCATCAACGTTAAGTCGGAGACTGCTCGCGCGTTGCATCTAAATTATTACATCGGAAATCGAAGTAGATTTCGTTGAGTCGATAAATATCATTTCAACCCCCGCGTCGGTACCTTCCATGAGGTCGTATTATCTTCAGATGGATCAACAACGCGCAATTGTTTTAGGTATAAAGAGCATCACCTTACGAGGAGATATACGGTAATTCTAAGTTGTCTCGGTTTAGTCAAAAATCCTGTATCCTCGCGTACGTTTTATTGTTGCGGTGTTACATTGTCAAACTAAATAAGTTCGAATCACATTATGAATATCGTGGCGGATGTAATAAACTTGTAGACGCGGCACTTGTTCTGAAGAACCCGACATTAGCGCATCGTTTACCAAAACGAACCCTGCTGTATACCTTCCCCTTTATCCAACATCCCAGTGATTTCTCGTGGAAATGCAGAGGTGTTCTCGGCTTCCAATAAAGCGAGTATCACGTCAACTTATTCCTATACAAACTCCTTCTTTGACCTGCATTCGGATGCGGCCGGCGCTGGTATTGCCTAATATAAAGATTTAGGTCACCTGTTTTTACACATTGAGGATGCATGTTGGTCCCAAACATCATCTGTTGGTTCTTTGTGTAATTACAGCTGATCTGGCAATAACGGAGTAGCAACCGCGGGCGGTCAATCATGCTCATGCTCATGCTCATGGAAAATTTCCTACAAATTTCATGTATTTATATTTATTTTTTGTGCCACCCTAGTGATATAACATGTATTATTCATTAAATAGTTGCATTTCGAAACCAAACTTTAGCCACAGACTAACAGACGTAACACTGGAACCTAGCTCCATCGCCAAAAAAAAACGATCGTTTCGAATTTCCAATCGAAAAACATTCATTGCGCGAAAACCCCGTCTGGGGCGCTGTCATGCAATCTCATACATATTTCGTGGTTCCCCATTTGACATATGCAGTAACGCTAGCTCTGATGAAGAAATACATGACGCTGCGCGAACACGTCAGCAGATGGTGCTAGTGTTACTAATGTAAAGTACTGGAATCAACCGAACGATGATTTTATTGAAAATTTGTTTGAATTGTTATGTCTGTTAGTCTGTGCTTTAGCCATTAGCGCTATATCAACTGCTAAGAGCATCGGCATCATCAGGTTTATCGATATTTTTGTGACCAGAGTGAATCTTTAATAATTTTTTAGAGAGCCCATCAGGCGTGAATTGTTTTTCATTAGGTACAACACTAAATGCTGGCGATGGAAAACCATCAAACAACAAATCAGTGCTTTTAATGCAAAACATTCTAGCTTTAAGTTAGATTTAGTTTCAGCTCGTAGTCGGCAGCGAGGATAAAAAATTTGCTTTTAGTTATTAAGATACTTTAGAAAGTAAGCTACCAGATATAATTGGCGCCGTTAAACATTAAATTGTATTTGTGCCGTGTCAAACAAATTATAGATGAAGAAAAAAAAACACAAAATGCTAGGCTCGACCATGATTTACGCTGAATTCTTTCTAAGTTCACCAGCGACAGACGGCTTTAAAGTGCTACCGTACCGTACTCACCTATTTCGAACATGTGCGTTTGGCGCCATTCGTTTGTTTTAGCAAGGCACCGCTCTAGTGTTAGATTGATACAGGTTTTTTTCACCGAGTCTAGCGTCTCACACGGGAGCAATGCATCAAATGCTTCCTACATCGGGTGAAAGAAAGAAACAAGGTATATAAAATCAAAAGCAATCATAGTTGACGGCAAGTGCGATTTATGAAAGTAGTAGAATGAATACGCTTGGGAAACAGTTTTTCGCTGAGTCGCTCTGAGATTATCATATTGCTTGAGTTAACAAGCAAATTTCAATCTCGGTAAGTTAGGCTTCCCTTCTACGCACCTGTATCCGACGGGCCAATATCAAAACAATTTGCGTATCCCAGCTGGCATTGATGTCAGAAAGTGCGACCGAGCATGTCTTGTAAATCTCTTTCGTGGCATGGGACAAAGAATCCGCTTGCAGGGAAGCGATTCGATCGGATGTGCGCTTCCTCGACGGTAAAATGTACGTGATTTGAAAATCCTTTATAGCAGCGGATGAGGCTCGTTCGATGACAAACTCCACGGTACGACGTACTGACAGACTTTGCGAGCGCAGAAAGGCTTCCACCAGCCGTTGTTGGTCGTTGTTTGACTTCTGGCTATTGCCACTGGCGCTAGTTAAGGTTGAGGCTCCCGAGTATTTGGTTGTAATATGCCGGTATCGCCCTGAGCGGGAAACAGTTTTCTCAAGTTTTGAGGGCATCATTGATACGCGGAAATCAGCCAAAAATGGGCAAGCTGCGTTAAGGATACTCTCGAGAAGAGGGTTCAGAGAAACGGTGTTGTTTTTGGGAGAACTGAAATCAGCTTTTACGATGGAAACCGCTCCTGTGACTTGCTGCTTTGAAGGTTTTATTTCACATTTCCAACTACCTTGGCAACGTTCGTCAATTTTTGTCAGGATCAAAGGATAACTAGTTTCGAACTCCTCGCAAATAGCTTTGTCCACAAGCATATTTATTTTCTTGTAATTGTACAGCCCCTCGTCAATCGCTAATAGAGAGCGTCTCTCCTGTCGATAGCTATAGTATTCCTCAGGGATGTTCGGATGTTCAAACAGCCAACCCAGGCAAGCTCTCAGGATAAATTTTGAAGTGGGTGTCACTAGAAGCTTTCGCTCAGACCAACTTTCGCACACGGTCGTCCTCAGGTACAGCTCGTACAGTACATCGAACAATTCTTTGTAGTAACTTAAACGAAGGGTGATTCCATCCAGCATGGCCAAATATTGAACCATCCAAGGCACCGTGATGATAAGCTTCCGTTCCGCTATGGCTTTTAACAGAATCGATTTTACGTCGAACAAGGGGAGAAGCTGTAAAAGAAAGAACGAATCATGTGTTAATCCACCTGGTTGAGAGTATGATCTTTTCTAGTGGAGAAATGTCAGACGAACTTCTCCCTCTTGTGGAAAACTTTCACCGTAAGGAAAATGGTACAATATAGATCGAATGTAGGCGAGGGAAGGGGGAAACGGATCAGCAATAGCAGACAAGATAGACACGAGTTGAGAAATTAAATTCCATCCTCTTCAGTTCAGCACATCAATCAACCTCAATCTGCCCGTTTGCTGTTGGTGTGGCTGTCGCTCTTGGCAGATTGTAACAAGAATCCCAATATGCAGAGCCAGGACATGGTAATGGAAGGTGTTTGCTTAGGCTATAACTGGAAATGAAACATCAACAAAAAATAGGATAGGGAGCAAGACTAGGAGCGGCCATTGTTACAATTGGGATGGCTTCAAGAGATGCGATAAAAAGAGGAATCAGCAGTTGATTCGAAGTGTAATTATTTAAGTGGTTGGAGAAAACTTTCATTTGGCAGGAAAAAGTTAAGCTCCAACGCGGAAATGGTAAAACAGCGAGTATACCAATGTGTTAACCGGTTTGATATATTGAGAACTAGTCTATTCTGATTTCATTATTCCTGCTTTCTCTGATTTCTACTGATTATAAAAAATATACCTGTCTGATACGTTTCGTTCTATTTACTGTTACCAAGGACCCTAATCCCAGATTACATCTTCTGGTTTCTGGGAAGTTGTGACTGTGAAAAACGTTCCCGAACCCCATAATATTGTTTTTTCTGGAACGTCGTTGGCACCTGAAACCGGAAATTGATGTCCGACGACATTTTGCAATTCAAGATGGCGACTTCCGGTTTCAAGAAATCTGCGAAAATCGATTACATACTCTACAATATTGGAATTTTGGAATTCAAATCTAAGGTGGTGCCTTCCGGTTTCAGAAAAGCTGGATAGGATTGGCGAATATAGCTTCTGGTGCCAGAAAATTCGTCAAAATCGATCATGTGATCCCCTTTTTGAAATATGATGACGTACAAAGACCGAATATCGATTTTTGACACAATTTTAAATCAAGGTGGCGACTTCCTTTTTCTGGAAAGCTGAATAAAATTAAGGAAAACACCTAAATATTCCCTAATATTGGTATTTCATGAATCAATATGTCGTCAATAAACAACCAAATTGACGTTCAACGCCATTTCGTAATCTAGTTCGCGACTTCCAGTTCGTGCAGAACTGTGTAAAACTGAAGATTTCTAATAGTCCCTATTATTAATATTTCTAGCAAGGTGATAAAATTATTTAAATATTTTGAAAATTTTGAAGCCCGAGATGACAACTTTCAGTTTGTGGAAATCTAAGCGCTACCGGTATTTAAGAGGGGTGACGGCGAGTAGAGGCTGGAAAATGATGTCAAAAGGATTGTAGACAACTTTGGTAGAACATTTGTACCGAATATTGTTTTAAAGGAAATGTTTCTAGCTAAAGTGAATCGACAGGAAAAAGATGACGGAATAAGAGAAAAAATTGAGAAAGAGAAAAGAGAGGAAGCAAATAAGAAATTTTCCGTATGAGTGAGATTCTTTAACATTCATAATTCTTAACGTACACCGCAATATTAGGTGTGCAACTAAGTTCTTGCATTATTTTTAATAAAATAAACTTCTTTTAGGTCGAGCGTTGTCATGCAGTCGAATCGAATCACTTTTTCGTGTCTCTGCTCGTATTGTGATCGTATATCGTGCAGTGCTTGGTTGATTCGCATCATTTAGAGTTGTTACTGTTTTGTTAGGTTTCAACGAAACATTATAAATAACACCGGTCTGGTTCCACCAAATGCAAAGCATACCCAAGTAACAATTCTATAGATACTAGGTTTTCTAACGGTTTTATCACAGCAATAAATATTACCAACGGTTTTATGGCGGTTAAACCCGTTGCCAGAAAAAGGAAGCCGTAATGAACACTGACAGCTGGCAATAAAACTCTAATAAAACTTACAATAAAACCGACAAGGTTCAATGCGATTTTGCTTTATTATTGGTTTTATTATTACTATCTATTGCCTCATAAAACCACGACAGCTTGCTGTCATATAACATAGAAACCAGTTTTATTGCGGTCATTCAAAATCTAAAAAACAACTGTTTGGCTATGAAAAATATCGCATAAAATTGTAATAAGTGCCCAGTCTAACCTGTCAAACTTGTTAACAAATATATGCAGGCAATGATATACATACAGGTGAGACAAAAGCGGCTTAGTTGGTTTAGTGTGATGCAGAATTCTGTCGCAGTCTCCGTAAGATGTGTGTAAAATGCTTTAGAGCATCTTGCAGCGCATTTGTGAACATTGACGTAGAACTCCAAAAATCTAATAAAGTAACACGGCAAACTTAGTATTAGTACTTAGTACTGTTCGGTAGTTTTTCTTTAAATTTTATCGCCAGTTTCTCCTGTTTCGGTTGAAAATAATTTCCTGTGTAGTTAAATTATGCGTCCTTGAAAATTAGGTAGGGGCAAGTCACTATTGATATATTTCGAAATATATTCAATATTCAATTAAATTAAGTATGTATCGTTGCATTTTTCGTGCACCTCTCTATTTATATTAAAGCTCGTTGGTTTCTCATTATCGTCGGTGTGATGTTAGATTTTTCATAAAAATAAAGTTGTCTAGGCCCCAGGGATTTACCATATTTTTCTCTAATAATACAGGCATCCAAACTTTGCCGCACCTTACAACATATATATCATTGAACTAGGCTTATTGCGGCTACGATTGATACCAACTAATTACCAACCGCGCCATATTGATATTTTTGAAACTTTTTATGATCTTGAAACGAAAATCGAATCGTCGTCTGACTGACAAATAAATTGAACATCCAAAGTTGATTTTGATCTATCTCTGTATTAATGAACACGGCTAGATTTTTTTCTGAAAAACTGAGCTGAAACAATCCAATTCATTTTTGCTAACAATGAAATCATTTTTGTAAGCCCGTACTATTTTGATGGGGCATAAATTTTAAGCGCCTATGTTCTCAAAATGCACGACAAAATTTCATGCGCATATGCTTGAGAGCTACAAAACCTACCAAAAACCCTTCTTTATTCCTTATTTTTCTACAATATCACCATCAAACAAAATCGATTGCACGATGATAACCAACACAGATGAAACATTTCTCCCGCGACGAGAGATTTCCTTATTAAAAGAAGTGGCGTCATGTTCTGGTGTTTGTGCAGGACAACAAATCAACTTATTACGGTTACTGTCAAGCAATGAAATGTTGAATCGGGCTTATTGTGGCTAGTAGCAGAGCGCAATAATGCAACCAAACTTATTGCGCTCTTAAAGAGGTAATGCCAGCTGCTTATAGTATGCGGTACTCTTTCCATGTGGTTTTAAAGCAGTTTTATTGCCATTCTTATAATTGATTCAATAAGCTTGGCAAGTGTGGGCCACCTGGCTGTAAAGCAAATCTATAGCAGTTCAGGAGGTTCTGATAGTATTTCTAGTTGTAACAGCAGTTTTCGGAAATTGGTCATGAAAACCGCTGAAAAATGCAATACGACTTAAATTGATACTTGGGATAACACTGGCCAACACAAACGTGGCCCTAAAGCTCTGGAAAAAAACGAAAGATTGTAGCATTTTAATCATTCCTGGAAATTTCGGTGCCCTTTTTCACATTTACATTTTTTCAAAGACTTGTATGAGTTTTGTCGTAAACATAACGTTGAAGTAACGAACCCGACGAGCGATTACTTTGCGACAACTTTGATCTAAGTTGATGCATTTCTACACTGGCTAGAGGCACCAAGTTTCAAAGGAATAATTTAAAAGCTCTAATCTTTCTAGAACAACGATTTTGAGCTTGAGGGTAGCATTTTTCTCCGCTTTTGTCGACCAGTGTGACGAGAAGCAGTAGGGGAGCTTCGTAGCCACAAGGTTACAGAGTCTGCTTTGGTAAGCGGGTGGTCGTGGGTTCGAATCCTAGTAGAATCAGGCCATGTGGTTGTCGAAGGACTTTAGCATGGGTTTATTCTTAGGCTCTCCACCACGTACCCTTCCTTCAATCTGAATTCTACAGTACCCCTGTTGACTCTCCTTCTAACAAAAATAAGGCCCTATAATAATAAAACTGGTGTGAGTAACGAATGAAAGTTCTCTCTAGGGAATCGTAGTTCGGTGATGTTGCTAGGATGGACAGAGGCTCGGTATAGTAGAGTGGTAAGCTTGAAACGAAAAGGTAAAAACTTACACACAAGCACGGATATGAATGATAAGCGTATCACTTACTTCAATGGTGACACTGCCTATATTATGAAGTCATTCTGTGCCGAACACGCATCAGTATCGGACGTGTGATCGGTGATCGCTCCAATAGAATATAAAACAAAAGACGTGTGAACAAGGTTGGCATTGTTTGCCTGGTCGAGTGAAATAAATCCGGTTTCAAGGTCGCGCTTTTGTGCAACTGTTTCGCATCGTGACTACCAGCTGGTGCGTAAGCCGATTTGGCTGCTGGCTGAATTGTGCTACAGCAGTGGACGAGACACAAAAGAGGAAAAAGAAGAAGCCATCAGTTGACAGTGAGTTGTATCGCTGTGTGGAGTGATCTCACACCTGGCTCGCTGCTGGTTGCTGTTTGGTGCTGCTGTATTGGTGCTGCAGGCTGTAACGGCTGCAACTTCGAACGATCGGACAACCAACCTTACTGGAAGGAAGAAGTAAAAAGGTACGTGCTCTTGTCGGCGCTAGTGCGCTAGACTTAGCGGGATGGATGTAGATCCCTCGCCTCCCGCGCCACCATCCCCGAACCACTCTGACCCTGACCCTTCTGTTACCCCCTCCCCTGTTCATTCTTCAGTCCCCCCTCGCCCCAGGCTTTACCCAGACGGAGCCCGGGGCAGCTATACTGTCTATTTTCGGCCAAAGGCGGGACCGAAATCGAAACAGTTGAACCTCTTGCAGATTTCTAAAGACCTGACGAAGGAGTACAAGGGCGTGACCGAAATTTCCAAGGTCCTGCCTAACAAGCTCCGTGTCGTGGTCAGTAACCTGAAAGAGGCCAACGATATAGCTTGCTCTGAGCTCTTCACACGCGAGTATCGCGTTTACATACCCGCACAAGACGTGGAGATCGACGGTGTCATAACCGATTCGAGTCTGTCCGTCGAGTGTATACTGGCAAGTGCCAAAAGGTGCTTTAAAAACAAAACCTGTCCCGATGTAAAGGTGCTCGACTGCAAGCAATTGCGGTCAGCATCGATCATCGGTGGCAAAACAGTATACACCCCGTCAGACTCGTTTCGAGTTACGTTCGCCGGGTCAGCGCTACCAAGCCACGTCTCGATCCACCGGGTTCGTCTCCCTGTGCTATTATATGTGCCTCGCGTCATGAACTGCCTGAATTGTAAGCAGTTAGGCCACACCGCCGCCTACTGCTGCAATAAGGCACGTTGTGGCAAGTGTGGGGAGAATCATGCGGATGATTCCTGCAGTAAAAATGCTGAAAAATGCATTCACTGTGGGGAGAGTCAGCATGAGCTCTCGACATGTGCGGTGTACATGCAGCGCAGGGATAAAATAAAGAGGTCTCTCAAAGAGCGTTCGAAGCGTTCTTACGCTGAGATGCTGAAGAAGACCGTTACCACTTCTCCCATTACATCAAACCCTTATGATCTGTTGTCCTCTGATGAAACCGATTCTGACGATTCACCAGCGGGAACATCTTACGCCAATCCTGGGGAGTCTAGAAAGAGGAAAAATATTTCCTCTCCTAAACTTCCCAGAAAAGGTCCTAAGATTTCTCAAAGTGAAATGAAAGTTACAAGCAAACCAAACAGTGCTGCGGAAAAACCGAAGCAAACTCCTCCTGGGCTTGCAAATTTAAAGTCCCAGAAGGAGTTCCCAGCACTGCCAGGAACATCTATAACCCCAGTTGTTCCTTTTGCACATCCAGTTGATGAAACAAACTCTGGATTAGTGAAATTTTCTGACATTGTGGACTGGATTTTTGAAACTTTCAATGTACCCGATCCAATTAAAATTTTTCTTACAGCATTTCTCCCAACAGTTAGATCATTTTTGAAGCAGTTGACTGCCCAATGGCCCCTCCTTGCAGCGATTGTATCCTTCGATGCCTAATTCAACTGCGTATATGAAGGATTCTATCTCTGTCTTACAGTGGAATTGTAGAAGTATTTTACCAAAAATTGATTCGTTTAAAGTTTTGATAAATAAAAACAAATGCGATGCATTTTCCCTTTGTGAAACTTGGCTTACTTCAAATATTGATCTCAACTTCCATGATTTTAATATTATTCGCCTTGATCGAGACACCCCATATGGAGGAGTACTTTTAGGGATTAAAAAGTGCTATTCTTTCTATCGTATTAACCTCCCCTCGATTCCAGGCATCGAAGTTGTCGCATGTCAAATGACAATACAAGGTAAAGAGCTTTGTATTGCCTCAATATATATTCCTCCCAGAGCACAGGTTGGGCAACGGCTGCTCTTTGATTTAATAGAACTTCTTCCCTCGCCACGTTTGATTTTGGGAGACTTCAACTCTCATGGCGTGGCTTGGGGTTCCCCTTACAATGATAACCGCTCCTCTTTAATCTATAACCTTTGCGATGACTTCGACATGACTATTTTAAACAACGGCGAATGACACGTATACCGAAACCTCCAGCGCGCCCAAGCGCTTTGGATCTATCCTTATGTTCGACGTCCCTACGGTTGGATTGCACATGGAAGGTAATCCTCGATCCTCACGGTAGCGACCATTCGCCTATTCTTATTTCAAATAATAACGGGTCAACTCGCATGCGACCAGTTGACATTCCGTATGACCTCACACGGAATGTCGATTGGAAGTTATACGAGGAAATGATTTCGAAAGCGGTCGATTCGATTCAACATCATCCACCACTTGAAGAATACAACCTCCTCGCGGCCTTGATTCTCGACGCCGCGTTGCAAGCCCAAACGAAGAAATATCCCGGCGTAACGATTAAAGAACGGCCTCCCACTCCGTGGTGGGACCAAGAGTGCTCCGATGTCTACATGCAAAGATCCGACGCGTTTTTGGCCTACCAGAAGGGAGGTATACCTGGCGACTATTTACGGTATTCGGAGCTTGATACCAAGCTTAAAAGCTTGGCTAAAGCAAAGAAACGCGGATATTGGCGTCGGTTCGTGAACGAGACGTCGAGGGAGACATCGATGAGCACTCTTTGGAACACAGCCCGAAGAATGCGGAATCGCGTAACGGTCAACGAAAGCGAGGAGTCTTTAAGTAGGTGGATATTTGATTTCGCCAGGAAAGTATGTCCGGACTCTGTTCCTGAGCAAAATATTGTTCGTGATGCGTCTCCGGGCCACGACGCGATAGAATCACCTTTTACGATGGCAGAATTTTCAGTTGTCCTCCTGTCCTGTAACAATAACGCGCCTGGGTTAGATAGAATCAAATTCAACTTGTTGAAGAATCTACCCGGCAATGCCAAGAGGCGCTTGCTGAACTTGTTCAATAAGTTCCTGGAGCAAAACATTGTACCGCAGGATTGGAGGCAAGTGAAGGTGATCGCCATCCAAAAACCAGGGAAACCATCTTCTGATCACAACTCTTATAGACCGATTGCAATGCTATCCTGTATCCGGAAATTGATGGAAAAAATGATACTCCGTCGTTTAGACCATTGGGTCGAATCAAATGGTCTACTATCAGATACTCAATTTGGCTTCCGCCGCGCCAAAGGGACGAATGATTGTCTTGCGTTGCTTTCAACAGATATTCAGCTGGCGTATGCTCGCAAAGAACAAATGGCGTCTGCGTTCTTGGACATTAAGGGGGCTTTTGATTCCGTTTCTATTGACATTCTTTCGGGCAAACTTCACCGACAAGGATTTTCTCCAATGTTAAACAATTTTTTGCACAATTTGTTGTCCGAAAAGCACATGCATTTTACGCACGGCGATTTGGCAACTTTTCGCATTAGCTACATGGGTCTTCCCCAGGGCTCATGTTTAAGCCCCCTTCTTTACAACTTGTATGTAAATGACATCGACGAATGTCTGGCAAATTCATGCACGATAAGACAACTTGCAGACGACAGTGTAATCTCTGTTACAGGAGCCAAAGCTGCCGATTTGCAAGGACCATTGCAAGATACCTTGGACAATTTGTCTGCTTGGGCTTTACAGCTAGGTATCGAATTCTCTCCGGAGAAGACTGAGATAGTCGTTTTTTCTAGGAAGCATGAACCTGCTCAGCTTCAAACACAATTAATGGGTAAAACGATTTCTCAGGTTTTGGTACACAAATATCTTTGTGTCTGGTTCGACTCTAAAGGCACCTGGGGTTGTCACGTTAGGTATCTGATGAAAAAATGTCAACAAAGAGTGAATTTTCTTCGTACAATAACCGGACAATGGTGGGGAGCCCACCCAGGAGACCTTATAAGGCTTTACCAAACAACGA
This sequence comes from Wyeomyia smithii, assembly GCF_029784165.1. NCBI lineage: Eukaryota > Metazoa > Arthropoda > Insecta > Diptera > Culicidae > Wyeomyia > Wyeomyia smithii. The sequence continues at coordinate 107,232,032 of NC_073696.1, forward strand.
TATTGTCTGTTATTGAGTACGGGTGTTTCTGCTTCCGCTCCGCAGCAAACACACATTTGATCAAACTGGAGCGAATACAATATCGTTGTTTGCGTATCGCTTTGGGTTGCATGCAGTCGACCCATACGATGAGTTTGGAGGTCTTAGCTGGAGTACTACCATTGAAAAACCGCTTCTGGAGCCTGTCTTCTCGCATTCTTATCAAATGTGAGGTCTTGAACCGTCCTGTGATTGAAAATTTTGAAAGGTTAACCGAACTTAATTCTCAAACCCGTTTTATGACATTGTATTTCAATCACATGTCCCATAATATTAACCCTTCTTCGAATATTCCAAATCGTGTCGACTTATCAAATACTTCTGATTCTACTGTGTTTTTCGATACATCCATGAAAGAAGAAACTCGTGGAATCCCGGATCATTTACGCGTGCAGCAGATCCCCAAAATTTTTTCCAATAAATATCGAAACATCAGCTGCAACAATATGTTCTACACTGACGGATCACTTCTTGATGGGTCCACTGGCTTCGGTATTTTCAATAACAATTTAACTGTCTCCCATAAGCTCGATAATCCTGCTTCTGTTTACGTCGCAGAATTGGCTGCAATTAAGTACACCCTAGGGATTATCGAAAAAATGCCCACGGACCATTATTTCATCTTTACGGACAGTCTCAGTTCCATTGAGGCTCTCCGATCGATGAAAGATGTTAAGCACTCTCCGTATTTCCTGGGGAAAATACGGGAACATCTGAGTGCTTTATCCGAAAAATCGTTTCAGATTACCTTAGCGTGGGTCCCTTCTCACTGCTCGATACCGGGCAATGAGAAAGCGGACTCTTTGGCTAAGGTGGGCGCAACAAACGGTGATATTTATGAAAGACCAATTGCTTTTAATGAATTTTTCGCACTTGTACGTCAGAATACGATCATCAGTTGGCAAAATGCTTGGACCAGAGGGGAATTGGGAAGATGGTTACATTCCATAATCCCCAAAGTATCGACGAACCCGTGGTTCAAGGGGTTGGATGTAGGTCGGGATTTCATTTGCGTGATGTCCCGGCTTATGTCCAACCACTATAGATTTGACGCGCATCTCCGTCGTGTTGGGCTCGGGGAAAGTGGTATCTGTGCCTGTGGTGAAGGTTATCACGACATAGAGCATGTGGTTTGGTCATGCCCTGTACACCGTGACGCCAGGTCTAAATTAATAGCTTCCCTGCAGGCCGAAAGTAGGCAGCCGGCTGTTCCTGTTCGTGATGTCTTGGCGAGCCGTGACCTATCCTACATGTCCCTTATATACGTTTTCCTGAAATCCATCCACGCCCTAGTTTAATCCTATTCCCTTCCGCCTACATCCAACCAAACGACAAGAACACGTTAAGACCCCGGATCCGGAAACAGCAACTAGACCCGCACGATACTCTCAGGTCCCGAGGGAGACAACCCAATATGCCAGTCCGTAATATCTTGGCCCAGCAGCGGAACATATTCAATATGCTGCTTACCTATGGCGATGGAAAACCATCAAACAACAAATCAGTGCTTTTAATGCAAAACATTCTAGCTTTAAGTTAGATTTAGTTTCAGCTCGTAGTCGGCAGCGAGGATAAAAAATTTGCTTTTAGTTATTAAGATACTTTAGAAAGTAAGCTACCAGATATAATTGGCGCCGGTAAACATTAAATTGTATTTGTGCCGTGTCAAATAAATTATAGATGAAGAAAAAAAAAATATTATGAAGTGCGGAGTACAGCTAATACCTGGGCAATATCACAATAGATCTAATCTCTTGTCGCAGTGATGAGTCCACACAGGAAAAAAATGACCGGGCAGTACTCATGACTTATCATTCTTTGGGTTGTTGTAATAAATTTCCATCACACGTCACCAGCGATTAAGAAGGCCTTTTCTTTTATATCGCTGGAGCAATTGTTCTCGGGCAAAAAACGAAGCTCATCGTTTCTCCAAATTCATAGAGAAACCTTGTTTCTTGTTTTTAAATTATTTCAAAAGCATGTGGTCGCTTGAAAAGGGCTTGGTGGGTAACTTCTAATACCGAAGCAAGCTGCCCCGGACGAACACATACGATTCGCATAGATTCCCTAGGATTCCTCACATTGGAATCGATAAGGAATTCAGAAAAAAGAATCCTAAAGAATGGCCTGTATATGGGACAAGAATTCTTGAATGAGAATCGTGTAGTGAGAATCCATCGGATTCTGCAGGATTCCACATTAGAACCTGAAGACTTCTCATAAAACGATTCTCATCCAAGAATCCTAGTTCTATATACAGGCCATTCCTGAGGGTTATTTTTCCAGGATACCTCATAGAGGACGCCCACGATTCCGATGTGAGGAATCTTAGAGAATCTATGCGAATCGTATGTATTCGTCCGGATATATATGAATTGATTCTACCCGAGACGTCGACCGGACGAACACACAGGTTTCGTACAGATTCCCCTGGATTATTCAGATTGGAATCATGGGCGTCCGTTAAAAGGAATCCTGAAAAAAGAATCCTCAGGGATGCCATGTCTATGGGACTAGGAAACTTGAATGAGTATCGTGTTATGATAATTCTTCGGATACAAAATCTTTCACTGCTACTGCCTAGGGTACCCACAAATCGATTCCACCAGATATGCTCCCGGAGCAGATTCCACTGGAGCATCTGGTGAAACAATGAAATAAAAACGACGTCAATTTGAATTCCAAGGTGGTGACTTCCGGTTTGCATAAACATCCTAATACCACGAAATGTGGAAATTTTCGTAATCGGGCTGATGATAAATTTGGAATCATTTCTTTTGTGGCTTTTTTGTGTTTTTGAAAAGGTTTTTTTGATATGTTGAGAACTTTTCAAGAATTTCGTATAAAACAAATATAATATTTTTATTCTCTCGTTGACATAAGTACTAATAAGTTTTTTAGGGATAATTTAAAATTATTTTTCATAATCTTTGTTTTAACTCTTTGAAGCACTTTCAATCTTAGTGAGCTATATTTAAAATATGTTTTGTTTTTAGTTTGATCCAGCATTACTTTTAGTTAAATTTTAAAATAATTATGTGCTTTGCCTTTTTCGATCATTTTTAATTATTGTGCTGAATTTAAATCATTTTCGTTTTGGCTTTTTGTTCTTGTTGAAATTTCTCTATTATTGATTTGAACCAAATTTAAAATTGTTTCCTCTGTTTATATTTGTTCTTTTTTTTCTGAATTTCAGGATCGTTCTCAAGCATTTTAGTGAATTTGAAAAGCAGGCCTCGTTCACTGTTTGCAACACGCCTATATTTTTGTTGTTGCCAAAAACGAACTTCTTTCATGATTGATTTTCACATTTTCACTCTTCAAGTAACTTATGCAACCTAGGCATTAGATAATGCCACCAATGGGTTACTTTTTGGATTCCTAGTCGCTGAAGGTATCGCTTGACGGGTGTTGGTTCAATAATGTGGGATTTCCCGGTGTTCAACCAGGACAGGTCCATATGACGATCTACACACTTGACGATGACTATTCGAATAATTATAAGAATGGCACGGTTCTAAGCACTGCTGTGATCAAGACCATTATATTACCGAAGCATGTTTAGGTCATACATTCGGAACCAGTTGACCGATTCCAGCCAACCGCATTGGTAACATAAAGGACTTTAATACCAACCTTTAGGAGGTTGTTGAGCTTAGTTAGTTAGCAGAAAGTCGAGAAAACGGAATATTATTGAACATAACCGTCCGTTTTTGGCACATGTGCAAAAATCGAACCATGCCAAAATCATTCTGGGTCTGTAGTTTGCTGTATTCCTTTTTAAGCAGGAATTTGTTACATGTACTCAGACGAATTTTTATGTTCTTTTGTTTTTTTTCTGTACCTAAGAAACATTTTCGAACCCGTTTTGGTTGAATGTTGATCATATTTTATTCTGACCTTTTCTACCATCAGTTACACGAGCGTTGGTCAATATTCACTGTTCGACAAAATTAAAAAAGTGCACTACAGTAGCTCAAATCGGATAAAAATGAAAGACTATAGCTATTTAACCATCCCTATGAATTTTGGTGCCAAAATTAACAAGTTACTGGATTAAATTGGCAAGTTGAACACTCTGAGAAAGAGAAAAATTAAGTTGAAGTCTTTATTTCCTCAATCAGACCCGCCTCAGTCTTCTCAGAAGCACAATTTGATCTAAAAAAGGAATCAAGGCCACCATGCTATCTCACGTAATGTTTATAATATTCATTATGATGATGGTTATATTTTTCAACTTCATCTTGAAAAGAGATAGACACATCACTATACGTATTACTCAGTGTTATTTTATACTATCAGATTTTTTACGCGGGGAAAACGTTCCTTATAAAAATCCGTGTAAAAAAAACTCGTAGTTCGGAATTCCGCGTAAAAAAACACTGTAATTAAAAAACGTGTTATGCTATACAGTCAGGTTTTTTTTCGCGGGGAAAATGTACCAGATAAAACCGCGTAAAAAGTTCGTTAATTTTATATTCCGTGTAAAAAAACACCGTAATTCAATTCAACGGTGTTTTTTTACACGGAATTTAAAATTAACGAATTTTTTACGCGGTTTTATGAGGTACATTTTCCCCGCGTAAAAAAACCTGACTGTATAGCATAACACGTTTTTTAATTACAGCGTTTTTTTACGCGAAATTTCGAATTACGAGTTTTTTTACACGGATTTTCATAAGGAACGTTTTCCCCGCGTAAAAAATCTGATAGTATAAAATAACACTGAATAATACGTATAATAATGTGTCTATCTCTTTCCAAGATGAAGTTGAAAAATATAACCAACATCATCAAAAACTCGCTTAAAATACAACTACGTAATTCGAAAATCCGCGTTAAAAACCGCAGCAATCAGGATTTTACGTGAGCAACAAGAATGATTCGAAATCTGCGTAAAAAATACGGGGTCATTCAAAACACCGCGTAAAAAACCCTCACAAGAAAACCGCGTAAAAATATTCCATCCGTATCGCAGAAATTATTCATCTCACGATTCTGTCGCCGAGTCACTAAAATTCTCTTTGCTAACCGTGTACGCGAATCCAATAGATTTCTCAAAAAGAAACATCAAGATTCCCATATTTGGATTCTTGAAGATTCCTACATTTAGATTCCATATGCGATTCGAACAGATTCTGTCCGTATAGCTGAAATGATTGCTCGCACAATTCATTTGGATTCTTGAGGAATTAATTAGAAGATTTACATATGCGATTCGTACAGGTTCTGTCCATATCGCAGAAAACGATTCCGTCACCGAGTTATAGGCATCCTGGGAATTCTTACTCAGGATTCTTTGCGTGTTAGTTAGGGTGTTCCTGCATTTGTCATGAATCCTCGTCGAGAAATCTCTCTAATTCAGTGTTTTCGAAGGTTTTTGGCATTCCTACGCTCGTACTATTTTTAACATCGAAATTACAGTCTTTAAAGCGATGGAACCAATCAAGACACGTTATTTGACTAGTAGCACTACCGTAAACGTTTGACGCTTCAGCCGTCATTTTCTTTGAATGAATAAAAAATAAGATCCTACACATGACGATAATTCGGTACAAAATCAGCCATTTTCACACAACTAAAAGTACAAGACGTCATAATAAAATTACGTGTCAAAGCGGTTTGTTAAGGGGACATTTGTAAATTACGTAACATAAACCCCCATATTTTCATGTTCATGAATCATGTTAACCGGAAACAAGTTGTCCACCACTTTGTTTCCAAGTCGGTCTGTATCGGAGTTTTCATCAGTCTAGATTGCCTAACACCTAAGGCGAGACCACTGACTTGTTACTCTTCTTCGGCTCTATTCCATTTACACGAAAAATACTTGATTGTTTTTTTTCCATTAAATTTTGAATGCATGTACAATACCTTCTGCAGGCCGTAGATTTTTTCGTCTCAAGTTTGAAATTGACCAAGCAGCTGCTGAAAAAATCGCCTGGGTTAATAACATACACAGACTTTTGCTCAGTGAGATCGACTTGAACTGTCCTACAGTACGGTCGCATTTTACCAACAGCTCGAGGCTAAGTCTTAGACTACCGAGAGATATTGAAATTTTGCTTTTCGCTTTCAACAGGCAATCTTTTTAAAAGACTACCTGTTGAAACGCAAAGTAATCAATTTGTTTTTTTTTAACGTTAACGAGTGTTTAGTGAGTAAATTTGGTTTGAGATATTTCTACTTAAATTCTATAGTGAAGTGAAAGTGTAGTGAAGTTTTCCAGTTATGCCTGGAAAAATAGAAAAGCTCGCTTTGATGCGGCTTCAAGGAAACATGAGGCATCTTCTCCAAGTGACACTGAAGTTTCGACTAACAGGTATGATATTCTTTTTTCCGTTGGGGATCAAGAAATCCAAACTTCTCATACTGAGCATAAAGCCGTTGTGAAGAAGGTTAAAGTTCCACCTATTGTGGTATTTGTAGCAAATTTAAAAGCATTTCGATCAGAACTTTCATCATTTCTGTCGGATGTGAGAGTTAATTTTCAAATTGGCCGGCAAGGCGAAATTCGTATTTTGGCCGAATCTCTTGATGGCCATAAACATCTTTTACAGTACTTGACTGAAAAGATGTATAAATTTTATTCTTTTGATGCCAAAAACGAGAGACCGTTTAAGGCTGTTTTGAAAGGTCTTTCAAATGACCAAGCTATTGAGGAAATTAAAGATTGTTTGTCAGAATCACTTGGTTTTGCCCCCAACCAAGTAATTTTGATGAAACGAAAGGCAAATGCCAAAATTAATCAAACTGGAATACACCAGGAAAATTACTTAGTACATTTTGATCGTACCAAAGTAAATAATTTGAAATGTTTGGAAAAAGCACGTGTTTTATTTAACGTGCGAATAAAGTGGGAAAATTTCAAGAGACATGGAGAAATCCATAATTTTACTCAATGTCGGAACTGTCAAGCCTATGGTCATGGAACTCGAAACTGCCATATGGCAGCAAAATGTATGATTTGTGGTGACACTAGTCACACGAAAGATATCTGCCCCGTGAAAGAGACCACTAATAGTTTCAAATGTGTAAATTGTGGGGGAAATCACAAATCTAATTTCTTTAATTATCCTGTAAGGTCAAAAATTATTGCTTCCAGACAACGTAGGAATTCTAAGCAACCTGTTGTCAATGTGGGTATACAAAAGACTTTCAATACTGTTCAGGCATCACCAGCACTTTCATTAGCAGGTGTGTCTGTAGGTAATAATTTAAGTTCAGCCAACAAATTTCAGACAAAAAATCCTGTTCAGGCAACACCAGGCTGTTCATATGCCAGTGTCCTTTCAGGTAATATTTCAAATTCAAACAGTAACAAACCATTCGTGTTTGGTGCTGAAAAGTCAGCCAGTATTGATTTAGATAGTCCAACTCCAGAAAAGATTGAATACCTACAACAATCCATGCTGCAGCTAATGTCCGTTTTGTTGAACTGTTACTCGATGTAAGAGGCTGTTCAAGAAGATATAAAATTTACAACTAATATTGTCATGAAATTGAAATTCAGCAATGATTTTGAATAATGCTGTAAATTTTCTAAATTGGAATGCTCGCCCTTTAAAAGCGAAAGAGGATGAATTTTTCAATTTTTAACAGTCCACGATGTGCATATTGCAGTTGTGACTAAAACGCTTTTAAAGCCAAATATTAAACTAAAAAAGAACCCAAATTATATAGTTCATAGGTTTGATAGAATTGATGTTGCCGGTGGTGGAGTTGCAATAGTTATCCACCGTCGAATAAAACATCGTGTTTTACCCCATCTTGAAACCAAAGTTATCGAGAGTTTGGGATTAAAATTGAAACAAGTATTGGCATTTTATATATGGCCGCAGTGTATTTGCCTTTTCAATGCGCTGGTGACCGAAAAAATTATTTCAAGGGAGATTTGCAAAAACTCACAAGAAATAAATCTAACTTTTTAATCATCGGTGATTTTAATGCGAAACATCGATCTTGGAATAATATTCAAAACAATTCGAATTTTTTTTTTTTGTAGCATGAGAATTTCACTTTTAGGAAAAATACTCAGATCCAACTTTTTACCCAGCATGCGGGGCAAAAGTACGCAGTTAACGGGACAAAAGTTCGCACTGTATGAGCAGTGTATTTATTACACGATGCTTAAAAAAGTTAATTGTTTTTCGCTGGTTTTGCACTGATTCTTTTTAGCTGCGTTAGAGCGGTGCCTCGCAACAATTTTCTTACTTCTGGAAATTCGGTTTTCTGGGGATATGTTTGGGTGTTTTGGTGATATTTCCCAAAAATGGACCTTCCGGAAGAGATTTCACTGGGGCTTCTAGAGGCCATAGAAAAATTTAATAAAATTTATTTTCGGAACCGGGGTGATACACAGAGACCCGAAAACGACTCCAGGTGTCATATTAGATTCCAAAAAAGCGACTTCCGGTTTCCGAAAAACAACCAAAAATGTACCACCCAATACTAGTATTTTCGGAATCAAATTCATGCTCTGAGATCAAAAATCAACTTCAGACGTTATTTTTGAATTAAAGGTGGTGACTTCCGGTTTGCGGTAAACAGTGAAAATTGACCAAATACCACCTCATATGAGTTATTTCGAAATCGAAAGAATGCCAAGAGACCTTAAAACGATTCCAGACGCCATCTTTGATTCCAAGATGGTGACTTCCAGTTTCCGGAACACAACCTAAAATGGCCGAATACCAATATAGGTATTTCATGGATCGGTATGATGCGCAGACACCAGAAATAAACTCCAAACGCGATTTTCAAATTTAAGATGGTGACTTCCGGTTTCTGGAAAACATCCAATATTGACCAAATACCATCGCATATGAGTGTGATGCCAAGAGACCTGAACACGACACCAGACGAACCGCAAGTCACTATCTACAATTTTAAAATGGCGTCTGAAGTCGATTTCCAGTTTCAGGCCATCATTTTATTTCCAGCAATACACATATTGGGGGGTACTCGATCATTTTGGGTTGTTTCCTAAAAACCGGAAGTTGACATCTTGGGATCCAAAATGGCGTCTGGGGTCATTTAATGGTCTCAGAGCATCATCCCGATTCCGAAAATACTTATATTACCTAGTATTTGATCACATTTTGTTGTTTTCCAAAAACCGGAAGTCGCCTTTTGGAATCAACAATGGTGTCTGGGGTCGTTATCCAGTCTCTGGACATCATCTCGATTACGGAATTACACATATTGGAGGGTATTCGACCATCTTAAGTTGCTGTCTAGAACCCGGAAGTCGCCATCTTCAAACTTAAAATGGCGTCTGGGCCATTTTCCGATCTGTGGACATAATCCCAGTTGCGAAAATAAATATTGGATGGTATTTGGCCTTGTATTTTTCATTGTTTCTATGGCTTCTAGAAGCCCCTATCTATTCCGGAAGGACCACTTTGAAAGCATATCAACAAAACTATTAAAATGGTTGTAAGATTCCATTTCAAAATCATAAAACCATAATATTCCTCAGTTTCGGTGCACATCCGCATATTACTAGTTATTTTTGAGTAATTTCTGTACAAAAACATTGTTATTAAACATATTTTTTCATTACGGTTAATGGCACTTAGTGCGTACTTTTGCCCCACAATGAGTTTTCCAACTGGTTTGAGTTTTATGACAAACATCAAAATATTTCCGGCAAAACAAATTCACCCTACAAACTACAATCATATAAGAGTGCTTTGGGCTCTGTTGTTTTCGAGTTTCTGTAGTTTCCGAATAGGTCAATCATAGTTCCCAAAACTAAGAAAATTAGATCGAAACAGCTCAAAACACGACTTTCCTCATAGCTTTGCTCCATTTAAACGAAATCTTATGTGTTTACATGTGTGATCAACTAACGTTATAACACTGCAAATTCATATAATGTTGCCAGTTTATTTTGCTCGTATTTTTCGAAAAGGCCAATGCGTACTTTTACCCCGTGCGTACTTTTGCTCCTCACTACTGTAATGAGTAAAGGTATCATTTCCTGTGTTCTGAGTAAAGGAAACACGCTAGACCAGGGGGTGGGAATTATTTATAAATCCAACTCTAATGTTATTTAATTTTTAAATGGACCATTATGTTCAATGTTATTGTCAAGACGAGAGTATGGTAAATTACCCTATAGTGGATCCCTTTCCTATAGTGGACCATCCGCCAGGGTAACTTAATTTTTGCGGAAACTCGAAGGATTTTCAGAAAGCTTCCAACGGTAAACTTCTTATCCAGCCAATCGGCATCACAAACATTTATAAATTCTGGTTTATGATAAGAGTAATTGACTTAATCTGACGGGTGGTCCACTATATGGTGAAAACGGAAAAGGGTCCACTAATTGACTTTTTTGAGTTTTTCAATTTCTTTTGGAGATGAAATCAATGTTGGCGAGAAAAAAACCAGATAAATTTAAAATTTAAAATTAAAAAAAAAATACATAATTTTTGTTGGTAGAAAAGGTGTTTTCTGATTTCGAAGGGGGTTAGTCAAAATTAAAATTCTTCTTATTATTCAAAACCAACAAAATATTTATGTAAAAAAAAGATTTTTTATTTCATCATATTTGATTATATGCAATAAAAAACATGTTTAAGACTGTATATTTCCTACCTGTACAGCTTTTCTACGCAAAGTTGCCCTAGTTTCTATGTAGTTTCCTACAAACACGATAAACCTCTCCTATAAACCGATAGTTGCGGTAGAATGGCATTGTAGTTCTTAGAAAACTTCACAGTGGCACCAACCCCTTAATGGGGACTTCTAAACGGGGCAAGAGAAGGTTGCAGAGTCTACTTTGATGAGCAGGTGGTCGTGGGTTCGAATCTTAGTAGGGGAATTGTGGGTAAAATGAACAGGGGTGGTAAAATGGACACCCGTTTAAATCTCGACTATTACGTTGAAAAATAGTACAAACTTCATTGGTACCTTACCTTAGAGGCACTAGAACTTATTTGAGACAAAGTATGCGACATGATACAGTCAAACAGTCAAAATAATAAACAAAAACAAAAAACACGTGTACATTCGTGGAGGTGATGTTATTTTTGGCCTACAAAAAATAAGATTTTTTCTAGTGTAAAACAGTATTTTACAACGATGTTTCTGCAAATATCTGGACTCAGACTACTAACCAGCAGGAATCATCAGAGGTTGGTAATTGTTTATATGATTTTCTCGATATATTTAGGTATTTTCAATAATATGTATGTGCGGGTAAAATGGACAGCCCATGATGATGGGGAAAAAATTTGTTAATTTCCATTGAAAAATCTAGATGCTTCGTGTTTATATCAGAAAAACGCAAAGGTAAACTTGGACCGATGAACAGATGACCGCCGCTAAACCTACCGTTAAATGCGGAATGTCCGTAAAAAAAGCTTCCGCCATTTCTCAGTTTCTTGCGGATAAGGTCATATATTGTTATTAATTCTACGGCAAACGATGGAAATTGAACTGTTGGTGAATGCATAAGTGTATCGCGTGCTATGGAACAACATTTTACTATCTGTGAACGGATAATTAATGTTCACGCCCAAGGTGTTCATATTACCACCTCCATATGTTCATTTTACCCACATGTGTCCTTTTTACCCCCAGAAAACTGCTTTCGAAAATGCTCATGAAAACTACGAAAAATACTATATTTGAGTACTTCTTCTTATCTTTTGTATTGACCATTAGTGGCTCAGTTAATGTGCGCTATCGACTCATAGTTGTAGTGTTAAACTGTGGAGGAAATTGGAAAATGGCTTAGGGTGTCCATTTTATCACCCCTTCCCCTAGAATCAGGCAATTTAGCACAGATTAAAGCATGGGTTTATTCTCAGGCTCCCTTCCTTCACATTGAATTTTACATAATCTCGATAAATATCTTTTAATAAAAAGAAGTCCTCCTTACAATAAAACTGGCTAGAAAGACATTCAGTTGAAACCACTACACTGCACAGTGGGGCGACCCCATACAAAGGCTGGCCAAGCAAAACAAGTGTCGATAAATGCAACAAAAACTTGGTATTTACATAATTTTGGGGCGCTGAACACGAATTTGGCATCAATTTTTTGTTTGGGGCCGTCCATAAAGCACGAAATCCAATTTTTAATATTTTTTTTGGCACTTTTGTCCTTTTTTATAGAATTATATAATCTTTGACCACAAGTAGTGCCACCGGGCATCCTCTTCATTGAAAATTTTATGGACGACCCCTCGAACTAAACAAATTTTGCCTAAATATATATATATATATATATATATATATATATATATATATATATATATATATATATATATATATATATATATATATATATATATATATATATATATATATATATATATATATATATTTTTTTTTTTTTTTTTTTTTTTAATAAACTAAAACAACATAAGTAATACAAACCAATTACAAATTGAAAAAATCATCATCAGCATCATCATCTTCCGCTGTGATCGCTTAAATTTCGTGTTGAATTGTTTCCAGAAAATTTGAAGTTCATTATATTTATCAGCAGAAAAAATGTCTTTCGCTGCAATTTTCATTTCTTCTAGTAATTTTCGATGTTTCATTGTTTCATATATATGTTATCTCCCTAATCCGGTTTCTATGGTTAAAAGAGGACATTTAAATACATGTATAACACCATGAATTGACAACTTACTAGACATTCAATTAGGTGGTGCCGCTGAAGTTGAAGGCTCCATAATAAAATTCAACGAATTTATGAATTTGAAAACCAAGACACTGGAATGACACAACGTTCTAAATGAATACGAAAAGATGCGGAGGGCGACGACTGTTCTTTGTTTTTTTTCTCATAAAGCAAAATGTGTGCTTTACTTTTGTATGCCAACGAGTGCGAAGCAAAAGCAATCTTCAAACGGGCTATTGTTAGCCGGAGTTTGATGGTATGAATTTCCTGCTAGTATTTATCACTTCAATCAGTTTAGCGAATTTCATGATCATAAATTGAAAAGGGCTGAATGTTTTTAATATTTTTTCAAATTTGCAGAAAGTGATAAAGTTTGACATAATTAAAAGTTTCATAAAGATTTGTTTACTATTATCTTCGATATTTTGTAGTAGAATTAAATGGAAACATAACCTATTCTCAATATTCATACTATTTTCTTATTTAACACTTATTTTATAACTTTTAATTGATAAATTTTGTAATTTTCGCCAAAATTTTTATTTTATTCTTACGGATAAATTTCCATTAATGGGGTATCATGGTTATGATTAAAATTAATCCTGGATGAAATTTCAAACTCAAAAAAAAAATGAAAAAAACCGCTACCGCTTTTTTCACTAAAGTGACAATTTGCGCAGTTTTGCGCAGCAGCGGACAGTATGCATTTGAAAGCTTACGTTTTCACCTAAATTTTGAATGTAGTCACAACCGTGGCAAACTGTGGCAACTAAACTTTCAAGCTACTTTTCTACAAGAAATCACTGTTTTTTAGATTTTTTTCTAGTGTCAGGCCTATGATGACCAAATTTTACAAATTTCTAATGAAAAGGGTTTGTTTTGCACAATATTTACAACAACTTTTTCTTTGACGTCAAAAAAATTCAAGCTGTCATTAAAGCTACAGAGCGTTTCAAAGTAATGTACCTTTTTTCAAAAAAAAGACAAAAAACGTCAGTTCGCCAAGCTTTGAAAAGTCATAAAAAATTCAGATTCCATGATATTGCGCCCCAATTTCGGATTTAGACACTTGAATGTTATAGCAATAAAGGAAAAATATTATGAAACAGCTAACGAAAAAAAAATTTTTTGGCTGATGGTTGCAGTGTCAGTGTCTACTTAAAATTAACTTTTGCGTAAAATTTATTGAAAATAACCTTGCATTTAATAGTTATTTTATGATTTTCTATCAGTAAAAAGCTTGAAAAACAGCACTAAGTATTTATTATATGAGTTTAAAAAAAAATATGGCCATATTCAGGAAAAACATTTGGTGGGACTGATATGCGATTATTTTTAAGATGGGACAATTTGACCTCACATTTTTTTCTGACTTTTTCGAATAAAACATACTTTTTTGTTTCCTTAATCGATAGTAGAGCAAGAAATAGATAGAATTTAATATTTAACTCAAAAACGATGAAAATCCATATGGGACTGGTATGCGATTATAGGCAGTACAGGGAACTGTAATTGGTAATAATATTGGCAGGAAGCAACGAGGCTCGAAGCAGTAAGCGTAAAAGGAAAAGTCTAAGCATACACACAAACACGGATAAAAATATAAGCATGTCACTTTTTCTTAATAGTTACCTCAATAATTTTTCGAGCGATATTACAAAAGATCAATGTTTCTGGTAGCAGTAAACTCGTACAGGAAGAAATATTATGTCTGGTTTATGAAATATTGTTTCCGTGTTCAACCAATAAAACCTCAGTAACTTCTGAGCCTCCTAATAACAAAAGCGGACATTAAATATGAACGAAGAAAGAACGTGAGCTAAATGAATTTATGAATGCTTCTTGGATTTGGTACACATTTACGTTTGATTTCTAAATGTGTGCTTTCGGATTCATTTTACCCTAAAGAAAGTGTCGGGTTGTAGTTTCTATGTTCAGTAATAAAATATCATAATTGATTTTTTTCCAAAAGATGGACATTGTTTAAATACCAGTGTGATAGTAACCTTCATATTCTTTTTATAAAAGCATTAGAACTTTAAAAAATCGCACCGGAAAATTTCAAACGCCTATTTCATAACTTTGAAGACATTATTCGTTTGAGTTGCATATTTCATCTCGTCCGCCTACGTGCATTGCCTTAGCCGGTGTGGACAATCGTATTTATGTTGATTTTATTCTGATCGTAATCCTAGTCAAAGGCAGACAGAGAAAACGAATCTTCCACCCTGCTGTTCTTCTTTGTTGTCTGCTAGAAAATAAAAAAGCAGTCCACGTGCAGTGCGGAATCCCTCTGTGTAAATTTTTTAGCGACTACAGTCGCGAATTGTATAGGTGAAGCTGGCAATAAAAAATACCCCAATGTTATCGCAAAAGAGCGAAGCCCCGCGAGTGGAGGTCTGTAGTCTATAGGTTTTTTCGGTTTTTGTTGCTATAGAACAAATTCAGCGAGAATAAAATACAGTGATTTAACTTGTTGTCGGAAAAATTATACTTTGTTTCATTTTTCTGATTGGATAACATTTAAGATAATTTGAGATCGATTTGACAGGACAATTGCGAACGTACTGCAAACCTATTGACTGTAAAAGATCCGTTTAGCTTGAACTTGAACAAATGGCTTGCTGGTTGGGCAAGCTCTGATATTAAAGGAGGTAAAAATGCAATGAATGATAAATTAGAATAAAAACTTAAAAGGTTGTTAGATAAAATATAAAAAGAGCATTCACAGAAGCGTTTTCGTAAGGATTGATGATGCATTGCCACTATCGTGTATCACAAAACGATTTGATGCTAATCAAATTGCAGTCAATTTTAACAGCTCTTGGTTCGGCTCGATTTACTTCAATGAATCTTCACAAGTGCGTACAAATATCGTCTCCACTTAAGTACAAAGAATTAAACAGAAAGCTCAGACCGAGTTCAGATGTTCTTCCACCCGCCTAGGTTGGAAGACTCCCGTTATGTTCTCGTGTGCATTCAAAGGAGATCTCAAGTGTAAAGGATATTTGCATTGAATTGTAGTATGCGTTTGGGTAGGGTGAATTGCTGTGGGGTCTGTTTTGTGTGTGCGGAAATGAGAAAGATGTCTGACTTAGGCTTTCGCATCATCACAGTTGTAGTAATGGTGGTGGGTCTTGTCAATTATATTTGCAAGCACTTTGTTCGAGTACTTCGGAAACGAACGATACATGTCTGAATAGGGAAAAGCCAGACAACATTCAATTTAGAGTCATACTTTAAATGCTTTTTGCGTCCCAGATGGATGCAAATATTTCATTTTCTATCATTGTTCAAAGCTGAAACCGTTGGGAAACAAAGTGGATGTTGAGATGCATTGGTACCATGCGTCCTTCTCTGTAAAAAGCACTAATCCAATTTTATGCTCCTTGCTCAAATTTTCCAACAATAAAGCAAACCAAGCTGCCTTCATCTACCGAACTCATGGTAGTCTCATTGATGATAAATCATCACAACCGAAGCAAAATATCCTATGAACATCCTATATCCGGTGAACTGAAAAAAAAAACACATCTAAAAGTGGGCATAAGCGTAGCCGATATCGGTATATTCCGTTGTGTTGTGACGAGATTGATACATAGACAAGAGGAAAAATAACCGTCGTTCCTCTAGTATCGTACGTTGTGGAGTGCGAGAAAAAATATCGCTCATAAAAAAATAACCATAAGATATCACAACCAAGCAAGGCGATCCATTAACCGTGATTTGCACTAAGGGCCACAGTATTTAGTTTCCAACAGCATTATGAGTATAATCATGAAACAACATCAATCTGTAGAAAATCAAAAGCTTTGCTAGAGAACTTTTGAAGTTCAAATATTCTGGCTTGCACAAATAGGAAACTGTACAAAGTGTATTCTATGCTTCCAACAGCAGAACATAGAACATCCAATATTTCAAAAACACGATCAAATGACACTCATAAGCATTGTCGTTTCCGGGCAGATCCAGTGTGCTGGTTTACCACACGCCTCAGTAAGAAAAAAAAACAATGTCCTTCTTTCGTTGCTCGTACGCTCGGCAATAGATTGCTTTTTACCATACCATACCGTATACCGATGGGATGGCGTTCATAATGATAATGAAATCACGTACCGTCTGTTGTCATATATTCTGAGAAAAAATTCTCCGCCGTTGCCGATGAGAATCCGCTTCTCTGTCTAACGCTGCTCTTAGCTTAGGGCTCAGAGCAAGGATCCAGCTCATCTTTTGGATTACGCCTTTCACTGCTGCCGTAAACCGCTGCGATATTCACCTGCGCGCTGGCTGCTGCTAAATCATTCATTTTTCATTCTTCTGGCCGATAACGTTCCGCAACAGGTTCGAGCACGGAATGGCACCGAGTGGCTTGCCATTAAATACCTTTACAGTGCACAGGGGTATCCTTTAAAAGAAATTGTGCCGAGAGAAGAAAAAAAAAACTGCCGTCAGCATCGATTCAGCGCTCCACCACCGCGTCTATATCTCATCGTGGCCAAGTGTGAAGTTGTTCCTTCATCATGCTGTTTATGTACTTATCCGGGTGCTTTACGCTTGGGCAACGGTTGAGTTGAAATGCGAAATTGTTTCCTTTTCACCTCAATTTGATGTCAATTTTGTGACGTGTTTTATCCCGTGAAATGAGTTTGTGACGGCTACCTGGCAATAACAGATTTTCTTGCTTTAACTGGAGTGGATAGACGGACAAGTGAGAACAATTTTTCAATTGTTGTTTGCTCTGTAGATAAGTTGTCAGTTGAAAAATAAAATGTATTGGAAAAGTACTGACAATTGTGACTTGAACGACTCTAATTTATATTTTATATGGAACCTGTATTTGGCTTAGCTAATTTGTACGGATAGAAGATTTTTTTTCACACCCATAAGCAATCATCTAACAGCAATTCCATACAAAAAGGTCATACCCAAACCTTTTTTGCTCCAGTCATGCTCGAAATCGCTACGTTTGTTTATGTCGAAAAAAAAATCAACCCGTATTTTTTGTAGGGTGAACCATTCTAAGATTACGTGGACCAAAAAAAATCACTTTTTTTTTAAACTTCCAATTTTCAAAAACATGTCACCTTTAAACCATTTGACCAGTTTTAAATTTTTTGTCATCAAGTTGAGGGTAACTAGTGAGCTTTTCAAGGAATAACACCAAACTGCACTTTGAATAACAATAACTTTACCAAAAGAATGGTACAACAAAGCGTATTTCACCACATTGGAGAGTTCAAGACTGAGAAGACCCTGTCGTATAATATTTTGCAGAATATTTTGAGGACAAATTATGTTTCCTCTTTGGCGGCATCCATAAATTACGTAACGCTTATGGGGGGAAGGGGGTTATCCTTGAGCGTTACAATTTGTTACATAGGGGAGGGGAAAGTAAGATTAGCGTTACGTAACAAAAAAATTCTGAAAAGACTCTCCAAAAACGAGCATTTTTATTAAGCAAATTCTTCTACAGCATTACCTTATTTTTATGGGGGGAGGTAGGTATTGGCGTTACGTTTAGTTACCCGGGGGCGGGGAGGGGGGGTTGCGTTACGTGATTTATGGATGTCGCCTTTAGTGTTTACTACAAATATCAGATGCGCCTCCATCAAGCATGACAGTAACCAAGCGCCTCCATTGAAAAGTTGCAAATGCCTTTATCAATGGAGACGTTTGGTTAACCATTGCAATGATGTATTTAGTTAACTTTAAAGATTAGAACACTTTTATCTACAGAATAAAAATATATACCTCCGTTAAAATTTCATATTGTGTTCTAAATGAGCTGGAAAATCGCAATTAGGACTTATCATCCATAGGGATTTGAAGCTACTTTTCAAAAAAGGGGACTTTTAATTTTCATTTTAACTATTTAAAGAGTATTTCAATGACGAAAAACTTACCGGTCCTTTAAACCAAGAAGTAAAAAGTCGCATATTTCAATTACTGTTTTCTATGGTTGTTGTTAGAGAAACTTGAGCAATCTCAGACAAAAATGTATTTCCACAAAAAATTCTAGCACAACTGACATAATTCAAATAACGAGATTATCTTTGTTATATTTTTAGATATTTAGTTTGTTAATTTTTTTACCAAACAAATCTTCTCAACTTTTTATCACCCTGAATCGATTGGATCATTGGAGAGAAAAGTTCAACAGGTGTTTAAAGGAATACCTTGGATCTTTCACTAATAAATATCAGTGAGATTGGAATTAATGAATAAAGTTCCATGAAATTTCAGATAATGTACACATATTACAACTATACACCTTCTGAAATTATGGTTGAAGAGCGAACCATGCAGAATAGCTTAGAATTTGATAATAAACCAATTTAATGTTTGAAGTATTTAGGAACGAACTACAATTTGAACTACAAATATTCCATGAAACAGCGAACAAAGGTTTTAGATGAAAAACGACAAGGAAAAATATAATATAATACTTTTATAAATCAAGTTCACAGCAACAATAATGATACAGTGTATTTGAAAAAAAAAAACGAAAATATGGAGAAACTTGATTCATTTTATGTTTCAACCTTACACCGTAGTTAATGAACAATAACGCCATAACAATCAACGAAACAAATTGTGTAATTAAACATGTTACAACAGGAATTTAAGAAACATAAAAAAAAGTGAGTAAGGGAATGTTCCGAGCTTTATGCTAGAGAGCGAAATATTCGGTTAGAGCAATTTAAAATTAGGTTAACCATAATAACAGTATGAGTACAAAATTCAAACCGACTCACAAACAACAACAAAAGAATCAAAAAGAGATAACTGGAGGAAAGCATTTCCTGTAGAATAATTCCATTCCTTTACATCATTCTCCCTAAGGGGAATGGTGTAGTATACCCCTCACAAGTTCACAAGTTTACTGTAATAAAGTTAAATCATTGACCCTACCAGCATCAAAGCAACGACCGAGCGCGAAAGCGCATAGCTGTGCATTTTCGAGACTTTAAAATAAGGATTTTGGATGGACAATACAGTTGTTTAAAATTCTTATAAACAAATCAAAGTGGGCATTCTAAAGTAAAAATCGATCATCTCAGATATCTTTAGAAATAAGATAATTATATAAAAAATTTTGCTGCCAAAACTCTTCTGAAAAAAGTAAAGAAAGTACTATCAAAAAAAGTTATTCTAACAGAAATTTATTCAAACGTCTCCTAAATGACTATGTATGGAGCTGTTTAAAACAGTTATTGTGAAAAAAAACTTATTTTAATCAAAAGTACTCACTTTTGTTTGTTCAGAAGAGGCAATAAAATTGTCTGTCTTAAATTTTTTTTTTTTAAATCTGAGGTGACTGATTTTTTGATACCAGCTTTTGTTAAAAAAAATCGGTGAAGGATCTCAAAATTTTCAATAAATTTATAGAAACATCCAGTCAAATTTCCCTTCTCTAACTCTTGTCATTATCAAACGGTGATGGTCTCAGAAGCCAAAAGCATGAAGTCGCGTCAAACATGGAACAGTTTTTGTTAGAGGAAGTTTTATTTGCTTAGGAGTGCTCACTTTGGTTTGTTCAGAAGAGCTGAAGGCAACTAAATTGTCTATCTAAAAACTTATTTTGAAAAACGAAATTCAGATTACCGAATTTTCCAAAAGCACTTTGTTTTTGAATTAATTTTTCTCTAGTGTAGAATTTCAAATTCAATTTTTTTTTCTATATTTTCAAATGAAAGCTCGGACAATTCCCTAGAAGTCATCCATCGACAACTTTTTCTAACTTTTTCTTAACTTCTAAAAATTTGAGATGACTGATTTTCTTAGAATCATGTTTTGTTTTTAAAATGATTTTTTTAGTGCAAGATCTTAAAAAGAAAATCAAGTGAAATTTGTCTATATTTTTCTATAAAATTCAGACACTCTTCTTAAAGTCAACTCTTGACAACTTTATTCTATTATTATTCTGCTAATCTTCAGATACAACAATTTTATAAAAAATCCTTCAACCCTTTTTAAATGTATGTACAGATAAATTTTCAAAAAAAAATGCTTTGGATGCATGAAACTTTACTAGTTTTTATACGGATTTAGGAAGAATTAAGTGCGAATGAGTAAAAAATTCGAAGGGGTACATCGTTGGACACCTGAATGACGAAACAGTGAACAGAAGCGGAGCAAGAACTGAGCTAGGAGCACCAGCAGCGGATGACTGAGTACCAGCCCCCGATATTCATGAAGTTCTTTGTGAGATCGGGAAGCTGAAAAACAACAAAGCCGCAGGCAAAGACGGACTGCCGAGCGAGCTCTTGAAACGTGGAAGAGAGGCGCTGGCTAGACCGCTGCACTGGGTCATTTCCAGGATTTGGGAGGAGGAAAAACTGCCAGACGAGTGGATGAAGGGAGTCGTCTGTCCCATCTACAAGAGGGTGACAAGCTGGAGTGCCGCAACTACCGCGGTATCTCGCTTATCAATGCCGCCTACAAAATACTCTCACAGATCCTGTTCCGTCGTTTATCACCTTTAACCTGGAGGTTCATGGGTCAGTACCAAGCGGGTTTCATGGGAGCCCGTGCCACCACGGACCAGATCTTCTCAATCCGACAGATCTTACAGAAATGTCGCGAGTACAACGTGCCCACACATCACATCTTCATTGACTTCACGGCGGCCTATGATACAGTCGATCGAGAACAGCTATGGCAGATCATGCACGACAACGAATTTCCGGATAAACTGACTCGATTGATGAGAGCCACCATGGCGCAAGTGATGTGCTACGTGCGTGTTTCAGGGATACTCTCGACTCCCTTCGGATCGCGCAGAGGGTTGAGACAAGGTGATGGACTTTCCAGTTTGCTGTTTAACATGGCTCTTGAGGGTGTGATCCGGAGGGCGGGCATCGACACGAGGGGCACGATTTTAACAAGGTCTGTTCAGCTTCTGAGCTTCGCGGATGACTTCGACATCATATCACGTAACTTTGCGATGGCGGTGGAAACTTACGTCCGACTGAAAGCCGAAGCTGGACGGATCGGACTGCGGATAAATGCGTCGAAAACAAAATACATGCGAGCGAGAGGCTCCAAGGAGAAAAATATCTATCTCCCAACTCAAGCCTCTGTAGACGGTGATGAGTTTGAGATGGTCGACAAGTTCGTGTATTTGGGGTCACTGGTGACCGCCGACAATAACACCAGCAAAGGTATCCAGAGACACATCCAGGCAGGAAATCGTGGCTACTTTTCACTTCGGAAGACACTTCGATCGAATCGAGTGCGACGACGCACGAAGTTGACGCTGTACAAAACCTTGATAAGTCCTGTAGTCCTCTACGGGATCGAGACAACAACGCTTCTCGCGGAGGACCTTAACGGTCTTGGAGTTTTCGAACGGAAGGTGCTGGGGACTATCTAAGGTGGAGAACAGATGGATGACGGAGAATTGCGACGACGCATGAACCATGAACTGCACGCGCTGCTTGGAGAGAATCCTATTGCACACCTGGCGAAAGTCAATAGGTTACGGTGGGCCGGTCACGTCGTAAGGATGCCGGACGACAACCCTGTGAAATCACTTCTCTTCAGCAACCCTATCGGCACCAGAAACAGAGGGGCGCAGCGTGCACGATGGCTCGATCATATCGAAGGAGACTTCCGGGTGATGAGACGCCTGGGGAATTGGCGAAACACAGTCCAAAATCGAGCAACATGGCGACAAATTCTTGATACAGCACGAGCCACCACGGCTCTCATCTGATTGGTAAGGTAAGGTAAGAGTACATAAACATAAAAATTTTATATGGGTGAAATTGAATCTTTTTCTGGGTAAAAGGACTTTTTTCTGAGTGAAATAAATTGCTGGTATTTACTGGTCAGTAGAACGTAGATAGTATTCGTCGGTAAAGTATAATAGGCGATACTGGCGAGAAAAAAGGTAGTACGGCAGTGAAGTTAAAAGGAAAGGTAAAGACATACAACCACGGATAATGATATGTAAATAACATGAAGTGCGAAATTCAACAAATACTCAGGCATTGTCCCCGTAGATCAAAAACTGGCTGCAGAGACTAAAACAAACAGGAGAAAACAAAAATAATAAGGTCATCCAATTCTTTTAAGACCAGTTTTAAAGATATTTTGCAATAATGTTAAATTGTTCCCCATTTCATTTCCAGCCTTCCTTTATGTCTATAGAAACAGTAACAGTGAAAAATATTGTTGCGGAATTAATAATTTGCGGATACGACCACTGAACAACGAACAGCTTACCTTCACCAAAAACAAATACCTAGGCAAAATAAATGCCACCTTATTTTGTTTTGTCAAACAAAACCTGACGAGTTGCTTTCAAAATTATCCAAGCACGGTGCGACACACGAAAACGTAGGTATCAATCTTCAGCTCTGCTTGCAGAAGTTCCCACCATGTAGATAACAAACACATGTCAGGCAAGGATTTATTTCCTGCTGATGAAGTTATGAAAAACCTTTCCTAATGAATTAATTTTGCCTTTCGCCTAATGTATATATGAACGACAGAATTATATATTTTTTAAATATGCAAACACCGACTTCATCTTCCTCATTTCTAGCGAAGGTTTTACATATTCACATATTCCGCATTCCGACAAGACGATGCTACTGTCTTTTCAAGTCAACCAGAGTCTCGATATCGAAATCAAATAGGTACGGAAGAAGTTGTGTTTTTTTCTATTCCCGTATCAATATTTTTTTTATGCTTTCATATGCAATGCTTCATCAGTTCACCCTTCGAGTTACCAAAACATTTTAGGGCTGCCTTGGGTCAGGAAATGAGAGGTTTTAGAGGTAAGCGGGGGAAAAGTTTTTTCCCGAAGAATCCCCATATTTCACCCAGCAATTTTCCACACTTCCCCTTCTCACCCACGCCAATCTCCAGATACTAGAAAACTCGCAGACGAAACATGAGGGTAGCTTCATTCCTTTATGTTCAAGGGGAGCAGATGGTGGAAATCAACAGTTGTAGAGTTGTTTCCTCATTTCCTTTGGTTTATTTTCGCAACTTGATCGGATTCACGCAGGCTCATTTTGCTGGATATTTTCCAGCCCGATTGCTATGCATTACACTGCAAGCTATACCAAAATAGCACGTCGTTGTCGTTGGCAACTTTCGTTGTCCTCTCAGGTGGGCGGAAATGCTTCGATGGTTTTTTGTTTGGTTTGCTTGTGTAATTTATCATTGCCATTCTCAGGAATGTGTAGGTGTGCGCCACAATAGGCGGTTCAGAATCAAAACCTTTCTTGCAACAGTACCAGGAGATTGTCGGTGTCGAAGATTTAGTTTACTGTTAGGTTTCCCCTCTGCACTATTACCAGTGATGGATGCAAACAAAACGGAAAGTAATGCCAGTAATAAACGATTGCGACAAGCTTTTATGATATTTTATTGTGGTCATTTCCTTGTAGTTGAAGGTTTTTTTATGTCATTTGCCGACTACCTTGGTTGGAGATGTTTCGATCGAAAGAAGCTGCTGTAATGTTTCGGGCTTTCGTTTTATGGAGCGCATTATGATACAGGTGGAAAAACTTATGGGAAGAGTTTAATATAGGTACAATTTTTCTCAGCAAGTTTTCAGTATATGATTATGTTGAAGAAAAATTTTTGGAGATCGAACGAGGGTAATTCAGACAATGACGAGTACAATTGATCAAAATTTACAATAAAAACCGAGTTCAGTTAAAAAATATCGTTGCAAAATTTTATTGAAATTATTGAATGGGTAATAACCCTAATGTAATTTGAGCACAATGGAAGATTGTCGTTATGTGACCCAAAGTTGGTCAAATTTGTTTCAAAGAACAATGAATTGCACAAAATAATTTTTGGCACATAATAAAATAGCATATTTTCTTCCCTGATATAGCTAAAAATTTAGAAGAACATTTTGAAACTCAAGATGGTGACTTACGATTTCTGGAAAGTGAATAATAAATTTTTGGATTACCATGCGTTGAATCTCACTAGTTAATTTCAGTTCAGATGTTCTGTTTCACCGTACTATTTCAGGTCGTTAAAATCTTACTCGTCATACTGTCGGACTTCTCTAATATCAAGTGGATTGCAATATCAAATATTTCCATTCATAACAAAACACCCCGCCCATCGAACATCTTCAACATAATTGAATTTCGCCTAAATTTACCCAGATTCCTTTTCAAATCCCTGTCGATCTGATCGACTGCCTATAGAAAGAAAGGAACAAAAAACTTCATTACGTACAGGCATTCCTGGGCACGTAAACAAGTTGCCGCTATGACAGAACATTCCTTGCGCTTAAATTAAATTCTTTGTTTTGCATCCTCTGCAGACACCAAGTTGTATCCGGAAATAAGGAGAATTGTTTGAGTGACCAGTCAGCTAACGGATTGGAAAGACAAAAATGTAGCCACAGTTCTTGGTAACAGCACATATTGACCAAGCCTCAGTGGAACCCACCTTTCACACGCTACAAAGCTGGGGAGAATCGCCAGCTTCAGCACTAGGGCATCTCCATTCCGCCAGACATGTCTGATTCCAGATAGTTATATACATGCTCGGAGTACGCTGCAGCGGCACACCTACCACTAAAGGTAGGTGTGTGAAGATTTCCGCGTTGCTAGATGACGCTCATCCTGCACTACTCGCTGCCATTTTGCTTACCCTCGAGGTGATGAATTACAGTTTTTTTCCTGTCCTGTGCTAGGGATGTCTGAGATTTTTAGTATGTATTTTGCTTTCCTTAATCATTACGACGCAATATCATACGTGGTTCAGATAGAATCCTTATGATAATTTACTTCATCTATTGCACGTTGTGTATTCATCGGTTCAATACTCTTAAACTCCTGATTGATCATCTTTAAAACTGCCGCATATTTCACAAACCCCAGAATTCCACATTGTCTGATTGTCGCCGAGTCAGACGTCTGCTCTCGCATACACATGTACATGTACACACCAACGTGCATAGGAAAAGGACGTGCCGAGAGTAAATAATAATAATGCAATTTGCCCATCCCAGCATCCTCGCATTCACCACGCGCAGTGCCTCACAGCCCAGGCAACCAACGGACCCTTTTTTCAGAAGACTGAGATGAAATACAAACAACCACACACTCACTTACACATCAATAGACTCTGCAACCGGTGAGTTCCGCCTAGACAGAGTTCAATCAATGATGATGACTGCTGCAAGCTGATGTTTTTGATAATGGAACTCAATAATTGGTCTTCCGGCATAAACGTGTTTTAAGCTCACGCTTTTTCCATCGGTCCTCAAGTGTAGTAACTACATAAAAATAAGTCATCCTGTAAGTAATGGTCCCTAACGCCACCTTACCGAGCCGAAACCGAATTTTTGCGCACATGGCAACAATCTAAACACACTTGCGGAAAAAGCTTTCGCCAACAATTTGCACAACCGGAAACACAATTCACCAACACATGGTTGGCCGTATTCCTGGTCTTTATGGTCGGCGAGAGTACGCTCCTAGCGCCGGAAACAAAGAGCACAGAAACTCAGCTACTCTCGCTCACCCGGGTTTTTCTCGCCAACCTTGAAAGAGGGAAAACTCTTTCATTGTATACGCTTGTTGCGCATAATCGAAATTCAATATTAATGTGGAAACTTTATCCAACAGCGGCATCACACCCATAGCCAACCAACGCTGCACTCTTTACGGAATAGACGTCGTTCTCATCTGCCTTTTGTTGCCAATTAGTTTGAGGAAAACGCGACAGCGAGGGCAGGAAGGGGATCAGCGAGCGACGGTTCTTTGTGTACCGATTCCAGTTTTGCCGGGTTCTCGCTCTTTGTCGTCTGAGAATTGTTTAGTTTTGTGCTAGTGTATTGCTGATCTTCCGAGTGATAATTTTGCACGAGCACATAGCACAGGGTCATAAAGACAGAAGAAATGGTGTAGGCGCATGGTACTTTTTGTTTTTTTTTGCTAGTGGCGTGTGCTTACTTTTAGCTGTTTGATTCGATTGCTTACTACTTGAAATTATAATTTGTTTTATACAAAAAATATTGTAAAAGCGTTTTTCTAGACGAATATTTTTGGGTAATTAACTGAATATATGGGACAAATTTTACCTACGAATTTTGTTTACCGGTAGGATTCAAAAGATTCATATTCTCATGCATAATTTGAGATTTCAGGAAGTGGAGCCTCAAAGCTTCACATTGGTGACGGATGTAAAAAATGCACATGTAGTGCGAAATCGGATTTTTTGATTTCAAATTTCTTCGAAGTGCATGAAACACCTCAGAACTGGTGGTATCTCAGAAAACAAAAAATTTAAAAAAACGACTTCATGGATAAAAACAATTTTAAGCAGAGAGACTTTTTTCAAAAAAACAATTTTTCTTGCAAGATGATGTCTAGGTTGCTAGTCTCAAATCTGAGGTTTAAAGCTAAAGCCTTGAATATAACGTCGCAGGTATTTAAGACTCAAGATCCTAAATCTTTTCCTGTCACATTAGATTACAAGTCACAAGATAGAGAGCTAGGTAAATAGTAGTAAGGGGCCATCCACATACCACGTGGACAGCTTTGGGGGGGAGGGGGTTGGCTAATGTCCACGGTCCATACAATTTTTTTAGAATTTATATGGGCAGTTGTCCATGGAGGGGGGGGGTCAAAATCGTTAAAAATCTGTCCACGTGGTATGTGGATGGCCCCTAAGTGACAAGTAAAGAGAAAGAAGTAAGAAGGAAAAAGTCTAAAGTAAATAGTAAAATGTAAAGAGTATGAAGTAAAGAGAAAAAAGTATAGAATAGACGAAAAGAAGTAAAAGATAAACAGTAAAATGCAGAGAGAATGAAACAGAATGAACTGGGAATGTAAAAGAGTAAAATATTACAAGTGAAATCTGAACAGTAGAAAGTAGAAGGTACAAATTAAGAAGCAGGGAGTAAAAAGTGAAGGAAAAAGTTAAAAGCAAAGAGTAACAATAAAAAATTCAACCGTAAAAGTTTTTGTTCTCAAGAGCACCCATATTGATTTGTTCAAAAAAGTTTTGAGTAATTGATTTGGCTATCTAGGAAACCGATTTTTCGAAATAACTTTCTGTTTTTAGAATAAATGGAACAAATGTTCACTTTATTTATGTTTTTAAGATTTTTAAATTAAAGTTCAGACAGTTCTCTAGAAATTACTTATTGATAACGATTGAAATATATCATTTCGAAGGAAAAATTTAGCCCTTTTTAAATGTTAGACCAGATGAATTTTTGAAAAAAATTTGCTTGGTTAAGGAAGGCCTACAACCCACAAAATTAAATTACATTTCTAAAGAGGGGTGCTGTCATTCCATTGTATGGACAAATTAACGCGAAATGCCCCAGCAATAATCAAAAAATAAACCCATAATTTATTACAAAAGTGCACATCTATTAACAACGTAAGTTTAAGCCCCTAATAAAACAATAAATAAAAAGTAAACAGTTGATAAGCAATGAGCTTTTGAAAGAAAAGAAATAAAATAAAAGTAAAAAGTTAAGGGCCAAACACAACAAATATATAGTAAAAATAAAAGTAAAAATTAGGAGGACAAAATAAAAATAAAAACAAGGGAAGAGAAAAAAAGGAAGTAAAAAGTAAGAAATACAAAATAAGAATAAAACGCAAAGAGAAAAAAAAGTAAACCCGTAATTTGTTACATGAGTTCACATCTATGGACAAGGTAATTTTAATCCTTTAACAAAACAATAAGTAATCAATAAATGTAACAAGGACCCGTTCCTAAACCACGTGGTCATAAAGAGGGGGACGGGGGGGTTTGTCAAAAGACCACGCACGGGGTGGGGGGGGGTCAACGAAATGACCACGTGGTCCTTTTCCCTGACTCATAATTTATTGTGTCTACCAATTCAAGAATGAAGCTTCTGCATTTTAGAAACACAGAATGTACTGGAAGTTTAATAATAAAAATGTAAAAAATTTAGGCAAATTTTTGGTACTTGACAAATGAAAAGACCACGTGGTTAAAGTCGCAAGGGAGGAGGGGGGTTGACCAAAAGACCACGGGAGGGTACGAGGGGTATAAAAAGTGATCAAAATATGACCACGTGGTTAAGTAACAAAGAAATAAGAAAAAATATAAAAGAAAAGTTGAAAACTTTAAAGCAAGAAGTAGAGAGTGACAGTAAAAAGTTTTTAAGTAAAGAGTACAAACTAAAATGTAAGAAATAAAAAGCGAAGAAATAAAAAAGTTAAATGTGAAAAGTGAAAAATAAAAAGTAAAGAGGAAAAAGTAAAAAGTAAAAAGTAATAAGTAAAAATTAAAAAGAAAAAAAGTAAAAAGTAAAAAGTAAGAAGTAAAAAGTAAAAAGTAAAAAGTAAAAAGTAAAAAGAAAATAATAAAAATTAAAAAGTAAACAGTAAAAAGTAAAAAGTAAAAAGTAAAAAATAAAAAGTAAAAAGTAAAAAGTAAAAAGTAAAAAGTAGAAAGTAAAAAGTAAAAAGTAAAAAGTAAAAAGTAAAAAGTAAAAAGTAAAAAGCAAAAAGTAAAAAGTGAAAAGTAACAAGTAAAAAGTAAAAAGTAAAATGTAAAAAGTCAAAAGTCAAAAGTCAAAAGTCAAAAGTCAAAAGTCAAAAGTAAAAAGTGAAAAGTAAAAAGTAAAAAGTAAAAAGAAAAAAGTAAAAAGTAAAAAGTAAAAAGTAAAAAGCAAAAAGTAAAAAGTAAAAAGTAAACAGTAAAAGTAAAAAGTAAAAAGTGAAAAGTAAAAAGTAAAAAGCAAGAAGAAAAAATAAAAGTAAAAGATCCAAAGCAAAAAAAAAACAAAAAAAAAGTAAAAAGTAAAAAATAAAAAGCAAAAAGTAAAAAGTAAGTGGTAAAAAGTAAAATATAAAAAGCAAAAAGTAAAAAGTAAGAAGTAAGAAGTAAAAAGTAAAACGTATAGCGTAAAAAGTAAAGAGTAATTAGTAATAGTAAAATGTTAAAAGTGAAAAAAAAGTTAAAGTAACAAAAGTAAACTGTAAAAAGCGAAAAGTGAAAAGCAAAACAAGTGAAGTAAAAAGAAAAAAATAAAGAGTTAAAAACAGAAGAGTAAAAGTAAAACAGTAGAGAGTAGAATGTAGAAGGTACAAATTAAAAAAGAATAGAAAGGAAACAGTGAAAAGTGTAAAGTGAAAGGTCAAAAGTAACAGGTAAAAAGTAAAATATAAACAGTTATACAGTTGTTGAATATAACAGTTATTTGCCTTTGACTAAATTCAGCAGTAAGTAAACTCTAAAAACCAACAATTAAAACTATTAAAATATACAATAAAATAAGTAAATAGTGACAATTATAATAAAAATTTTAAAACAAGAGAATAAGAGGTGAAGGGAAAATAATTAATTGTGAGGTATTATAAGAACAATGTAATAATTGAAGAAAAGAGTCAAAAGTCAAAAATGAAAAGTGAAATGTTGAGAATTCAAAAGTAAAATGTATAAATTTATATCTATAAATAGGAATGTCTGTCTGTTTGTTACCTATAGACTCGAAAACTACTTAACCAATTACCGTGAAAACTTGTGCATAGCGGTTCACGAGTACATTGAGTGTCACAAATATATTAGTTTTACTCTAACTCATAAGCGTAGGCAAGAGGAAGTTAATTTGTAATTTATGAACGTGAAAATTTTTCCCTCGATAACCGTAAATCAGGTAAAAAAATATATCACGAACATTTTAACAGATGAACCCAGAGCAAGTAGCGAAACCAATTGTTGAACATAAAAAAATTGTTTTCTTAAACTGAGCATGGTTTTGAATAATTTCCAAATCTTTTATTAGATTGACTAGACTGACTATTAGGAGGGGAGAGGGGGGGATCGAAAATTCCGAAAAAAGTCCTAACGTAACTTGTGGATGACGCTTTTAGACGCCATTTTGGAATATACAATGGCGACTACCCAGTCCCAGAGAACAGCCGAATATTACCAAATATTGCAAATGTGGACATTTGTGTAATCGCATTGCGAATTGCGAAGCCCATAGGCCAAAAATTGACCCCACATGCCGTTTTGAAATCAGAAGTGATTACTTCTGGTTATGGGGAACAGCCAAAAATATATATTCTGGAATCGAGATGATATCCACAGATTAAATCAAGCAATTTGAAACTTAACAAATACCACTCAATATGGATATTGCCGTATTCGGAAAGTTTCTGATATAAATATGTTGGTTCCAGATAACCCATCCATAATCCAAGTAATGTGATGAACAGCTTTCTGATGTTTTATTACGAGATCCACCCGAAATTGCCTTTAAACTAAGTTAAATTGGACTTTTGTTGATACTGTTGATTTTCCTAGTTCTGAAATATGGGCTCTAACACTATTACTGGACCTTTTAAAGCTCAACCTGAAAAACTACAGAAATATTTTTTTCCCACCTAATTTTAACAGACCATGACATAATTTTCTGTTTGACGAATTGGACCTCTACATAATAGAACTTATCAGGATAGGATTTAATAGGTTGGTGAAATAAAAACACTTTTTAAATTGTTTCTAATAAAAATAACCAATTTCAATTGGTTCTTTTTTAGTCCTTTTGTACGAGTTTTCTTGAAACAAGCAAGATTAAGACAATATTTTAGCTATTCCTGGCCAAAACAAATAGAGCGGAATTCCCGAATGTAGTGTTTTGATAAAACTAGGAAATTTCAATAAAGATGATCCAGGAATCCTGATATGTATCAGTGGAGTTTTTTTCGTCATCATCAGAAACACTGTTGTAATGATATCAGGAGGATGAAATTTTTGATTGGATATTTATTTTGAGCTGGGTAGTCATGTCATCTTTAAGATTCGTTTTAATTTTGCTACGTCACGAACTATTTGTAAATTTTAATTTCAAACACCCGTAATCATTTCCTTTATAGGTGAACTATAAACCAGAAAACTTACCGCATTACGGAGCTCTATTTGGCGATTTTCCACCGTGCTGTTCCTGTAGCTATCGCAGTTGAATGGCCTTGAGATGATGTAGCCTATAAATTTTGCCAGGACACGCATTGTCGTCGTTGATTCTGGCCGAACCTGTTGTTTTTTAAAGGCCACAAAGAAAAAAATGAAGAGAGAAAGCGAAAAATAAATAACATGAAACGAAATGAATTCAGCTTAAGAGTAAGTATTGCGTGAAATGGTGCCATAAAATATCTCTTGGCAGTCAGTGTACGTCTGCGGGCAACATGCAACAGAAGAGTGCTACGGTGTCCTCTCAACAGGAAGGAGGAAATACACGAAGGTAAAAGTTCTATACAACACAAATAGCAGCCGGAAATGGAGCCTAGCAGAAATAACAACAGCACACCTCCCCCCCCCCGTCGGCTTTATAGTAGTTCTGCATCGTCTTTACTGGGGAACATAAAACCAAATTGAAAACAAAATTTGGCATCGTTTCCTTTGTTCTGAGATGAGTCCCCGAGTCAAAAGCTGAACAACTCGGGAAATAGAATCGATTATTATTAACTCGAAGCCCTGTTCACTTCTGCGGCACTCAGACGGGAGTTGTTTTTAGCTAGAATCTTTTACCTGGCGTTTCGTGTCTGTTTCGTCTCGGATTTCGATGGTTGTATCGAATGTTCTCACAAATGGCGTACTTTCCATTCTGGCGATGTGTTAGTAAGACCACGTTTCAGACTACGGCAGATGGACAGAATCGCGCCCGGTGGGTGGGAAAAATGAGTGGTTGTAGCAAACAAAACCATGGGACTACTACGGGAATCTGTCCGTTGCCAACGGCAGTAGGCATGAATTTGTGTGGGTGTGCTTTCGCACTCCCTGTCGGGCCCTTCTTTTGCAACAAGTGAGCCGCGGCCGACTGGGTTGAATGTTGTGGATGGTTGGCCTGTTTAGTGTTTTATTGTTCCGCTTGTAGTAGGAATCACTGTCTTTGTTTTTCGACGTAAACTGTTGTCTTGATGCATAATTTTAACTTATCTCATTTCAACGTTATTTGAAATCTCTCGAAATTATCTTGTTTGCAGAAAATAAAACGTATTTAATTTTGAGTTTTGGCACCAAATTCAGAAAAGAAAATAATCACATTCCATTGTAATCAATATGAAAATCAAATCCAAGTTTATTTTGCTCTCTATGGTTTGTCGATCTCGAATCAGTTTTTCAAATGAAATTACAAAACAAAGTAAATGAAATGAAATCTCACGGTCGCAGTCGAAAACAAGGGATGTTTTTATCTTTTCACCAGAGATTTGATAGCTAAAGCAGTAACGACAGCAATTAAGCATGTTTGGCGAGTTCAATTCCGATGGCTGGTATTTGAAGCGTTTGGTAAACAGTAGAAGCATCGAGAAGAGTCAACCCATTCAAGGCACTCTCCATTATGTAGCGAGACCGAATTAATCCTTGCCCTTACCGTGCTCGATTGTCGCGAGATAGAATTACTGTCCATGATATTTTGTTTCAAAGTTGAAAAAATGAGAGAAATTTACACCACCTCTTCTATGAAAAATAAGATTCAACGACGTATGCTCGGATTATTTCATTCGAATATTTTTGAGGTAAACTACACCAATTAAAACACGTTCCATAATCACTGAAAGCCAGTCATAAAATTTTGGGACTCATTCGATATTTGACATAACGTTTATCCTATTACAGTTATTAAGTACATATGTGCATTTCACAACTCAATTGTTGTGCAAATTACGAATGATTTCATTTTGGATTCCGAGCAATATAATTTTCGGCCTGACTTAAACTGTGGGCTATTAACGAAAATCCCAAAAGAACCACATTACGACGGGTCTGGACGGTTTCTCGAACGGCGATCCCTCATAAACTAAAAGGT
The DNA here is from genome assembly GCF_029784165.1 of Wyeomyia smithii. Lineage (NCBI taxonomy): Eukaryota > Metazoa > Arthropoda > Insecta > Diptera > Culicidae > Wyeomyia > Wyeomyia smithii. The sequence goes on from NC_073696.1 coordinate 107,265,507, forward strand.
GAATCGATTGTAAAAGGCAGCCATAAAAAGGTTGACTTTGGTGGAGAAGTTACCGTAAGCTTTTCAGAACTGTTGAAGGAAAGTAAGTTATATTTGACTGTCGAGCTGAAGTTTGTTCGCCAAGAACCACTGAACCGTTTATTGTATTATAATATCGTAAAGCTCTGAAAGTAACGAGTATATGCTGTGCTGGAGCATTAAATTTATTTACGAGCAGTGTGTTCAAGTTGGCGCCGCTGTTTACTTGTGGTTTTGGGGTAAAATTGATGACAAGTCATATCAAGCCTATGGGATCCTGTTGATTCCGATGACAGTACAATAAATACCTTGTTCACTGTATTGTCCATACGAAAGTTTTTACTTTTTCCTTCCAGGCTATCGACGAAGGTGACATTTAATCCCATCTTGTGAAACTAAGCTGCTTTCACGGAAGCTGGCTGCTAAGAACCCGGTATTAACATGATGATTGTGACAAATGATCAATGAAGCTAGGAAAGACGCATATGCGTTTCATTGTTATTCTAAGGACAATAATCCCTGGAGGTATGTTGCTAGATTCAACTGTGACGGATGGGAACGGAAAGGTGTGTCTTCTCTTTTAAACCCCCGGCTACGTTCACATACGGGGAACCATTATGATGATTACCTTTGTCAGTAAGTATCAAGATGTCATGAAATGTATTAGTAACTGCGGGCTAAATTTAATGAGTTTGAAATGATTCTTGAAAATGGCGCTGCAAAAGAAAGGAATTATGGCCGCTTTACATCGAAATGAGATGTCATCACTGTATCAGTCCAATTGTAATGGTTAAGTCGTACTTAAAATTGTTTAGTCATCAAACTTGTGATGAAAAGAGAATTGTTTAATTTGACGTTCATTTGTAATAACCATACAAAAATACGACTTCTCATAGGAGCGAGTATTAGGGATCAAATAAAATTTTTGAGATTCACAAGAGGTAGCCCCATGGGAATTAATCATTCTACAACAACGCTGTTGAGCGGGGGCCTAGTGTGGTTGGTAACGTCTCCGTCAACCACGCTCGACGCCTGGGTTCGAATCCCACCGCCGACATAGGTGTCGATGGTTGTGAGGTGGCGTGATCCACTCACAACCAACCCAACTGGTCTAGATTCAATCCTAGCCGACACCGGGAGATTTTCTGAGGCGAAAAATCTCTGGGATCACGCCTTCCATCGCATGAGGAAGTAAAGCCGTTGGCGCCGGTCCGTTAATAAACGGGTCGTGAGTTAGGGTCCTGGGTGTGGAGTCGCCTCCCTGGGCGTCGGTGATTGGCCACAACAGTGGCGGAACTAGACCGACGGAAAATAAACGAGAATAAAAAAAAAAAAAAACAACGCTGTTGTCACAATTTCCTGCCCGAAAATCAAAAGTTGCAGTTTTGCTGAAATAGGAATAACGTTAGTTAATTGCAGTTTGGATAATTAAAAAATCGTTGAAGAAAACATAATTGGCGGGAAGCAATTCTATGTCTGCAATGGCACGGTCTTACTACATAACAATTGCAAAATGAAATTTCTAATTACTGGCGCAGTAGACTAATTCCTCATGCCATAGAAGAATAAAGCAATAAATTGTTTTCTCTTTTGATACAACTTATTATAAAAACTCCTTAGAGAATCAGAACATATGAAAATATGATGAAACACAAATCTCTGCATAACTCGAAAACTAAATAAGCAAATATACCTAAATTTGGCATATGGAGGTTTCTAGAGGCAAGAAATGTTTCTACGGTGGTGTAACACTTCTTCCCATTTCTAAGGGGGGAGCTCCCATATAAACAAAACACAAATTTCCGCATAACTCGAAAACTGCCCATCTCTCGATTTCCAAGGGAGCATACGAGTGCTCTCCGAAGTATTGAAATCACACAGATTCGACGTTGTAGCACTGCAGGAGGTATGCTGGAAGGGCTCACTGATACGTACGTTTCGGGATGGTCATGCTATTTACCAGAGCTGCGGCCACACACATAAAGTGAGTGACAGCTTTTATATTGGTGAGCGAAATGAGGAAACGGGAGATTGGGTGGTGGCCAATTAGCCCTCGAATGTGAAGGTTGAAAATCGAGAGCCGGTTCTTCATCATCAGCATCATAAACGTGCACAGCCCTCACCTCGGAAGTGCCGAAGACGACAAAGATGAATTGTACGCGCAATTGGAGCGTGAGTACGACCACTGCCCAAAACATGTAAAAGATCTTCATCGGATATTTCAAAGCTCTGGTCGGCCAGGAGGAGGAATACAAACCGGTGATTGTTCAGCGCGCACCAGCTGATCAACGAAATGGGCTCTATTGACTTTGCCACCTCAAATAACATAGCTGTGCGTAGTTTGTGCTTCCAGCACAACCACCTACGCAAGTACACCTGGAGGTCACCAAATCACACAGCAAGTCAGATCGACCACGTTCTGAAGGATTATCGACACTTCTCAGACATCATCGACGTCAGACACTGCGCGGGCGGCTAGGATGCGCAGTGCCACTCGTCAGAATGTAGAAAGACACAGACAGAAGAAGATGCAGCGAATCCAAATCATCCGGGATAAAAAGCGTTGGAGGAGGAGGATTATGCAGAGCTGGAACTCCTGCATCATTCTCAGGGAACGTGAAAGTTCTACCAGAAAGTCAATGTATTCCGCAGAAGCTTTGTGCCGCGAGTCGAAATGTACCGGGATAAAGATGATAGTATTCTGACGGACGATCGTGAGGTGGCCAAAAGGTGGAAGCAGCACTTCGACGAACATCTGAGGGGCGCTCAGGTAGAGTACCATGGCGGCGGGAACCATCGAAGAGATGCAGATAAACATGGGCCCGGAAAAGCTGGCCTGCTGTTCGCACCAGATTATTGCCAGAATTTGAGAGACAGAACAGCGACCGAAGGAGTGGAAGGATTGGGTTATCTGCACTATCTACAAGAAAGGCGATAAAATGGACCGTGTGAATGCCGCCTACTAAATGCTTTACTAAATCATTTTCCGCTGACTCTCACTGCTAGTCAACAGATTTGTGGGAAGCTATCAGGCCGGTTCCGTGGAAGGACATTCTACTGCGTATGACACTATCGACCGAAAAGAGTTATGAAAGGTCAAGGACGAAAATGGCTTTCCGGGGAAGCTGAGGAGGTTTCAACAGGGTGATGGTCTCTCCTGCCTGCTATTCAACATTGCGCTACAGGGTGTAATGATTCGAGCGGACATCGACAAACGGGGTACGATTTTCAACAAATCCAGTCAATTCGTTTGCTTTGTTAATGACATGAACATTGTCTGCAGACTAACTACGGCGGTGAAAGAACAGTACACCAGACTAAAACGGGAAGCAGCTAGGATTGAGTTGCAGAGAAATACGTCTAAAGCGAAGTAAATGTTAGTCGGCGCAACCGAAGCGGACCGGCAACGCCTAGGCAGCTTGTGTTTTTCAATCACATGTCTCAAAGTATAAATCCTTCCTCATACACCTCCAATCGTGTCAACTTATTAAATACTTCTGTTACTACTGTGTTTTTCGATACATCCATGATGGAAGAAACTCGTGGAATCCCGGATCATTTACGCGTGCAGCAGATCCCTAAAATATTTTATAACAAATATAAAAACATCAACTGCGACAATGCGTTTTATACTGATGGATCACTTCTCAACGGGTCCACTGGCTTCGGTATCTTCAACAATAATTTTACCGCCTCCTACAAGCTCGATAATCCTGCTTCTGTTTACGTCGCAGAATTGGCTGCAATTCAGTATACCTTAGGGATTATTGAAACAATGCCCACGGACCATTACTTCATCTTTACGGACAGTCTCAGTTCTATTGAGGCTCTCCGATCGATGAAGGATGTAAGGCACTCTCCGTATTTCCTGGGGAAAATACGGGAACATCTGAGTGCTTTATCCGAAAAATCTTCTCAGATTACCTTAGTGTGGGTCCCTTCTCATTGTTCCATTCCGGGCAACGAGAAAGCGGACACTTTGGCTAAGGTGGGCGCAACAAACGGTGATATTTATAACAGACCAATTGCCTACAATGAATTTTTAAAATTTTCACGTCAGAGTACACTTGTCAACTGGCAGGCCTCGTGGGATAAGGGAGAACTGGGGAGGTGGCTACACAGCATCATCCCCAAGGTTTCCACCAAACCTTGGTTTCGGGGGTTGGACGTAGGACGAGATTTCATTCGCATGATGTCTCGGATTATGTCCAACCACTACGGGCTAGATGCACATCTCTTGCGTATTGGGCTGGCGAGCAGTAATCATTGCGTTTGTGGATTATGGTATCAAGACATTGAACACGTGGTTTGGGTGTGTGCTGAATTCTGCGGCGCCAGATCTCTACTTTTGGATACCCTCAGGGCCCGAGGAATACAGCCCTATGTGCCAGTTCGTGATATTCTCGCTCAGCGAAACTTGCCATACATGCTACATGTTTATAGCTACTTGAAGAGCATCAAGGTGCCAATTTAACAGCGAAACAAAAAAAAAACCATGTTAGTTTTAGTATTAGATTTAGTTTCAGCTCGTAGTCGGCAGCGAGGGTAAAGAATTTGCCTTTAGATTATAAGATATTTTAGACCATAAGGCATTAGATTTAATTGGCTCCGTAAAACATTCATTTGTATTGTGCCGTGTCAAAAAACGCCTAGGCAGTAGCATTACGATCGACGGCGATGAGTTCAAGGTAGTCGATGAGTCTGTCTATCTTGGCTCACAGGTAACTGAGGACAATGATACGGATTGCCTACTATGGGCTCCACAAGCGAAGCGGTCGAACAGACTAAGCCCCCGTACGAAGTGTAACGCTTTAAAGAACGGTTGTTCTCTCAAGCATGAAACGTGGACGATGCTCGAGGAGGACCTGCGAGTGCTCGGAGTTTTCGAACGACGGCTACTAACGACGATTTATGGCGGTGTGCAGGAGAACAGAATATGAAGGCGGAGAATGAGCTCGCGCAACTCTGAGGTGAGCCCAGTATTCAAAAGGTGACTAAAGCTGGGCGGATACGCTGGGCAGGGCATGTTGCAAGTATGCCGAACGCCCTGCGAAGACAGTATTTGCCTTGAATCCGGTAGGAAGAAGACGACCAGGGGCGCAGCCCACCGCAGTGCGAATATAGATTCGAAACAAGTATGCATACGCTTAAAACTCTCGACGGTGCACAACTAGTGTCGAAGTAGCTCACCGAGGCCGGCCATCGAGCAACTACGAAACGGCGATGTAGTGGAGGACAATGACGAAGTGGCAGTAGATCTTGGTGTCGCGCGAACAACGATAAAACCCTTACTTCTGACCTCTACGAGGTTAAAAAGTAGATCGGCCATCCAAGAAACAATAAAACTGGAGCTGAACAAATCCACAGTGAGCTTTTGAAATACGATGGCGATGCATTGATGAATGCGCTACATTGGGTAATTACCAAGATTTGGAAGAGGGGGGTAGTACCGGAGGATTGGAAGAAGGTTATCGTGTGTCCAATCTGCGAAACGGGTGAAAAGCTGGATTGGTGCAAACGTCTTTCAGACTGAATCCTGAAGTCGGGCGGATTGAGGTGGGCTAAACGCGTCGAAGACTAAGTACATGAGAGGAAGAGGTTCCAGAAAAGACAAGGTAAACCTCTTACCAAGTAATCAAATTAGCCTTGATAAAACCGAGTTGTTAGACGAGTTCGTGTACTTGAGCTCACTGCTGACTGCTAAGAATGATACCATCAGAGAAATTGGGCCTATTTTGGACTCCGGAGGACGCACCGGTCGAATAAAATTCGCCGCCGCACGAAGTTAATCATCTACAAAACATTGATCAGCCCGGTAGTCCTCAACGGCCACGAAACATGGACCATGCTAGTTGAGGATCAACGCGCTTTTGAGATTTTCTAACGGAAGATGCTGGGAGAACCGGCAAAAATGTGTATTTTTTGATTTCGTTTTTTGTTCAATTTTTTTTAGAGTTTTGACGTAGAATTATGTCTTACGGTAACATTCTGGAATTGAAGTAAGAATTGATATACCGAAAACATCGGGAGCGTCACGGAAATTGTTCAGATTCAAGTGCCAACAACTCAGCCAGTTTTTAACGGATTTTCTTCATTCATGTAGCAACCGATTGGAAAATTAGCTAAGCATTCACCAGAATGCGGGATATATCTTGTGGTTTGAAGATGTTATCTATTGTATTAATGAAAAATGTAGAGCCTTGTTTTGAACTCGCGGTTTAGAGTAATCAGACCTGAGAACAACGCCAAACACTATCAAATAGAGGTATTTTCGGAACCCGGATGACATCCAGAGTCCATGAATCGACACCAGACACCATTTTAAAGCTCAAGATGGTATCTTCCGTTTTCTAGAGCCTGAAATGACAAAACACCACCTGATATGAGTAGGGGAGGATTGTACAAAACACCAGTTAAGCATTTACGCAATTTACAGCGCTTCTAATCATTTTTAGGCAACATTGAACTGGGAGGATGATTGTAGGATCTATATAACGCATCCTTATAACGAAGTTTATTTAAAAATATTCGATTTCAATGTTATTTTCGCTTAAAATTGTTACCAAACAAGCCCGTGACCAAAACGCATTACAACAAAGGCCAATATGCTCCAAAGCTGAAGGTTAATATGTCACTAGCAGAAATCAGCACGCGGGAAGAAGCGCTTGAGGTCTCAGAAGTGAAATCGAAAGCAATGGAACGTGCTCTAAGTTGACAAGCAATTTACGGCAAATGTTTCATAGTGCATTCTGCCCCAATTCGTGGTTCTTCGTTAATTTAGCGGTCGTCTCTCTTACACAAGTTCTTCAACTTTTTTTAGTAAAGACAAAATTATTATCTACAACTTTATCGAAGCACAGTGTTTATTTTGCTGATTTCGTGCTCTAAATTAGTAGCGCCCTCACATTTGATTTTAGTTATATACTTTATTCAGAAAAATATCTATGTATTTTATTGCGCTTTTTTATAATGGACGATTCAGTGATTAAACCACCTAGAAGAGATATGAAGAATTTATTTTTTATGACAGTGAGACAGACAGCCAGTGTCTTCGAGAAAGTTGCAGCAGATGCTTTTACCAGCAACTTTGTGAAAGATGTCAAATTTCTATCTCTCATATTTGAAAAGTTATAATTAGTTTTATAAGGAAAGGTTGCTGAAATCATAATTTTTAACACACCTTTTCCAAGATTTTTTAAATATTTTATATCTTTTACATAATTATTAATGTTATATCTTTTACACTATTAGCCATACAGAAATACATATTTTTTGCCAAACTTTTTACTTCGCTATAGTTAAAAAAATATGTCGATAATTTTTTTCAAGGGTTAATCGAATTTTAAGTTACTTATAAGAACGCAACTAAGTCATGATGAAACATATGTTTTCAAACGCAATTCTTGTTACACTAAATAGTCGACTTTTGCTCAACTTGGTTGCACTACCGATCGCGATGTTGGTGTCCGGAATCTTTCCAGGGTTCGTAAGGTTATATACAGATGAATACAACACTATATCGTTATACTTTTCACAGCATGACACCCTGCTAAAGTAAAATTTTGGTTCCTTCAAGTTAGACCTGAATCAACAATATCTTGTTCAACATTTCGCCTGAATTCAGACAATCAAGCTATCTCGAATAAAAAATATATCTTATAATAAGAAATGGCTAACTTGTTCCTTCGACCTTTTGAAAGTGGTAATTTTTACTGATTTACAGCTCTAACCAGTAAGTAGTGCGACGTTCTTGCTCCAGTTGGAATATACCTTCAATCGACTGGCGAATAACGCACTCGAGTTTATTGTGTTTGATCTGCTATAGTCAGGTTAAGGTAATAAAAGAGAAAATCTCACTAGTTGGCCTGTAAAACATAACGTCCTTAGCTTTGGATGATTTTGAGAACACACAAGAGATTTCAACATTATATTCATATCACATGTGGCGACGTTCCATGGGGCTTAATCAACAATAGAATTAAGTTGAGGCATCAAACAGCGTCTCGTTTAATTTATTTATATTTCAGATATGAGCTTCAGGATGGTTTGAGAAACCACTGCAATCTCCGTACATGTCTTCTCTGTGCATGGTGTGTTAGACCGCACGAAAATTCATGGAGATATAAGTCAAGGCACCGTTTATTGGTTGTAACCAAGATCATCAGCATTTGGGTAGTTTCTGGGCATACAAATCATTTTATTATTGAAATTATATATTTTATACGATATAAAGGAGCTTTATGCTGTAAGTTCCAGAGTAGTGAATATCAGTGAGCCAGTAAAACATCAAAATAAAATTTAACAGCTGTCAGATGACTTTAAAAGCACCACAAGAGCACATCAGATTCTTTATCGAACATTACTGAGAATATAGACTACACTCTGTCATTCTAATTGATATTGTTCACGACGAGCCTTTCCTAGTTATAATTTTACCTTGTTATTGAGTAAATTGGTTTGCAAACTGTGAGTTGTGTTGTGTAAATGTTTTCGAAGAATGTCTCTAAATTATTCAGGAAAAAAAGTTCTATTTATTAAAAACTAACTCATTTTATAGTAAAATTTTCCAATTGACATGCTTGAAAAATGTTTTGCGGGGAAGAAACGAACATCCTTCGAACCCAGCCATCCCTTTTTAATTTAAGGTGTGTAATAAAATAGTTATTAATATGGAGTTTCAGCCAAACCAAAGAGAGTTGATTTGATTAATCGTGTTAATCGTTTCAATGACGGTATCGAAAAATAGGAAAAGATACAGGAATTGAATGATGACACTAAACCAACAGAGCATTTCATTTACCAACAGTACATGGCGTTTAATGAAACTTCTAGAAAAACAATCCATTTACTTAGCACGAGGGTCGCACACCCTGGAGTGCCATAAATGAGGGAGTGATAATAAGCACTATATGATTTTAGCCAATCGTACATACAAATAGGGAAACTCTTTTCGAGCTTGCAGCACGCCTCACAAGCAGCAACGGTAAACTTTGACAAATTCGATTTCACTTATCAGCTGTGCCGTTCGTTATTCCCTCTATCGGAGTAACAAATGACTTACGCGTTGATTCGAAAGTAAATCATAATTTCGATTCGTATTGCGCTCGAAGTTTTTCCCGAAACGAAATAATATGATGATAGACCGAAATGGTTGTATCAACAATCAACCAAAACAAACTACTCGCGGGACTACATTATTTATCGTGACACAACCGAAGACTAGGGGGAGGCTTGTTCTTCTGAATTGCCTATAACATTCGATAACGATAACGATATGCGGGAAAAAGTTGATACGGGACATTTTATGTGTCACATGTATTTGTCGGTCGTTGAACACACTTGGGCCTGGTGCTGCAACACGGCACAATCATGGAATTGAAGTGGATGGAGATGGAAATGACACACTATCATGAACTTTGTCGATCGGTTTTATGCACAGTTGGACAACGTCTCTCTTATCTTCCCTGCGATGCTTTGGGTGGGGTGCGTACAGCGGTAGCACCAGCAGTGGAAAGTATGCATCCGAAATGCCATGCTTCGACACAATCTATGTGGTAATGACACGGCTAGGGTGTGGAGGTGGCATGTACAAACCGCATGTAGACATACTAATCACAGCAGTGGCACTGATGCAGTCTTCAGTAGGTACAAATATTCTTCTGTTGGTGACAGCCGATGGCTTTTCTTGTTTTTTTTTTCTTCCTAGTTCGCAGCCTTTTGAGACCGGGTTTGCGTAGTTGCCGGGCCCAGGAATATCCCATCAGTGAAAGGGGGTAACTGGTTTCAACACGCACGAACGAGAAATGCTACCGCAAGGAAACGAACGGGTTTCTAGCACATGTGCGGAAATCTCCTGCGTGACTTGTGAAATGGGATAAGCGAGAAAAGGAAAAACAAACTAGAGAAACCCGATACTAGATCATGCTGGGGCACTGTAACGTATGTCGATAAGACAATTTTACCATTTAATCAATTTCTAGAAAATGTGTCAAGCGGTTATCCGCTGCCATGGGTTGTGGGTCTGGAAATTCATCTGACGATTCCTTTTTTTTCTAGCTGATTTAAAAGATGTGAGCTTTCGTTGAGCCGAAAATTGTTTAAGTGGAGAAGCATGGTTGTTCATTGTTTGCAATAAGCACCGTCCACAGGCTTGGCTGTGCATGGAATAGCTTGCTAAGCTTTCATTTATTTTTAAGTTTCCGGATGGATTGAAGCTCACTCAACAGTATCTCTTGCGTGACAGATTCAATCCTCCGGCACAAAATACACATCCGCGCCCGCTCTTGGAGTGAAAACCGTTATTTCCGGTGGGATAAACAATTGTGGTTTGTGGATCTAACCATGGTTGCTTGTGCGAGTGTTTCTAGCACTGGCGGCGGTATCGAATACAAGAGAAATCAACTGATACGAAGCCGAGAACCTGGTTAACAAAGCAAACAAAGCACAACTGCTTACGTCTATTTAATTAAAATCCAGCTAATTCTGTGTTTCTCCTCGGGTTGCTAAGCGGTTGTGGATATCTCAAGCAAAAGGATACAACGCTGTTCCGTTCATGTACTAGCGGGGTCCTTATAATAGAATAAAATATGTAAACCATAACTATATCCGTTATTGCGCAATGTGAACTTTTATACAAATGAGGTTTTCATACAAATGTATATTTTTAACTGAATAAACAAAGGGATATGAACTATATAATCATAGGCCTAATACGTTTTAACTGTTTCACATGCATAAATTATGTAAAGCCTGGGCACTAGATTCTGCAATCAGAACGAAGCTTCTCCTTAAAGGAAAGAACAGTTGCAGTTAGTATGCCCGTTTTTAAAAGCCGGAACTAAAATTTTACCTTTGATAGTGAGTTGCTAGTCCATTATGCTACAAACAATTACATTTTATGTGTGTTAGAATAAAACCCCTCCTCACCAGTTTACCCATCAACAATCCAACTCGGTCGATTTTACCGACGAGTTTCATTCAATTAAAATATATGAACGAGCGAAACTCAAACAAAACTCCACTTCAAACGGCTCTGCGCTTTTCCTTTTATTCCGTGTGGCAATCATATGTACAGGCTTTCTCGATGAGTGCGTACACTAATCCCGGTTGCCGGTCTGTCGAAAGTTTATTGCCTTGGATAACGATGGGAACATGACCGACTTTTTGAGTGAACCTACATTTTTGTCCGCCTACCCGAACCCTTTTTACGGTTGTGTTCGGTAACATGGCCTGTGTTCCTAAGTTTCCGTTTCAAATCGTTTTTATATATTCAGGAAAATTATCCCAACCGAGATGGAAACACTCATTCCAAAGCCAATCGGGGCCATTTGCTCCCATTTAATCAAACAATTCTCAAATCAAACGGCCCAGTAAAGTTTTAACCTTACCCGTACAATAATTGAAACTGTATCGATGTTGATGTCAAATATATAAGGGCTTCCATTTCGAGTGATAGCTGGATGAGTGAAACTCTTGCCGGAAATGATGATTGAAAATATAATGATACAACTTTCACAGTAACAATAGAATTTTTCGCCTAGTGTACAGTTTTATAAGAGGCAATTCCTACCCCAAATGCTTGAATAAACAAGTATACAAATACCGATGGATTGGGTGTTTCATGGTGAATGACGATTACATTTGAGTTGCCTGAAAGTTCATATAATTAGTTACAATTACTAATTATTGCCATATCCTTGCAGGTAAAAACAGCAATATAACATTGATAAATAGTTAAAACATAATTTTTACCGAATTGTTGAAAATTGTTCAAATTTAAAATCAACCATTTCAGCTGGTCTTAATGTACGATGCTGGCCTAACAAGCCAGTCGTCGTAGGTTCGACTCCCGGATCGGGAGAGACTGTAAGTGTCAGTAGGATACCGCTACGATCCGCAATTGTCCTGTGCACTAAAACAGTTGGCTGTGAAGTCTATGTATAATAAACAGAAGGTCGAGTTCCGAAGTCGAATGTAGCCCCAAGGCTTGTTAATATTACCAAATCGCTGGCAGGCAGAAATTTTGATTGCCAACATCCAAAAATTATTCTGTAGTTGCCAAAATACGGCAGAGCTTTTCTTGGAGGAAGTGCCGGCCAATATATTACAGACTTATCACTGCGACCACAAACATATTTATCTTTTGTGGTGTTTGCTGTATTCCGCACTTCTATCATTAGTATTATCACTATTATTATTACAATTCGTGCTTGTTTTTATGCTTTTTCATGCTTCATTTTCACGCTGACTACTCTGAGCCTCACTGCCCCCAGCTAATATAATTCCCAATTACAATTTCCTGGAGAGGTTTCAAATAAATGTCCCTCTGGACAGTTTTATTGTTTGTGATTTGAAAAATTCAACGTAAAGGAAGGATTAGTGAGAAACCTGATAGTAAACTTATGCTTAAGCCCGTTGACAACTCGTCGTCTTAGTGAGGATCGTCTTAGTCGTCATCCACTAGTAAAATGATTGATATAAATCGGTCGATCGTGTTAGGGAAATCAAGTTTTGGACAGCCTTTTTGGTCAATTTACCGCAGAACGCCGGTTAGCCTTGAACTGCTTCTCTTCGACAACGGTCTTTCGTGTCTTCTTAAGGTTCCGCTTGACGATTGCCCAGTATTTTTCTACAGGGTGGAGTTATGTGTTGGGAGTATTCTTTGGCACCACCTAGACGTTGTTCACGGCATACCACTCCATGGCTCTTTTCCGTAATGGCAGGAGGTCAAAATATAACGGAACAACTGTGCTGCTTGAGGAAAGGCAACATACTTTTTTTCGGGAACAGATGGCCTGTCACACGAGATATTTCTTTGCAAACTTCGATAGCTCAATGGGTTCAAAAATCTCTTCCACCTTTCGTCTTCCAGTTGCCCGATAATAATCCTGTCGTGGAAGCTGTTTAAAGTCTGCCTTGGAGTAAATTTCATCAATCAAACTTCGCCAGTGTCTTCCGACCGGTTTTGCTTATCGTCACGGTTTGGAGTCACTACCTTTCGGATTTCGATTTCCTCCCGATCCTGTCTTTCTGGCAGTCGACAAATGTTTTCCATATACTTTTGTTACGTTGGTGACGGTTGATTTGGTCACATTCAACAATTTTGCCAACTTGACGTACGAGTACCTAGTTCGGATTATCGCGATGCGCGAGCAAAATTTTGATGCGTTGCTAGCCGACCAACATCGCTTATCATAGAACCACAGGGTGTTACACGATAAAAATATAACGGCAAATTGAAGTTGATCAATTTTTAACCGCTTATGCTGCTTTTGGGTAGTGTTGCAAATTGCAAAAGAAAAAAGAATATTTAATTCGGGCTAAGACATGGAGATGGAGTCGAATTTATAACAGTTATAACGTTTGAAGTGTGATGAACGAACAAAAACATATTAACTCTTCAATTAAGTATTTAATATGTCCACAAAAGTACAATATGGAGTTTAAAAATCTGATATGATGCTGATAGCAACTTTATGCTATCCTCAACAGTGGGAAAAGGGAATTCTTCTGATTAGGGTTTGCAATCCCGGAAACGATTTCCCGGGAGTTACCTTTTCCCAGGATTCCCGGATCCCGGGAACATAAATATTGATTTCCGGGATCCAGGGATTCCCGAGTTTCTCGAGAAAATTTTGCAAGATTCGATATAGTTTTCCATACAATAGTGCAATAAACCTATCAAAACGCGAAAACCTATCAAACGCGAAGTATTCCATCAGAACGCGAAACTTACGTCGGCGATATTTACTCGCCGTTTAAATTTATTTGCTTCATTTTTTGTCAAAAATATTTGCTGTCTTATTAAAGGAATGAAAAATTAGGCAAATGTTTGCTTCGTATAATGACGTTCTTTGCCAGTATGTTCTCTATTGAGCGAATGATTTTTTCTTTGTTCATTGATAAAAATTTTTGAAATCAAAATTTCATTGGAGGAAGTACTGATGCTATCGCTACCGCACAGGAAGTGCTGATGGTGCCGCTACCGCACAAAAACAGTTTTTCAACAGAATTAGTGCCGCTGCACCTACCGTTGACGCTGCTGCCACTATCACTGGTGTTACTACTTCAGTTGCCGCTGCTGCCATCCACTGCCGCTACTGCTACGTTCTAGTCTCCATTTATTAGTAAAATGATTCGTTTGAGTTGATACAGGCTCTCATATAACCCAAAGAGTGCATTCCGAATTTATTAGATATATAATTCTATCGACCGAGCTTAAGGAAAGCCACCATTAAGCGACCAATCAAAAGTCGAAATCAGCGTTTCAACAAGCCTTATCATTTTTCAATAGTATAAAAGTGCGAATAATCAAAGTACAACTTTCTGCGTTCAGGCAGATGCTTAGATGGTTTTGCAATAGATTGCTGCAAAAACGAAGGAAATCCATTTGAAACTAACCGACATATTAAGATTTAAAATTGGACATATTTTTCCCTTTTTCCTTATCCCTATGTAGCTGAACTTTCTGAGAGACGTAGTTCTACTTAAAAAAAAAACGCGTCTAGCATAATTGTGTATTTGGAATGTACTGGAAATATTGAAAACAAAAACAGTAGGTAATAAATATGATAAAAAGTACATTGCGTACATTTGCATTTTTTTAAATTTTTGATGATTTTTTCAATGTGCGTCTAAACACTGAGGTTGAAAAGATAAAACTATAAAGGAATTAAAGTATAAAGTATATGAATTTTCAAAGTATAAAAGTATAAAAGTATAAAAGTATAAAAGTATAAAAGTATAAAAGTATAAAAGTATAAAAGTATAAAAGTATAAAAGTATAAAAGTATAAAAGTATAAAAGTATAAAAGTATAAAAGTATAAAAGTATAAAAGTATAAAAGTATAAAAGTATAAAAGTATAAAAGTATAAAAATTGAAAGTGCCCATACATCGTAACGATCTTGATTAGTATCGGTAAACAATGCTAAATGTTTCTTTTTCTTTCCTCCCGAATCAGTGAAAATTGCCTTTTAAGTATTTGACAATAACCGGAATTTTGGAACAAGTATATTCGAAATATACATTGATTGGATAAAAAAACAGTAAGCTCTATTTTCATGAACCATATCAATAATTTTTTTCCTTTTCTTCACTTTATTTACTTATTATAAGATTTACTAAACTTAATTAATACCGCGTAAAAATAATTTTCCAATTGGGTAAAAATTATCCGAAATATTTGAAGGAATCGCGTAAAAATAATCCGCGTTGTTGTAAAAAATCGCGCAAATAAAGTCGCGTATAAAATGACCCCATAAAAATAACCCGCGTAAAGAAAGACCCCAGTGTAATTATTTGAATTCCCTAAAGCTGAAAAAAGTTGGTGCTTCCAGTGAATGCAGAGGTACGTCCAGAGACCACTGAGAAATTGCTCGCCGGGTTCGTCGCTTCGACATCTGCTTACGGGAAAACTCATTTAAGTCTCTGAAAAAGTTACCAAAAGGCACCAAAATTCACAGAAATGGTTAAAAAGCTATAATCGTTCATCTTTTCTAATTTGAGCTCTTGGGTAAAACCTGTGTTTACCAGTGTTAAAGACGATAAGATCACGATAGATTATCTTGTATCAATATGCTTATGACAATAACTTTTGTACGTCATTAACAAAATGACGCTCTGAAAATAATGTGGTGACCCTGAAAAGATTGAAAATGGCATCTGCGGTCTGCTTCTAGAAATAACCATATTCGATGGGACTCGGTTGCTTTGGCTGTCTTCCAGTAACCGGAATTCACAGTTTTTGTTTTCAAAATGGCGTCGAGAGTCGATTTCCAGCCTCTAGGTATTATTTTTTTTCAGAAAAAAACTATATTGGGTGATATTCGGTCATTCCCGGAAAGCGGAAATTGCCATCTTGGATTTCAAAATGGCATCTGAAGTCGATTTCTGGACTCGATCTCTGGATCTGGAAATGCCTATATTGGAAATAATATGGTACATGGCCATTTTTGGCTGTTTCCCGGAAACCGGGAGTCAAAACCATCTTGAGTCTCAAAATAGCGCTTGGAGTTAATTTCCAGTAGTAAAATAGTACAAAAGTTTAAGTAATAAAGTAACAATTTCTCTTATTTTGTTTGACGCGTAATTGATTTTCCAATCGGTTGCTGCAAAAACGAAGGGAATCCGTTAAAACCTAAACTAACTGAAAGACTATTTTTGCTCACTTAAAAACGTAATTCTACGTTTAAAAATAAAAGAATGAATATGGTGGCTAGCAGATAAGCCTCTTATGAAGGTAAACATTTTCAGTACCAGTATCTAACACAGCAAATCAATCAATGTGTTATAAATGAAGGTAAATTTTATCAGCAGTACCTTCATATACACTTTTTTTTAAAAGCACATCAATCGAATCAATTTTTTTATGTTCTTCAAAAAAATGTAGTATCCCTGAATAGAATATTTTTATGATATTCTGTATTTGCCACGATTATGAGAAGCAACAAACGCTTCCAGATAATATTACCAGTTATTTGCTTAATGTATTCTGCTTTTGTGCCTTCCTTGAATTTCTATTTCGTGAATCCTCAATATTCAGCTTTATTGACTTCGCCTTCCAAGGGAGACCTCTGACAAGTCGCAACAGATATTTAATTAATTGACGTGACTCAGCAGTACTAACATTCAATTACGCGTTGGGCAATCATTCAAAATATTTCGAAACTTCAGCCATGGAAAACCGACACCATCAAAATACACATCGAAGAATTCCGTTCCTAATAGTAAGGGGAGTTCCCTAGGAAAGCTTCTCTATTTCCGGAACAACTTCAAACATTATTTTATTAGGAATAAATTTCCTATTAACCCTCGCTGCCAAGCGGAATGAGTTTGCCCAAATCCAACAGTCACCCCGCCGTCATCTCCTGTTGCACTAATAGGTTTGGCTTACTTTGCTTCCTGATGAATTTGATTTAAATTTTATGCAAATACAGCATAGTTTCCGCACACTGTTGTGTCGGTCGGTTTCCCCTTCCACTTCCCATTGTTTACACCCCTGGGAGTGGAAAATATTCATTGCGTTTCGTAGTGCCGAAGCCCTAGCTGAGGAATCCTCCACTTTGGCAACGACACAGTGACTGAAAAAAGGAAAACGGTGGCATATTAAATATTCAGCACTATTGGAAATTTCATGAAGCATTTTTATCATACTTGTTTACTAGTGTGCTCGGTCAAGTTTTCGCTTTTTATTTCGTTTCTTATCGAAAGTTCCACTCTATTCAGTTTCAGTTTTCATGTCCTAACGACGGGTCTGGGGCTTAACATGGTGGAAGGAAACCTCGCTTAAAGTTTCTATATTCCACAGTCTGTTCTCGTGGTAGCATTTGTATGCTCCATTATAAAAGGTCTCTAAGGCAACGTAACCCATTTATACCTTCTATTGTTTTATACGATTGGCTTCCAAGATTTTCTTTCTTATATGGCGAAGCTTGCAGCATTCGTTGGAAATAACGTTTCAAACAACACACTCGCAATGACGTGTTAATTTTACAAACTGATTCTTGCAGCACTGGTCCGAAAGCTACGGTCGGGTCGTTTCTCAGAGGTAATTTCTTGCTTGTTTATTACCAAACGTGGGGATTCCATTTTTTCTCAACCTCGATAACACGGTGCCTTTCTATGATAAATAATTAATTCCTTGCGAGCAACTGGTGTTCTGGGTTGCCATCTAGAAGCACCCCTTACCAGCAGTTTTTCTTTTCTCTGACATCATCACAGTTGGATGCTCTGAAACTGGGGCAACGTTTTTGCGTTCATGCATGGTTTTTAATCGGATCACCACTGTGGGCCCATGAGCCAAGGGCTGCAAGTGCCAAGAGGCCGAGATGAAATGAAAATCCTTCCGCCGCCTGACTCACCACTATTCAACCCAATTCAACGAATGACTGAGCAGGATTTGATGGGACGAAACCAGGGCTGTCGATCTGGGCCAGGCCGGGCAGGCACGTGCAGACCTTTGCCATTGCAAAAGGTTGCGTTTGCTGTTGCCATCCGTGTTTGATTTATGGAATGAGGATGATTGGCTAAGCGATTCTTTTTGCGAGCGTTAACTTCAAACGATTGTGTTTCCTGTTGTTGGGGTATTTAAGGGTTATTAGAAAAAAAGAGCTGGTGAAAAAGTGATGAGGTTCAAGCATGTATGGTTATATATCATGAATGGTTCTATTCGGATTGTTGCGCCTTGCATGAATATCCGTAGATTTAAAGTTCAGTGAAAACCATAGATTTAAAACCCAATGGTAGAGGATGTTTTTTTTTCAATTGAATTATTAAATTTAATTTTGGTTGGATGGAAATATAATTGACGATCGAATCTATATCACATCCCTGTCTATTTTTCGATTTTATATTTTTAATACATTTTGTATTTTGTGGCTGTACGATATTATCAAAGACCAGTAAATAAATAAATAAAAATAAATAAAAAAAACGAATGAAGAAACAGGAGTTATTGATTTACTTCCGCCAACAACTTTTCTTTATTTTTTTTTCACAACAACACAACTTTTCATTAGATAGCGTAATAAATCAAAAGGATTTATTTTATGAAACTACTTAATTTTTTGTAACCATAATTGATACCTTCGCCAAAGGATGCTCTAAGGAGTATCACAATTATAAGAAATATGTTTTATAAAAACCAACAGGAAAATATAACACTACCAGAAGACGTTTATTATTGTAAACAGTTCAACTAAGAAAAGTACAAAATCATATAAATTTTAGGCTATTTTTTGTAGAAACATGACGAATAAATAAAGCTCGTAGCCACAAGGTTACAGAGTCTGCTTTAACAAGCGAATGGTCATGAGTTCGAATTTTAGTAGAATCAGACCGTTTGGTGTTAGGGGGACTTTCACGCATGGGTTTTTTTTCCCGCTCTTCCCTTTTTGACCCTTTCCTAACGTTAAATTCCAAAAACAAGTCAGACCCTGACACACAGTTGAATAAATGCACCTCTCCAGGCAATTATGTTTGCCGATACTTGGCAGGACCAACTAATGAGGTTCGGTTAAAAAGAGTAGTAGAGTTAAGCGTAGCGAAAAACTATAAAACTTTGTTATATACCATGGTGTCACCTTCCTTTCTGTAATATTTGTTAGAGATGCAGAGGTAAACTCCAATAACAACGATTAGAAAACTCCCTTCCTTCCTTTCCTAACTGATCGTAAGGAAGTAGCTGGCGCCGTTATCTATCATCTCTATGCGGAAACTACTGAACCGTTGTACATTGAAAACGGTAGAGTTAATTTCAAATTAGCCGTCTTACGGTGGTTCTTTGTGCAACTTTACTAGTTCTCCGATTTATCACGGAGTAGCAATCCCGAAATGTGCGGCCGTTCAAAGTCAAGCTCAAATAATAAAAATAATAAGAAAAGTAGAGCTGACTCTACAGTTGTTTAAAGACTATTATTTGGGGTTTCGGTTACCATGGAACCGAAAGGTTCAACATTAAAAATCATTACAGGTAGTTTTAGTTATAAGCAGAGAAGGCAGTGTGACTTTGCCCTCGTATCCAAGTGAGTTTTAAAGCTTGCTTGCACGTTTATTTTCGGTTTGCACGTAAACCCAACTAACAGTGTTTTACACTTGAGTTGGATTTGAGTTTTAATCCTGCATAACAACAATTGCATAAAAATCGAAATGCGATGAAATTCGCGCCGCGTCTGCTGCAACAGTTTGTTGCATTGTCCTTTGAAAGCACAAATTCGATCTAAAAACAAAACTCATCGCGTTACATCATCGCCTGCATCGCTGGATACATCGTGCACTGCATGCATTGCACGCATTTAAACTCAATCGATCAGAGTGTGCGGTGCAAAAAAACTCAAACTATCGAGAGGAAGCAGATACAAGTTGGATTCAAATCTGGAAAAGTGTTACTCAGTTCAACTTTGCACGAGTTCATGCCATCACTGGTTATTAGGCAAAAATTAAAACGAACTTTCTGTATACTACAGAGTATCTAAAAATGCTTGGACGACTCGTAATCTGGTAATCGAAAAAGGTATTCAAGAATAAACTTTAGATAGCAGATAAAACATGCTATATATTTTTCAAATATGTTTACTTTAAGGAATAATTTCTATCGTGAAAAACCTGAATTAATCCACCTAGCAGTGCAGAAACCTTCGTTATACTAACTATAAATACATATAAATTTATACTAACTATTACTGCATATAAATTTGTTATGCCAGTAAATCATAAATCATTTAAAATTAAATTCAAAAGATAGTTTTCCAGAGGGTGAACCAAATAACATCACTGAATCAAACCTCGATGAGGTACTCACATACTTTATCAATACCACAACGGCTTCGTTTTCAATAATCGCGAGACCCAGAAAAGAACATAATTATTATAGATTATGGATTAGCATCGAATATATCCTACAAATTGCATCAAAGTTCTACAAACTTGCTTTCAAGAAAGTATAGTTCACAATTATACAGCGCGTTAAATGCTTTCTTACCATAGAAAAGTTGCTTGAATCATCCGTGTGATTATTTCAAGAGATCAACAAAAAATTTGATAAAATCTGTGAGGATCAAGTGCTGAAAGATTTCATTGAAACTCCTATAACTGCTGTTGAAATGTCAATTCGCACTACACATCAGATGCTGTTAAGAGTTGTTAAATTAACTCTTATTTTGACTGTTTAAAGTGTACTCGGGAACGTAACTCCTGTTGGAGACCTAGGCTGTGTGGTAAAATCTGAAACACTTTCAGAACTTTATAAAACTTGCTGCCAAAACAAGGATTGGGATAACATGGATACTCTGTTTGCACTGACCTTTAAAAAAATTTAAAATAAATTTAGAAAACAATATTTATATTATACAAAAGCGAAGTGTATCAAGTAAACGAGAACCGGACTTAAATAAGCATTGCAGTTTCCTCTGAAATCTTATAAATATTGTTAGTAAAAAGCTAATAAAAATAAAAGGTTCATTTATTACACCAATTAGAACGAACTACACAGAGTATGAAAATTATGCACAAATGTCTTTTACTCTTAGTTTCTCCTGAGAAATTAATAGTAGTTGAAAAAAAGAGAGAGCGAGAGGAATAGAGATAGTGATATAAAAAAGGATAGAGAGAGAAATGATCCAAAAAGTAAAATACTTCATGTTTAAAAATTTATTTATTTATTTCGTCAATCATAGTAGACTACATCTTAAAAACTATTGCTAACATCACAAATATAGTTATGTAATTCTAGTGTTCAATATTTTTCTAAGAGCATTTCGTGACATCGTTAAATCAATAACTTCACAATATTTATTGTAAAGACTCATCATACTATTAACTGGCCCGGCCATGGCATATTCTGTTCTATAAGAATTTAATACGAAAATTTTTCGCGTTCTTAATGAGCGTGTAGGATCATAAAAGTTGAGTTTTCCAAGCAAATTTTCCGAACTTATGCGTTGTGAAACTAAATCGTTGACAAGAGTTACCGAAGCAATTTCTCTTCTTTTTTCAAGCGTTTCTATATTAATAAGCATGCAACGCGATTCATAACAAGGGAGAGGAAATGAATTCCAACCTAGTTTTCTTAGTGCATATAACAAAAACTGTTTTTGTACGGATTCGATTCTATTGGAATGGACGTCTTGATAAGGCGACCAAACAACACTACAGTATTCAAAAATAGATCTAACATATGTAACAAAGAGAGTTTTTATAGT
Organism: Wyeomyia smithii; assembly: GCF_029784165.1. Classification (NCBI taxonomy): domain Eukaryota; kingdom Metazoa; phylum Arthropoda; class Insecta; order Diptera; family Culicidae; genus Wyeomyia; species Wyeomyia smithii. The sequence continues at coordinate 107,287,222 of NC_073696.1, forward strand.
GTACGGGTCTACGAAATGATAACTGAACCTTTTTATAAAACTTAGCATACTGTTGGCTCTATTGATGATCGTATTGTAGTGATCAATGAATGTTAACTTAGAATCCATAATTACTCCTAAATCTCTAATTTGATAACACCTTTCTACAACTTGATGTGCAAGAGTGCAACTGGCATGTTCAGGATTCCTTTTCCTTGTGTAGGATATAATATTCCTTTTTTTCACGTTGAGATCAAGAAGACTTTTTTTACACCAAATGTAGAAAATGTTAACCTCTTGTTGGAATTGTTGGATGTCTGATTTGTGTTTTATTTCCATGTACAGTTTCATGTCATCGGCATATATCAATACTTTGAGACGATTCAACACAAGGGTAACGTCATTAACAAATAAAATGAAGAGCAAAGGGCCTAAATGGGAGCCTTGTGGAACTCCAGATGTCACTTTTACTGGTACAGAAAGGTGTCCCTTAAACCTAACCGTTTGTGTCCTGTTCGTCAAATAAGATTCAATCCATTTAAGTAGGCCTGACTCAAATCCCAGTTTTTTTAATTTGAACATAAGTATGGAAATATCTACTCTGTCAAAAGCTTTACTAAAATCCGTGTATAGAGTTTCCACGAAGTTGCCTCTGTCCATAGACGCAAGAGAGAAATCAACAAATTCAAGTAAGTTGGTAGCCGTAGACCTCCTTTTGTAAAAACCATGTTGGTTACACGTTATGCGATTCTTTACCTGGTTAAATATTTTTTGGTTTACGATAGCTTCAAAAAGTTTAGGAATACATGATATTATTGCAATGCCACGATAATTTTTGATGTCAGATCTCTTACCTGACTTGAAAATCGGTATAAGAAAAGATTTTTTCCAGACTGATGGAAACTGTCCGGACGTAAGGGATAAGTTGAAAAGCCAAAACAAGGGTTTTACGAAGGCAGGAGCAAGATTTTTCATGAGTGAGGGTGGAATTCCATCTGGACCTGGACCTTTTGAAGCGTCGAGTTTTTTTTAGTGTTGCGAGGATTTCTTGAACAGTTATTTGCTTAATAGATACGTTATTTATTTGTTCATGCAAGTGCGAGAAATACTCAAAGTCCCTGACTTCGTCGCTATTTTTATAAACGGTTTGAAAAAAACTCGCAAACTTGTTGAAGATTTGCTTTGAGTCAGTACTGGCAAAGTCTTCATATTGCATGCGAGATGGGAAGTTATTAGACTTCATTTTATCGTTTGCAAATTTAAAAAACTGTTTTGGGTCTGATTTAATGTTATTTTCCACCCTTGTGTTGTAGTTCTCATACGCAATAGATATTTTAGTATTCAGTTCATCACAAATGTTCAAATATTTGTCCAAATTTCTTTGGTCTTTAAGTTTTTTGTGAGTTTTATGAGCTTTTTGTTTCCTATTCTTTAAATTTTTGATTTCTCTGGTGAACCAAATGGGATCTTTTGAGCTAACCGTTTTCTTTTTTGATTTTGGTACAGTTGAGTCTAAAACACTATACAGTGATGATAAAAAATTATCAACCGCTTTGTTCATATCTATTTCATTTTTTAGAAGTGATTGCCAGTCGATGTCAGTTAATTTACGATTGATTAGTTCAAAGTTTGCTTTAGTGAAGTCATATTTATATTCAGGCTCATGATCAGAGGGTCGTGATCTCTCGGTATCAATCATTAGCGAGTACTCAATTGCAGTATGAAATTTTCCATTTTTCCATAGGGGATATTCTGCTTTGTCAACACTAAAATCTTCCGTGCAATTGGTGAATAAAAAGTCTAAAAAACAGTTTTGCTCATTCCGGATTGAGTTTACCTGATTTAATCCAAGTTGACTAAATCCGTCAAAAATAAATTGCAGAGTTTCGTTTTCTCCTACTACAGGAAGTAAAAGCGATTCATTATCATCGTTTACAATAAAATCAGCATCATTTTGATGGAAATCTCCATATATATGAATTTTTGAGTTAGTGTGGGACTCATCATTCACTAATCATTCACGTCCTTAAAAATTTTTCATATGATTGCTTTTTGGCAAAGTGGGGTGGAAAGTAAACAGATACGAAAATATGGATTTCACCCTTCAACAGAACTTTAACCCAGACATCTTCAAATTCGGCATGTTTCTGGGTTATGATTTGCTCAGAATCATGCTGAACCCCAACCGCCACAAGCACTCCTCCACCTGATTTCTTATCAGATAGTGATAAATCACGATCGCTCCTGAACACATAAAAGGAACTGTTGAAAACTTCTTCACTTTTAATATCTTCGTTCCAGTTCGTTTTCGTTGCTAAGATGATTGAGTATGAACATCCACTTATTCTGTTATTAATGTGATTAATTTTGAGTGCACTGCGCATCCTGTTGAAATTCTGAGCATAAATCAAAACTTCATTGACTACTGGCGTTGTTTTTTCTTTCTCTGAGCGTCACTGATTTTGAGAACACGAATGCTTACAATAACATCCATCACACGGGAAACTTGCTGATCTAAAATTATTGTTATTGTTATAGTTGTGGCTGCCAGCCAAATGGTAAGGACACGATACAGCTGAAGAGGTCGCGGGAGTCGTTTAGTTGAGCGGGCTCGTTGAAACGGTAGGCATGAAAGATGATTGTGACTCATTATTCGCTGGGTACGGATTAAGTATTTCGCCTCGTTGAAAAGAGATATGCTGGAGATTAGGTGGGGGTCGAGAAAATTTATCCTTCGCTGCAGCAAGAAGCACACGGTCTGGTGGTAGTTGGTTGTAGTAGCTGTTGTTAAGATTCCTGTTAAGATTGAGGTAACGATTCGGGATTTGATTGTTGTTATTATTGATGCTGTTATTGTTGTTGTTGGAGTTGTTAATGTTGCGGTTGTTGTAGATGTTATTATTGCGATTGAAGTTATTATTGTTGCGGTTCTGGTGGTTGTTATTGCTGCGGTGGTTGTAGATGTTATTGTTGCGATTGTAATTGTCATTGTTGTTCAGGTGGTTGTTATTGTTGCGGTTGTTGTAATTGTTACCATTGCGGTTGTTGTTGTTAGTATTGTTGTTGTAAGCCTGTTGTCGTCGATTCCTCCTTCTTCTGGCTGCATCTGCATTCTTCAACTGTACCAAACGACGCCTTTTACGTTCATCATAATCTGTCCAATCCGCTTTCCAAACTTTTTTTGAACCTAGAAACCGCCAACCTGAATTATTGGCATTATCCAAATTAAGTTATGTTGCCAAACTTGGAAGTGAAATTCTTTGTTAAATATTCTAAAAATCAAGCAACCAATAAAAACTCGCTCAGTTTGTTTTTCGAAAGGGTTTGGAGCTTCCATTTGCACTTGTAAACACTTAAATCGAATAATGCATTCTGTAAAAGGTTTGATTTTTGTTTGTTTTTTTTTTTGTTCGATTTTGATGTACTACACATACAAACAATGTACTACACATATAAACAACATCACACTAACGTACATACACAAATACACATGTATATACACATACAACGCTCATTTAGACGAACTGAGTGGATTGGTATACGACACTTGGCCCTCAACAGATTCATTTTGTGTTTAAAGTTAAATACCCTATGTTAAAAAATACTCTATGATAAATATTTCAAAATCTAAGCCAATAATCAAAAACTCCACTCGGTAGCATTTTGGGGGAGCACATTAGCTTGCATTTGCATATAAAACCATCAAAATCGGATATTGCGTTCTATAAGAAAGATGCGTTAGTATTTTGCGTCACATACATACAGACAGCACACATACCCACATATACACACATACACACACACATACACACGAACAAACATTGCTCAGTTCGTCAAACTGAGTCGAATGGTATATACCATTCGGCCCTTTGGTCTTCGGATCTATTTTGCGTTTTTCGACCGATTTTATAACCTTTGTTTAGTATAACAAAGGTAAAATAAATAATTTGAACAATAGAAATGAAAATGAAATGCTTTATCACGTTTCTGATATATATGAAAAAAATTATAGAAACACAACCTAATAACGTTCGGCCCTTTGGATCGCGTTTATGCTTTTGATTTTGCCGGTGATTGCTATACCTTTCTAGGAGAACTTGACTCAATACTTAAGCTTTTAAACCAAACGTGTAAACAATCAAAAATTCAAAGCGATAAAAATGTGAATTATGAGAATATTGAAGAGAGAGTGACCTAAATCAATGACTATTAACAAAACGTATTTAGAGAAACAGTGGTTTGGCACGCTCAATCTGAATACAAATTGCGTTATTGAGAGATATAAGTGTGGGAGAATACTGATAAAATAGAAGAGAGCAACGTAAAAGATGAAGCGTTTTCTTGCTATCTTTAGCGATCGTAAATCAGCTTTCTCTCGAGTACCAGGTAGGCATAATCACAAAATTTCGATCCCACAGACAGACAGACATTACAAGCAGCCTTTTGTTGCGTAGTCTGAAATAGTATTTTTTCTCGATATTCCTTCGCCGAAGTGAACTGTCGATACCAGACACCTTGTTTCCCATACATCGATCGATCTCAAAAGTTACACAGTTGTCCTAGGACCCATAAGAAACACGGAAAGTTCTTGGGAGCGACAAAATAACACCATCGCTTGTTTCCCGTATAACCATGTCCCAGTCTAATGGGGAACAGGGAGAGCTGTGCAATGTAATGAGAGCCGAATTAGTTTTAAATTTGCTGTCATAAAACGGTCATTTTCAGAAGCCTGTTCAGGGAATTATAGTTGGTGATATTTGGCAAAAGGAACGAGATTCGCTATAAGAGGGCAGATAGCGTGTAAAAATAAGGGTTAAATAACATTACACACAAGCACGTATAAAATAATAATGAGCATGCTCCTCATCAATAGCGGTATTGCTAGTAATAGAAGTGCGGAATACAGCAGATAACCGGATATATCTCACAATAGATTCTGGTCGCAGAGAGGAGGTCCAAACAAAAAAATTGCTGTTTTAAAAACACCGGAAGTGAATTCAAAACATCTGGAGATGATTTCATGATAGATAATTAGAGGACCCTGTTCGCGCAGTGAACAGGTTTTGAGCATCTCACACCGATTTACATCATCGCTACAGGACAATGCTCTTTCCATTCACTACGCCAACGTATAATGTCCTTCACGAATAAAGGAACACACCGAAGGACATTTCATGACGCTTCTGGTATATTCTCCTGGTAAATGGAACACAACACGCGAGCAACTGCGCTTCAACGCTTCAATTCGTTCTACCGCATGGAGGAAGATGATGGAGGAAACGAGAACTTCCTGCGCCGCTACTAAATCAGTATAAATACCGCGCTTCTGCGCAAGCTAGTTCATTGTGTATTTTCATTCCGAAGTGTGTATTTCGAACTCATTGTGTATACTGAACCGAGAGTGTGTATTTCAAAACCGAAGTGTATTTCCAATCGAGTAAGCAAAGCCTTGGTGCTACATTCCGATTCGGAACTTGACCTTCTGTTTACTATACACAGACTTCGCAGCCAACCGTTAAGTGTACAGGGCAATTGCGGGGCTAGCGCTACGATCCTACTGACACTAACAGTCTCTCCCGAGTCGAGACTCGAACCTACGACGACTGGCTTGTTAGGCCAGCATCGTACCTCGAGACCAGCTAGGGAGGCGACTCGATTTCCAATCGAGTATTTATAATTAAAAGTTAAAGTGAATGATCTCAGTGCTTTATCATTAATCCGGAAGTATTTATTTGTGTTCGCTAGAAGTGCGCATTGGACCTTAGTGTGGTGGCTCATTTTCTTGTGTTTAAACAGCATTCGCGCTGTCTCCTGAGCCAGTTATCCTTTCGTGTGTGCGATTTCCGCGTCCTTTGCTTGCTTCGTTCTTCGCTTTGTACTGTGTGACAGTACGGAAGCATCGTGCCTGCTGCGCTGATTGTTTAGTTTTCAGTCGGCAGCGACTCTGATAGCGGTTTTTAGAGGCACCGCTCGCCCACCCGCCTCTACGTGTTGACGAAGGCGTCAACAGCCCCTAAGCATCCGATTCCGAAAATAGATAAATTAGATTACCAGCCGGGGAGCCGCGAAGCTCATCTATGAGTCTGACAAACACATCCTTGTATTACAAAACTTGTACCGTCTGCCGGGGTAACATTAAAACACGGAGGAGAAACCGAAAGTCACAGTCTCGGATTTCAGGAAGGTATCTGGAGTTAATTGTAGGCTCCAGAAATGCTTTTATTGAATATTGGCAGTTTAGGCTGTCTTCCAGAAACCGAGAGTTACCTTTAAGGAATTCAAAATGGGGTTTAAATTCAGTTTCTGGCCTCTGGGTACTATGCCGGCTCCAAAAATACTCATTTCATTTGAGGGTAATTGGCCTTTTCAGGCTGTATTCCAAGAATCGGAAATCGCCATCATGAAATTCAAAACGTATCTGTCGTCGGATACAAGCGTCTTGACATCATTCTGATTTCGGAAACACTCATATTGGATGATTTTTATCCTCTTTGGGCTGTTTTCCAGGAACCAAAAGCCGCCATCATAAATTGATAAATGGTGTCTGGTGTTGATTGCCGGTTTGTGGGTATCATCCCGACTCGTGAAATTCAAACATTTTTTTTGTGCGGTACTCATCCATCGCATCAAAAACAGGTTTGTCTGTAGTCAAATATGACTCAAATTTAAAGGAATTTTATCATTTTAAGCTGTAGTCGGGAAATTTTGAATTTCGAAATAGCGTCTGAGGTCAGATTCTGGTCTCTGGGCATCATGCCGGTTCTGGTAATACCTTTATTGAATGGTATTTGGCGCTTCTACAGTCCAATATACCTCAGAAACGAAGGAAATCAATAAGATCAACTATGACGACGGTTATGAAATTTCATATATATATATATATATATATATATATATATATATATATATATATATATATATATATATATATATATATATATATATATATATATATATATATATATATATATATATATATATATATATATATATTTATATGGAAAATTGTGCAAGCAAACTGAAACAATAAGAGCATAATTTGCTAAGGCTTGAATTTCTGCGTGTACGCCGACATACGTAGTGTGAACCCGTATGAAAAAACCGTGTAGACTCAGAAATCCACGTCGCCATTCTCAAATCCGCGTGAAGAAGACTTCAATTGTAGAAAACACATTCAAGAATACTGAAGATCAGCGAATCAAGAGGAAACCAGAAAAAAAACACAGAGGTCGAGGAAAAACATACGCATAAAAATACGCGTAAAAACCAACTGTTTTTGGGAAATCCGCGTAAAAGAAGCGTAAATTCTTAAATCCGCGTAAAATAACGCATGAATCCAAGAAAAATAACCGCGTAAAAACCGTCTTTAAATCTAGAAACACCATTTATGTTTAGCAAGCGTTCGAACGAAACATTCGTTTAACTCATTAACCAGCTAGTGCACAATATTATGTTTTGTATTTTTAGTAGTGAAAAGGGTATCCAAAAATTGTTCAACAATAATAGTAATAGACGAAAATCACTGTAGAATGGAGAAATTATTTTGCGATCCAACAAAACGGTAAGCTGTTTTGATCTACTTATGAACAAAAATGAAATATCTTTTTTTTTTTGATAACTTGGAGACGCCGTTAAACTCGTTTAGCTACTATCATTGTTTTTAAATACTTTACCCGTAGCGTTCAAATAATACAGGTAAGACTCGAGAACAAGAAAAAGTTCACAAAGCCCAGCCCACAAAAAATATTTTTAACAACGGCTTGTACCCGTTAACATTCAAGTTCATTAAGCAGACAATGTGTGCAGCTGGGGAAGCGAAAAATAAGCGAACTGGAATATGATACTGATTTGGAACAATATACCGAATCCCGACGGGCCTTGAACCCGCAATCTCCCTGTCTCCGGCATGCTGTTTTGACCGATTAAATTACGGGGGACGGTGGTACTGTTCCACAATCTATATACGTATCACATTCCACTGCCGACTTATTCTATTGCTCATCCCTAACTACACACACTGCTGTGCAAGCGTTATTTATACGAATGAAAGGAATGTCTCAACACATACAGAAGAGTTAGCTGATGCTGACTAGAGATGGTCGGGTTTAATGTTTTTCAAACCCGTACCCGACCCGAACCCGATTTTTTTTTCGGTCGAAGCCGGAGCCCGACCCGAACCCGAAACTTTTTTTTTCGTTCAAACCCGAACCCGACCCGAACCCGAGAATTTTATTTCTTTAAAACCCGAACCCGACCCGAACTTGAAATTGTAAACCCGACCCCGAGATTTCATAGATTTTATAGTCGGGTTTCGGGTTTTCATACCCAAACCCGACCTGAACCCGTCATTTTCAAACCCGAACCCGACCCGAACCCGACAATATTTTTTTCACAAAACCCGAACCCGACCCGTACCCGACACTTTCAAAATTTTCAAACCCGAACCCGACCCGAACCTGTCGGGTACAGGTCGGGCTCGGGTTTCGGGTTTGAAAACCCGAAACCCGACCATCTCTAATGCTGACAACTCTTATAGACCTGTGTGATCCAGACCAAGACAGTCTGAGTCGTGCTTGCAAGTGCGACACAACAACGGACGGTGCTCCGTAGAGCTAAATTTTTTCGAACTAAATTTCTATTTTTAACAACGGCTTTTACCCGTTAACATTCAAGTTCATCAAGCCGACAACGGGTCTTAATTCTTGTTAGGACTCCAGAAGTATTTCCAACCATAGCATTCGCAGCGTCCGTACATACATCCATATAATTTTCCAATGGAATATTGTTTTCGGTTACATCATCATCGATCAACTTGAAAATTTCAGCCCCTGTGCAGAAATTGACAACGGTTTGCGAAGGAACAAATCTTTTTGGAAACTTTCAGAAAATGACTAGCGTATAAATACCATCACAATTGCTAGCCCTGCCACATCGGTGGACTCATCAAGCTACATAGTTAATTTTAAAATTTCAATCGAGAAATCAAAGTGCTTCCGATATTTTTAGTTTTGTTAAAAATACGCCAAAAGATCGTGTGTTTGATATTGGAATCCAATCTAACAATCAATTATGACACGCATTCAAGAAGCAAGGTTTAGTTGAATTTTCAGCAATAGTATGTGCGGCCAAAGTTTCACATTTTTCAGCAAGGAAAGACGAAATTGTCAAAAGCGGTTTTTCATGCCAAATGTCTTAGAAATGCATGAAACGTCGAGGTCTGGTGTTATCTGATAAAAATAAGGACTACGACAGTTGAATTCAAATGAATGATAAATAGTAATAAACAGAAATTATGACTTTCTGGCTCATCCGGGCTGAAACTGAGATTTGAAGAAATCGGATAATATCATATTTCAATTTGTTATGCCTTTTTAAGGCATTAAGCATAAAAACTTTTTTCAATAACGAACATTTCATGTACAAGTTTTTCTCGTTGATTCAACAATGCCAAATAAATATTTTGATTTGAACAGGTGTTCAGTCGGGTTAAAGATCTGAAATGCCGCGAAGTACTAGCAAAAGCTTCGTGGAGAGCTAAGTGCACCGCTGAGCACCATTTGGGAGCCCCTGGTTTAGAGTATTTCATAAACTCAGATTACAATTCTGATTTTACGGTGTATGGGTTTTGAAATTTTCAAGTAATTTCCGGAAATTATTTATGATTTTTCCAGGCAGATTAGTAAACAAAGATTTCTAACCTGAGCTCGTTGTGCATCTGTCCGTCTGTTGGAATATATATTTAATGGAGATATGCTGTCGGATGACGAGAACCCTACTAAATTATGGCAACAAAATATACAAAAGAAGATACTAAAAATCCTTCACTTCTTTTTCACAACATTGTGTTCGCGTTTTAATACGAAAATTAATTATTCTACTTAAGACTATGACAAAAAAAATCCACACTTCTTGTAATGCTACAGTAAAATCGACAAGTATAATATTTTACCTAACATTCCGAAAAAAAAAAGGAACAACTCGCCCTCATCTGCAGGTCGTTGAACTTGCATATTTATTCTTTCCACAAATACTTTTCAATATCCCTGCCACCCACTGCCAGTCATCTATCACGGTAGGACACACTGAGCACGAAAAATGTATACGAAGGATTTGCCCCCCTTGCATAGCTGGGCTGCACAACTGAACGCTGCTACAGTTAGTTAATGCGGTGTGGTAGAGGGGTCGTTTTTGATTATCATTTTCTCCCCTAGTTGCAAAATGTGAGCCATAACGGAAGACCCAGGGCAAGCCAGAGCCAACCAACAAACAGCCAGCCAAAACAGCCAACTGGTGAGTGTGGCAGCCAGCAGTGTCAATTGCTTTAGTGCGCTCAACTCCTATCGATCGTGTTGTGCTACGACTTTAACCTTTCCCTTGGTGTAGAAAGAGAGCGGGACGGAGCGGAACCTTTAAGAAAGGCCTTCGCCGACGGGAAAACAGTGGTGCACATATCTAGGAGCACCTTGGGTCACACCAACCAACTTGCAGACACGGTGAGAGAGACTCTGCGGAGGAGTGGATTCAGGCGCCCGAGAATGCTAACTAGGCTAAAAGTGAACCCGTTTCCCTTTGGATCTGCAGTAATCGGAAATGCCATCCCTAGGCTGCTAGATATCCTGTGGGTTTTTATATAGTGTGGTCGTCTCCCAGAACACGGCTTTGAAGTTTGCAAGGTACCGGAAGAGAGTTTAAAGATTTATTCCAATTGATATAAATTATGGCACCTTGTAGCATGGTCTTGACTTTTGCCGTGTCGAAAAACAGCCGTCATTAGAGGCCAGGCACCGACGGCGCAGTTAGAAACTTGGAAAGTGGCACATCCTTACGAGGCAATTAAATACGCCGCTAGGGTGTTTTATCGATGGGAGAGTGAAGAACTTTGTCTTCGGGTGTCGCGTGAGCTAGTTTATAGGCTCGCTGGAAATTATCGTATGTCTGCGAAACAGGAAGCACATCTCGTACAACATGAATGGTGAATAAACATGGTTGGTGAAAAGTTTGCGTGGTTTACTTTCAGATAACGAAGCAGGTTAACAAATTCACTAACGTCAAGTTGAATAAATGGTTCAATATTGGAAGTCATCTTTGCTTTCTAGAGTTTTATTTTACTTTAACTAGTTTGGATAGAAAGTATGTTTCTACCGAAACTAACAATGATTCTTCTTTCAACTTTTTTCATTGAACATTTGAAGTTTCTAAAAATTCATTCTCATCTCTAATGTAGTATATAATAAGTTACCTTCACGAGTTGAATCTGACAATCGAGGTGGATGAATTAGACTGAGTTAGTATCAAAATACCTGAAAGAAAAGTGACTTTGCACTGACATGTTCCAGGTTTGCTCAACGATCTTTAGCTTTATAGGCACCATTTATTTTCCCCAAATAACTTTTATTCGCAAGACGTTACGAATGGACACTGCTCAATCTATTTATAAATGAGAGGTCGTTACCAAATCACGTGGTCATTAAAAAAGGAACAGGAGGTTGAAGGAAGCCGTTATATTTGATCGAGGAGCGTTTTTGTGGCTGTTATTTGTTCGTTAATCGTTGAATAAGTGTAATATCGCAAATTGAGAAACGCTTGGAGAAGATTAGCTTACTATCAATTTGGGAATCGACGTGTTTAATCGATATAATTTATCAAGACGATAATATTGGAACAATGTAGTGTAATAATTTGTTGTGGGTAAAATCGAAGTCTCGAAAGAACAAGAATATTTTCAATTTGCCAAGAGAGGAAGAATAAGGATGTATAAAATTACAAATTCGTGTTCGAAACCTAAAAAAAGTATATGGCTTTTTTTTCAAATAGGCAAAAAAAAACTTAATATTTGAAAGATATGCGTTCAATATTGATTCAAAAAAATACCTTTTTGCATGAAAAGCGATACGTTTTCACTGGTACTAGCTCGCGTCCGTGAGACTGAATCAACAACATTACGTTATATGGAATGGAAACGATAAACAGACTTCTGCACACGGTCAAAATTCCTGGAAGGTAAACATCCGGAACCGTGCTGGTGAAAAACTTAGTTCGGACCGGATAGCATACAAAATAAGAAAGCTTTCAATGATACCACCGAATTCGGGAAGGCGGTTGGTGCAGGGCAGCATCCACAACATCGGCCGGGATTGCTCGAGTGGCTTTACTGTGCGTATCACCAAGGTTCGAATACGGCGGCAATCCGCCTGAATTTTAGCACGTCATAAAAAGTTTATCATTGGTCTGCGACAACGATGGCTTTTGTTTGGCGCATAAAAACGAAAACTTTATCACTGTCTGTTATGCTACGTATGCGTAAAACCAGAGGATTATGTCGTAAAGTATATCATGCCGCAATAATCGATGTTCGCTACAAGAGGTAGATAAATTTTCAAGAATCACGTCAGCATAATGTTTGAAATTGGCACTTTGATGTCAGCCAGGTCACCCGTAAAAACTCGAACTGTTGCTGTGACTGCAGCCCGGAAGGTTAATCATGTCTATGTTTTCCTGAATTAAACATCCTAATCAACAAAATTCATTGCCGCTGATGGCAGGACAAAACGGGAATCACTACTCACCACATATTCGCAGTCGTGCTGATTGTCGGAGCCGGAAACATTCAGCACCTCGTACGAGGAATCATTCATCTCTAGCAGCTCATGAATCAGGACTGCCTTCAGCTGCTCTATGAATATTTGATTGGTCTCGCTGGCGATGATGAAATCGCGGAAGAACGCTTGGCTGCCCGGAAACAAATACTGGGTGGAAAACTGACTAGGTGCAACTAGGCGTTGTCGCAGTTTCACCAGTTTGGCCGGGTCCACGTTAGGCAGTGCCATCGCCAGTTCTGACGCAGAGTTCTGTTGGAGAAGGATAACAAACATTAGTATATATATATATTTTTTTTATTATTCTCTACACCCCTTAATTTTTTTAGAACATTAATAACTTTGTTATTGTAAACAGAATGCTTTCCGAGTTATTGACATGGAAGGAAAATTATTTTTTGATTGTATTTGAATCATTTATTTTTATTATTTTTAATAGTATTCACAATTATATGATTGTTCCGATGGAAGTTTCGCGTGAGTGAAATTTTGCGTATCGTTTATATCGTTATTCCGTTGGTAACTTGCATGAAAGTCACAAAATTTCAAAAAATTTTTGCTTTCATATTCAATTGTTGGTTAACTCAACACGGTGCCATTTTTCATTCATGTTTTCAACCATTTGAGCTTGAAGTTGTAAAGATTTCTCTAATTTCTTTGTGAGAGATTTAGAAATACAAGTACACCAGCTTAGTTCGTAACTAATATGTAATGAAAAGACGTGATAACAACGGGGAAACAAATATCTTATTTATTGGATAAAATTAAGATTTGTCTTCGGATGGTGGTGGGCACATTCGGACATCGTTCATGGGGCACATTCGGACACTTACCTTATTTGTAATTGATTGTTGTTTATTAACAATTTTATTTGATTTAGACTGATTCTCAGTCCTAAAATTGGTTCGGAACTACAGAAGGAAAACTGATAGAGCGAGCATCAACGAAGATGAGCTGGCATGAGTTTTTAACGGAACAATGTCTTTGAGACACGCTTCTGACACCTGCAGAATTGAAAAAAGTACCTTGGTCTGTCGTATGAAAAATCAAAGAAACTAAAAAACGGAAAAATCAGAACTTCTCGTCTAGAAACTCAGATTAACAAATATTTACGAACGTGGAAGAATCATTTCTAGAGAAGTATTTGATCGAAAGTTCCCATATGAATTATGGAATGACGTACCGTATACCAAGGCGATTGGAAAATTGTTCACAGTGTTCTGGAACACTTGAATAAGGTTCCGAAGCAGCGTAAGTGAACCAATTTGCTGTTGTTTGACAATCACGAATGCCATTGCACTTTGCACCAATCAAATATTGCAGAGAAAATGGCATAGTTCTTGTATCCTTTCCTTCTCATAGCCAGTTTGCTCGGTTATTATTTTCTGAATTAAATTTGAAATAAAAGGATAAGTTTCGGGATTGGTGAAGCATCTGATCTCAGTCTCTGCTTATATGGTAGAAAGAGTTGAGAAACACAAAATTTTCATTGATCTAGAAAAGTTTTTCAACACTGTCTGAATGTGCTCCAGGACTGTCCGAAACTACCCCACACACGGGGCACATTCGGACAAAAAAGCAATTTTGAAAAATTCAAACAAAACAATCGAAATCGCATCAACGCACACTACTAATACGCTTATATGATACTGCGATGTCCAAGTAACAGCAAGGATGGATTCAGATTTTTTTAAAAGTTAACAAAAAAATATTAAAAATGAAGATAGAAAAAGTTGCCGAAACTGCCCCCCTTTCCCCTAAACTATAAATTCTTGGTTCCTTAATAATTTTCTCGACTTAAAATATAATATTCTACTTTCAACAATTATTGGTCTGATGAGTTTTAGCGACTTTCGTACGTTGGTTTACGAAGGTATATTTTTTATTTCGCTCGCTCGCTCGTTGGTTTTATTTAAGGGGTAATATCCACCATAACATTTTTTTTCTGTCATTTTTTTTATTGGCTTAAATCGTGAATACGTGATATTTCGGTTTTCGAAAAAATTTTTTTGATGCCAAATGACTTAAAAACGCATGAAACGTCGAGAATTGGTGTCATCTGAAAAAAAAATTTTTTGCAAAAATTTACTCTCTGGGACTTAGTCGTTTTTTAATTGTGGTAGGCGGAGTTCAAAATGTTTAGAATTCATCTTTTGAAATTGATCACTAGTCTCTCGAAATAGCTTGTATAATGATATACACTATAACTAGCATCGAATACATTATGTTTCATTAGGGTGGTTCATTTATTCGGCATAGGGTGGTTCATAATATTGTGTAAAAATGAGTATAAAATGAAAAAAATCACTTTTCACTGAATACCAATAAAAAAATTCCTGAAAATTTAATATTTGTTATATCATTGTCGTTAGGGTGGCAATGTTGAATTGGAAAAATTATAAGTAAAATGGCAAAATATTACAAAACAAATTTTCAAAATGTATCAAACTACTCTGTGCAAAAAAAAAAAAATATCTCAACCAAAATTAAGATTGTGTCTCGTGGAAAATGTTGAATGCCTTCATGTCATTTGCAAAATCACACACGGGAGGTACATGGAATTTTAATATTTGAAAAATGTTTTCGATTCCAAGTGTCTTAAACTTTTAAATGAAACGGTGGAAACTGAAGGAATATGTTATATTACTTTGTTTGAAAAATCTACTCTCTAAGACACTTGCACTCGTCTTTCGAATGTTGTACCAGACAATTTATTCGTTTTATTTACCACAATAATGTCCTTTGTCAACACTTGATTGAACACACAGTGCTCTGGCTTATATAATCGGACAAAAGACTGAATCGATGTTATTCAGTGATAATGAGAGTATAGGGATCTCAATCAGATAGGCAACACAATTGACTCGTTCTTTCTGGGTTTGCGTCGTTTTGACAGTTCGACCATACATTTTCTGTCAAGTTTACATCATCAGAACGCGAACGTGCCGGTGTGCGGTGTGACATCTTCGGCAAAGTTGTAGATAATAGTTTTGTTTTTCAAAAAAATATACACTCTAAAAACAAATTACTAATTTTAAAAGAAATAAAAGAAAGTTATAAATTAATTATCGAAAACAGCCCATTTAAAAAAACTGATTTTTTTATAAAAACTACGAAAGTTTTCCTGAACAACGAAACCGGCCATGGAGAAATCAGAAAAAAAGTTATATTTTTTAATTTTTTTTTCACATGGTACATATTTTTTTTGGAGGAACGAAGTTATTATTTACAACTTTGCTAGATACACTATGTCAATCAAATAAACCGTTTTGACTGTGGAAATATTCTTGATTCCTCATAGAGTGCTCTATTGGAAATTAAAAATATGTCTACAGGCGAATGGCATAGTGTCTTCGGCAAAGTTGTAGATAATATTTTGTCCTTCCAAAAAAAAATACGCCTTTTGAAAAAATTAATTGAAAATAATTTTTTTTCAAAAAAATTTTTTTTTCAAAAAATGATAACTTATTTTTCTTGATTTCTATATGATCGGACTGGTTTCATTTTTTTGGTAATCTTTCGTAGGTTTTATTGAAAAAATCAAGTTTTTAAAAAATGAGCCCTTTTGAATAATTAATAATAATTAATCTTTCTTCTAACTTTTGAACGAATAATTTTTTGAGTGTAATTTTTTTGGTAAGACCGAATTATTATCTACAACTTTGTCGAAGACGTCACACCAATCAAACGAACCGAAGTGCTTTTTTTATTTTATACTCATTTTTCACAATATTATGAACCACCCTATGCCGAATAAATGAACCACCCTAATGAAACATAATGTATTCGATGCTAGTTATAGTGTATATCATTATACAAGCTATTTCGAGAGACTAGTAATCAATTTCAAAAGATAAATTCTAAACATTTTGAACTCCGCCTACCACAATTGAAAAAACAATTAAGTCCCAGAGAGTAAATTTTTGCAAAAAATTTTTTTTTCAGATGACACCAATTCTCGACGTTTCATGCGTTTTTGAGTCATTTGGCATAAAAAAAATTTCTAAAACCGCAATTTCACGTACGGGGGGGGGGGGTACGTGAAGGGGGGGCTTGGGTGATTTTTCGGTTTTCAAAAAAGCCAAACTTCAATCGCTTTCCGCCACCCCATTTTAAGTCCGATTGAGCTGAAATTTTGCATAGAGTGTTTTTTCGAGCAGGTGAACATTTTGTATAGGGTTTTTTTTTGAAATTCGAGATGACCATTTTGCCTGGCACTCTAACCTATACCTTTCAAAGAACCACGTTTACCGAAGTGCATTTCTTTGCGAAGAACTAGTACCTTGCAAATGCAAGGGCTTCACAATGATAAAGCAGATGAGCAGACGTTTCAACTGCAGAGCATGGCCTCCAAGACTGCTGTTGGTGTAGTGCACATGGCGCTGGTGACGGAGAGAGAGGCCAGTCGCTAAACTTTGTTAAGCTTTGCCTGGGCTGTCACTTCATTCACCTTTGGCCAGTACAGGAGAGCGGCGTAGGTAATTCTTTGTCATGCAATAGTAATGTAGAACCAAAGAGCCAATTGTGGTTTCAACCCCCTGGTTTTACTGAATAGTGTTCTGCAGACTCAGATTGCCGTTGTAGCTTTTTTGACTATGTGGTCAATTTCAGCTTACTATCCAGAATAATCCCAAGGTGTTTCACTTCTAGATTCGTGGTATTGGAAAAGAAGGATTGTTATCTCTCACCTTCATTAGTGACGTCGCGCGCTACATCGTTCGATTCCATTCGACTTACCACTGTGACATAACCTTTCCTTTCCGTCGCAGTCGTGTAGTTGCATAAGAAACCCGGTCTCTGACAACGACTGTTACACTTCCTTCCTTGCAATATCCTGTCCTCCCCCCCCCCCTCACCGACCGCAAATCAGGAGTTCGTGGTTTTTGATGGGAAACTCTTTGTAATGCAACAGCCGCATAATGTCCAAAA
The DNA here is from genome assembly GCF_029784165.1 of Wyeomyia smithii. Classification (NCBI taxonomy): domain Eukaryota; kingdom Metazoa; phylum Arthropoda; class Insecta; order Diptera; family Culicidae; genus Wyeomyia; species Wyeomyia smithii. The sequence continues at coordinate 107,304,726 of NC_073696.1, forward strand.
TGATTGGTTGTGGGTGCCGCAAATATCGTCCAAGCGTGGTGTCGGGACAATTTGACTGGTGTTTTTATAAGACTTTGTGGCCTCCCAGCTCCCTGGTTCCTAATCCCATGGACGCTCATGTACAGTTGAGCCGTTGAGAGCAAAAGTGGTACATGTGCCATTAACTAAATTTTTCAGGAGACGCGAAAATCACAAATTTGAGCGGCTTGAGGCACCCCTAAACCATGTCCGATTTAGCTGAAATTTTGCACAAATGACTATTTGGGACCAATAAACAAAATGTACACGGTCGGTTTTCAAAAGTTTAACATGACGCTTTTCACAGCCACCCTAATAAACACTGCTTCAACAAAAATGATTCAGGAAAGAATATCTTGTATTTTCATATTTCAACACATTTTTAAAGTGTATTCAAACTTAATGAACACCCTGAGCAGTAGTATGAACGATTATCGACTATTGTTTGTCCTCACTAATAAGCAATTATTTGCTTCCGATGGTGTGTATTCCAGATTTCGTAGAATCTCGTTGACCCTTTGAATCCATACTTGTCCTGCTTGCTTTAGTCCGTACAGAATTTAGCGCAGTAGACACACATCGCCCTTCACCTCGGATAAGTCTCTTTTAAGGTATGCTGATTTTTCGTCCACATGCTTCACTAACTTCTGACGGCAACAGCTACAGGGTCGAAGATTTCGCCATATTGTGTTCTGCTTCACTGGCTGAATCCTTGGGGATCAATCAGGCCTTGTATCGGGTGATTTCTTCGTTACCATTCAGTTTACTCTTGAACACCCATTTGCCACTAACGGGTTTGGAATCGTGAGGCAAGCAATTTCTCAAGTCGTATTACCATGCAAGGATTGGATCTCTCTTCCATAGCACGCTTCCACATATCCCGATCTGGGCACCTCATTGCTCCTTCGAACGATCGGAGCTCACAGAGCTCTTGAATAGTCAACCCGATCATGCCGTAACTCTGTGGCGAGTTCGTGGGTGGATCAACGAACGTTCAGTGTAGGGTCGAATATTTTCCGTCCTTCGGTAGCGTCTAACTCGTTCTACTTGATAGCATCAGTGTAGCTCAGGTCATCTTTTTCATTATAGGAAGTTGTGTTCTCAAGACCACAGACATCTCCCTCGCTCGTCTCGCCATGATCTGGGTCATTGCTACTGCTGCTCTTGCTGACATCATCATTATCGCTCGAGTGCGTTAACTCACCATGCCCGAGAATTTGGTGCTATGTGTACAAGCAGTTAGGATTACGTTTAGGCTCACTCACCAGCATTGCATTATCAACTGTCCGCAACACTACCCATTATTTTCTTTTTGAAACCGCAGCACCAATTCGCATCGAACACGAGCTTGACTCCTTTGGCAGCCAGTTTTTTCTCCGAAGCAAGGTTAGTCTCAAAGTGTGGGACATACATTACATTCGATAGAAGAATAGAGTAAGCCTTCACTATTCGGCGACTCCCGGAACGGCTTGCAAGCGCCAACTCCTTCTGTGGTGGTTTTTTTGCTATCCATTAGGTGACTTAGGTGAGGAGGTCTTTTTCTGCTTCTCGTCATCAGCCGTCATGCAGATTCGCTTCTCTTCCTGCTTTCTCGTTTGGGCACCTCACCGTCTTCAACGCGTATTCAACGTTTCGGAGAGATATCGCAGCACCATAGCCACCTGCAGGTTTCAGTACAATACCTGGACTACCACCGACAGGCGCTTGAAAACGTATTGTTCGATGTCCTCGCCATCAGTGTACCATTTGACGCAGATCTAAAAAAATGCTTTCTACTTCGCCGCGGATGATATGAGCGACACCCAGGTCTCATTGATATAAAATTTAATACAACATTTGGTATTTGGGGTACAAATGGAGTCCAGTTGTTGTTCAAAATCGTTTATGTTTTTTGACGTGCTGTGATGATATTTTCACTGGTTAAAACACATACCTACTTTACATCTGTATGGTGTTTTGGAAGTAATGAAATCATAATGTTGTTCAAACATTCGTTCTGATAAATATTTTGATTGATGGCCAAAGCACTATACTTGAACCATGATTTGACAAAAAGAAAAAAAGTCCTTTTCTGTCCCCTACTTTAGCCGGTCTTCCACTACCCTAGTAACAATATAGGTTTTATCAAAGTTTTATAGCGCTCAATGCAGCCAAAACAGCGCTATAAAACTTTGATAAAACTAGTTTTGTTGTTTGGGTACCTTCCTGGCGGATTATAGTTGAGGTTCGCAGGAAGCCATACATAATAGAAACCGGAAGATTTTCGCTTTCGAAATGGTTTACCAAGAGCTTTTTGCCAAAATTGTTGTGCGGTTCATAGCGAACTGTACAATGAACTTGTTTGAACGCCATTTTGACCCGAGCTGAGCATGCATAAACAAAACAAAAAATACTGGCATAAAGAGGACAGATAGAGCTTTCATATACATTTTCTCATTCCTCTCTGAGCGTGCTTGTTGTGGATTAAAAAACTCAAAAAAAAAATCCAGAATTTTAGTTGTCATCCGTTACTTAAAAGTTTTTTGGCGATTGCAATCGGTCACATTTTGATACTTTTGGTTGCATTTGAAAGTTATTTTTCGTACATTTCAAATTATAATATGCAGTTTCTGTCACCCTTAATAAAAAGCAAAATAAAAAAAATAACAGGAGTTGTCATTGGATAACGTTTTTTTACCATCTACGCATTATTATCACACACATTATCACATAATCAAGCACTTCAAAACGCTCGCTGTTAGGCTACCAACGCTCTTACATTATATCTTTTTCTAACTTGACATTCACATTTCATTGTACAATGTAGAGATTTTTTAAGCCCAGAAATGTTTTTCATTGGATTTTTTACATCATACGATTCCACATAGTTTTATTACGAGTGCTCATTTTATCCCAGGTGATTTCTAACTCGTAAAACGTAGCAGCTGTTTTAAGAACCTGAACAGCGTTTGAAGTACGGTGGGCAAAATTAACTAAAAGAATACCAAAAGCTTTGCTTGAGCCCAAAAAGCTCTCATTAACCTGTATGTGCGCCACACCCCAGTCAATTAAGACGAGAAAAACTCATACTTCCGGAAGCGTTGATACAATACTTTTTTGCTATCTGGGCTCAACCGAAAAATGTGCTCTAATCCTGAGTCTCGTGCACATACTGTTTTCCAGAATTACAGTGTTGTAATATTGTCACCTTTCACATCTTCATTTCGTAAATCTTCTTAGTTCTTCAAATCTGCAACGATAGAAACAGCTTCAATCCCTCTAACAGTGCTTTCGTGATTAGCTCATATCAAACCAGACCATGTTTGACTCCTATTATAAACGTTGAAGAACATCGTATCACGTTTGTTTACTCTATTAAAATGTGTTGGTTTTAAGGCTATTATTAAAATCAAGTGAATTGAAAAACAGGAAACGGAACTGAATCGATGGGTGTTTTCAATTATTTTCTGAGAGTAATAATAGTAAAGTTTACTTTCAGAGTAAAACCGTAGCCATTCCCCGTGGAAGTGGGCGCGTAAGCTCAAATAACAATCTAGTTACAGAATCACTTTGATGGCAAACTAAGCAGATAACGAACGGATCCTTTGAATCAGTCCGGTAGCTACGTACGCCGGTGGTGGGCGATGGTGTTCATGCACAAAACCGTTAGCACACAGGTATAATACTCACATCAAAGTTACACGATTGCACCAGCTGTGCCGTGAAGAGCTTCGCCAGGTGTGCCATGTTGATCGGGTGTTCCATGATGGCCAGCAGGGAGCGAATCTTGCCGCGGAGCTCCGTCAGACAGTTCCAGGTCGGATTTAGGTGCTTAAGATCCCACGACCTGAGCAAGGATTGGCGGTGGACCGAGAAAGGAAAGAAAACAGCACACAAAGGATAAGAAATTATTTAGTACGGTGACGTGTTGGGTGTGCGTGTGTTCATCGTTCGACAGCTTTTTCATGGATGAGCGGAAGGATCTGTTTCGGAATTGCGCGTCTTGGGAAAAGCATTAGCGAGACAATTAATACGTTTTGGAAATTGTAAAGGCATGTGAAGGTGAAAAATACGCGTATGTTAAGATGTAGCAAAGTTTATGATAAACCGCGAGGTTAAATTTTAAATCCCTCACTGGTTAAATATTCAACTAAAACTCTCATAACATTTTGAAAGAGACTAATAAAAATGAGACAGCAGCTTTGAAAATTCGGAAATTTAATCCACAGCAACTTTGTTATGACTATCAATCATAATTTATTATTCTTGCTGCAAGTATACTAGATACTTTTCCGAAATTAGTTCACCAGTGCTAACAGAAAAGTGAAACTAAGACGTGAGTAATCTTGTTGGGAAACCCGTGTGAATACGATTTGCAGCGAGAATCAATTAATTCAAAAGAGTTATTTGTAGAAGGGATTATTGTCAACATAGTATGATTTCTTCTTTTATAAAAAGCTTTTCAACAATACTTATTAAGTTCAATGATACTTCATTCAAAAACAGAGGGGCTTTTTGATTTCAAGAACAAATATGCAAAAGATGACATCTTTTCTTAATTTTAACTCGATTTTTGTTAACCTTTTTTAAGAAGTCATCTGACATCCACATTGAACTTATTCAGTTGAATCTTTTCTGAATGTAGAAGAATTAATATCTTTCAAAAACAACATATTGTGGCAAAAACTGGCTATTCTGACCTACTAGACAGACCTAGAAAAATCGAGTACGGAACATAAGGAACAGTTTAGTAATTAACGAACCTGAAACTTACCTATAGATTGTACAAAAAGCGTCTCGTTGTTTTTTAAACGCGCCAAACTCTTTATCCGACGGGAAATGCTCCCTTGTGTCCGCTTCCTGCTGGTAAAACACGTTTATACCCCCAGTGGAACTGTTGGCAATGCCTCCCATTGAAGACACATCTAGTAGCTTTTGAATGTTATTATCAAGCTGCAATTTCTGTGTGTAAATTTCACGCAGATAAGCACTTAAAGATTGCTCGAGACAGGCGATGCGTTCGTTCTCTATTAACACTTTCAGCGTGATGCTGTCCAGTAGAGCCAGCAGAGTGCGCTGCCGGTTTAATGCTTGCAACGCAAAATAAACACAATTGTTGAGATTTTTCAAGATGAATCCTGCTAAAGCAATTGGTTTCGCTCTATCTACCTCACACTGAGCTCCAATAGGTTCAAATTCTGTATTAATTAGGTTTATAAGATATGCTAATTCGGAAAGTATATTGGGAGTCATGTTGAGGTCAATTACTACCGTGTATACATCTACCAAACGATCGATTAATGCACGTTCAGTTACTCGTTCTAGCTCGATGTGAACCGGTTGTGCAGCTGACATGCCACTACCTTCCGATAGTTTCCTGGGTGTTACAATCGTATTCCGGACTGCAGTTTGAAGCATTTTGTTCGTGTCCCGATGCTGATCCTCGACGGCAACGAAGCTGCTTTTGATTATGTCCTTGTAATTGCGTAAAAGACCACGTTCGTCCTTTTGTGACAGATCCAGCTCTAGACTATCTTCTGTTAAATTAATCAGGTTATTATCCGATTTGAAAGAGGAACTGGTAAAGTCGTGTCTATTGGAAACGGATTTGCTGAGAGTTGTTGGTGTGACTCGACGCTTTACTTTTCCCTCGGAGATAGTTGGACTTATCGAGTTGTCAAGTTCGAAGCTAGAACCGCAAGTTGTCAGACGACTAGTGAGTGTTTTACTGACCGTGATCGGCGTTACACGTTTCTTGTTTCGTAGCGGTTGTTCATTTCCGGGGGTCGACGATTGCATCGAGGTTTGCAGCCCCGGAAAGTCATCCGCTGCGAAGAGTGAGTTGACCTTGCTGCTGTTGTTGTTGTCTTTACTGTTATTCGCACTAGCGCCAGCATTAGTAGCGGATTTTCGCGGCTTAGATTTTAGAGAGGAGTGTGTGATGAAATCACCCAGACAAGGTGAGCTGGTATGTCGACTCACGGTGCTGTTGTTGCTGCCAAAGGATCGATCGTGACTGCGACGTGAATCGTGGCGAGAGCCGTTAGCCGGCGTTGTCTTCTGGTTGTTGGGGGTCGATGTGCAATCCTGATTCCAAGCTGAGCTGCGAGATCCCCTGCCAGAGCGTTGGCTCGAGTTGACGATCGGGGTACTGGTGTTGAGCTGATGCAACACTGACTTGCCAGATTGACCTCTAATCGGGGTACTGCTACTATTCGCGTTTGGTTCAATTTTACCAAGCGAGCTAATCCTAGCGCTCGGAATCGGGCTAAACGGTGTATCTTCTATGATGGCGGGCGTATGTTCTGTAAATAAAAAAGGTAAGTCTGGGTAAATGTTGTTGACAGAATCGTGAATTATGATATGATTAAATTTCAGCACACTAATGTTGCATCTCATTGTTTTCATGAAAAGAAACAGTCGACCTGCGGAAAATGACGCAATAGCACAGATGTTGGAAGATGATTCAAGCGATGATTTATTTATTTTGCTCAGCCTTCCATTGAGCGGTAAATCATTCTCAGTTCCAGTTGAAGTTGCTTTAAAGTTTTTTATTCCGACCTTTGGCTTTGATAGAAAAGTGATGGATTTAATAACGGGTATTAAAATTGGTACTTACTTTCGTTTTCATTCCTCTCGCAACTGCGACGGTCGTTATCATTCTGATCCGTATAAATGAGGTCATCCCTTCTTGGTGAAATGCTGAATTTCGTTTCGGCATCGATTCGCCGGAAGCCCGTATGAAAATCTTCAACCGCACTTGCAGCACCAGCGAATAAATCACGTGAGATTGATCGACTCGATAGCAGCGATCGACTTCCGGATGTGTCCTGATCGTCCCCAATCCCACCGGTATCTGTTTTCAGCTGCTGTCCGGACGAAGCTGGTAATTGAGCCTCTTCGGCAGTTGATTGCGATATGGGAGCATTGTTGTCGTTCTTGTTCGTTTTGCTCGTGTCGGCCGGGAGTGTGATTGACGTTTTCCTGACCGACGTTGGGTTTGCTTTTTTCGGTGTGTCGCATATCGATGGAGCACATTTCGTGAAGCTGAGAACGAGAAAAAAAAGCATGGATCTCATCTTATTCATTGGTTTATAACAGTTTCTTGTAGCGCATGTTTTATAATTAAACTGAACAATATAAAAAAAGATTGAAACAAGTGTTTATAGAATTTATGATGAATCTTTTTCCACAAAGCATACGTATGCCATAAAGCTAAAAACCCACAAAGTTGATAATCTTTATACAAACCTATTATTATAATAACCATTATACAAACCACAATAAATTTTAAGAACTGCGTGCTTGACTGTATTGGAATAATACATTTCACACAATTAGCTAGTAACTGCTGAGTCATCGTGGAGCTGAATAAATTTTTTCTGGTACTATACTAACAGTTTTAGGGGGTATCGAAATGATTGACATTTTACTACCAATTGATTGAGTAGATTGACAAATAAAAGAAACTGTGTTCTATTTAATCATACAATCATACAATAAAATAATTTCTATTCCATATCATTTCAGGACAAATACATTTTTCGGAAGAAATATTGTTATGAATAAAAAAAAATTACAATAACTCGTTATTAACGAGTGACAACACAAATTTTGAAATGTTTCAAAACATGTAGATGTATTCATTTCTTATGAAGATACATTCATTATCAACGAAAAAAAAGGAACATTTGAGAATGGTTCGTAACTGGTTTGCCGACGAAGCTTTTTCATGATGCCGAAACAAAAGCGGCCTTCACGTAAACTTTTCGAAACTGTTTGCAGTTTGTTGCTTTCCAGTTATTTTTTTACACAAAAAAACTTGAAATTTCAAAGATATCTTCGATTAGATGACACTAAGGCGGCTTAAGGGGTTATATACCTTCTTAGTTTTCAAAAAACCGAAAAAATTTATTGCATTATCTTCAAATACAACATCTTGAGAACATTTTCACAAATTTTCATAAAGATCTGAGCAATAGGAAGAGAGTTAGAGCGATTTGCAGCGCGCCTCGCCACGGCCGCAGAAGCTAAACTTTAAACTTTACACGCGATTATCTCGGAATAGTGTTTTCCAACAAATGACTTTGCCGTGATCCTGATTGCGGGAAAACTACTGAATCGATTTCCTTCATCTTTTTTTTTTAATTTTCGTTATTAAATTCGCCGGTCCTTGAACGATCGTTTTTCGAAACATACAGTTATATTTTGCCGCGAAAAAAATTTTAATGCAATTTTTAACGGTCGAAACATGCATTTTTTGGGAGAAACGTTCCCGTTTGCACTGAAAACAAAATACTCATAAAAGCGATCGTTCAAGGACATGGCACACTTCTAAACTAATGAAATAATATGAGTTTTCGGTTGACCCGTTGAGTCTCTATCAGGATCACCGCAAGCCTCTGCAAAAAAAATAGTGTTTCGGGGAAACGGTTATTACTCCAGTAATAATTGGTATATCTTAAAATCAAACGTATTTTCTTGTTGTTGATAAACTGTACTTTCAGAAAAATACCACTTTGATGCAATGAAAATGGTGCTACGCACTCAAAAATAAACTCAAACTTCCCTCATTTTTCTCGACCAAAAAGGTATATAACCCCTTAATTGGGTTGCGTATATTTAGTACAAATGGGGTCGAATGGTGGGTGGTCCCGTTGGCCCTGTGGTTAGCGATGTCGGTCGGCTAGCTCTCTCACACGGTTGTGATATCGGGTTTGATTCCCGATCGAGTCGAGGAACTTTTCGAGCTGGGAGTTTCTCGACTCAGCACTGGGGGACGGTGTATCGTTGTACTTATCCTACACAAGCAAACTGTGTCAATATCGATAACGAATTCTCTCAACTAATCTAGTTGATCGAGACCGCTATTATCCCCAAGGCTAAGCGTGCAATGTTGTTTTTTGAATGGGGTCGAATGGTTTTTCAGAAACGTTTTTTTACCATAATGTGATGAAGCTTTATTTATCGAAAACATAAACCTTCCATCGGCATGGTGTTTTTGAAAAAATGAAATCAAAATGTTCTTCAAACATTTGTACAGGTATACTCGACATGGTTGATAAAAAAACAACTGGACTTGAACCATGGTTTTGACAAAAAAAAACGAAATAGTTTTTGTCCTTTACTGTTACAGCGTTTCCTCTCCCTCTCAGGCGAATTGTAGTTAAGGTTTGCAGGAAATTATACACAGTTGAAACCAGTAGGTTTTTGCTTTTGAAATGGTTTACCGTGAACTTCTGGCCAAAATATGTGTGCAATTTTGTTGGAACTGTACAATGCGCTTGCAGAAGGTTTCATGTTTCGATATCTTTTTGAACAGAACTGAGCATGCATAAACAGAACAAAAAAATACTGCCATAAAGAGGAGGGAGAGATGACATTTGCATACTCTCATTCCTCCCTGAGCGTGTTTGTTGTGGAGTAAGAGAGCCTCAAAGAGAGCTTCGTAGCCGCAAGGTTACAGAGTCCGCTTTGATAAGCGAGTGGTCGTGGGTTCGAATCTTAGTAGAATCAGGCCATTTGGTTGTCAAAGGACTTTAACATGGGTTCATTCTCAGGCTCTGTACTACATACCCTTCCTTCAAGCTGAATTCTATAGTACCCTTGCTGACTTTCATCCTAACAAAAAAGTCCCTCTTATAATAAAACTGTTCTGAGTAACGTACAACAGTTCTCTTCAGGGAATTGTAATTATGACGCGGTCTTGGCTGGAGGAACGAGGTTTCGATAAGACTCTTTCCTCTTGACAAAAATATCAGTCCTACTTATAATAAACCTGACCAGAGGTGAAGCATTGAGTGCCTCTTCAGGGAATTGTGATTGTGACGCGGTGTTGGTAGGAGGAACGAGGTTCGATAAGACTCTTTCCTCTTGAAAAAATAAGTCCTTCTTATAATAAAACTGATTTCATAAATATTTACTCTCTACAGGGAATTGTAATTGGCGATATTGGCACGAGGAAAGAGGTTTCGATAAAATCCCTTCCTCTTGACATAATAAGTCCCTCTTAGAATAAATCTGGCCAGAGAGGAACGTTAGGTGTAGCCTCAGGTCAGGGAATTGTAATTTGGCGATATTGGTAGGATAGAAAAGAGGCTCGGTATAGTAAAGCAGTAAGCTTGAAATGAAAGGGTAAACTCTCACACACAAGCACGGATATAAATAAAAAAGCGTATCATTCACTTCAATAGTGTTACTGCCAATAATATGAAGTGCGGAGTACAGAAAACACCTGGACAATATCACAATAGATCAAAATGTCTCTGGTTGCAGTGATGTGTCCACACAGAGAAAAAAAAGAGAGCCTCAAAAAAAATCCGAAATTTTATTTGTCACCCGTTATAAGGAATAATAGAGCACACACAGCCAGAAATTTATCAGAATGTTAATAAGAAGAAACAAAAATAAAACCGCGCACCGAGAAATAAAAAAAGTTGAAGAGGTTGTGTATAAGATACGACCGCAAGATTAACGTAGAACTACGACAGCCTGTTTTATGTCAATATATTTTTTGCAATAGCTTTGGAAATAAACTTGATTGGGGTTAATCAATTTAATGGTGTGAAGCGGTATATTTTTCCGTATACTTTTTGTATATTATTACATGAGTAGGAAGGTCGAAATTCTGCTGTTATGTCAAACTATAACCGTCTTTTTCAAGACGTTACATCCTTGTTAATGAAGTGTTGTAAATTTACTAAAACAGACTCAGCCTGAGCAGAACGTGCCGAACTTTTCTGTTTGAAATCGTATTTGTTTCGTATATACCGCTTGTTATGCACAGTATCAATAAATCTTAATAAACATCACACTGCTGTGCATTTGCAGCAGCATCAAACCTCAGTTGCAGTTTATTAATAACCATTCATTATGCTCTTCCAAATACATTTAGTAGCCTTGAAAAAGGCCGATTGCTGCAATTGCAATTTTCATTCAATTATCGCATAAATGCTTCATGGTCAGATAGCGTGCGATATCCGCTCTGACATAATAAATTTTTCAAACGTTGTGGAATGATATAACTGGAAAAAGAGGTGTGACTTATTTATTTTCAGTTATACCATTCTACAACGTTCGAAAAACTTTATTCCGTATGTCGTAATACTAATATACGAAAAATACATCTCATTCTTTCTGGCTTAGAGCAATCTTTTGATGAGCCCCGCCGTGATTTTCAGTTCCTACAGATTTTCTCAGTTTCGTAACACGGATGTACAGAAATGATTTCTTGTGGACATTCTGTCGAGCCAGACCGATAGAGCTCTCATTAAGGCAACAAAATAACATGTATTGTGTCGTGTTGCGTGGCTTGGAAGAAAAAAAAAAAATGTTCCCGTCTCCGTGTCGCATGGAAGCAAACTTTTGCGTTGCGTGTTTGATATAACCGATGGTAGACATGAGTATGAAGGTGGAAATTCTGCTGTGATGTCGAACTATAACCGTTTTGTTTTAAGACGCAATAGCGTAAGTGCTGCATTTCTGTTATCTGCTGCTATCCAGCACGAGAACAAGTATTAATTACAATCGGCCCTTCTCAGGGCCACCAACACATTCTTGTAGCAATGTTGAATTTTTCTTGGCTTGCAAATACTGAAATTTGCGGTTTTCCGTCTGTTACACATGATAAAAAATCTTAACTACTTCAATCACATACAAGTAGAGCACCAAAAAGTGATATTATATTTCAAAACAGTAACAACACTGGCAAGTTTGTTCAATTATCATCATTTCGGATAACCATTCGCCGATGATTCTAGTTCTCCCGTTTTCTCTAGTAGAATTGCCTGACATTTTCAAAAAAACTCCATAACAGTCGCCAGATAGACAGGTGCTTAAGTATCAACGCGCTCAGCGCGATCTGCCAGAAATTGAAACCCGGCTTTTCTTTCTTCGTCACGATCAGCAACCAACGTCCGTGTGGTATCGGTGCAGTCATGGAATGAATTATACATAAAACACAATGCGCGCATTCCTAGTCAACTAGGTATATTCTGTCGACCTTGTTACGGAAAGAAACATTGTGCGACCAATCAGAGCTCGACATTTGCGTTTCGACAAGGCTCGACAATTTTCAATAGTACAATAGTTCGAACAATCAGATTACAACTTTCTGCATTTGTACGGGTGCTTAGTAGATTTTCCAATCGATTACTGCAAAAATGGCGACCTGAGAGCGACTAATTATGAAAGTATTGCGAGTTATCTGTTTCGTAAATTCACAAATCATCGTTCATTAATCAGGTAGTTGGTGCATTTTTGTATAGAAAACCCCTGAAACATATATACGTATCTAAGTTTAACTAGCTTATAGTACAAGGTTCAAGCTCTAAAAAAAGTATTTGATGATGTGCATCGGTTTGCCTCTTTCTCTCCTATATGCATTTAAATCTGGGAAATAATAAAATGAAAAAAACGCTCTAACATAGTATCGAACGATTGTAGCAACATGCTGTCTTCGAAAGAAACCTGTTCTTTTATGTTGGCCATATTTGTCTAGATGTTCTTGAAAAAACAATATTTAAAAAGTTATGCTTGAAAAACTGAATTTGAGGGGGTTGACAGCGAAAATGCTTTGTATTTCAATAAGTTAACGTCAAAGAAATTTAACATCTTCTGCAAAGTTTCATATTTTGAAAAGTTTCACAACTTTGCTAAAGAAACTATTCAGGTATCTTCGCTGTATCAAAAGTTAGATTTTTCAATTTTATGATAGGGGAACTGCTCCATTATTCATCTCAGCCCATATATTCATCTCATACAACATAAAAACACAATTGAAAACAGGAAAAAAACGCATATTTTCTTCTTGAATCAATCTGCTAATCCATGGAATGTAATTTTTTAGTTCACTTTAGATTCCTCATAAAGTATAATCCTCAAAAACCCACTCAAAATCACTAAATTTGATATTATAATCGGGCATCTGCACTCGAAAACTCATTTAATTCAATCACCTACCTCAGAAAACAGAAACCTCGCATTGTTCTATACGGCTACAACGGGACTCATACAGCAGCCAACCAAAGTTTTTCTCATCACTAGCGTACCACTTTTTATTTTAATCACTAAACAAATACACTCACTACACTAAGAATACTTTAATCTTCAAAATGTTAACCTCAAAGTTCCTAAAACAAGCTTGAATTAGCAGAAATATATGAGATGAATTTCTACAATTCCTAAATTTCAAGTGTATGTATTTTCATCTATTTTCACGGCGTTGAAGAAAATCAAAAGTTGCCAAATCAGTTTCTGTTAATACATAAAAATCATACTGAAAATGTTGAATTATTCCGACATAATTGACATAAATCTACAGCACTGTAGTGGTAACCGAGGTTACCAATTTTGCACGTAAACAACTACAGCGGATATCTAGGTAACCTACTACGACGGGCTGCGGTTACGTTCATCCATGATAATGTGATTCATTCATGATCAACAGTGTGATGAATATGTGGGCGTCGTGAGATCAATAATTGAGCAGTGATTCAAGTTTTGAGATGGAAATGGAAGCGTTGTGAAAAATGGTTTGTTTTACAAACTTCAGGATAAATCTAGCTAATTTTATTAAATATACAATGCTGAACGATTCCATAAGAGCACGTAAGCATATTTAGTTTATTTGTTCAATGATTTCGTGAAAATTTGGTTTTTAATCCGTGCATTCTTCGTGAATATCGGCTTAATGAGATGAATAATGGAGCAGTTCCCCTAGTAGGCCATGATCAAAATTTTCTCATTAACATTTCCGTTATATTTTTGTGAACAATTCTTTTGGACGTTGTCTTTGGCTAACATCAACCGTTTAAGCATAAATGAATTAAGTTCGTCAAATTACCTTTTCCTAATACTGTTCAATGGTGAGTATCGGGCCTACTTCATCTCAGATTGGTTCAATTGTTACTTCGAAACATTGTACCTCATATAATCCGAGTGGAAGCGTTTGTCACCAGTCTGCAACCTACAAAATATACCGTGCATACGCTACGCTACGCTATGCTATACTTTTAAGAAGTGAATAGTCGAAAATTTCGAATACGTAATGAAAATGTTGAATACGTATATCTCTCCTATATATCAATGGTTTATCATTCCTTGTACTAAGAAAATGCTGGTATAACTTACGTCTGTCATTCCCTCGTTATGCAACTGCCTCTTACCACTTGTCCTCTTGTATCCAACTTGTGTCCTAAACTGTAATAAAACCATTTTTCGCTACTCGGTTATCGTCCTCATCTTCGTTCCAAAGCAGGTTTTCAATAAATAAAGTTTTATTTTATTGTTTTTAATCGATTCATTTCAGTCCACCATCTGTTTCGCTCAAATACAATTGATCAAGGCTCGCTTTGTAAATCGCTCTACGCCACAATTTTTTCCCGCAATCTCACGAATTTTAAGCCAATGTTCCACGATCTAAAAAAATCCCTGGATTGATAAAATTAGGGATTGATTTAGTTTATAGCATTTTAATTAACTTATAGCTTTCAATCGGCCATGACGTACACATGTAGATTCGGTACTTTTTGATTTGAGTTGTGCTTGTGTTATTAATAAATTTTAACTTACTTGCATTTATGGCTGCTGGCCAGCAACTTACATTTTGTTAAAGGAAAAAAAATAGCAATTAAAATTTGAAAAGTTTTTTGTTTCATTATCGTAAGGCTAACTCCACTAGTCGGCTGTGAACATACCATTCTAATGAAATAAATTATTTGTGTGATTTTATTTAAATTAACAGTTATTCTACAACCGTCGATGTTCGATAACTTTTCCATAGTTACTTTACTAGTTGCCAGTATTTAATTCTTCTCGGAAAGTAACTTTTAAAATTTTTAAATTGATTAAATCCCTCCAAAGTTAATGAAGGTATAGAATTTATCTATTTCAGAGATTCATAGCACAGCAATGGCATGCCAATGCCTATAATAACCGAAACAACTGAACAAAAGTAAAACCGTCGGAAAAGAATGATGTTTCAAGAAACTGACGTTATCCAAGCATCAATTACCTTTCAATTCCACAAACATTCCCCGCAGTAAACACGCGATAAGCCATGCCACCGCGAGGGCAATCGATTTTCCCCAGAAATTGTTGCCACTGATTTCTGACAGCAGCGGTTACTGCAAACATGCACAGCGCTGTAACAGAACCAAAAACGCTAACACGCGCTTATTGTGATAATTTACACGCGAAAAATTTGTTTCCCCGTCAATAAAAATGAGCTTTTTCTCGGGCGCTCCTTCGACCGTACAAGTAACCTTGTGCTATTATTCAATTAGACGCAGCGCACGACCACGAATTCCACATGGAGCAAAACGCGACCCCTCGGGTACAGCATAACAACATAACACTCAGTGCATTCCATTTTATAACCTTACTAACCCAATCCCCCCGATTAGCAGGTGGGTAGCAGCAGCTTTTCATTTTTTTTCTGTTCGCGGTTTTCGCAAGCTTTCCGCGCCTTTTCTGCGTTTGCTGCAGTTGCCTTTTGATTGGTTCGCGGTCTCTCGGTCAGTGGTGAAGAAAAAAATCTGATCGATGAAAATCGTTCGCATATCACTGCGGTATCACTATCGCTACTATCAGGTTACGCCTTTGAGGAATGGTTATGTATAATCGAATGGAAAATATGTTGATTATCGTCATCGAAGGCTTGCGGTAGCAAAGTGCAATAAGGTTTGTTAATTTATCTGTGTTTTGCAATTATTGGGACAGTATTTTACCAAAAGAGGTTCTTTATTAATTTCATTGCCTTCAAATAAAAACTCTGATTATTTTATCTCCACCGCAATCTACTTGTTATGAGATAACCAAAGGCAACTGGGAAAAATGGCGGGAAATTGCAACGCTAACGTATCGTAGTGAGCGGTGAAGAAAACACAAAATGTTTGTCGACCCATGATCGAAGTGCAATAACAATAATAGGCTTGTAATAATTTAATGCGCCTAGCTGTTATTTAATCATTTGAGGCTTGTTTACTTAATGCCACACCGCGCCGCAGTTGGTTCAAACCGATGATCGGCATTTTCCTTCATTTAACTACTTCGATAGTAGGTAATCGTTCTGCTCCACTCATTCGGTTCAATAAGTTTTCTTTCGCTTTCATCCGTTAAGCGATAATTGGTTAGTAGCTTGTCGAGTTGCAAGCCGATACCGCGGTGACACCTCGTTTAGTGATTAGCAAATAGTTTACTTTTTATGATTTCATTACAGATGGCGTTACAGCATTAAAACATACCTTCATTTCTAGATACAATTTTTTTGGAGAAAATATCAAAATTATATTACTTAACAATCGTACAGATAATCATTTAATAACACAAGTAGAACTGAATGCGGAAATCAATAATGTCCTGCAAAGCCTACAAACTGTTGTTGAACACTCGATTTACAAATCGATTTCACATTCGCCTACAGTAACTTTTAAACTAGTGACACAAAAAAATAGTAACAAGGAAACAACTCTTGCGAAAAATAAAACAGTGCTGTGTCCTACGTCAAATAATAGTATTGTATTTCGCCAAGAGTTATGTACAATATATGAGATACAACATTCACACGTAAAACCTATGTGGCTAAAGCAACTAAACAGGCGTCATCATTAATCAATCACACAATGTATTGCACAAGTTGGCACCTATGCAACCTCTTTGCAGCGTACTTGCACGTTAAGTAAAGGACCGCTCCATTCGCAGGTCCAAGTAACGGTCATCGGTGCCCTTTTTCATCATCGCGTTATCGCACCGAATTGATCAGCTTGCGAAAGCTCCTGCCACAGCGCTCAAGGACAGTCCTTTTTCCGCCTGCCCTGTAGGTCATCGCGATCGGCTCATTGCCGTTTTCTAATTTTGCTCCCGACTAAGCTTTGGCAGGCGTTAAGACAAACTAATGGGGTGATAAAAATAAAACGTATCGCGTTCATGAGGCGATTCCCATAGATTAGGTCACTAACTCGGTGCTGCACTGTTGCATTTGCATCAAGTTCGGACGGCTCTAGAGGAGTGCCTTCAGTTTTTACTTTCGTTCCGCGTGAATAATAAACAGCATTATTTTTTTTCTCCTAACTAATAGAACAGCGCGCTCGCAAAGCTCTAACTTAGACCTCACTGCTTCTGCGAGTTCCACCTCCAAGCCCACCACAGTATCCTAGACGGGAATCGCTTTCAACGCAGCGCCACACCACAGTTGGAAGGAAGAGTTACACAAATTACCAGCTGTTGTGCAGTGACTGTTGCATTTTATTGCTCGTTTAGCCCGCCGCAGGCCGATTCACGCCACCGAGTTGGCCAGTAGCAACAAGGGGTGTAAATGGGAGGCAAACTTTTTGCATCTTGCGTTTTTTTCGTGCTGGGTTAGAAAATGAAACGGGCATTTAGCAAATTGCTAATTGATGGCTGACGGCTAAACTGCTCCGAGACTATCGTGGAGGGTATGAATTGCGGCGGCAGGGTTGACTTACGTGCTTGGTAATCCAGTATATCATGACAAACGATGTTGTCATGATATTGGGCTGCAGTCAGGGGCAATTGAGTGCGAAAATAACAAATAGAAAAAAAAAGATAGGAGAGAGGAAAAACAAAAATTAAGAAGTGCAATGATGAATAGAAATGAGAAACGAGAAGACTGATTTAAATGGAACATAGCAAGTATAAATAGAAAATAAAATAGTGGAAAACAATCGAAAAATAAGTTGGAAAGGAAAAACCACAATTACAGAAAGGGAGTTAGAAAAAATCAACTAAAATATTACGAAGAAAATAAGAGAAGCTAATTAAGTAGAGAAGCCTATACAGGTAACAAGTTGAGAAATTGAATAAAAAGGAAAATGAAAATGTGAGAAACAATAATGAGAAAGACAGAACCGAGTAAAAAAAACGAAAAGAGAAAGATTCAAATGGAGATGAAGATTGAAAAACGATGGGAATTGAGATAAAATAGGGAGAAATGTAAAGGGAAATATGAAAGCCAGCAGGAAGTGTATACGAGGAAATCAAATTGGACATAAAAAAGTAAAGAAAAATTCTTTTGAGAAACGGAAAAAAACATAGGAAACGGAAAATGGAAGAAGAACTTAAACATGTAAATGAGAATAGGAAATGCGAAATACAAATGGAAAAATGAGAGACAAATATTGACAAAGAGAAGAAACAGATAGAGAAGACATGCAAAAAAAAAAACATTTAAAAGGGAGATAAAGGTAAGCGAAAAAATGGAATTGTGAGATATGAAAAAGAAATGAATAAAAGAAACATGATATCAAAAAGGAAAATGAATGTAGTTCAGTTAACTTGAGAAAATAAAACAGAGGGGAAAGAAGAAGATAAATAAGTAAATGAAACGCATAGAGCAAAAGAAGTGCAAAAATTTATGACGAAGAATGGGAAAAATAAAATCTGGAGAGAAATGAAAAATAGATGTGAGAGAAAGAAATTCGAGAAAGCAAAGAAAAATAAGAAGTTCTACAGGAAGAAGGGAATCATGAATACAAAATGCAATATGAGAACGGAATGAACAGAAAATGAGAATAGAGAATGCGAAATACAAATAAAAAAAATGAAAATTAGACAAAAGGGGGAGTTAGAAATTATTATAATTATAAAAACCTTAATTAAACCACCTAGCGGTCAGACCCAGCCTTTCTCAATCAATTTTTTATTTGTAAAAATAGATTTACATGAACGCTTCAATCCAATAAATGTATATTCACTCTTTAGGTTCTAAAATATTGATGTTGTAATCTTTACATATAAAAATGCAGTCAAGTCTGTCTGTCTGTCTGATCCATATAGGCCCGAAAACTACCGAACCGACCGACGTGAAAATTTGTATGTAGGGGTTTTTGGTGCCGATAAAGGTTCCTATGATAGTTTGAGACCCCTCCCTCTTCTGGAAGGGAGGGGTCCCATACAAATGAAACATAAATTTCTGCACAACTCAAGAACAAACCAAGCAAATGAAACCGAAATTTGTGCACATCTCGAGAACTAATCAACCAAATGGAACAAAATTTGGCAGGTAAATGTTTTTAGTGATAACAAATATATACATAATGGTTTGAAACCCGACTCCCTCTTCTATAAGGGAGGGATCCTATGAAAATGAAACACAAATTTCGCACAGCTCCATAATGGTTTGACGCCCCTCCCTCTTCTGGAAGTACATATTTCTTCACAAATTTCTGCACATCTCACGAACTAATCAACTAAATGGAACCATATTGGCAGGTGAATGTGTTTAGTGGTAACAAATATGTTCCATAATCGACCTCAGACAACATTTTGGATTGTAAGATGGCAACTTCCGGTTTCTGGAAAACAGCCGAAAATGGCCGATTTCCACCCAATATAATAATATCCGGATCTAGAATAATACACAGGAGCTAAAATCGACCACAGATAGCATTTTAAATTCAAAGATGGCGACTTCCGGTTTCTGAAAACAGCAGAAAATGACCAAATACCACCCAATATGAGTTTTTCTTTAACCAGTATGCCGTTCAAAATCCAGAAATTGTCTCCAAATGCCATTATGAAATCCAAAATGGCGACTTCCGGTGTCGGAAAAACAGCGGCAAATGACCAAATACCACCCAATATGGGTATTTCCGGAACCGTAATGATGCACTTGAGCCACAAATCGACTTCAGACAACACTTTGAATTGTAAGATGGCAACTACCGGTTTCTGGAAAACAGCCTGAAATGGACGATTCCCATTAAATATTAGTATTTCTGGAACCAGAAAGATGCACAGAAGCTAAAAATTGATCACAGACACAATCTTGAATTTTAAGATGGTGACTTCCGGTGTCTGGCAAACAGCCGGAAATGACCAAATACCATTCAATACGAATGTTTTCGGAACCAGAATTACGCCCAGATGACAGAAATTGATTTCACAGGCAATTTTAAAGTCCAAAATGACGACTTTCGGCTTCTGAAGAACAGTCTAAAGTGACCAAATATCACCCAATATGAGTTTTTCTTTAACCAGTATCCTAAATATCATTTTGAAATCCAAGATGGCGACTACAGGTTTGTGAAAAACTGCCTAATATAAACAAATACTATCCAATATGAGTATCTCTGGAACCAGAATGATGCAAGGAGCTAACAATTGACCTCAGGCACCATTTTGAATTGCTAAATGGCAACTTATAGGCAACAGTCGGAAATGACCGAATAATACTCAATATGGATATTTCCGTAATCGAGATGATGCATAGAAACCAAACATTGACCCTGGACACTATTTTGAATTTGAAGACGACCACTTTTAGTTTCTGGAAAACAACCAAAAGTACCTCCCAATATGGGTATTTCCGGTGTCAGATTGATGCCAGAAAGTCTGCTGATAATGACAGAACACCACCCAATACGAATATAACCAGAATTAAGGCGATGTACAGAAGCCAAAAGACGAGGATGTTGTCATTTCGATAAAACCAATCATTTCAAACGATTTGTTATTTGACTTTGATAATATCCTATGGCCGATTCGTCGTGCATTTGCAGACTTTAAACACATCGCAAGGAATCAATGAATTTGGAACGTTCAAATAGTACAAAACCACATTTAAATTATGTTGAGGCCACATATATCGATCAAAGCAGGTATAGTTTCAAATAGTCTTTGAACTTCTCTTTTTTTTCCATAACTTTTGAGCCATATATCAAATTGTTATGAAGTTTTTTATTTGTAAGTTTGAGAGATGACTCGTTCGTATGACAGTTGTTCAAATAAATCATGTAATCTTTGAGATAATAGACTTTCGTTGTTTTATTAACAATTTAATACATAACGGTTGATTAAGTTCGATTATAGTCAAATGAAATGGGAACGTGTAGGGCAGCCAAACTTTCAAACCACGTGTTCAATCATAATTCATCAGTTAACCCTTAACTAGCCCGCTCATCTGATAATAATAATCAAATCGGCTGTGTAGTTTCTGAGATAATGAAGTTTCGTGATTTTCACAAGTCGGCACATTACAAATGAAGTTTCAGTTCGTTTACAGTAAAATTCAATAGGGTCTTCTGAGGCAGCTAGACCATTCATTTGACACTAATTTTGTGGAAATCGGGTCGGCCATCTCTGAGAAAAGTGAGTGAGTCCAAGTAGTTTCCGGAATATGTTCCTTTGCATAGCTGGATTTCACATTTTTAAACATAACAGGCAAAATAATAGTCCGAATGCAAAACAAATCAATAGGGTCTTATGGGACAATTAGACCTTCCATTTGACACTGCTTTTATGAAAATGCAGCCATCTCTGAGAAACATAAGTGAGATTTAACAGTCTTCAGAACACGTTTCTTTTCATAACTTTTGAACCACAAATTCAATCTTTATGAAATTCAAAAGTTAAGGGTTTTCTAGGTAGCCCGTTCTTTTGAGACCAATTTTGTTCTAATCGGTTGTGTAGTTTCTGAGATATTGATGTTTCATGATTTTTACATTTTTAAACATAACCTCTAAACTAAAAATCCGATTACAATAAAATTCAATAGGGTCTTATGGGGCAGCAAGACCTTTCATTTGCAATTAATATCATGAAAATCGGTCCAGCCATCTCTGAGAAAAGTGAGTGAGAATAAAAATCTGCACATACACACACACATACACACACACACACACACACACACACACACACATACAGACATACAGAAAATGCTCCGCTCGTCGAGCTGAGTCGAGTGATATATGCCATTCGGCCCTTTGGAGCACTTTTATACTTTCGGTTTTGCAAGTGATTGCTATACCTTTCAAGGAGAAAGGCAAAAAGGAGATAAAAATAAATTGAAAAAAAGAAATTTGAGGTATAAAAAAAATGGATAAAAGAAATATAACAGAAAACCATGAAAAAGATATGGAAAAGAAAAATAATATTAAAAAAATTAAAGGAAAATGTGTTACTGTACTGAGAAAGTGAAGTTGAAAAGATGAGCGGGAAAAGGGAGAACCAAATTCAAGCGATAAAAAGTAAAAAAGGAAATTATTGCATATTAGAAAATGAAAGAAAACAGTTAATTTAAGATAGATTGATATTAAGAAAATATGTAAGAGAAATGAGGAAGGTAAGCGAAAAACAGAAATAGAAAAGAGACACGACCATGAGAAATAGGATATGGAAAAAAGGCGAAGAATCAGTAAAGATAAATGTAACACAGAAAGGGACACCGGAAATATTTCTTATGATAAATGCGACATAAAATAAGTACAAAACGAAAATGAAATTAAAAAAGAGCAAATTGAGACAGATAAATGGTAAAGGTAAAATGGAAAAAGAGTAAGAAAAATAATTTCGAAAGAGCATTGAAAATATGTTATGCAAAACAAGAAATAAAATAAAAAGGAAGGGGAAAAGTAAAGGCAGAGGGAAACGGGAAAAAAAATAAGATACGAGAATAGGATCGAGAAATGCGTAAGATACATGTGTAAAATAAGTGGGAAAACAGAGACGAAAAAGACAAAACATGGCAAACTGAAAGGGAAAATAAAAGATAAGCAATGGTACAGTAAACAAGATAAAAGGCAATGTGAAATAAAAGTGAAAAAGAGAATAACAAAGAGAAATGGAGAGGGTACATGCGAGAAAGTCAAACTGTGTACAGCAATCAGAAAAATAATAAAGATTGAAATGAAATACAAGAAAAAATCTTGTTCCTTTGAAGAGAAAATGAGAAGGAAAGGTGAAATGCAACCGTTAAAAAAATAGAAAGATGAATGGTAAGAAAGAATTGTGAGACCAAAAAAAAAGTATAATAATAATAAAAACGCAAAATGGGAAAGAAATTAGTTAAACAGAAATGGGGAGGACAATGGTAAATGATAACGAAATATCCGAATTGAAGAAGAAAAAATGGAAAAAAACGAAGATGAAAACGGAAACAAGAAAAGGGGATGAATCAAAATGCTTTGCCAAAGGAATTATGAAAGTGAAATAGAAATGAGCTGGGGTAATGAACAATTGGAAATCAGGAATAAAAACGGCAATGAAAAAAGAAAGGGAGAAAGACCAAGAGTAGGAGAAACGAGAAACAGAAAAAGGATGAGAATTCAGAAATGAGAAATGCTAATGAAACATGTGTGAAGAAAGCGAGAAAACCGAAATGGGAATGATAAAACATTGCAGCGCAACATGAGAAAGTGAACACGAAAATAAGGATAGGAAATGGCACAGTAAAGGATACATTGAATTCCTCTTCACGGAAAAATAAATGTGGAAGAAAAATCAAAAAGAGAAATGGGAAGTACAAAGAAAAATGAAAAGGGACGCGAGAAAGACAAACTGTATACAGCAATCGGCAGGAAAATTATAGAGAGCAATGAAACACAAAACAAAAGACAAAAAAGCATTGAAGGAAAATGGGAAAAGATGGCGAAATGCAATGCTAATAAAATGAGGCAAAAAAGAAAATCAAATAAAATAAGCAAAAGGAAAAAGGACATTAGAGAGATTAATGGTAAGAGAAAAATGTGAGACGAAAAAGCATAACAATAATAAGAGAGAAAAATTGGAAAATGATAAACCGATGTAAGAAGGACAATGGAAAATTATAACGAACTAACCAAATTGAAAGCAGAACAAATGGAAACAAAAAATACAGATATGGAAACGGAAAATGGGAGAAGAAGATGAATCAAAGTGAATTGCAAAAGAAAATGTGAAAGTGAGATAGGAGTGAGAAACGACACTGAAAAATGTAAAACAGGAAATAGAAACGGCAACGGAAAAAAAGGAAAAGAGAAATGGCGAAGGGAAACGGAAAATAGAAAGAAGATAGCAAAACAGAAATTAAAAATTCGTTTCTTACGATGTGTGCAGAAAGCGATAAAAATAAATGGGAAACAAGAAACATGGCAAAGCGACATGGTAAAAAGAAAGAGAAAATAAAAATAAGAGATGGTACAGTACAAGGTACAGTGATTTTTTTGCCATGTTAACAGGAAATGTGGAACAAAAGTAGGAAAGATAAATGGGAATACACAGGGAAACGGAAAAGGGACAGGCAAAAAATTCAAATAAGATAGGTACAGTAATATAAAGGAAAACTATAGAGAGAATAGCAATACCAAAAATGAAAAAAAAATTGCAAGGAAAATGGGAGAAGAAGACGAAAAGCAATAAAAAAGGGAAAAAAATCAAAAAATGAGGCAGCAGAATTAAAAGGGGATATGGAAAAAAGATATGATATTAAACAGAAATCATTAGAAGAAATATAAGAGAGAACAGGAAACAGATATGGGAAACGAAAATCGGAAAGAAAAATAAAAAAATAGAAAATGGAATAACTGAATGGAGTTCAGTTAAATTGAGAAAATAAAACAAAGAGGAAAGAAGCAGAAACATGAAAAGTGGGATTTTTGAAGGAAAAGTAGTATGGAAAAGCCCAAATAGTAGCCCATAAATAGTATTGAAAAAGAAATAAAAATGGAAACATGAGAGAAAAAAATGAGGGAGAGCAATGAAAAAGGAAAATTAAAAAGGAAAGCAAGTTACATGGAGAAATAAAATATAACAGAAAACGAGACTGGGAAATAAATAAGAAAAATCGGAGAAATAGAAAGGGACATATAAAAGGAAACAAAAAAGGCATACGAGAACCTAAATTGGGAACAAAATGGAAAGGGAAATTAAAAAGCCATGGAGAACAATAATGGAATGAGATCGATATGCGAAAGGCGAACGAAAACTAGAAATAATAGAAAAAATTGGAAAAAGTGATAAAACAGAGACAATGGAGAGGGAAATAATGAAAGAAAATAGCACGAAAAAATGAAAAGACCAATACTGAGAAAAGAAAAAAACAGAAAATGGGATAAGTAAACGGAAACAAAGAAGGAAATTGTAAAAAGAAATATATTATCATGGAAACTGGAAGAAAATGAATAAAATGGTAGAATTGATAAAGATGATGAGAAATGCGAACAGGAAAACGAATGAGAATCTCTTCTCACCTTTGCGGTGAAAAAAGATGAAAAAAATAAAACAGAGGAAATAAAAAAGCGACATGTAGAAAAATGAATGAAAAAATGCAAATATGAGAAACGAAAATGAGAGAGAGAGAGAGAAACGAGTAAGAAAAACAAAAAATATATGAAAAGAAAAGCAAGTCAGAATAAGGATACGTGGAAGTTAAATTGAAAACGGAAGACGAAAGAAAAATTCTTGAGAGTGATGAAAATTAGAAAATTTGAGAAGGAAAAAGAAGCTTCTCAAGATTTTACACTTTTTCTTCTTATAATTAATGTCTGGTTACACTACTGCGTCACAAGTTGAATTAAAAAAGAAATATTTATTTTCGTTGAACGCAAAATTTGAATGTTTTTTTTGTGATTCAATTATCCGGAATGAATTTTTTTTGATGTTCCAGATAATCGAGTCCGACTTGTAATACAAAAAAAAAATGTTAGAGAAAACAAAAAGATAAAGGGAAAATAAGTACAGAAAAAAATGGTATAGGGAAATGTGAGATATAAAAAGAAATGGATAAATAAAATATGAGAGAAAACATGGAACATAGTTGTAAAACGAAAGTCCGAAAGAAAAATGGAAAATCTAGTTACTAAATGGAGTTTCTAAAGAGAAATGGGAAACGTAAAAAAATGAGGCAGCAGAACAGAAAAGGGGATTGAGAAAAACAAATGAAAAAAGGAAATGAGATATTAAATAGAAATAAATAAAAAAAAGTGAAAAACGAAAATCGGAAAGGGAAACGGAAAACAAAAAGTGAAAAATGGAATAACTGAGTGTGGTTCAGTTAATTTGAGAATATAAAAATAAAAAAAGAAAAGCAAATTATATGGAGCAGTGGAAAAAAACAGAGAAACGAGACTGAGAAATGAAGCAGAGTAATCAAAAAGAAATTTGCAAAAAAGTAAGTAAGGCAATAAAAAAGAAAATATGAGATGGAAATGCGAGGTGAAAAAGAAAACTAGAAATAGTATGGAACTGGAAACTAATAATGAAACAGAAAAATGGAAAGGAAAATAGTGAGGGGGAAGGAAAAAGATGTTTGGACTAGGGAAATGTGGGAAAAGATAATGAAATGAATGGAAGAACTTGGAACGGAAAAAAGATATGGAAAAGAGCAAATAGTACCAGAAATTTCTCTTCAAAGTAAATGGAAATGTGGAAGAAAAGCGAGAAAGATAAATGGAAAATATAAATGGAAACCGAACGAGAAAACGAGCAAGTCAAATAAAAAAGTAGTGAAAAGAGAAATTGAAAAGAGAATGAAATATAAATATGGGAGACAGCAGCAGAGAAAAAAAGTTGCAAAGAAAAATGGAAGGGGAAGACGATGGATGGAAAAAATGAGTGAAACTGAAAATTAGAAAAGGAATGAGAAAAGTAAACGTAAAAGATACCGAAAAATTAAATGGGAAAAGAGCAATGTGAGATCAGGAATAGAAATGGATAAAAATAATGAGAGAAGAAAATAGAAAAAATGTGAAACTGTTTTGGGAAAAACAAAAAGAAACGAAAACAAAAATTAAGAAAAAGAAATTAAGCTAAAAATGGAACGAGTAAGAACAATTAAGTGAATTGAAAAAAGGAAATTAAAAGTGAAATAGGATAGGATCTGCAATTAAAAATAAAATGTAAATAGGAAGTGTAAAAGACAATGAAAAACTGAAAATGATAAAATGATACGAAAAATGAATGAAGAAAAAATGAAACGAGAATGACAAATCGTACAGAAGAAAGAGAAATTAAAAATAAGAATGCAAACAAAAATGGGTGATATAAAAGGAAAACGAGAAGGGGCAAGAAAATTTGGGAAAAATAAGGCAAAATGATCACAGCAGAATAGAAGAAGTTTACCGGAAAAGGAAAAGAATGAAAATTTATGAAAAAAAATTGTAAAAGGGGTAATGAGAAAGCCAACGAAAAAGGAAATTTGAAGAAGGATATAGAAAAACGAAATTGGTGGAATTTGGAAGGGGAAAAAAATAGATACAACAGGAGAATTGTCTCTGGAAAATAGAATTAGGGAATGCAAATATACCTAAAAAGAAAATACCAAAATAGAATATTGTTTTCTTTAAAGGAAAAACGGTGAGGAAAATAGGAGGAAACAGGAAAGAGTTATGGAAGGGATTAATTAGAAAGAGAAACTGTTGAGGGAAACTGGGAAGAGAAATGGGATAAGAAAATAGGCAACGAGAAATATGAATGATATCAGAGCAAAATGGAAAACTCAAAAAGTAGTTTGATACGTTGAAAAAAGTAGTTTTATGGGGAAAATTGGAAAATGGGCTAAGCAAACAGAAAATGAAAAATATGAATGATATCACAGCAAAATGGAAAAGTGAAAGTGGGAATTAGAATTTGGAATTTAAGAAAGGAATTTAAGAAAGGAATTTTAGAATTTGGAGGAAACTCCAGATTGTCTTCGCGGTCGATTGAAAGGTGGGAAATATAAAGGTGAATGGGAAAGCGAAATGGAAAAAAGAAACGGACAAGTGTAAATAATAGAATGAATGTGGAAAAAGATTTCAGGTTACCATAATGCAAGCGTGAAAACGGAATGACGGTAGCAAATGGTAAATAGACCTTCGATAAGAAAAAAATAGTTAAAAAAGTAAAAAAAAGTTAAAAAAGACACAGAAATAAATTTTTATTTTGTATCGTACTGCACTAAACTTTTATAAACTTAATAGCTTTGTACCATTTGGAACGTTTTGATTTAATAGAACGCAAATTGCTTCAAGATTACAGAGTCACTAATCGTAAAAAACTACTTATAAATTATTAGATTACTAAGGTATGGGTATGGTAACAGGTACAGTTCTAAGAAAGGAACGGTGAGCGAAATATATGAATTATTTCGAAAAAGTGTTTAACTGAAAACAGTGTCTGACAAAATTCAGTAAATCATCAATAAAAAACTATGAAAATCTAAATAAACCTTTCTTAATGTGCTCAACAGGTGGTTGATTGAGTCATTTTCAGTTCAAAGCTTAATAGCTGGGTAAATGAAACAACAAATACGCCGACATTATTCTAATAACTCCACCACATCAGTCAGAGTTAGTAATCATCTCTGGATCTCTGTCTGAAATCAAGATTATCGATAGACCCAAACGGGCAGCAGCCCATTGGTCATGGGAATGGAGAAAAAAGCTCCCATCCTTTCGGTAGAATGTTTTGCTCATTATAGCCCAACTGTTGTAGCCGTCCAACACCACCACTTCCCACAATCGGGTGAGTTCTAGTTCAACCACCCCACGGTATAGAACGCAAATGCCCTTTGCTGGCGGCATTCGAGCCACGCTGGCCATCGGTCATCAGCCAGGTTCGCCGCACGCTCATTACCTATACCATCGAAGCGTACAAGTTCTGCTAGAGTAACTTCTAGTAGGGTAGAGGAGATAGTTTTAGCCATCAACGTTGCGAAAGAGCTGTGTTCCGTTTGCATCGAACCGATTTAACCCTCGATTCGCTTTGCGTACACGCTTAGTTAGATCAAATAGTTGCTAAGAGGATGGGGATCCCCGGACCGTGATAGATCACTCACCGTTTAAACTTGCCTCCGAAGTGTGCTATTTGGAAATTGAACAATTCAGCAAATTGCAATTCATAATGGTTGCGGTGCGGTCAATGCCTCGTAGCTGTGATATAGATCGTACTTATGGTTACTCAACCTGCTAAGAAATTACCATTCTATGGAAATTGTTGATTAATTCTGAAGTGTTATTTTGCAAACAACAAATAAATAATCTGGCAGCTATATTTCATAAGCATCGGATTACAATGATCTAATATATAAATGAGGTAGCAAAATAGAAAAAGTGACATGAGAAAAGAAAATGGGAAAAGAGTCATGTGAAATGAGAAAAAGAAATGAATAAAAATAACATAAGAGAGTAAATTCCCTCAAGCATGTACTCATTAAAACTCGCAGAATCAAGTCACATACACCGGTTCAACGTTCGAATGTACCATCCCTTCGGTAACCTGTAGTACGCAAATATTGACAGGATTCATAAAACGCCGGCCACTGCGAGCCCCCACTAGACACCGTAACAGCCTAACAGATCCGTCCGGGCCAATTAAGTCGTCTGTCCTGCGGCGATTTGATCAATCAACAAAGCAGTTTGAGATACAAATAGAAGAGTAGTAAAAACAATGAATCTTCCGTTTCTCTTGGCCATATGTGGACGCTCGTTGCACATCCGACATGCCCGTACCGACGAAAGCAAACTCCAGCCAACGCCGTAAGCCAAAGAAAATAGAATCGCACCACGTGACGACTATCTGGCCTCGCCCTCTCACCCTGTGGACACCAGAAAAAAAAAGATAGACTACCCGATCTGTTACTAGGAAGAGTCATGACAACCACCGTTCACGTCACCGTCTGACAATTTTCGCCATTCCAGTTTCCATCCGCCAGTAACTAGCTAGAGCAAGCACTGCTTCCACTTGTAGATTGAATAGCATTCTCCTTCCACCCGGAATCACACCGCCGGGAGCGAGAGCCATCAAACGCAAATAATAATGAAGAATAAAATTTATGGCATATTATCACTTAAGCAAACGAGCGAGTGGATCCAAAAAACTGATGATTCTTTGAAAAACACATTGTTTATATTCACGGTCAGACGTCTTGGGTCCTTTTTTGTTTGATTCGCAGCGGCTGCGGTGAGGATTCCAGGACTTTACGCTAGAATGATTAAAATTATATAGATAGCGCTGCAAACCGTTCACTCATTTTATGCTCATTTCAAAAAAAAACTTTGTTATGACGGTTGCTGTCGCATTTTTCTGCCAAAGTGAATGATTTCCGTGAACAAAACGTTGGTTTTGTATTTATCGCTGTGTGACTGCGGCACGGGCCAAAGCTACACCGTTAAGAATGTTAGTAATTTATAACACGCGCCACATTCCCCCTGCCGGAAGCAGCATCATCAACGGTGCGCTATTAATAACAAACTTTGGTATGATTCTTGGTAGAGGGAGGCGTAGAAAAAATTTATTACTCAAACGCCTGAATACCCAGTAAAAGCTCGCATGTAATGGGGCAACATGTGTTATTTTGGGAATATCGTGGCCTTTGTTGACAATGAAAGAGTTGCGTTTGAAATATCGACATGCAAAGCACAGACTTGCGGGCGTGAAAAAGTGAATACTTAATAGATCAAATTTATTCGATGACGATTTTTTTCTAGCGGTGTGCTTTATAGACAATTGCTAATCAAAAGATCAGCTTGTTCATTATTAATTTCAATGTTGAATTAAAAATAGTTGATTCATTTTAAAATCTCGAAGGGAAGAATCGTTTTGGAGTTCGTGTAGAGAAATTGATCTGGATCCACCAGAAGAGGTTAAGTATTTATTATACCAATTTACGCACGAAATAAGAAAGTTATAGTTTCTAGCCACCCAAGAAAAACTGAAATTATATTTATAAAAAAAACTATGTTAAAACTACTGGAAATTAGAACGTAAGAATTGTTGTCATTTAGCTGTTGGAGACCTAACGACTTTCACCGGAAAATAGTAGAAAAATTTGGAGTTTGCTGTGGAGCAGCGCAAAAGATCATAATGAAATATCAAGAGCTCGGAAGTGTTGCTGATCGACCGGGAAGATCAGCGAATCGCAGGAGCAGTGCGCGAACCGACGACCTGAATATCTGACAGACCAAGGAAGATCCTTGGCGATTGAGAAATGACTGGATTTGCCGATCTCTGATCGTACCATTTGACGGCGCATTGCACAACGGGATTCAAAAAGTTATTTTGCTAAGAAGCGAGCAATGATCAACAAGGTCAACAAAAATAAACGCCTTCTGTTTGTCAAAAACAACATCAACAAGCCTGTGTAGTTCTGGAAGCATGCCATCTAGTCAGATGAGTTTCCTGCGAAGATCTCATTCTTTACACCATAAACGCCCGTCTACGGAAGCCTCATCTCTCGATCTTCCATCGCTCGACTGCTACACCTTCATTTGAACCACACGATTGTGAAGCATCCCATGTGCATATGTAAAATATGTTTAGCCAAAAACTACTTACCAGCAACAACACACGGATTATTGACTACGCGGTAGCGAAGGTCGCATTCGAATGAAACTCACGGTTGTGAATTTGCAATTTTATCCGGTTTGTGCTTTATGACTGCACCTGTGCTCCCAAAAACCACCTCCTTCCAAAAAAGGGACTCAAATTTCGGAGGATCAGGAAGAATATCTCAAGGCATGTTAGATACACTTATACAACAGTTAGAGTGCTTTAATGATTTATGGCAGCAAATTCTCGTGTTTTCGGAAAAAAACGGGGTCGATTTGGGGTCTGCCAGAGACAATCGAAGGAGAAAGGTTATAAAATATCGACGTTTAGACGACTAAGGCTTCAAATGGTGAGTTGATAACCTGGAAGGAGCGCCAAACATAGTTTCGGCCCTCACAAGTTCCTTTCTCACACCTCCACGAGTCATATGATTACACTAGACTGCCGGTTCAAACATAGACATAACTGGTCGGGCAATGTTGTCATCTGGCCGGGCAATTTTGTCATCTGACAATAGCTAAGTAAGAAGGTGCGACGCGATCATTGGCGAGTAAACCATACTCCGGCAGTAGAGAAAATGCTTCGCCAAGCCGAGCAACTGTTCACCAGGATAGTGCGGCTCAAAACAGCGTCTGATCTTCATGTTATGAGCGACTGATCAACGTCCTGGTGTCAGCGTGGGACTCTAAACAGGCGGCATTATCTATGATGAGCTACATACAAGCAACTTCGAAGTCGTAGGGCTGCAGGAACTTTGTTGAACAGGACAGAAGGTATGGAAAAGCGGGCACCGGGCGACTACTTTCTACCCGAGTTATTGCGCCAACGCGTGATGAGGTGGCAGCCGATCAACGCAAGGATGTGCAAGTTGAGGAAAAAGGGCCGGTTCTTCAACCACGGCATCATCAACGTGCACTACCCACATTAAGGAAGACCCGAAGACGAGAAGGAAGCATTCTACGCGCAGGTGGAGTAGGTCTACGATAGCTGCCCGCGACGGGACGTTAAAGTCGTCATTGGGGACATGAATGCTAAGGTAGGACGGGAGGCAATGTACAGACTGGTAATCGGGCCCAATAGCTTGCACGCCGTGTCCAATGGTAACGGCCGTCGGTGTGTTAACTTTGCAGCCTCCCGTGGTATGGTAGTCCGAAGTACCTTCTTCTCCCGCGAAGATGTCCACAAATCCACCTGGAGATCACCCGACCAACAGACAGAGAATGAAATCTACCACGTTCTAATCGATGGCAGGTCCTTCCTCGATATATCAACGTTCGCACTTACCGCAGTGCAAATATAGATTCGGACCAGTACTTGGTAGTTTAGTGCATGCGCTCAAAACTATCGACGGTGTATAACACACGCCGAAGTCGAACGCCGCGACCAAATATTGAGCAACTGCGGGACGCCGAGGCTGCACAGGAATACGCGCAGCAGCTGGAGGCAGTGCTACCCATGGAAGAGCAGCTTGGCGCAGCTACTCTTGAAGATGGCTGGAGAAGCATCCGATCCGCCATAGCTAGCACTGCTGTAGCGCTACTAGGTACACAGGCTCCGAATCATAGAAATGCAAACAGATAGTCGAGGAGAAGAATGCAGCACGGGAGGAAAAGCTGCAACACCGTACGAGAGCGCACGTGGAACGATGCCGACAGGCACGGCACAGCCAAAACTCAGTCTTCCGAAGGATGAAGCGCCAGCAAGAGGACTGGGAAGAGCTATACCAAGCTAACGACACTCGGAAGTTTTACGAGAAGTTGAACAGCTCCCGTAAGGACTACGTGCCGCAAGCCGATATGTGCAGGAGCTTGGACGGCAACCTCCTTACGGACGAGTGTGAGGTGATCGAAAGGTGGAAGTAGCACTTCGATAAGCATCTGAACGGCGATGCAGTAGAGCGCGAGGACGGTATGGCAACTGATCTTGGTGATGAACAGGTTACCAGCCCTCAATTTCATGGAGGTGGAGGAGGAGATTGGCCGGCTGAAAAAACATCTGCACTGGGTCAGATTTGGGAGGAAGAACGAGTACCGGAGGAGTGGATGGAAGGTATTGTGAATCCCATCTACAAAAAAGGCGACAAGCTGGAGTGCTGCAATTACCGGACAATTACTATGCTGAACGCCGCCTACAAGGTACTCTCCCAAATACTCTGCCGTCGACTATCACCACTTGTGAAGCAGTTCGTGGGGGACTACCAAGCGGGATTAATGGGTGTCCGCGCCACCACGGACCGGATATCAGGATCAGTGCCCACACTCCACTTATTCATCGATTTCAAATCAGTGTACGACACAATCGATCGAGACCAGCTATGGCAAATTATGCACAAATACGGATTTCCGGACAAACTAACGCAATCGGTCAAAGCGACGATGAATCGAGTAATGTGTATAGTACGAGTATCGGGGGCGTTCTCGAGCCCCTTCGAAACCCGAAGAGGTTTAAGATAAGGTGATGGTCTCTCGTGCCACATTGCTCTGGAAGGTGTCATTACAAGAGCGGGAATTAACACGAGTGGCACAATATTCCAAAAGTCGGTTCGCTTCGCCGACGATATCGACCTAGTGGCTCGGACCTTTGTGAAGATGGCGAATACGTACATTTCCAACGGATTGGACTGGTTATCAATGCATTGAAGACGAATTATCACAGGAAATCGTGTATACTTTGGTCTCCGGAGAACGCTCCGATCGAGTAGAATTCGTCGCCGCACCAAGTTAACCATCTACAAGACGCTGATCAGACCGGTAGTCCTCTGCGGGCATAAGACATGGACTATGCTTGTGGAGGACCAACGCGCCCTTGCGGTCTTCGAGCGAAGGTATTGCGTACCATCTTCGGTAGACTGCAGATGGAGAACGGAACTTGGAGAAGGCGAATGAACCACGAACTGCAGGAGCTGCTTGGAAAACCATCTATCGTTCACACCGCTAGATTGTTAGGTTGCTCTCGGTTGGGCATGTCGTAAGCATGTCAGACGACAACCCGGTAAAGATGGTTCTCGAGACAATCCATCAGGGACGTGACGAAGATGTGCACAGCGGGCAAGATGGATCGACCGAGGGGAATGGAGACGACTCTTACGTACAGCAGAATCCACACCACGGCTTGAGACTGTTTGATAAGGTATGTTAGACGACTACGTCACGGAGCTCAACCAAGAAGAAGTTGTAGATGTTAAAGGAACTAGCAAGGATTACTAGTACATCAATGCAGTTAACTTATTTTTATTGCAGTAACTTCTGGATTGGATCGTCGGTTCAATGATTTGGAAGTTGCGGCGGCTATCGATTACTTTCAACGGCTACAAGTAGAAAAAATAAAACCATTCGTGAATATCTGCGCGTCAAAACTGAACATGAACTTAATGGACCTGGAATCAGCGATGCGAATCTACAAAAACTACTTCAAGCTGCTGAAGAAAGAAGCAGAGTGGGATTCTAACTGCAATAAAGATAACATTGACGATTCTACCATGCAAAATCTTAATAAAATGTCACAAGTTTCGTTGACTATTTCGGTAGGCTCTTCACCTGCTGGACGAAGCTTCTCGGCAATGCGGCTTTTTGAAGGATTTTTCTTAGTTACGCCAATGGCTGGTGAGTATCAGATCGGCAAATCTGAAATTATTTTCCTTGGTCACCTGATCACTCAAAATGGCATCAAACTTACATCTAGCAAGGTTTAAGCTATCACTAACTTCCCACGACCATTAGTAGCAAAGCAGCTGAAGCGGTTCCTGGGAACAAATAATTTCTACCGCCGTTTCTACCCGCGTG
Source organism: Wyeomyia smithii (assembly GCF_029784165.1). Taxonomy (NCBI): domain Eukaryota; kingdom Metazoa; phylum Arthropoda; class Insecta; order Diptera; family Culicidae; genus Wyeomyia; species Wyeomyia smithii. The sequence goes on from NC_073696.1 coordinate 107,339,528, forward strand.
CTGCTGTGAACCATCAAGTTCTCCAATCGATGATCCATCTCCGTCGATCACCTGAAAGCAGCATTCATCCAAGCCGACGAACAATCACCAAAACAACCGGCTAACACCAAACCTACAGAGTACCGAACCCGATATAGCCGCCATTCACGATCCCCTCGAATGTATTAGAAAAATTAAGGGGGAAGTACTATGATAACCCTACTGATTGTCCCCGTCGTGATCATCGACTAGATAACTAATTTTCCACACTACAAATGCACGTCCACGAAACTCTCTTGAACTCTCGATCTCCCATCGCTCGACAGCTTCAACTACACTCAAACCACATGAATGTGAAACATCCCATATATAATATTACATATGTACATATGAAACAAACATATCATATGTAATCGACTACTTACTATGAAGAGCACACGCATTATTGACTTCTGCATGGTAAGTTTTCCAAATATACAAGCGGATGAAACATTGCAAGCTCCATGGGGCTGGACATGTAGCCAGAATGTTGAAGTTAGGTTACAGGAATTTCGATAGAGGGCGTCTGCATCGTGGAAGACCTCACACTTGTTAGATGTGTGCTGTCGCGAGATGTGTTGGACGCGATTGGAACCAGGATGCCAGAAATCGACCCTGGATGCCATCTTGAATTTGAATATGGCGTCTTCCGGTTTCTGAAAAGTAGCCTAACATGTCCGAATATCAGTCCATATATTTCTTTGAACTTGGAAAGTGTCTAGAGACCGGAAATCAGATTCAGACGCTATTTTAAAATCCAAGAGAGCATCTCACGTTTTTCGAAAATGAGTAAATACTACAAATAACCCTCATATAGATGACACCATTTCTAAATCTAACGTGGTGACTTCCGGATAATATTCCACCAAATACCACCCAACATAGGTATTACCGTAATCAAGAGCATCAGTAGCCAGAAATCGACTCCATATGCCATTTTGAAATTCAGCGACTTCAAAAATGACCAAATACCACCTTTAAAAGTTATTTTTAAACCCGAAAGACACCAAACGATTCTGCAAATTGGCTGAAAATTACCAAATACTTTTCAATATGAGTACTTCTGGAACCGGGATGTGCCTAGAGGCCTGAAATTAACTGCAAACGCAATATTGAAATCCAGAGTGGCAACTTCCGGTTGCTAAAAACAGCTAAAAATGGTAATATGAGTATTTTTTTTTTTTTTTTTATTCTCGTTTATTTTCCGTCAGTCTAGTTCCGCCACTGTTGTGGCCAATCACCGACGCCCAGGGAGGCGACTCCACACCCAGGACCCTAACTCACGACCCGTTTATTAACGGACCGGCGCCAACGGCTTTACTTCCTCATGCGATGGAAGGCGTGATCCCAGAGATTTTTCGCCTCAGAAAATCTCCCGGTGTCGGCTAGGATTGAATCTAGACCAGTTGGGTTGGTTGTGAGTGGATCACGCCACCTCACAACCATCGACACCTATGTCGGCGGTGGGATTCGAACCCAGGCGTCGAGCGTGGTTGACGGAGACGTTACCAACCACACTAGGCCCCCGCTCGGTAACATGAGTAGTTCCGAAATCAGGATGAGATCCAAAAACCAGAAGTCGACTTTAGGTGCCTATTTTCACATATTCAGGGCCATCACATTATTTTCAGAGAGGGATTTTATTAGTGTTAGATGAAAGATACTTACATCAAACAAATTGATACATGATAACCCATTTAAATTTTAGCGTAACTGAAAAGACTTATTGAAGAGGAAAAGTTTGCTTTTTTTCCTTTTCCCTCGAACAAATATTCTTTTGTAATTCTACGTCAACTTTGCGATCGTGGCTTTACCCATAACCCTTTTGATTTTTATCGCGAGATAAATATCTCAATAAAAATACCTCACTAGATTGAGATAGTTATTAAAATGGATGGATACCTTTTCAATTTGTTAAACAAAACCACTTCTTAAACTATTTTCGTGCCTTTTAAAAACTGTCTCAAAGAAGTTACTGTTGTGACACCTCTCAAAAAATAAATTTTTAGTAAAACCAATCTTCAAACTGCGCTGCCCATGAAATTTTTCAAGGTACAGGTTACTGTGAAATTTTATTTCACCAATCCTAGCAAAAATTCGAGAATAAAATTGATTGTTATATGAACAGCAATAATTTTAGACTTTCACTAACGATCATTTCCTCTAGTAATTTTCTGTGGCTTTCGACACATGGTTGTAATTAATTGTTTGAAGCTCGAAAATAAGCCATTCGATGCACTTGAGCTTTAAAACATTAATTGAACATTTTTACCTAGTTATGTGTTTCTCTAATCTAGCCAACCTCGTATGTCTCGTATGTTTCACCCTTTAAGCAGAATCGCTGAATTTATCATACGATAATTGGACTATCAATTTAACTGCTTACGGTAATGCCGTCACAACCATCGTCGTGATTGTCATCACAGCGACAAATGCCTGTGCCCCAATTGAACCCACTCCGGGTGCTGGAAGTTTTTAGCACATGACGAGCGCAGAAACACGTGGCCCGTAATGCGAGCGCCGAAATGAATTTTAATAAATGATAACCTGGATTCGATAAAATCACACGAGACTCGCTTCGAACGAGCGATACGAATTTTCGCCGATTTACACCTGCCACGAGTAGAGCTTTCCTTTGACTCTGTTAAGAGTGCGTTGTGATAAATGTCATTGATTTTCTTTGGTTGTCAATGTATACGGATAATGAGGGCGATAATTTTGAGAAAATAAATTGAATATTAATTGGTAATTATTAATATAAAATCTCAATTCTCAGTATAAAATGGGTGGTTAAAACAAATAGTTTGGGTATAAATGTGGTATATTTCGTTCTGTCCGTTCTGTGTTCAAGTTTATCACAAAAAGTTTACATATTATCACAGAACAACCGAAAACACACGACTAATTAGTAAATCATACGATTTTTCCTTATATATCCACCGCTGAAACTCGAGCCCGGACTAGACTGCAGGAAGACATTGGACAAAGATCGATTATTTATCGTCTTGGTTCCATTCTCTCACCACGGTGCGACATATCTGGAGCCCAAATTTAGATTCCAGCAACTGGCGACGATGAAATAGAGTGCCTTAACTGGGTGCTGTTCATCATGCCCCAAAGACGGAGGACGCTACTTTGTATGTGTGTTGTATATTAATGAAAACCGTTTAGCTATTGGCGATATTAATGGCAAAAGCACATGTCGCTTCACTGCGCAAAAGATAAATTAGCCTCGTAAAACGGTTTTACTACTGTTTATCGACAACGGTGCGTGTATTTTAGCAGTTGAATTAGCATAAACATGAGCCTATAGAAGCTATAAAACGATGTAAAAACATTGATAAATCGGTAACATTACGAACAAACCTGCGTACGCAGATCTAATTAAATTCTACCGACGAGACGAAAATTCTACCGGAAAGCAAACCAACATCGAAACCGTAAGCAAACTAACATTTCAACAGTAAAATGAATTAAAGCGAAACCAGTTAGACACCATCCTTCCGACAGTACCTTCGTTCAGTCATCAGGGACTCCTTTCAATTATCCAACATTTAAATGCAAGCAAAACTTTTCATTGATGTCATTTCAGCCTGTCTCTGGCGTCATCAGTCAAGTGAGCAAAGTACTCCGGGCGAATAGAGGCGCAGCGGAAGGTACCCTACGCGAAAACTTTGACAATTTGTTATGTGAGTCGGAAAAACTTCCAACCGAACAGCGATGACTCACCGGAAACGGCGTCTCATGTCTCGCAGTACAAACGTTGATATTTATACGTTTACGTCAAAATCACTACCCGGTCCCACCCATTGCCAGGATCATTGGATTGCTTATGTGTCGCTCCAGCAAGGGGGAATATTTCCCCATGAGTGGTGAGTGTTCGACTCATAGATAGTTGTACATTTCATTTGGCCCTGACGCAAAACTGGGCCCAACTTGTGAATCATTTGTTGAATCAGTTAAGTAAGTGCTGCTGGGTAACAGGAACAAAGGTGGAAGGATAAAAACGGAACCGTTTTGCCTCATTTATTTGTGTATTCTATTGTTGCGGCTTTTTCCTACATGGGAGGTCATTTCGAACTTTGGGTGCAGCGACGGTGCTGCCAAGTGTACCCCAACAACGTTAGCGGCAGGAAAAAGTTTATTGTTTATGTTCTACTCTTAGGCTAACGGCTTGGACATTCCTTTCTGAAGCACCTCCAACTAGACTAGACTGAGTTAATGATTTATTTCCAGGAATAACTCGTGCTTTTGATAGTAGAGTATTGACAGGGGAGAGAAAGTTTGTGGTGGATAATTTCTGTTTTAATTATATTTTCATGTCAACAACGAGTAATGTTCCACATTGTTCGAAAATGGAAAGTTCACCAATCGGCAGACGTTATTGTAACGCAGTTGGCAATAAATCATACACGCTGGCCGGAATATGAAGGCTTCAGGAAAGTTTTCCTGCAATAACATATTGGTCACGAATAAATTAGTTTTATTAAATAATTTTGAAGGCGAAAGGGGAAAATTATGTTCTTGGGTAAACTATTATTTTGACGAGCCAATACGGTTAAGTTGTAGCTCAATGAATGGAACATAATTTTAATTATAATGACAAATTTTTGATATCGCTAATAAATCTTAAAAAATCTTTGTCTTAGTATCACGGTTTGTGATTGTTTTGCTTTGATGTGCTTCACGAAAAGTGAATCTTACTCACTGCACTCACTGTATTCAAAGTGAGTCGAGAACTAAAAGCGCTACTAAGCATAATCTACAACTCTAGAGAAAAAAAATTTTTTTTTTATCCTCTGTTTGATATTTTCGATGTTTCTGTTGCCTAAATCAGAAAGAAAGTCAAGCAGTCATATAACTACAATTATATACCTACATCGAAGGTAGAACTCCTACATTTGAAAATTCCATGTGATATAACGATATTTTCTTTTATAATTTTTAATTCAGGGTAAAATTTGAGTTAATTACAGTGGTTTCCAGTCGGAGGTCCGCTGCCGGTAATAAACCTTGGTAAAAGTTAGCTCTTCTGCAAATCAAGACCAGAAAAAGCGACAAAAAAGAAAACATATTTTGACCTAGAGCTTAAACCGAAAGAAACTGAAAGATTTTGGCTTTTCATCCGTTTCTGTGAATTTTGGTGTCCCTTAGTAAGCGCGATTGCTCGAAAATGTCAGCAGATAAACCTATTTTTGTATTGTAGGGGAATTGGGGCAAAGTCGACATTTTGCTGACATTTTACGTAGATCAGACACCTACCATTCGATTTCTGAGACTTTTTTACTCAAAATAAGATATAATTTGACTACCACTTTAAGATATTAGCGAATTACCATTAATGCTCAAAAATAATCGATATTACTTTGCTTTGTGAAATATACTAAATTATGCCAAAACCGGTTTCGTAGAATCACCGTTTTGAGCTCAGTTTTTGTCCGATTTAAGATCTGTTTTTTTTTTCAAAAGATGGGTGAAAAAGATGGACAAACTCTTAGAATTTTGATATTTGGTCTTAAAACAGAATGGCGTCGGAAAAACATAAAAAGTGTGCAGTTTCTCAAAAATTCAAAATGGCGCCAATGTTGCCCCTTAAGTTGAAATATGTTCAAACTCCGGGAAATTTATTTTCGCATCAAACTTCATCAAAAAATCATACATAGAAGCCAAGGCAAAAAAATTGTTGCACTGGAGCAATTCTCGCTGAAACCGTCCCACTAGTGACTAGTTGGAGTAGAAAAAAATTGGCCGCCATCTTGGATCTCGCCGCCATCCTGGATTTCATCAGAAAAACGTGTTTTTGAGCAAGTTCGCAACCACCGATTTTGAATTTGACATCACCATTGGAAAGCTGAGAAAAAATGCTTTAAGATACATTCAAAATATTAGGTGAGCATTGAGGTTATCTTGTCATTCTGGTCACTTTTCAAAATCAACCTTCAAACAGTACAACGCATGACGTGCGGCCAATATCAAATCATGCTGAGCCTGTGGTGTGTGTCTGTGTGTAGTGTATATTGGGGGCCATCTATGTTCCACGTGGACATATTTTGAAGGATTTTGTTACCCTCCCCCTTCCCCTCCCCCACAACTTCTCATATAAATTCTCAAAATTTTGTATGGACCGTGGACATCATACAGACCCCCCTCCCCAAAGTAGTCCACGTGGAATGTGGATGGCCCAATGCCTGTGTGACTTTGGGTCTGTTCACAAATTACGTAAAGCAAAAAATCGTATCTTTGACTTTTACTTTTCACTGCAATCACATTGTTTATTTCTTCACTCCCTCGCTCCTCCTCGAGTGTAACGTAATTTGTGATTAAGCTTCTCTACATTTTTTTTGCTAGAACAAAGTTTGGTTCCCTGTACGGAGGACAGTTTTCGCGTGTTTAGTAATTAAACAAATTAATGTTAGATGTTGTTTTTGCTTCTGTTATATACTGTTGTTTTCATGCATTAAACTACTATCAACAAACTTAGGTATGGTATACCAAGGTATAGTATGAAGCAAGTATATCCCGAGTAATCTGGAGAAGATTTGTGTATGCAAGCGTAATCAAAGTAAGAGTAGAATCATCACTTTTTTGATCCCTAGCAAATTCTTATCGACGAAAAGGGTACGTTTGCTATCTAACGAAATTCAGCCAATTGATTAAAGGCTATTCAAAAATTACGGTGCGTGGGTGCACTTACTACCTGTGAACTAGGAATACTGACTGTCCACATCATACGCACACCACAGGCTCAGTATATTGCGTTGATTTGATATTAGACGCGAGTCATGCGTTGAACTGTTTGAAGCTCGATTTTGAAAAGTGATCAGAATGACAAGATAACCTCAATGCTCACCTAATATTTTGAATGTATCTTAAAGCATTTTTTCTCAGCTTTCCAATGGCGATGTCAAATTCAAAATCGGTGGTTGCGAACTTGCTCAAAAACACGTTTTTCTGATGAAATCCAAGATGGCGGCGAGATTCAAGATGGCGACCAATTTTTTTCTACTTCAAATGAAAGCTCTATCATTCCTCTTGAAAACAATGTGTTGGTTGAAGGGGGTTCAATGACAAATTTGAGAGAAATAAATCAATAAATAGGCCAAGAATTGCTTAAAAACCAATTTTTGTAAAAACTGTTTAACCGATTTGTGCCCGAGGGGTCCATCAATATGAACTAACCAAAGTGGTTTTCTCATTTTTCCGTTACTTTCAATCATTTAGACAATTAAAAATCCCTTTGAAAGACCTCATGTCACCAGTGGGACGGTTTCAGCGAGAATTGCTCACTGTGTAATCTGCCATAACTCGTTTTGCTTAATTGAATCGTATACAACATTGAAGTCTATGAAGTTGATGAGCCTGTGAGTTTACTTCTCTAAACTTGCCAAGTATTTGACGTAAGATGAACATTTGGTTAGTTGTAGATCGCCATTTCTGGAAACCGCACTGGTTTCCTCCAACAAAGGCTTCCTGCAACGAGCTCAGTATATGAAACAGGATGCGAAGGAGGATCTTGTATACAGAATTGAGGAATGTGAAGCTGGGCAAATTAGTCCATTCAACAAGTACATTGGTAGTTTGTCTTCAGAATGAATTTTTAGGATGCGCCGATGGAACATTTACTCCCTCCTGACTTTGAAAAGTTTGACTGGAAAGTCGTTATTTCGCTGTTTTTTTTTCTGAAAACGAAAACCAATCTCAAAAATCAATTTTCTTATGTTAGTTTTCCATATCTTTTGAGGGGCGGAACACATTTTCAAACTAAAATATTTGACGGCGAACCTACAATTCGAGTTAATGAGGAAAACTCAATTTTTTCATTGCCTAAAAGAGCAAGTGGTCCGCTAAAAATTCGGCATGAAAAACGGTTCCGCAGAGCAACATCACACACGTTGTCCCGAACTATCTGAGAGGCGGCAGCACAAACTACACCCCAGGCGTCCGGGTCTTCGAACTAAGTTGTCGGGAGTAGTGTCCGGCCCGCTCACTACCATAATGTCGCTCCTCGCACGCACAAAACGAGGGCATACGAAAAAGACATACTCAGCGGTCTACTCCAGATCCACGCACTACGGACACATGGAGGACCCCGCGTGCCTGAACCTGTGTAAATACTGCCTGAAGTAGCCATGGCCTCACAGAATATGTGTCAGGTAGAAGTTTACTTCTCTATGGCACCTCCTAACCCATCCGGATATCTCCGGGATAAACCAGTGCGACCATTCCCACTGCCATCTGCTCATCGAGAATGACCTACTGGTACCTCGTATGCCCATTGTGTAACGTTGATCGAAGCACTCTACATCCTCCTTAATGGCGATGCTGATAGGCATCATGCCGAACAAGATGCAAATTGCGTCGTACGACACTGTACGATACGCAATCGCAAACCCTCAGACACATGAGCCCATAGGTATTTTTCAGTTCACCATGATAACTTCCAGTACCTAGCGCTTTGGACCACGCTGGCCCATCATACCTAAATTTGGACCAAACCAGCTAGCTCCAATTTCTTGGAGTGCATCTAGTCTTCGACCTAGCGTGTGTACTGTGCGGGCGTCAGTTTGACCTCTCCGATCCACTCGCCGTGGCCTCCAGCGTTATGTCGTCCGCAATGCCGACGATCACAGCCCCTACAGGGAAGGTTAGCTTCAACACTCCAGCGTGCAAGACTTTCCACAACACCGGGCCTATGATAGAACTTTGTGGTACTAATGCGGTGATTGGGATGCAGTTTTTACCCTTGTAAACTAGTACTCGATTCCGGAGATAATTTTCCAAAATCTTGTACAACACCGGAACATGGATGCTCCTATGCACGAGCGCTATGGAGTCCTAGCTTATGCTATTGAACGCATTGTTCACGTCAAGCATGATGATTGCGCAATAGCGAATGCCCCTTCTTTCGCGCTGGACTGCCATCTCCGCCGCCTTGGTGACGGAGAGAATAGTATTCAGCGTGGACCTACCTTTTAGGAAGCCGAACTGGCTACTTGCCAGACCGTTTACAACTTCTGTGTACTTTACAAGTCTGTTAAGGATAATCCTCTTAAGCACCTTGCCGGCAGTGTACAGTAGAAAGATGGGTCTGTATGCCGATGGGTCCTTCGGCGGTTTTCAAGCCGTCGGCAATAGGACCAGTTGTTGCCGCTTCCACTTCCTTCGGAAGCTGGCGATAACAATGAGTTCCTCATTCGTAACCCTTGCCTCCTACTCAATCTCGAAACGGGCCAAGGACTCAGCTCGTGGCGTGGAAAAAGTCTCTCGACGATACGCTTCAGCATCGCTGGTGATCGCTCTGCAGGCGCCAACACGCCTTTGGTTTTGGCTTCTACTATCCTGTAGGCATTACCCTACGAATTGGTATTGGCACCTGCGCAGAGCCTATCAAAACAAGCCCGTCTGGTTCGTACAGCGACTTCCCCACTCAATAGCCCAAGCGTTACGAGGTCGACCATCTGAGCGAATCTTTCGATAGACCAACCTGGCGGAGTAAACGCATTGAAAGCCTTCACATGTACCTCTAAGCTAGCATGGGAGTGCATCTTTTCACTAAAATAACTAGCAGAAAGGAAGTAGTACCTAGACTAAAGAAGAGGCATACCACAAAAGATCAATACAATGGTCGCAGTGGTCCAAATCTTACAAAAAAAAAAGAAAACCTGGCGGAGCGTAGCAATTGCAGTAGAACACTCTGTTATTCTTGGCAACAGCGTACCATTCGTTTGGGGTTGAAACAACATCCTGAACCGTGAACCTGCTCGTCATCCATACGGCCACCATACTGGATTTATGCACGACCTAGTTACTGTTTCCGGTCCCCGTGGCTCTGTGGTTAGCGATGTCGGTCGGCTAGCTCTCCCACACGGTTGTGATGTCGGGTTCGATTCCCGATCGAGTCAAGGAACTTTTCGAGCTGGAAATTTTCTCGACTCAGCACTGGGGCACGGTGTATCGTTGTACTTATCCTACACATGCAAAAGGTGCCAAAAACAATATCGATAACGAATTCTCTCAACTATAATCTAGTTGATCGAGACCGCTATTAGCCCCAAGGCTAAGCGTGCGATATTGTTTTTTCTAGTTACCGTTTCCGGGAGGGATACGGTAGGGATCCGATAAGATGATTATGTTCGACAACGACTCAGATGCTGCTTGGTGTGGTACCTGCTGGGCCGCGTAGCAGTTGTTTAAGTTCAGTGTCGTCACCCTTACGCTCGTGGCTTAGTAGCCGGTTTCCCGGTTGGGAACCTCGGGCCTCCCATAAAGTGCTTGGCGTCCCGTTTTCCGGAACATGCCAGGCACTTGGGAGATTCCCCGCAGTCTTTCGAATTATGGCCTGCACCACCGCAACGTCGGCACAATTGGCTCCTGTCGGGACCTCAAGGACCGGGTCTTATGCCCTCCCTCAAAGCACCTGATGCAAACGTTCGGTTATTGGAGTATTCCCAGGAGACATACGGACAGCAATAATAATTTCCATATCGGTATTATCGTAAGCAGGGTGCCAACAAGAAGTTAGCAAATGATACATACCATTTGTATCGAATACATTTTCAAAGAAATGTAACAGATTCGTGAGAGATATAGAACATCAATTCTCGAGTTCAATCAATCAAGATTTAGTAATTTATAAGTCACCATAAAAATAAGATTTAATGACAATCCCGAGCAAGATTGGGTACTTAGCAAGTAAAGCTGAAACCAAACGAATACATAAATAAACTGATAACATTCGTAGTCAACTCAAAACGGTCATCTAGTCAAAATTAAATAAGTGAAATAAAGATGAAATAAGATTTCAAAAACGATTATATTCTGATGATAAGGTAAACTAAACTGAATGGAATTAGAATGGCATTGAATTTCTGCTTACAATTTTTGTTATTTTATCTTCAATACTTCACTGAAAATCTGCAACGCGGTAACCAATGCTATTGACAGGCTGTAGCGCGCCGATAATATTTCCATGACGTGCAATATGTCAACTGCACGAATGCGGAATACCTACTTCGAAATGCTATCGATTGTGTTTCGTTTCTTCTCAATCGAGTCGAATCACCTACTACATGCATCTGTTAGACGATTCATAATCTTCTGTGTGCGCACATAAATCATACATTGTGACGTAAACACCCACCAATCAATTCCGATTTTGACGTGTGTAAGGTAGCGACGACAATTGAGAGTCCTGTTACGTCGCTGTCGTTTTTTGCGGGTCTATTCAGTATTGATACATTTTATTATGTCAAATTGCGAAAATACAACGATGATGATAACGAAATGAATAGCCTAACTCATAAAACAAATAATGTGGGATTTTATCCCTTATCGTGTTATCTGAAAATAACAGTTTACACAAAACATAACTTGCTACATTTGTGCGAAAAATCATGAACTGCTGAAAGATAGCTAATCTTCCGCATCGAAGGAAAATCACGACAAGGGGTGGTACACTAACAGAAGTTGATTTGCCATTGTATTGAACATTATTTTACACCTCTTCGGAGAGATAAATGTTATAATAGATTAGAAGCAATATGGCGAGAAATTTGTGAAACGGAATAAACGGTATTCATTGCTTTATACTATACGTGTTATTGTACGAGTGATAATATCCGAAAATAGTGCGAAGCCTTTACTTTTAAGAAACTTACAATGTTTTTGGTTAGATTTTTTACAGAATTACGCGAAACATGTTTTCAAAACATAATTTAAATTCGCATAACGTCGATGAAAACATTTAAAGCCAAAACCAAAAATATTCCATCAGTGAAAATTGTAATCATGATCAATTATTCCGTCACATATCGATTTGGATTCTTAAACCAAAACAAAGAAATGCAGTTGTCGGATAGAAAGTTTCAACTAGCACTTCTACGGTTTCACCTAAAATTTACCAATATCCTCCGGCCGAATTTTCCCTGTCAATACATATTTCTTCCACTGCCACTTTGACCGCAGAAGTGTTAAAGCGTAATTCGATTTCATTCACAGCCACAAATCAAGTTATAACATCGTCCATCCGAATCGGGATACCAAACCGTGTGTGTGTGCGCGCACGTGAATGCGATTTCCTCTGTGGTTGAAAGTCGAATGAAATTCAATCTTTCTATCGGAGGCAGAGCGAATGACCGAAAAGGAAAAGGACAGGACGATACTTGGACTCGCCTGAGGAGCAATCAAATCACCCGGCATTTCGTCTTCATTTGCCAGATTAAAGTTTATCCTTAGTTAGTTCCACTGATAGACGGTTTCTTTGTTTGTTTATCGATATCATACGCCATCAGGGTTTGAATGCGTGATGTTGTATTAGCGCTATTAGACATTTGAGCAGTATCCTGGGTGCCTGATCAGAATTAAGGATGCTGGGGAAATAGCGATGGCAGGCTACTGCAGGGTTGATGATAAAACTCAATTTATGGCTTGTGACGGTCGACACGCGTTAGTTTTCATTTGCCAGGAGGAGCTGATTTTGCTAGTGACTGTCGCAGGACGTGATGAAAATTCACAATTAATTTCAATTCATATGATTGGATGTACAACACTCAGGTCGCGCGTCACTGTTTGATGTTTTGCTTATACTTATATTAAAAGTACGAGTCAAAGTTGAATTAAGGGGGACCACAGAGAAATACTTTACTATGTTAAAGTTTAATATATGAAAACAGTTTGTGATAGAACTAATTTTTCCAAAAGTATATAATTCTATACTATGAATCAGCAAGTTTCAATACTTTCCATAGAACAGACTACGTGTAAATCGTTTCCGTTTTTTCAGACTCTTTCTTCAGGCCATTATCGCCTTCGTGCTCGTAATTTACTCAGTATGCTTCAATCAGAATATTTTCAAATGAAATTTGTCAATCTGTTTCGGATGTAGGCAAAAACCATTTTCTACACTACCCAGCGTCTTCGTGCGTTGGCGAACAGTGGAAGTGCCATTCCGCGAGAGATGCGGAGGGGGGAAGCATTTCATCTCCATCAGCAGCCGCGACCCACTCACACTTTGGTGAGAATTCCACAAGTGTTGTGCTCGCGAGACAGTGGCAGCAGCCAACCAAGCGTTTCCTCCACCCTGTGCACTAGAGGCAGACAGTGAACATTTAAATTGGTAACGATGTACAAGAAACAGTATTAAGAATCTTAATGACTTTACACCGTTTCCGGCTGGCGGAAGAAGCCACAGTGACAGCCTGCTTTTGGAGGTCCGCTTCGCAGTAAACCCAGCCGCAAACGGGAGGGTTGCTACATTGTGGCACATTCCCCCGGGGAGGAACAAAAGAATGAATCGAGCAGAATGCAAAGTTTTCGCCGGATTCTCCCGCCAATCGGAATGCCACTTCCAATTACACTTCACACGGCGTTACGAGCGGCGACAGCAGAGCTGTATTGCTTTTAAAGTGCTTTTGCCTGTATTTGAGTGTACAGTTATTTCTAAAGTTTGCGAAACAATGACTGTCACATCGAATAATCGGCTATGGTTTTAGAATGTAGATTACCAGAATCTATTATCTCGCACGTTTTAAATGCGTCGAACTACCATTGAGTATGCGGCAATGTTGGGATCAAAAACCCATGTCTGTTTAACGAAGTGAAGCTAACAATAATGGCAAACAAAAGGTGGTGGGTTCGAATCTCAATAGAATCAGCTTTTTCATGCATACTGACTCTAGCAAAGGTTAATTCTCAGGGGTCCCATAATTTTTTTTATGCTCCGTTGTTCAATGGTCATATGGAAAAGGGAGAAAAAATTGCCTTTAGCAGGGGGTGTATTTCTTAATTTGGTATCCCTATCAAGGAAAATTAACATATTTTTGTTTTGCTTCCGGCTTATTCTTGTAACATCAGTGATTATAAATCAAAGCTAGATTTTTTTTGCAAATAATAATGGAATTTTATAAGCGATTTTCAATATTCTGTGGATATGAAGGTATCACTCAACCTCTTTCTATCTCAATCGTTATAAAACTCTTCCCAAGCCCAAATGAAAATAATCTTAGTAAAAAAATCCCCAGTAAACAAAAATTCGTTAAAAAACATTTCTGTCAAATGGAAAAAATCCCAAACAAAATTCAGAATCATAGAAAATCGATTTCAAGACCAGCTCAAACCCATCGGGCAATATTTTCACTGGCTATAATATTATAACTAACCAGGCTAATCATGTTCCAATGATGTAATTTTTTTTCTTCATCTATAATTTATTTGACACGGCACAAATACAATTGATTGTTTAACGGCGCCGATTATATCTGGTAGCTTACTTTCTAAAGTATCTTAATAACTAAAAGCAAATTTTTTATCCTCGCTGCCGACTACTAAATCTAACTTAAAGCTAGAATGTTTTGCATTAAAAGCACTGATTTGTTGTTTGATGGTTTTCCATCGCCATAGGTAAGCAGCATATTGAATATGTTCCGCTGCTGGGCCTAGATATTACGGACTGGCATATTGGGTTGTCTCCCTCGGGACATGAGAGTATCGTGCGGGTCTAGTTGCTGTTTCCGGATCCGGGGTCTTAACGTGTTCTTGTCGTTTGGTTGGACGTAGGCGGAAGGGAATAGGATTAAACTGGGGCGTGGATGGATTTCAGGTAAACGTATATAAGGGACATGTAGGATAGGTCACGGCTCGCCAAGACATCACGAACAGGAACAGCCGGCTGCCTACTTTCGGCCTGCAGGGAAGCTATTAATTTAGACCTGGCGTCACGGTGTACAGGGCATGACCAAACCACATGCTCTATGTCGTGATAACCCTCACCACAGGCACAGATACCACTTTCCCCGAGCCCAACACGACGGAGATGCGCGTCAAATCTATAGTGATTGGACATAAGCCGGGACATCACGCAAATGAAATCCCGACCTACATCCAACCCCTTGAACCACGGGTTCGTCGATACTTTGGGGATTATGGAATGTAACCACCTTCCCAATTCCCCTCTGGTCCAAGCATTTTGCCAACTGATGATCGTATTCTGACGTACAAGTGCGAAAAATTCATTAAAAGCAATTGGTCTTTCATAAATATCACCGTTTGTTGCGCCCACCTTAGCCAAAGAGTCCGCTTTCTCATTGCCCGGTATCGAGCAGTGAGAAGGGACCCACGCTAAGGTAATCTGAAACGATTTTTCGGATAAAGCACTCAGATGTTCCCGTATTTTCCCCAGGAATTACGGAGAGTGCTTAACATCTTTCATCGATCGGAGAGCCTCAATGGAACTGAGACTGTCCGTAAAGATGAAATAATGGTCCGTGGGCATTTTTTCGATAATCCCTAGGGTGTACTTAATTGCAGCCAATTCTGCGACGTAAACAGAAGCAGGATTATCGAGCTTATGGGAGACGGTTAAATTGTTATTGAAAATACCGAAGCCAGTGGACCCATCAAGAAGTGATCCGTCAGTGTAGAACATATTGTTGCAGTTGATGTTTCGATATTTATTGGAAAAAATTTTGGGGATCTGCTGCACGCGTAAATGATCCGGGATTCCACGAGTTTCTTCTATCATGGATGTATCGAAAAACACAGTAGAATCAGAAGTATTTGATAAGTCGGCACGATTTGGAATATTCGAAGAAGGGTTAATATTTTGGGACATGTGATTGAAATACAATGTCATAAAACGGGTTTGAGAATTAAGTTCGATTAACCTTTCAAAATTTTCAATCACGGGACGGTTCAAGACCTCACATTTGATTAGAATACGAGAAGACAGGCTCCAGAAGCGGTTTTTCAATGGTAGTACTCCAGCTAAGATCTCCAAACTCATCGTACGGGTCGATTGCATGCAACCCAAGGCGATACGCAAACAACGATATTGTATTCGCTCCAGTTTGATCAAATGTGTGTTTGCTGCGAAGCGGAAGCAGAAACACCCGTACTCAATAACAGACAGTATCGTTGTTTGGTAAAGCCTTATAAGGTCTCCTGGATGGGCTCCCCACCATTGTCCGGTTATTGTACGAAGAAAATTCACTCTTTGTTGACATTTTTTCATCAGATACCTCACGTGACAACCCCAGGTGCCTTAAGAGTCGAACCAGATACCAAGATATTTGTGTACCAAAACCTGAGAAATCGTTTTACCCATTAATTGTGTTTGAAGCTGAGCAGGTTCATGCTTCCTAGAAAAAACTACTATCTCAGTCTTCTCCGGAGAGAATTCGATACCTAGCTGTAAAGCCCAAGCAGACAAATTGTCCAAGGTATCTTGCAATGGTCCTTGCAAATCGGCAGCTTTGGCTCCTGTAACAGAGATTACACTGTCGTCTGCAAGTTGTCTTATCGTGCATGAATTTGCCAGACATTCGTCGATGTCATTTACATAAAAGTTGTAAAGAAGGGGGCTTAAACATGAGCCCTGGGGAAGACCCATGTAGCTAATGCGAAAAGTTGCCAAATCGCCGTGCGTAAAATGCATGTGCTTTTCGGACAACAAATTGTGCAAAAAATTGTTTAAAATTGGAGAAAATCCTTGTCGGTGAAGTTTGCCCGAAAGAATGTCAATAGAAACGGAATCAAAAGCCCCCTTAATGTCCAAGAACGCAGACGCCATTTGTTCTTTGCGAGCATACGCCAGCTGAATATCTGTTGAAAGCAGCGCAAGACAATCATTCGTCCCTTTGGAACGGCGGAAGCCAAATTGAGTATCCGATAGTAGGCCATTTGATTCGACCCAATGGTCTAAACGACGGAGTATCATTTTTTCCATCAATTTCCGGATACAGGATAGCATTGCAATCGGCCTATAAGAGTTGTGATCAGAAGCTGGTTTCCCTGGTTTTTGGATGGCGATCACCTTCACTTGCCTCCAATTCTGCGGTACAATGTTTTGCTCCAGGAACTTATTGAACAGGTTCAGCAAGCGCCTCTTGGCATTGCCGGGTAGATTCTTCAACAAGTTGAATTTGATTCTATCTAACCCAGGTGCGTTATTGCTACAGGACAGGAGGGCAACTGAAAATTCTGCCATCGTAAAAGGTGATTCTATCGCGTCGTGGCCCGGAGACGCATCACGAACATTATTTTGCTCAGGAACAGAGTCCGGACATACTTTCCAGGCAAAATCGAATATCCACCTACTTGAAGACTCCTCGCTTTCGTTGACCGTTACGCGATTCCGCATTCTTCGGGCTGTGTTCCAAAGAGTGCTCATCGATGTCTCCCTCGACGTCTCGTTCATGAACCGACGCCAATATCCGCGTTTCTTTGCTTTAGCCAAGCTTTTAAGCTTGGTATCAAGCTCCGAATACCGTAAATAGTCGCCAGGTATACCTCCCTTCTGGTAGGCCAAAAACGCGTCGGATCTTTGCGTGTAGACAACGGAGCACTCTTGGTCCCACCACGGAGTGGGAGGCCGTTCTTTGATCGTTACGCCGGGATATTTCTTCGTTTGGGCTTGCAACGCGGCGTCGAGAATCAAGCCCGCGAGGAGGTTGTATTCTTCAAGTGGTGGATGATGTTGAATCGAATCGACCGCTTTTGAAATCATTTCCTCGTATAACTTCCAATCGACATTCCGTGTGAGGTCATACGGAATGTCAACTGGTCGCATGCGAGTTGACCCGTTATTAATTGAAATAAGAATAGGCAAATGGTCGCTACCGTGAGGATCGAGGATTACCTTCCATGTGCAATCCAACCGTAGCGACGTCGAACATAAGGATAGATCCAAAGCGCTTGGGCGCGCTGGAGGTTTCGGGATACGTGTCATTTCGCCGTTGTTTAAAATAGTCATGTCGAAGTCATCGCAAAGGTTATAGATTAAAGAGGAGCGGTTATCATTGTAAGGGGAACCCCAAGCCACGCCATGAGAGTTGAAGTCTCCCAAAATCAAACGTGGCGAGGGAAGAAGTTCAATTAAATCAAAGAGCAGCCGTTGCCCAAACTGTGCTCTGGGAGGAATATATATTGAGGCAATACAAAGCTCTTTACCTTGTATTGTCATTCGACAAGCGACATGCTTCGCATGCCTGGAATCGAGGGTAGGTTAATACGATAGAAAGAATAGCACTTTTTAATCCCTAAAAGTACTCCTCCATATGGGGTGTCTCGATCAAGGCAAATAATATTAAAATCATGGAAGTTGATATCAATATTTGAAGTAAGCCAAGTTTCACAAAGGGAAAATGCATCGCATTTGTTTTTATTTATCAAAACTTTAAACGAATCAATTTTTGGTAGAATACTTCTACAATTCCACTGTAAGACAGAGATAGAATCCTTCATATACGCAGTTGAATTAGGCATCGAAGGATACAATCGCTGCAAGGAGAGGCCATTGGGCAGTCAACTGCTTCAAAAATGATCTAACTGTTGGGAGAAATGCTGTAAGAAAAATTTTAATTGGATCGGGTACATTGAAAGTTTCAAAAATCCAGTCCACAATGTCAGAAAATTTCACTAATCCAGAGTTTGTTTCATCAACTGGATGTGCAAAAGGAACAACTGGGGTTATAGATGTTCCTGGCAGTGCTGGGAACTCCTTCTGGGACTTTAAATTTGCAATCCCAGGAGGAGTTTGCTTCGGTTTTTCCGCAGCACTGTTTGGTTTGCTTGTAACTTTCATTTCACTTTGAGAAATCTTAGGACCTTTTCTGGGAAGTTTAGGAGAGGAAATATTTTTCCTCTTTCTAGACTCCCCAGGATTGGCGTAAGATGTTCCCGCTGGTGAATCGTCAGAATCGGTTTCATCAGAGGACAACAGATCATAAGGGTTTGATGTAATGGGAGAAGTGGTAACGGTCTTCTTCAGCATCTCAGCGTAAGAACGCTTCGAACGCTCTTTGAGAGACCTCTTTATTTTATCCCTGCGCTGCATGTACACCGCACATGTCGAGAGCTCATGCTGACTCTCCCCACAGTGAATGCATTTTTCAGCATTTTTACTGCAGGAATCATCCGCATGATTCTCCCCACACTTGCTACATCGTGCCTTATTGCAGCAGTAGGCGGCGGTGTGGCCTAACTGCTTACAATTCAGGCAGTTCATGACGCGAGGCACATATAATCGCACAGGGAGACGAACCCGGTGGATCGAGACGTGGCTTGGTAGCGCTGACCCGGCGAACGTAACTCGAAACGAGTCTGACGGGGTGTATACTGTTTTGCCACCGATGATCGATGCTGACCGCAATTGCTTGCAGTCGAGCACCTTTACATCGGGACAGGTTTTGTTTTTAAAGCACCCTTTGGCACTTTCCAGTATACACTCGACGGACAGACTCGAATCGGTTATGACACCGTCGATCTCCACGTCTCGTGCGGGTATGTAAACGCGATACTCGCGTGTGAAGAGCTCAGAGCAAGCTATATCGTTGGCCTCTTTCAGGTTACTGACCACGACACGGAGCTTGTTAGGCCGGACCTTGGAAATTTCGGTCACGCCCTTGTACTCCTTCGTCAGGTCTTTAGAAATCTGCAAGAGGTTCAACTGTTCCGATTTCGGTCCCGCCTTTGGCCGAAAATAGACAGTATAGCTGCCCTGGGCTCCGTCTGGGTAAAGCCTGGGGCGAGGGGGGACTAAAGAATGAACAGGGGAGGGGGTAACAGAAGGGTCAGGGTCAGAGGGGTTCGGGGATGGTGGCGCGGGAGGCGAGGGATCTACATCCATCCCGCTAAGTCTAGCGCACAAGCGCCGACAAGAGCACGTACCTTTTTACTTCTCCCTTCCAGTAAGGTTGGTTGTCCGATCGTTCGAAGTTGCAGCCGTTACAGCCAGCAGCACCAAACAGCCACCAGCAGCGAGCCAGGTGTGAGATCACTCCACACAGCGATACAACTCACTGTCAACTGATGGCTTCTTCTTTTTCCTCTTTTGTGTCTCGTCCACTGCTGTAGCACAATTCAGCCAGCAGCCAAATCGGCTTACGCACCAGCTGGTAGTCACGATGCGAAACAGTTGCACAAAGGCGCGACCTTGAACCCGGATTTATTCCACTCGACCAGGCAAACAATGCCAACCTTGTTCACACGTCTTTTGTTTTATATTCTATCGGAGCGATCACCGATCACACGTCCGATACTGATGCGTGTTCGGCACAGAATGAATGATGTAATACGATTTCAGTTCTACTCTATTCAGAAAGCTACTGAAAGAACTGTTATACGCAAAAAACTCCTAGTGATCAACTATCTCAATGCTGCCATTTTCAGGATATTTCAAATTTAGGTTTAGAATGCTTTGATTGTTCCTGAAAAAACCTAAATTAATCCACCTAGCGGACAGACTCAGCCTTTCTCATTCAAACTTATTATTTGTAAAAATAGATTTACATGAATGCTTAAATCCAATAAAGGTATATTCACTCTTTGGGTTCTAGAATATTGATGTTGTAATTGAAGTATAAAATATAATTTGACGTAATGTTAGTGTTTAAGAAATAGCGAAATGAAAGAAATGACTCTTAATTTCGAACAATTTAATCACGAGCGATACCGGGAACGTTCAGATAGTACGATACCACATTTAAATCATGTTGAGGCCATATATATTGATAAAAGCAGGTATAGTGTTGAATAGTCTTTGAATTTCTTTTCTTTCCAAAGCTTTTAAACAGCATAACAAATTGTTATGAAGTTTGTTATTTGTAAGTTTTAGAGATGACTCGTTTGTATGACACTAGTTATGTTCAGATAAGTCGTGTAATACTTGAGATAATAGACTTTCGTTGTTTTACAAACTAAAACATAACGGTTGCTTAAGTTTGATTACAATCAAATGGAAAAGTAACGTATAGGGCAACCAAACTTTGAAACCACGTGTTCAATCATGATTCATCAGTTAACCCTTAACTAGCCCGTTCATCTGATATCAATATTGTTATATCGGTTGTGTAGTTTCTAAGATAATAAAGTTTCATGATTTTCACATTTCGATACATTACAGACGAAGTTACAGTCCGATTAAAACAAAATTCAATAGGGTGTTATGAGGCTACACCTTTCATTTGATACTAATTCTGTGGAAATCGGGTCAACCATCTCTGAGAAAAGTGAGTGAGTCCAAGTAGTCTTCGGAATATGTTTCTTTTCATAGCTGGATTTCAGATTTTACATATCAGGCAAAGTGATAATCCGTTTGCAAAAAAAAAGAACATTAGGGTCTTATGGGGCAACAAGACCTTCCATATGACACTGATTTTATTAAAATCGGTCCAGCCATCTCTGAGAAACATGAGTGAGATTAAATAGTCTCCAGAACACACATATTGATGTTTCGTGATTTTTACAATTTGTTACATAACCTCTTAACTAGAAAACAGATTACAATAAAATTCAATTGGATTTTCATAAGGTAACTAGACCTTTTATTTGCAATTAATTTCATTGAAATCGGCTCAGCCATCTCTGAGAAAATCGAGTGAGATTGGGAGAGCGTTACACACACACACACACATGCAGAAAATGCTCAGCTCGTCGAACTGAGTCGAGTGGTATACGACATTCGGCTTTTTTGAGCTCTTTTATACCTTTAGTTTTTGCAGTGATTGCTATACCTTTCTAGGAGAAAGGCAAAAAGTGAAATGATAGAAATGACTTTTAATTTCAACTTCAATCCCGAGCAAGGCCACAAACATTGAAATAGTACAATATCAAATTTAAATGATGTTGAGGCCACATATTTTGATCGTGGCTATACTGCCGCTCATGGCAAGTCCGTCCCATTTGCGTTTTTGTGCTGACGAGAAAACAGCAATCAAAAATCGTAACGTTTTAGGAGAAATTTTGCACTCGGATGCTCTTTTAATTAAGACTGTCAAAGGAATTTGTTACTGCAATGGCAAACAAATACTTTTGCGTCATAAAGCGTGCATAAACATCAAATCTTGATTCAATTATGTAGAAAATCATAAGCTGGGACCCATATACGATTACTTTTACGATACCTTGCCAGAATGATAGCAAATCAGTCACATAGTCACCTGCGACCAGTGATCAGCGTTGCCAGGTATCCAGATTTAGCTGGATTATCCAGATTTTTGAACATGTATCCAGGTAGACAGCTTTGATGTCCAATTATCCAGACTTTTCATGGATGATCCAGATTTTATCCAGATTTTATTTTCTCTGTTCCGCAAAAAGGTCATCACTTCAATTTTGGCGCGAAATTTTGCAATTTTGTCACCTCAAATTTTGCGTACCCCAAGACTTTTATTCGAAAAATTAACCTTTCACCCCACGAAATGACTGCCAGATTTTTCCCAGATTTTTATTTTGCCTTTTCCAGATTTTTGAAAAAATGACCTGGCAACGCTGCCAGTGATGAAAAACAAACTACTGCAAATCGATTCCAGTGCTAGGGTTGCCTTTGAAACAAATCCGTTGCTAGTCGATCTAAAAATGGCCTTCTCTCGTGCTTCCACAGAATGATTGAAAAATTTTGTAGCGAGAAGCATTTCACAATGTGGTTGAATAACTGCGTAATCCGCTTGTTTCTCTATCTGATACCAGTAATAAATTTAAAATCACTTTAGGTCGAGAAACTTGTTCTAAATTTTTTTGAAAGCACGTTCGTGGTGGGGCAGCTTCTACACATAAGTGAAAACAAATATGGTGAAAACCCTCCTATTAGAAGACTTTTATTCCCTTGTAAAAACAGCTAAGAAGCGTACCAAAGAACGATGATCTCGATGATGATCTATTGACGCGGTCTTCAAAACGAAATTCACCGTTTCTCAATATGTGTTGAATAATTATTACCCACGGCCTAACGTGGATAAAATACGAAGAGTAGTATTTACTTAGGCATGCTTTAACTTACAGTACCGTGAGTAGTAACATATCTAATGATAATGGCCAAATAAAATTATGTTTACCGTTAATTAAAAAATAGCTGAAAGAAGCAAATGGTGGAAATTTTTCCTCGAAGAAAACCTTGTAGTATCAGCGAGACAAGAACGGTCGCGATTATAAAAAGGCGCTACTGAACGCAATTATTTCACTTGTAAACGACGAGAAGAAGTAGTTTTGGAATCATTTTCGAGTAAAAACTGATTGTTAGATTTTTATAGTTTTAACTCTTGAATAGGGTTTGCAATCCCGGGAACGATGTTCCGGGAATCCCGGGAACAGAAATATTGATTCCCGGGATCCCGGGATTCCCGAGTTTCTCGAAAAATTTCGCGAGAAACCCAGATTCCACGGCAGATGTCACTTCGCGACGTTTTTCTCACTTACGTGAGTCCCGTAATAGGATTTTGTTCACTTCACTCTGATTTCACCGTGAAGTAACTTCCGTAATAAGCACCAGTTTTTCACACAATTGTGCAATAACATTGAATATACTATAAAAACACGAAACTTAAGTCGTCATAGTGTATAGTGTCATAGTGCACCTTCAAAGTGGGCATTATAGGGAGTAATATTTGCTTGTCAATATTCGTTGGCCGTGTAATATAAAATTATTTGCTTCTATTATTTGTCAAAAACATTTGCAGTCTTATTCAGTCAACGAAAAACTAGGCAAATAAATCCAAAGGGTTTGAAATGTTGTTATGCCAATTAAAACTATATTATTACACCGATTATTTTATGAAAATAAATCGCATCGTGTGATGGTATAGCAAATATATTTGATAAAATATGAACTAATAGGCTTTGCTATTGTTTAAGCAAACAGAGTTTTGAGCAAATATTGAATAAAGTGTAATACTACAGCATATACATAACAGCCCGAAGAAATATTTTGCTCAAAAAATGCAGTCCCAATTATAGCAAATATATAGCAATTTACCTTAAAGCCTGCTCAACACTCAGCTTACTCTTCAACAAATTGAAAGTATTGGAAACTGCAATTTCTAATGAAAAGCAAGAGATGGAATCTGTGATTTAGAAGTATTATAGAAATCAAACACCAGCGGTGATTCAGCGGACTTAATCAAAATTTTACAGAAGGAAATTACATTATTTGGGTTTAACGGAAAATTGTCAGTGGATCTGAAGCGATTGTTTGACGACATAAAAACCCCGAAACCTACTCTTCTGCAAATACTTGCAACAAAAATCGATCGTTAATTTCTTATGTGAACTTCAATTAGTTTTGTTTTTCAATTCGTTTTCCATGCGAATTGATAACGAAATTGTAAACGATTGTTTGATACCTTTTATTATGAACATTATATGAATTCTCATTTTAGCTAAGATTTTTTTCCATTCCCGGTTCCCGGGATTTCCCGGGAAATGAGATTTTTCATTCCCGTTTCCCGGGAAACCAATTCCCGGGAATATTGCAAACCCTACTCTTGAAATAATTATAAAAATATTACCAAATAACTGCCAAGCAATAAGATTTGAATTTTTGTCCTAATCTCAGATACACACACACATGTGAATAGCTTTGTTTTCTTGTAATTTACTAGTACAAAGTATTGGCACAACTGAAGTTGATCCAAAAGTTCCAAAAGTTCCTAAAAATCTATTTTTGCTAATAAAAAGCGCATTCTATATTTCTTCCGTTATAAGTGCTTAAGTATAGTTAAATTCAATCGAACCACTTATTAAATATCACTAGGTCAACTGGTATATCAAATTCCAAATCTGAAGACCATAAACTATTGTAAAGATAATATATTTCATAACTATTATTGGCTGTGGGACTCACTTGCAATGATTATTTCTATGGGACCGACTTGCGATCATTTTTGCTATGGGATAAACTGACTTGCTATTTTTTTCATATTTTTTCAGAACAAAGCATTAAAAATTATGTGTTTTGCAAAAGTACATATGAAAAGGTGATAATTCCACCAATAAAATCAAAATTGATAAAAATGCAATTGGGACGGACTTGCCATGAGCGGCAGTATAGTTTTAAACAGTCTGCGGGTTACGTTTCTTTCTATAACTTTCAAACCACATGTTTAAACATTATGAAATTCATTGTTTAAGGGTTTAAAAGCCCATTTATTTGAATTCAACTATTTTCATAGCTTTTGAGATATAAGAGCGTTTTTCACAGTCTGACGCAGCACCAAAACTAAAAGTTTGATAACAATGAAATTCAATAGCAACCTAAGCGGCAAATAGACCCTTCATTTGACACCAAGATAGAAAGAATCGGTCAGACCATCTCTGAGAAAAGTGAGTGCGAAAGGAAGGTGCACATACACACGTACACACCCACACTCACACACACATATACACCTATATATGCATACATGCAGAAAATGCTCGATTCGTCGAACTGAGACGAGTAGTATATGACAACCGGCCATTTGGATCATTTTTCTACCTTTTAATTAACCAGTGATCGTTAGGAGAAAGTCAATATGTTTACTTTCATTATGTGAGACCACGTTTTTATGAACAACGAACACAGTTACAATCCGATTGCAATGAAAGTCAATAGCAACCTATGGGGCAACTAGATATTTCATTAAACACTAATTTTGTGGAAATCGGTTCAGCCATCTCTGAGAAAAAAGAGTGAGTTTAAACAATTTCAGGATAACTTTTCTTTACATAACTTTTGAACCATATGTTCAATCATAACGAAATTCAAAAGTAAAGAGTTCTGGAGACAGCCCAATTATTTGAAACCAGTTTTATTGAAATCGGTTATGTGGTTTCTGAGATATTGATGTTTCGTGATTTTTACATTGCGATACATAACCTCTAAACTAAAAATCCGATTACAATGAAATTCAATAGCAATCTATGGCGCAACTAGACCTTTCATTTGCAATTAATTTTATGAAAATCGGTCCAGCCATCTCTGAGAAAAGTGAGTGAGAAAAAAAAATTACACATACACACACACACTCACACACACATACACACATACATACATACATACAGAAATTGTTCAGTTCGTCGAAAGGGGTTGAGTGGTATATGACATTCGGCCATTGCACAATGGTCCAGAAACCAAATTTAGGGGGAAATTTGGGTCTAGAGCGCTACAGCAACATTTTAGAGAAAAACTCTCTTCTACAAAGTTGTTACATATGATAAAGCGCTTATTGAAAAATTATCGAAAATTAGGGTGACCAACATTTTCGACGCAATCAAGTATCTAACTTTTTTATCTTTGTAGATAGAAGCAAAATTTGTTCTACAATGTTATAGCTCCATTAATTTTGAGTAACTTTATAAAAAAAGTTTTTCTCTATCTTTGAAAACAACCGATTTATATTGAAAAAACACATTTTTTCGCTCTAACTTTTTTATTTCAAGTTTCATCTCAAAACTGTCTTTGAACGACTTTTAGAGCTTTTTAAGAGAAACAATTTGCAATGCTGACATCGTTAATATCTCAATTTTACTCAAAGTAATTAATATTTTCCATAAAAAATATTGCGTTTTTCATTTGTATGTCATTCTTTTTGGGGCAAACATAAAAAATATCTCTTGGTCTCTTTTTTAAGGGCATACTTGACTCTATAAATGTAGGAACTTCTAGAAATATGTTATTTTTTAAATTTGAGTAAATTCAATTTAAAAAAAAACAAGACGAAAATTTCAATAATTTTCGGTCAAAACCCGTACCCGACCCGAACCCGAAACTTTTTTATTCGTTCAAACCCGAACCCGAAAATTTTATTTCATTGCAACCCGAACCCGACCCGAACCAGAAATTGTGAAACCCGAACCCGACCCGAACCCGAGATTTCATAGATTTTATAATCGGGTTTCGGGTTTTAATACGCAAACCCGACCTGAACCCGACATTTTCAAACCCGAACCCGAAAATATTTTTCACAAAACCTGAACCCGACCCGTACCCGACACTTTTAAAAATTTTCAAACCCGAACCCGACTCGAACCCGTCGGGTACGGGTCGGTTTCGGGTTTGAAAACCCGAAACCCGACCATCTCTACCGCATGTGTATTAAGACGAAATACAGTCAGGTTTTTTTTACGCGGGGGATACGTACCTCGTAAAAAAACCACGTTAATTCTAAAATCCGCGCAAAAAAAAAACCGCACTAATTCAAAAATCCGCGTAAAAAAACACGTTATTTTAAAAATCCGCGTAAAGTAGTCCAGCAATAAGGGCTTTAGAAAAAAAAACCGAGACGAAAATCGTCCTCTTTGACGGTCATTCCGGATCTTTCGGTGGGCGGAGGGTATTTTTTTAGACTAAGTCTTTTACTAACACTCAAACGTTTCTGGTTCCAAACCCACGTTAATTCGGAAACTCGCGAAATTTTTTTTTAATTAGCGCGGCATCGCGTGAAAAACCATGTAATTCAAAAATCCGCATAAAATACATGACTGTATTTGAAATCTGTAAGGTAAATACAAACATTAGTATATAAATTTGTTCTCTTTTTTTCTCTGTCAGTACTTGTTTTCAGATTCTAAAACCGATTCAGCAAACTTCAACAATAATCAATTAAATAATCAATCATTAAATTCAATCACCCCGAACCTGTTAATCAGTTTGCATCTGTTTTGCAGGGGATTTTCTTCAGCACCCAAATAGCGCCTGAATAGCTGCAACTTTTTTCGTTTGATGTTTTATTAAAGATTTTTCTGTGTTGAACGAAATTTTATGTATTCGTAAGACAGCTAGTTAATCAAAGTTTTCGTTCACATTATTGAAATTGTCAATATCAATCAAAATTCAGGAGATTGAGGCCCGTTTATTTCGACTGATTAAAATAGGCACCACTGCTTAAGACGTTCCTTACCCAATTTTATTTCTCAGCCTCTCCTTCATTTTTTCAGAAATATATTTAATTACACTAGAAAGAACTTCGTTTACGCTTAGTGATCTTGTGCCTGTAGAGTTTTTATTGTGTATACAACATTTCACAATTACAACGAAGTTAAAGTTTAAAAACATTCATTTTTGTTTTTTTGCTTCACAAGTTTGTTTCATTTGCCAACAACTACATTAACTGTATTACGAAGACAGCTTTGTAAAGTTAAAATGAAAAAAATCTAACAATGTTGTAATGTGAAAAAAAGATTTTAGTTAACGGACAAAGAATTTATAAGCACTTGCCGGCTCTTACTCTTCCATAAATTAGTATTTTTAGGAACTTACTCGTTCGGTATTATGTCAGTCACGATTGTTTAGTGAATATCGAAGATAAAAAATGAATAAAAATAACTTATAACCGTTGCAAAAATGTTCATTTCTTGTTCATGAGATAAACTTTCATTCGCCATCAGTAGCAGTATTGCAGTTTTGAATGCACAAATAGAATAGAAGTCGTGCCCGCTGCAATGATAGCTAGCGGCGCTCTGCTCCACATATACTCTACGGTAGTGTTGATTTTACCAGCATGTTTTCTTTCAAGACATCAGTTTCTATTACGCTCTAACAGCAGGTTTAGAAATTGTTCAAGAAAAGAGGTTGTTTCAAACTTTTCGAAAAATCTTTACCTTCGAGACATCAAATTAGTCTCGGTTCATGGAAGAAAATATAAATTGACATATTGGGACGGAGAAACTCTGCCATTTTTTTTAAATATTGATACAAAGAATCAAAAGGGAATGGTTGGTGTCGTCTGTGCTAGGAATGCTCGCATATGATTGATTCGCTGTTCGCGTAAATTTGTCCTTGACACTTTTTATCGATTCTTATCGCTTTGCAATGAAAAAATAATGATAACTAGCGTGTTACAAAATTGTTCAACATTTTATCTATCCAACAACATATTGATTATTGTTATCCATCATCCGAGGCAGCGCACATTGTTGCAATAATGCAAATTCAACTCTCAATGCAGCATTCAAAGATTGTAATATTTCGCATCCGTTACTTTTACTCAACTTGTAAATAACCGAAAAAGCGCAATAGGTGGAGTCTATATGCAACTACCAGTGCCGTGTGAAATCATCATCAGCATCGATAACCGCTGCAGCATTGGAAGAAAAGAGAGGAGAAATAAAATTTATTTTGTTTACTTTTACTCTCATTACTCTTCAGTGATGGTGTCGCGAAGCTTCATATAACAACATTGTAAAAAGCCTCAAATATATCGAAATATTTCTCTACATGCACTTCTGATAGGTATGTAATTCTACCTGCGATTGAAAATTTACCGTGCAAAAAATGTTTTTACTTCTTTATTATTCACGCGCCTTTTATGAAGTGGTGTAAAAGAAATTTTATGATTTAAGCTCACCAAATTATAAACAATATTTTGAGAAAAGATAGTTCAGGAAACCTTGCTTAGTGGATATGCAAAGTTAAACATGCGAAATATGGAAAAACAAAACCATATTTCCAACAATAATCATTTTTTATTCATTTATATTAAAGATGGCTGTTTACTGTGTGGTAATTTTAGCAAATATATGGTTCAACAAGATGTTGCTATACATTTTCATCACTAGGTTGCTTCCCTTAAAAGAAAACATTTGTGAAACAATAATGTGCAACATCAAGTGACATTATCGTTATTTAAAAGCATCATGAAACATGCAATTGGTACTAGATTGCAGAAAACTATTAAGCAATTTCTAGTGTTCAATTACGAGAATGATACACGTAAAGAACATAATGTTGCTCAATTCTTTTAAATTTCTTCAGAGTAACCGGAAAAATTTCTTGAACCGTTGAAAAAGCTTTAAAACAACAAGTATTGAGTTGTCTCATTTCAAAACATGTTGCAGGTGCTGCTTGGGATGTGGTTATGTTGTTATTATCGTTTGAAATCTGACGCAGCATTTGCCAGTTTCATTTCCAATTTTATAGAATGCATACCAGAATAGATAGCAAAGAAGTAGTCCCACGTAAAATTTTTTTTGATACAATTTTTGGCGCTCCAAACATGGAATTTTGACGTGCTACGTTTATAAGAAGGGGGTATGAAATGAAAATCTGAAATCCAAATCATAACAAATTTCAAATGCATATAATTCGGTCAATTTTAGATGGATTTTTTTCGTTTTTACAGCAGTCGATTGGAAACTTAGTTATGCGTACAACAAAATGTGGAAAATTTAAAATTTTAAATCGATCTCAGACGCCATTTTATCAATCTCCAGGCTTCGCCACATCCGTCTCCGCCTTCTTCTGCGGAGACCGCTGGATGCCGCCTCGTGCGAAGGGATTTAGTAATCCCTTCACACCCGTCTCTTTGGGTTTTCCTGTGCTCGTTTTAAATTTGATTGGGTCTTTCTTCCAGCCGATATCCTTGTCCATGGTGAAGTAGTCGCCTATGTGGTCTCATGGTGGTCTATGCCGAAGCAGTGAGGTCATGGCTAGGGTAAGCAGTCATAGCGCTTTATGGGCAAGTATGACTCCACCGACCGCGCAAGTCAAGAACAACCATCTGATACTACTGTTGCCTGATTCCCACCAGTGGACTCGGAACGTACTGAAAGGCCTGCCAGGTTTTATGGGACGGAGACCCCTGTACCGGGTGCCATCTCGCCGTTTGAAGTCGTTGTCACGCGACTTTACTAAGGGAGCTCGATGCAGGTGCCAGCCCGTGGACGTGGTACCATTACGAAATCCAGCACGTATCCGTTCACTACGCTACCAGTTGCCATAATTGGGACCTTACTGGCATCTGTCCCAATTGGTGGGTTAATGCTTTTGGGTAATGGGAGCGGCTCTATTCGATCCGTCAGAAGTGCTTCCGGGTACTTGTGGCTTTTGCGAGGAGTCGACTGTCCCGGGTTCGACCCTCACCACCCCTAGGCGACCTCCCGCTGCTGGTCCGGGACTGTTAGGTACTGTCAGTGGTCACACCAGTATTGTGCGCCCTCGATGATCGGCACATGTCGACCCGAGGTGGCATGCAGCTCTTATCAAAGTGTAAGCGCTGACAAACCATAAAACCGGCGACGTAAAGAAGGAGTTCTATGAGCTCCTCGAGAAAACAACAACACGCCATAAAGATCGTCATCGGATATATGAACGTACAAGTCAAAGGAGAGGAGTTCTTTCGTCCCGTTGTTGGTAGGGAAAGCCTTCACTTCACAGTAAATTTTGCCGCGGCCAGGGGAATGGCCAATGAAAACAGCGCGAGAAGTGATAGGCATGATAACGGGATCCACGCGTAGTGGGTGGTTCGGTGCTGAGTGTCTAGAGGTGACGGAACAGAAGAACCGGGCTCAGCTCAACACGTTATTAGCAGCTAATCGTGTGACGCGTCACACGCGGGAGAAATAGCGGGAGGAAGAGCTGCCGAAAAGAGGCTTCACCGCCGTAAGAAACGTGAGCACTACGATCGCGTCCTCGCGGAGGCGGAGAATGGCTTCTCCAAGCACGTCACGAGGAGCTTCTATAGAAGGATCAACGGAATCAGGAACCGGGTCGTGCCATGTGTTATGACGGGGAGGGGAACCTAATTACCGATAAATCGCAGGTGGCCAGGCGTTGGAAGCAACATTTTGAAGTGGTGTTGAACGGCGAGGAAGGCAGGAGAATCGTCGAGGGGAACAGGATAGAAATTGGGGAGGACGGACAAGCTGTGGACCCACCAACATTGGACAAGGCGAAGAATGCTTGCAAAGAGCTGAACCACAAAGCCGCTGAGAAGGACGGCTTACCGGCCAAACTTTTCAAAGTCGGGAGCACGCGGCTTTGTAGTGCAATTAACCAGAGTATCCTAACGGTATGGTCTGAAATACAACAACCTACGGACTGGTTGGACGGACTCATATGTCCTATCTACAAGAAGGGACATAGACTCGACTGTAGTAATTATCGAGGCATAGCCCTCCTCATTTTCGTTTCTGAAATTCTCTCCCGTATCCTTTTCCAACGACTGAGGCCGTTGCAGGAAGCCCTTGTTGGAGAATACCAATGCGGTTTTCGAGTGGACGATCTACAACGGACCAGGTGTTTACCTTGATACAGATCCTCGACAAGTTTTGAGAACACAACTCGCAGACACATCATCTGTTTATAGACTTTAAGGCGGCGTACGATATAGTGAAACGCAACGAGCTGTTATGCTTGAACATGGTTTTCCAGCAAAACTAACTAAACTGTTACGTGCGACATTTGACGGTTTCACATCAAGCGTCAGGACAGCGGACGAATTTCGGACGCGTTTGTGACGTTAGAGGGTCTGAAGCAAGGTGACGAGCTGTCGAACTTGTTGTTCGACATAGTTTTAGAAGGTACAATACGAAGAGCAGGTGTGCA
Source organism: Wyeomyia smithii (assembly GCF_029784165.1). Taxonomy (NCBI): domain Eukaryota; kingdom Metazoa; phylum Arthropoda; class Insecta; order Diptera; family Culicidae; genus Wyeomyia; species Wyeomyia smithii. Next base: position 107,371,614 of record NC_073696.1, read on the forward strand.
GAAGAGCGGCACCATCATCACGAAGTCTCACATGCTTCTGGGTTTCGCGGACGACATTAATATAATTGGTATTTACCGTAGAGCTGTTAAGAAGGCCTTTATGGCTCTCAGAAGAAATGCTGCGAAATTTGGACTCACCATAAACACTACCAAAACGAGATACATGGTGACTGGCAGAGAACGTGGTATTTCTGCGAGTGTTGGTGCTGCGGTGGAGATGAATACGGATACTTTCGAAGTGGTCAACGAATTTGTTTATCTTGGCACTTTCGTGACATGTGACAACGAGGTGAGGCGACATCCATAAATTACGTAACGCTAAAAACCCGATTTTTGGACCCCCACCCCCCATATGTAACGAAACGTAACGCCAACACCTACCCCCCCATAAAAATTACGTAACATTGCAGAAGCATTTCCTTGATTAAAATGTTCGTTTTCCGAGAGTCTCTTCACACATTTTCGTTACGTAACGCTGAACTCACTTCCCCCCTCCCCTGTGCAACAAATCGTAACGCTCAAGGATGCTCCCTCCCCCCTATGAGCGTTACGTAATTTATGGATGCCGCCTGAGCCGCGAGGTGCAGAGACGGATTGCGGCAGCAAATAGGGCTTATTACGAATCCCGTAGATCCCGTAGCTTACAGATCCGTAAGAAATTTGTGTCGTTCAAGTTCAATAAAAAATGTTCATATGACATTTTGCGAACTTTTAGATCATCCTGACCTGAAAACGCTGTAAAAAGTAGCAACAGGTTCTATTGATATTCAGTATGTGAAAACCTGAAAGAAAGACAACAAGTTTAAGTTCGTAACTCTGCCGTTAGTGGCGCATTAAAATCTAACTTTACAGTCTTACACTTTAGAGGAATGGAGTCTTCGGCAAAGTTGTAGATTATATCAGCACAAAAAACTCTGCGGAAAACTTTTTTCTTACAACGGTTCTTGTTCTGTAGATACACTTTTTCGTATCAGACTAGTCCTTAAAACTCATTTTTTTATAATACCGTAAAAAATTGTCGTATTAAGAAGGCAGCAATGTTCTGCATATATTTGTATATCATTGAAACATACTACTTTGTAGAAGACACAAAAGAGATAACTTCTACAAAACCGAATTATTGCCAAAAATGGACTCAAAATCGTTGCAACTCGTTTTATTGACATATTATCTTCGAAAGATATTTAGTATATGAACTGCTACGAAACGGTGTTTATCCAAAACAAAAAAAGTCTTCAGCAAAGTTTTTTTTGCGATAACATTGTCTACGCCTGTGCTGAGAGCTTCATTTCTCTAAAGTGTGACACTGAAAAGTTAGATTTTGCTGTGCCACCAGCGGTGGAAATCCAAAATAAAACTTGCTGGCATTCTTTGAGGCTTTTTATATACTGAATGTCAACCGACATAGTAAGTCAATTAAACCAGTACTAGGAGCACAAATATAAGAAATTCACGATTTGAAATGAGCACAAAATTCGTCGTACTTTGATCTTTACTTATCTCACGACTTCAACTTTTTTAAAAAAATACCGTCCTTAGCAAACTTGTTCAGAAAGTCAAGGGTTTTTAAATGGTGGACAGTTTAGTGCAAAAGTTCTTCGTATTTGGAGCTCAATCCACGATTATTACTTTCTGTATCCCTATGCTCAGTTCAGTCGATTTAGGATATATTTTCTCAAGAAATGCAGAACTTGCAGAAAAGTCCATACAGGGTGATATTTGGTCATTTAAGGCTGTTTTCCGGAAACCGAAGGTAGTCATCATGGATACCAAAATGGCGTCTGGAATCGACTTACGGTTTCTTAGTACACATTCTGGTTCTCAAAAGACACGTATTATGTGATATTCGGCTTTTTAGTTGTTTTCCAGCAATCGTTGTCAATTAGAAATTCAAAATAGCGTCTTTGTTTCATTTCAGGCTTTTGAGCATCATCCCAATTCCGAAAATACTCATTGTTAGCTAGTTTTCAGAAACCGGAAGTTCTGTCTCTGGTTTTAAATGATATCTGGGTTTGATTTTTGTGGTCTGTGTATTATTCCGACTACGGAATTCGAACTAAGCTATTGGCTAATCAGGAGCTCTCGGCTTCTCAAGCAACCTTGTTGTAGATTGCAACTAAGTGATAAGAATGTTGTGTTAAATAAAGTTCAAAATGCTAAAAACAACATGCAACTACAACATCGCATTTTGGCAACCAACTTTGCAGAAGACCTCAAGTCTGTAGGTTATTGGAATCATGAGATAGAGTTACATTAATTTTCTCATTTTAGGTGATTTTGAGCTTTTGCGATACCCAACATATGGCGAGTAGCGTGTACTTAAAACTGTTGATACACAGTAAACATATTAAAAACTACTATTCATCCAAGATTACCAATTTTTTTCTTCAATTTCGGATTTTGTTTACATAAGTGACGTTTGCCTTTTTGTCGACTCTATCTAGAAATGCCGAATTTCATGTAATATTTTGCGTTATATACCGCGTATTTACCTCAATGCACAGAGAGAGGTGTCACGATCAAATCTCTTCTCTATGAATAAATTTCCTATGCTTGACAAACATTTTCCGATAGTTTTTTTTATTTCATGTTTTTTATTTTATGTTACAAACTGACACTTCTCGATAAAAAAAAAGAAAATTAAATATGAATGAAAAATCGTTTCGATCAGCCGAAAAATTCGGTTTATCGGGGTGGAATAAGAGCAAATATTTGCGATTATCTGCTATTTATTTAAAACAAAAGGACTATTTCCAACAGCTAATTAACTTTCCGCAAAGTGTAGCCGAAACATGCTAGTAGATTAACAGATAATCTTTAGTTAACCATACATCACGAGCAAATAAATAATGGGGCTTCATTCTGAAATGTCTGCTGAAACTATATGAGCAAAATTTCCAATTTTCTAGGACAACATCACTACTCATACTAGATAGTCATTGCCCACTACCGCTATCTATAGAAGAAGTCAGATTCTGTTTTTGTAGGCTCGAAGCACTTTCCTTTTCGGCTTTACCAGAGCTCAGTAAATTGCAGGGTGATTCACGAAAGTTCATGAAACATGGGAAAATTTTTCACCACGAAGAATATTATATTAGCTGGCACAGTTTTTGAAACCGTAATTATTATAATCAATTATTATATTTGCACATAATAGTGAAAAATCTAATGATTCATTAAAAAAAAAATAATCATACTGGACAGTTTTTTCGAATCACCCTACAATGATACTTTTGCAGTCCACCGGATCTCATGATCGATTTTGGGGAATCCGTCGCGGTGCGTAGCTCCGGCTCAGAGTCAAAGCAAAGCCCCTACGGAATGGAAACTGTGTGGAATACCGATACAAAACAAAGTAACTGAGGCACTAACTGCTTTGTAATGTATATTCACTTGCATACCATTCCAGCTAGCGAGAAAGCAAAATGCTTCGGAAAACATCCGCAACCTAACTGCTGCTCGTTCTTTGGCGTCATGTTCTCCTGGACCGTACAAAGTCGCTCGTAAATGAACCATTGCCTGCCTATCTGTCTGCCTGCCTGCGAAGGGAGTACAACATACCTCTACCTTCAACCGACCCCGGACGAACATCTGAACCATCGGCTAGTAAAGGGCATCGCTGCAGGCACAGCATTGCCGCTGATCAGAGGAACTATCGCACCAAAAAGAGCAGAACAAAGAACTTACTCTTTCATGCCCCAAAGTCAATGTCCTCCTGTGATGTGGCCGCGTTCTATCGAAACTAGAGGTGCCGCAATTTACAGATTTAAGTTTGTTTCACTAAAGATTATGCATTGAACAGCACCTGCATACAAAACACTGTACAGAAGCAATTTTCGCAATAAAAATACGTAACACCGATTTAGAAGTTAATCAGAAATAATTGAACAATCCTAGAAGCGTAGCTTCCTTCGGGGTTGTTTCGGCGGCAAGCAACATTTGCTCGATGTTTTGGTTTCGATATGCGAAACTTTCGCACGAAATGACTTTCCATCGTGATATGTGTTGCTGTTGGTGTGTTGGGAGACCAGAGGGAGTGTCAGACCACGATACGGCAAGGTGGAAAATGTTTTCGAGCTTTTATCGTTGATGATAGTTGTTTGGTTGCTTCGGAGTATTTACTTGCGTACTTCCTCTCTTCCATCTCGGCGAAGAGCAGTGTGAAATGAGAGTCGAAATCCTATAATTCTACCGCGCCAGGGCGCTAGAGGAAGGTGGATACCGAGGCAACCGACCGACCGATCGCCAAGAAGAAGCAATGCCGCCCCACGTGGTTTGTTGTGAACGTGATGAATTGCAATTCTTGTGCGAATATTCTAGTTCAAAATCACCACCCGGAGCGGGTCAAAAAACTTTTAACCTTTCCGCGGTGGGCGACGAGCGAGCGTTGGTGAGTTCGCACGAATAGATTGACGCGATCGCCGGTTTTTCATTCTCTCTCTCTTCAGGTTCCTAGATCAATCGATCGATCGATCGAACGTTGCCCGGTGCTGCGATGTGCGTGATTGAACTATGCGGGCAGGAAGGCTCAATTCGATTCTCGGTTTGGATTAGATCGTCAGTTCGGATACGGATCGCTGCTTCTTCTGGGCTTTGCGTCCGATGGAGCTGATCAATCTGGAGTGATTAATTAGTTTTAGCTTGAAGATGGGCAATGGGCTGGAAGAAAAAAATTAATTTCTAAATTATCGCCCGGCAATAGAAGCGCTTGGAGATTTATTTATATACCAGAACGAAAGATGTGTGTATAATTGTAGCACATTTTAGACGTGTACTTTGTAGATAAAGTTTCGGAAAGGATGATTATCCATTTTATCGCTGAAGGTGAAAACATTTTAGTTTGGAACGTTTTCAACTGGATAGACAGGTAATATTAGAGCTATTGAAATGAAGTTTTCGTTTTTTGGTTTTAATATTTCTCAATAATATTTTTAAATAATAAAGAGAAATGTTACTAACCCTCGAAAATTCGAGCCTCTGCTCTTATAGTATACGAGTGATATTTGTGTAAAGTTGCATTTGAATTAAAAAATTGGAGAAAACAAAACTAATTTATTGCTTACAAAAGTAGATTGAACTTTTCAATATTGTCCTAATTGAAACAGCCTCGATCCAATCTAATCTAGTTATGTAAGAAATAAACACATCAATACAGAATTGGTATTTAGAGTGAATTCAGGAATAGTTTTCTTTTTAAAGATATTCGAAAAGATCTGTTCACTAAAATGTCCCGATCTCCTCTTACAAATTATAAAATTGTAAAAGCTCAACTGTGAAATCGACGGATTTCTATATTATTTTGCTATCATTTTTCAAACTTCGCTAGATTTATCTCTTAGGCATAGCATTTCTCTACTCGCCCCTCGAGGCTTTACTATTGACCACATAATGGTAAATAAAATACAGTACCTATTTATTAAAATAATAGTAGGATTTTTTTGCAATGTGACTATAGTATCATATTTGCAATAATACGATAAATTCTTGGAAGCAATCTATACAAAATGCACGAAAATTCCTTGATAAATATATTTAATAATCGTAATTTTAGTGGCGCACAGCTTGGAATAATATTCAAACTGAGTAAAATTTTACGTTACGATTGGCTCGATTTTTTGTAAATTGTTTAGAACATAAATATTACAAAATCTTTCACTTTTTCCACATAGAAATTTACTCGAACTATTCTCTAATTTGCACAGATGGGATTTTTTTTATGACAAAAAGACAATTTTCAACTTTTTGCAATATTGCAATGTGATGCCAAACAGTCAATTATATAACCCTTTTTTACCCTCATTAAACAATACGATACGTCTTCACTACGTCTCCGCATCACTTAATCTTATACTAGTTTTCTTCAGTCCCCGACGTTCAGGGGACTTCATCCCACCACGCATCTAACGACCTCTACCCATCTTCGCTGATCACTTCTCCGACATTCGTGTTACGTGACCAGCCCACTGTGGCTTTCCGCATTCAGACAGTTGGATAATATCCGCGTGTTGGTATGCTTAGTATAAGCCGTGGTTCATGCACCTGCACCTGCGCCACACTCTGTTCTCCAGTTTGTTTTATTTATTTATTTATATACAATAATTAATTTGACAGTAGTCTTAGTAAATAGAAAAAGTTAGAGTCAAGTTTACAAAATATTTGATTGGTTCATCTTATTGCCAAACTTGCGGGATGCTCGCCAAACTCAAACAACTTTTCTACGCTCGAGAAGGCTTCGATTGCAGCGGCTATAAATTCGTTAAATTAAAACAATAAAGTCTTTGAGGGACTTTGAAGTCACGGTCATTTTTGCTATAAATCCCAGCTGTCGAGTTGCTTTTATTATTAAGCTGGCATGATGTAGGTGAAAAGTGGGCTAAGCATCAAGCAGAATAACAAGGTCGTATACACGGTCAACTCTTCTTAGCTCAAATCCATCAATGAGGTATTCGAATATAGTAGGGTTCAAGTCATCTCCCAGATGGTCTCGAGGTACGATGCTGCCCTAACAAGCCAGTCGTCGTAGGTTCGAGTCTCGGCTGTTAGTGTCAGTAGGATCGTAGCGCGCAATTGTCCTGTACATTAAACAGTCGGCTGCGAAGTCTGTGTATAAAAAACAGAAGGTCAAGTTCCGAATCGGAATGTAGCAGCACATCAAGGCGGGTCAAAATACTGTGGTATAACCTGAAATTTTGCAATACTAATTACCAGTAAATTCCTATGGCACCAATCGACGAAAACATTCAACATATCTTGCAGACGACGACAATCGTCGATTTTACGAACAGCTTTAGGTAAATACAGCTTTAGGTCATCCGCGTATACCAACTTACAGCCAATTTTTAACCGTAGCATGTCATCATAGAAAAAAGACCCCATAATACTACCTTGCGGAACTCCCGATTTATTTGTGAATAGCGTCGAAACACAAGAATGAAGCTTCACGCGCAGTATCCGTTTACATAAATACGAACCCAACCATTCAAAAAATGGACGCGATACTCCTAGTCGTGAACTTTTACGCAATAAGATGCTATGGTCCATACGACCGAAAGCTGCCCTCACATCAGTGAAGATGACATCAATTGGATCCTAAAGTTTTACACGGTTTTCTGATTTTTATTTATCAGCTGAAAGAGTGCAATTTTCTGAGCAAAACGTGATTTTAGAAAATTGTTTATCGTTTTCCTTCGGTTTTGAATGAAGAATAAAAATCTGCTCGAAAAACCTTAAATTACAGTTCTCCCATATACCGTACATGGGCGAAATGTCATTCAAGACCATTCGACAGTTTTTTTATTCTTCATTTAAAAATCGAAGGAAAACGATGAACATTTTTTTAAAATCACATTTTGCTCAGAAAACACGGCTTTTTCAAACGATATATAAAAACTGGTATAGCTTTAGGACACAATTTGCGCTTTTTGTTCAATATGGGAAATACACATCGAAGCAAATTCAGGTATGTTAGTACAAACTTAGCGCTTCGGCATGAAACAATGCTGTGCGGTAAAGATGTGTTTCATAGTAGAATAGAGCTTGACGTTACTAACTATAATCTCGAACAATTTAGAACCAGCTGAGGACTAATTGTGCCTCGACGCGGAATCCTGCGCTCAAAAATTCCAAGTGCTCGGCGGTCGGCCTCATTTATTGATCCACACTCAGCTTCATCGGCCATAAAGTATCACCGGGGGAATCAGCGTCTTGTAGAACACAAATTTCGTGTGGACATGCATGCTGCGGGATCTTAGCCGAGACTTCGTGATAATGATACCTTTTTTTGCACACCAGCTCCCCGTATTACACCCTCTAAGCAAGGTTCAACAACAGGTTCGAGAGCCCGTCAGCTAGCCTCAGGACGTTCAACGTAACTAACGGGTCCGAAGTTACACCTGCTATTTTGACGCACTATAAGAAATCGTCAAGGATGGCATGAATCAGTTTTGTTGTAAAATCGTGTTCAAGCTTAATCTGCCATAACAACTGAATCTTATACCGTCTTTAAATCCACAAACAGATGCTGAGTTCACATGTTTAGTTATTCAACTCGTCAAGGATTTTACGCAAGGTGAACTTTCGGTCTCGAAAACCGACAAAGGCTTTCTGCAAAGGCCTCAATCTATGAAACAGGATGCGGGAGAGAATACCGATGCACAACTAGGAAGCGTTATACCTTGATATTTGTTGCCATTGAGTCGGTGGCACCTCATTGTAGACTGGGCAAGTGAGTCCAACGAACAAGTCCAGTAAATATTATGGACTTTTTTGAATGATGGTAAAAATATAACTAAGACAGATAATTAAGTTCGATAAATTTTTCGCGGAAGGAAGTTAGAAGTTAGCTTACTTTCAAAAAAATTCCACGACCTTGCGAGTGGCATTCCTGCAGTTAACCGGAACATTCGCAATGGTGAACAAAAACATACATGCAGGCTTTGACATCCTTTTCTCGCTGATTCTCAGCTACAGCAGCACCTTTTTGTGGAACTTGGTATGTGAAATGAACTTCACTTCGGAGCTCACTTCCTTCGTGAGGTTAGTAAAATACGGAGTGCCCTGCCAGTTGTTGCCATCCGGGGTGAGACAAGTCTCGTCGTACATCAACACCGCCTCATCGCGATTTGCCGAGAAAATCGACTTGACCATCTTATTCATGGCGCCGTCCTTACCTGCAGATCCGCCAGTAAACGCGACTGCCGCTTCCTGACATGTATGTCTATGATCGCCAGGTACTTTTGACCTTCCGGCTAAGCGCACGCAACCTTTGGAGCTACTTGTCGCTCAGGGTTGTCGACCGTCCGCAACCGGGCTATTCGATGCTGTGATTGTTGTCCAATAGTGTCAAGATGTTGTAGATGCCGGTATGGACGTATTCGGTGCCTACGAACTGCCGTACTATATCCGTTTTCGACACGACGAGGTACCGTTCTTACAACGCGCAGACTTTTGAACGGAGTAGCTTTACTGTTTTCGCCATCACGGTTAGAGTAGAGCTTTCAATTTTTTTCTGTTGACTCATGGGTTACTATGATTGATGATGCATGAGTAGTTTCGTCAGTGCGATTAAAGGTAAACCCATGAAAAATCGGCAATTTTCGCCCTTTTTACTTCTGTTCATCCTCCTTGATTTATCTCCTGTTATTTTCGACGATACTGGATTCCGTTGACCACTTTACAAGAATCTGTCGTGTGCTGTTACTTGAAAGGAGTATACATCTGTTTCCGCAAGAGATTGTTCGCAGTGCTCGCGTTATTTGCATCGGGGGAGTCTCTTTTCGGCTGCTCTAGCCTAACGACACAACTCCCTAATCTGCGGTCGTGCCGAACATCTCCCGTGCTATACTGGTAACCGTATTGCGGATGTACCTTCACTGTTGATTCAGGTTTCCAATTGGTTCACCAATCCACCTTCCGAGTGTAATCTACAGCAACAACCGTATACGTTGGCCAGCCGGGCGTCACTCCTGCCATGAAATGGTGAACCAAGTCATCGTTTGGGTCTCGGAAGGACCATACATCGATGGTGTCTGAGAAATGTCGACTGTGAACCAGAATATGGTTGATCTGAGAGCAGGCTTCACCATGTGTTACCATGTGCATTTCCGGATATCTTCTCGTACAAAGTATGTGTTACAGATTACCATTTATCTGGCTGCGGCGAAGTTTATCATCCACAGGTCTTTCTCATTACTGGTAGCAAGAATGCTGTTGGAAAACTGCTTCAGTTCAACCCGGGCGTTAGCGCCTATGAAAATGATTCCTATTTTTTCGGATTTAAATTGGCTTTCGCTAGGCTGAAAGCCAAATTCACTTTATATCTGACTAAATAAATCTCAATGCAATAAAAGCCCGAGAACTTAAACTATAATTTGGGTATCCTTCGTATGTTGCAGATGTGGTACTTGAAAGTCGTTCCCGAAATATGATCTACTGTTCCGAACTCACTCGTCTTCGGCCATCTCACTTACTGGATGGCTGCGACTTCCACCTTCGCTTTTCGCAACAACAACAATATCGTACGCTAGCCTGGAGGGCTAGAAGCGGTTCCGATCAACTAGATTAGTTGAGAGAATTCATTATCGATATTGTTTTTGGCAGCCGAGAAAATTCGCACCCTACATCTCAACCGTTTGGGAGAGCCGACCGACATCGTTAACCACAGAACCACGGGGACCACTCGCTCACTTTTCTTCAGTTTGCTTTTTATCGAATTTCCAACCATTGTTCCATTTAGTTTGCAAGGGTTTATACCGATGGTTTCGATTCGAATTAAATTCTGGATTTTTTGTAGTAGGTTCTCGAAATATTGCCTTACTGGGGCCTGGATGCTTCTTAGTATCGTGTTGGGGCCATCGTTCGGGATATAGCCAGCGAGATACTGTATTTCATACCTCTATCGTCCGCTCCGGATCAGACGCTGTTATACGCCGCTCAATATTCTCAGTTAACATACAAACGAAGCTCTTACTGGGGTTGGGATCCGATTTTTACTAAGGTTACTCGTATACCAGGTTTCCACCACGAGGAAGTTAAGATAGGAACGGGATCGGTAGAAGTGACAGGTCGCAACGAGGCCTTGGATTGCACATACCAATAGAAGCCACAATAAATTTTATGTAGTCGGCCGTTGATTACACTGATAAACACAGGTTTTGCCCCAGATCTCAAACTGGAACAAAATGAAAGATTATTGCTTTTAACCATTCCTGTGAATTTAAATGTCCCTAGTGAAGATGAGTTTTTAAGAGACTTGAATGATTTTTCCCAGAAGCCAACGTTGTAGCGACGAACTCGGCGAGCAATTACTCCATTGCACTTCGACGCGCTACTGCATTTACTAGGGGTACCAAAATTCATAACAATTATCACAAGCGCGAATCTTTTTAGGGAAACTATTTTGGGCTTTAGAGCTACATTTTTTTGCTTTTGTCGACCAGTTTTATGAGTGGTTTGGAGATACCAATATTAAAGGGTCTTTGAACAGTATCCTCAGTTTTACTAAGTTCTCTTGAAACCGGACGTTACCATTTTGGCTTTAAATATGGCATCGAACATTGTTACTTGGTCTGTGGGTATGTAGGCTCTTTTCGTTTCTTTTCAGAGAATCACTAGCGTGTAGGAGAATAACTGCGAAAATAACTGCACACTCTCACACTTGTGAGCAAAGCGACGCACTTGCTTGAAGAGAACATCGAATCGTGTTATCTGACGAGCATGCAAAAATCACCGCCGTCGAATCTGAAACATCTCTCCAGAGAGATAATAAACTGGTGTGAGTTTCCTCAGACGAAGGTACATTACGCACAATAATTAACCACAGCGGAGCTCGCTGCAATACTTTTCTGTGTGTCTCTTAAGCATATATCAAATGAGGAGAGCATCTAGATAGGAAAGTAGATTGCATTGTTTGCTTTGCATCCTGAAACTGAATAGTTAGTTGAAAAGGTTGTTTATCAGACACAACCGCAAAATTAGAGTAGAATTACGACCGTATTTTCTGCAATAGATTCGGAAATACACTCTATTGGGGTTAATAATTTAATGGTGGAAGCGGTAAATTTCGAAGATAAATCCCTTTCAACCTGGTCCCCGGAATTATAAAATTGGGGCGTTCATAAAATATTCCAATATTTTTTCAACTCTGTTTTTCAGAAACCGGAACTCGCCATCTTGAATTTAAAAATGGCGTCGCATTTTCATACATCCAACGCATTGGGTAATGTGGTGGCAGTTATTGACGAGCGAAAATGATTCAATGCATTTTGTATTATAATTTATGTATTTCTATGCCAGACAATAAAATTGCAATCTGTTTAAGATTGTTAAAAAAATTGGTATCAAGATTATTTGAGAAATATATAGTCACGTATACAAAAATATTGTTCTTAAGTTTAACCTGAAAGTAAAGTATGGAATAAAGATAATTTTTTTTTATCAAATTACACACAAATAGTTCGTCTAAATTGCTATTCTGAAGGGTTTATATACTTGTTTAAATATTGTCATGGATAATTTTGATAGTTTTTGGTTAGTTTTCAGAGAACTACTCTAAAAAAAATATTTCTAGAAGACTACAAAATAAAATATAATACCTATAGTAACATTTTGAAATCTTTATCTTTATTTATTTCGTCAATCAGAAGTAGACAATATACAATATTCTAATAATCTAATCTCCTGAACACAACTGGAACAACTTTACCCGTCAAACCTTATCTTAATAAATTTTATGAAATCGGAATACTAAAAACCAAATAATTTGTTGAAAGAAACAACACCGCAGATATTTGAGATTAGTTTAAAAATGGTGTTTGTGTTATCTATTAACTGTAACGACATTATTAGCAAGCAAATTTAAATCGAGATAATCGAGTGTAATGGTTTGCATGTTGAGACACGTTAGTAAATTCTTCATGTATGCAAACAATACTCTATTTTCATACCATTTAATATTAAAAACTCTGCCATACTGTTATAGTAAAGAACCCCAAGTCCTTTGTTATCGTACTATGTCAACACGAGATGAGCTGGCATTTTTCGGTTGTTAGGCTTTACTGAACAATTTTTCATCCCGTAAAACTTTGAGGCAGAGAATATTCAACTACCGCCAGGACAGGAGAATATTTATTGTCACTGGATGCGGTAATGTGTTTCTGCTGCAGTTGCATGAATAGGTTGTGTTTTATGGTGAATAATATATGCTCTTCCTTGCAGCAGGCAGAGATGGATGCATAACCTCGACAGTTTTTTTTTCGTTCAGTTTCTGTGCATAGTGAAACGATGATGCGAGAATATGCTCCAACAGAACAATATTAATAAAATGAACTACGCATATGTCACAGATACGTATCATCCATCTTCGAGGCACATCACGAAAACAGCTTTTAAACTGTCCACATGTGTAAGTCAAGACACCCCGCTGAGTCATGTCACAATAGGATACTCTACATACATAAGAAAAAATTAATACAATGCGGTGTGGTGGGTGGCGGGTTGGCGACGATGTGGGGAATACGGACTCATCATGGGGTTTAGTTTATAGATGATACGGTAGTTGTACTACCCCAGTAGTAGAATATCGCGCATCCGTTCGAGGTATTCTGCGCGGCCTTGAACTATGTTTTCTGTTTGCTCATAGTTTGCCTTTTTTGCTATCATCGCTGCGCTCGGTTTAGGTTCGATAGCCGGATTCATGAGCCAGCCGTTGGCAAACGATTATCGTATCGTGTGTGCGGGACTCGCGTGTGTGTAGAGTCAGAAGAGCGTAATTTTATAGAGGTTCGTTGAAGAGACCTGCTGCTCGAGCACGCGGTCAACGATCTGGCAGGCCATTCCAACAGGGAAGTTTTGGCGCTGCCATCATTAGGATGTCTAGTTTTAAATTGCTTTACCCGCTTGGGCCACTATTCTGTGGTTAATGTTTTATTCTATTTTTTTATTCAGCTAGCGGTTCTTGAAATATACTTACTCTTCTGTTTGTGTTCTTATCAGCCCCAAAAAGTGATCAGCGAATGTTTCGATCGGGCAGCGCCTTGGTTCGCTCTTTCCCATGCCACCAGTCAAAGAGAGCATATGAAATGAAAAAATAAAAGAGAAAAAAACTGGTATTAATTTGGTTCCATCATAATAACGAACCGTCAGCCTACACGGAATTTGTCATCGGTATGAAGGCGATATGATCATTTACCAACTATCAAAACCACAACACAGGTGGTGATCACCGTCCTCCTAACTGGGTAACTTTAAGGCCAGCTGCCAAAAGCAGTGAATCCGGTGCCATTACGCTCGTGTAAACATGTCACTTGAACCTGGACATTTGTTCACTTTTAATTTCTGGGCTAGAAATGGGTGACCCAAGCCAAGGCCACCGGTTGTGCGAATGGCTGCGAAACAGTCAATGACAGGCACGGTGACAACTCTTTTGGCATCCGGTCAGTAGTGGTGGCGACTAAAACGGGTTTCTCGCTTGTTTGACATTCGGCATGCGTGTGAGCTGCGGCGATTGATTTTTTTCGCGGATATTTTGGTAGAGAGTTAAAAGGTCACCGTTGGAATTGCGCAAAACTGTAGGATTTTGGGTGGTTTTGTGCTAGTCAAATATGATTTATTATTAGAATTTAGTCGTAATTAACGGAGATCAAAGTCAGACAAATATTGCAAATTTAAATCAATTGACATTGGTTTGTGGAACAAAATTGAAAAAAAGACAAATAAGACTGGTATTTTATGATCGTACAAAATGGTTAGATAGGTCCAAGAATTTAAATTTTTTCCCGCATTAAGATTTGTTCGACCTGTTTACGAGAATAAAATTTAGAATAAAGGCAGAGTTTATAATTTTACGACAACACCTATGTTAATACCTCCGAGTTTTTCTTAAATAATCTGCTCTAACAATTCTATATTTATTCGCTGTTCGACATAAAACTTATAAGGTGAAATATTTTCAGAAACTCAGCACAAATCTAATATAAAAACGATTTGCATTTTTTTCCTGAAGCATAAAAATTGAAAAGAAAACTTTGGTTAATACATTTATGGTTTTGTATTAGCAAAATTTTCTGGCTAAACTTTCTTTTATTTTTAAAGATCACTAGAAGAAATAAATTCAATTTGATTCAACGCTGTATAATAAGTCCACATTTTTAGTTCGGTTGTATACTAACTGTTTATTGCACCCATAACACAAATATCAGTTATTGGTCATTTGGAGTTTTAGCAGAAGATAACACCCTCCCAGCTGGTCTCGAGGTACGATGCTGGCCCTACAAGCCAATCGTCGTAGGTTCGAGTCTCGGCTTGGGAGAGACTGTTAGTGTCAGTAGGATCGTAGCGCTAGCCCCGCAATTGTCCTGTACACTTAACAGTTGGCTGCGAAGTCTGTGTATAATAAACAGAAGGTCAAGTTCCGAATCGGACCGAGGCTTTGCTCCTTAACACAAGAGCTATCCAATTGAAGGTGAGTGACTCCAAATAATGAAATTTCTATCCAGGAATTTTCAACATAGTATAAGTATTCTGTATAAAGGTTTGATTACTAAATTTTTGTAATCAAACTCAAGAGACCTTACTGTATTATTGAATGATTATTTTACCGTGTTCGAGGTAGTCGATGAATATTATACATTGAGAATTCCAATAAAGAATTCCAATAGCTCGTTCAATATTAGATCGATTGAACGGGGAAATCCTGGCGAAAAAATGCTCTTTCACTAAGACAATGATCCTGCTCATTTTGCTCGCGATACGACCGAGGACTGCTACAATCAATTATTTATTCCAAAAGGAGACAATGACGAAAGATGTACCGCATTTATGGTTTAAGTAATGTTTTTTTTTTGAAGTAGAATACTTCTCTCAGGAAGTTCGGCTACATAGGGATGTGAAATGAAAATCTAAAATCGAAAAAAGTTAAAAATATGTCCAATTTCAAATGCTAATAAATCGGTTAATATTCGATGGATTTCCTTCGTGCTTGCAGCAATAGATTGCAAAATCTTCTAAGATTCTTCCCAAAATAAGATAATTGTAATTTTATTATTCACACTATTGTACTATTGAAAATAGTCAAGCCTTGTCAAAACGAAAAATTCGACCTCTGATTGGTCGTTATATGCTTGCTTCCCAAGCACGGTCGACAGGATCATATACCTTGCAATTGAAAACATGCTATTTGACCTATATAAGAGCCTGTTTCAGCCGGAACCGCTCATAATAGTTCTAGACAGCGACAACAGCAGTCGTCCTTCCTTAGCAGCAGCACTAGCCCTGTGGTTGGTCACCACGTCTCAGGAGCAGCGCGGTTTATCTCAGCGTGTGTCGCAAGACAGCCATTATTCCCCCCGTATTGGGGCAGCATGATGATTGCCATCAGGAAATCCAATTTCGGAAATCAAAATGCCCTTTTTAAGGCAAATAAACAAGTCATTGAAAGTTAATAATTTTTGTCAACGCAAGCAAGCATTCTGTGTTGCATCCTAGCAATTCAAATTTGTCGCACCCGTCTAATTTACTGAATGTGAAATAGCTTCCACAGTGCATGTTGTCCGTGTATCTTAATTCCCCCAATGTTAGGGCAGCTTAAAGGTTGTAATTAGCAACCGATTTTGAACCGCAACATGCTTTTTTCAAGGCAAATAAAAAATAATTGAAGGTTAATAATTTTCTGGCATCAACACAAGCAGACATTCTGTGCGGGATGCAATCAAATTCTGTTGTAGTTGTCTAATTTTTACTTTCACTTTATTTAGTAAACCCTCCACTGTAGGGGCAGCGCAAAGGCTGCGATCAGCATAACCGACATTGAATAATTAACTGCCCTGTTAGTACGCATTAACAAAAGCAGTAAGTTCGACTATGCAGAGCTAATATGAAGTCGATTCAATCAATCAGCATGAACAGAATTTCGTCGTCACCCAGCTGCCAAGTTGCAACATGATGCAACACGCAACAGCGAGCAAACGAAATCGCTTGATGTTACAAACCGCAATAAGATACGGGTTAAAACCGTTGCGTGTGTGAGAGCACCATCGGTGTTTATTCGCTGGATACACTATCTACTGTCTTCTGAACGCAATAATCTGCTTACATGCGACACGGGGACGGAAACATTCTCTTCAACCAAGCTGCACAACACGACACAAAACATGTTATTTTGTTGCTTCAATGAGAGTGCTATCGGTCCGGCTCGACAAGAAATCACTTTTGTGCATCCGTGCTACGAAACTGAGGAAAAACTTTAGAAACTGAAAAAAGAGGAGGAGCTTATCAAATGATCGCTCTGAGCCGGAATGAAGTCACACATATTTTTCAAGTTATATCATTCCACCACGTACGTAAAATAATTCATTCCTATTTTCATCCCTATATAAGAGCCTGTTTTAGTCGAAGTCGCTCATAATAGTTCTGAACAGCGACGACGTTCTCCCTTAGCAGCAGCGGGAGCGAGCAGTGGGTACCATCGATAGCAGATAGCGGCCACAACTGTGGCATGGCTGCGGATAAGCGTAGCAGTTTCAGCGGATCTCACCATCGATAGCAGCAGGGCCAGCATAAGCAGGTACAGCGGGTACCAATGGCGGCCACAACTGTGGCATGGCTACGGATAGCGTTGCAGTTGCTCAGCAGTTGGGCCAGCGTATAGCGGCCACAACTGTGGCATGGCTATGCATAGCGTAGCTGTTGCAGCGGGTATATCAGCATCGATAGTAGCAGGGTCAGCTGATGCAACGACACTCCGTTCACTAAAATGCTGTTTCAGTGTGGTAGCGGGAAGCATCAGCAGCAGGCTTGCATACAGTGAATACATCAGCCAGCAACTTTCTCTAAGGCCTCTGCCATAGTAGACGCGAAAAGCGGCGCGAACCGATTCGCTCGGCCGTAGGTTAATGTACAGCTCTACTGATGGCTGTACATTAACCTACAGCCGAGCGAATCGGTTCGCGTCGCTTTTCGCGTCTATTATGGCAGAGGCCTAATGGGAAAGTTGTATCATTTTGTTCAGAAGAATATTATTGTCGGTAATATTACAGAGATGCGATTGCGTAAATCTGATTTTGAATTGAACAATTGTTCTTTTGAGAACAAATAAAACACTTATTTGAAGAGTTAATAGCTTTTGGTACCAATAGCAGTATAGTGACAGCCTCAGCGGTAGATGCAGATGCAGCCGCTACTTCCCTGAGGCCGATGTAAAGGTAAATGGGAGCAGCACGGCGAAACAGTTCGGGTTATGCTTAGACGTGCGTCATTTTTCGTTCTTGATATTCCCCACATGAAACGGCGCGCTTTCGTATGGTAGCGGTGGTATTAGCGGTAGATGCATTTGCCAACACTTCCTCCAGTAAAGCCGTGTCTAGTTTTCAATGTGAAAACACCTTTCTCATTGTGTTGACCGTGCGCCTTAGTCCTCACTATCGAGGTAACACAGAGATGTAAGATAAACACTACATCCTATGATAAATTTAACAATTGTCCTTATAAGGACAACAAATGAATTAATGAAGATTTAATTTTGAATCAGAATACTTCTCTCAGGAAGTTCGGCTACTTAGGGTGTGAAATGAAAATCTAAAACTGAAAAAATTGAGAAAAATTTCAAATGCTAATAAACCGGTTAATTTTCGATGGATTTCCTTCGTTTTTGCAGCAATTGATTAGAAAATCTTCTAAGATTCCTACCAAATGCATGAAATTGCAATTTTATCATTCGAACTACTGTACTATTGAAAACTCTTAAGCCTTGTCAAAACACAAAATTCGACCTCTGATTGGTCGTTATACCGCGCTTTCCCAAGCACGGTCGGCAGAGTTATGGACCTAGTAAATTGGGAAAGCATCATTTGGCCTATATAAGAGCTTCATCAGATAATAAACACACATTTCATCGGATATTAAATTGAACAACTGAAATTTGAAGAACACAAATGATTATTTGAAGAGTTAATATTTTCTCGTTTTGCGCTATAATTCAAAGTTAATTATCTTCATCTACATGCATACTCTGATTATTATTACGTGTTTGCGTCGCTTAGTGTTTGGCTACGGTCATGCAGAACGCAAATAACGGCGCGATGCGATTCGGCAAGACGAAATCTGTTGAAATGTATAGCTCTACTTCGCCTTAAAAAGAGCTGTACATTTCACCACGGTAAGGCGAATCGCATCGCGCCGGCATTCGCGTTCTGCATAACCGTAGCCTTTGTTCCGTTCCCGTTTAATGATGTCGTATTAAATGTGCATATTACCATTCGGCAGCACCTCAACTTCTCATTTGCACAAAATTCAAAAATATTCAATGAACTTCATTCAAAATATCAGACAAAAAGAATTTACAATACTGCCAATGAACGGTCAACGTTTATTTACTAGAAAAAATGACTGACACGCAAGCAGCCGGGTTATCTTTCTTGTAAAAGTATTCTACTTCAACCTTGCGGTCGTGGCTTTGCATACAACCTTCTTGTGATTTTTTTGTAAAAAAGCACTTTTTCTGCGAAGAATAATAATGAGATTAGTGAAAGTTCTACGTCTGGGTTCTGCTGCAACCCGGAATAATGGAGAAAGAAGTTAGCGGATTGTACTGAGCAGACTTCCTGAAATCTCGCTCGCACAAAGAAGAGACAGTGTCCTCTGCGCTACAAGTCTCGTTTCTCATTCAGTCGCTTCGTCTCGCGAGCTTGCCTCGCATGTTGCTTTGCGCTAATGGTGCGAGAAGGAAATTGATTTTGCGCAGAAGGAAACAGGCAGGGGATTTTATGTTTTTTTCATTTACGGTGTTATAGCAGCATGCATCAAAACACCGTTAGAAATATCAATGATATAACCTAGTTCATTTATTTATCAATTCAAAATTCTATGATTAATTCATCCGACTTTTGTTAACATGAATTAAGAACGTTTTGTTACTATACTTATTATGCTAACGGTACGAAAATGCACCGGATGCAGAGTGTTACGTTGGTTAACAGAAGTGTTCCTTTCGTCGGTTTAGATGTCATTGACTATCTTATGATAGAACTCTGTTTTGTAGTTCTAAGGATAAAAAATGTGGTTTGAAATTACAACATAAGTTTTTCGGGAGTTAAAAATAGTAAAACCATTGAAATTGTTTATATTTTCTAGTACATGTTGATGTTGGATAGAATTTTCGAATTGAGTACACTAAAGTCGCTTTTTATGCGGGGGATACATGCCGCGTAAAAAACCGCGTAAATTACGGAATCCGCGTATAAAAAACCCGCGTAAATTCTGCAATCCGAGTGAAGAGGAACCGAAATCCGCAAGAAAAAAAAAAAAATACCGCGTAAATTCCGGAATCCACGTAAAAAAACCGCGTAAAAGCGACCTTATTGTATAGATATTGCAAATCAGGTTCTGAAGGTTCGTGATAATCTGATCGTAGTAATATAGTTTTGTGAATTCTTCCGATTAATACACCTTCAAAAGGGTCTGACGGCATATATCGTATGTAGGTACGGTAGGCAGCCTATACACCAGAGAGACGCAGAGACACTCACCGTTAAGGCAACTGTCAACATCAAAACGAATAACGGCAATGCAAAATTTTACAGCTCGCCCGTTTTGATGTTGACAGTTTCCTCAACGGTGAGTGCTTTGTCATTTCTCTAATATACAGTTTCACTAAGGTACAGTACGGGCGTCTCGCTCAGTTCGTAAAACGATAAGACAACGTGTGGTGCACCGCAGTCTCTTACCGAAGAAAAAAAAGAAAAGAAACCTCTCGTCGTTTCAGCGCGTGTACAGGAAGTCTGTGTACACGAGAAAGTCTCACGAGCTGTAGCGCACGAGCTGTATCAAGTATGTACAGTACGGGCGTCTCGCTCAGTTCGTAGTGCGACGAAACATCGCCTTGCGCATCGCAATCCGAACCGAAAGAGAAGCGAAAGAGCAACCTGCAAATTGCATGTGACGTGTCTCGTCTCGTCGCACATGCATGGAAATTTTACGAGCGAGGGAAAGATTTCTCTCGTCGCTTGAAAAAAAAAAGCGCGTGCACGGGAAGTCTGTACTGAGTAAGGTAAATGACATTTCATTTCGAAGGTTTTTGCTTGTTTTGATGTCGCATAGTTTTGACGTGAAACTACGTCTTACAGCAACGTAAGGCTGCAAATCAAAAAAAAAAAAAAATCCAAAGCGTCACAAAAATTGTGCACCTTCAAATCCTGACACAAAAGTATAAAAACGATCTATTTTTGTTTCCTTTTACTTGTTTGAGTGCACCTAGACACATCCACCGGAAGTATAACTCTCGATAGTCGCGTATGGAAGCTAGCATACACACATTTAATCTTCATTGTCTCTCCGACCACTGTTGCCAGAATGATTTCCTGGAAAATGCATCGACCAGCAGCAGGCAGAACTGCGGCAAGTCGCAGCGCAGCAGGCGGTGATATCAAATGTAATATATTTGTACGGTTTTTGTTGCGATTGTATTCGATGTATTTTATTTTTTTAAACTAATATCTTTTGAACCAATTGATCGATTTTCGATCTTTTTGGATCAAATTAAAAGTAATTACTTCTTGTTTTAAGAAAAAACACCAAAAAAATAAATCTGTGTACTTTTATACGCATTATTAATAAAACTATTGAAATTTTTGTCATGTTTTTAAATTGAATTTACTAAAATTTAAAAAATAATATATTAATAAAAATTTCTCTACTTATAGTGTCAAACGTACCTTTGAAAATGAGACCAAGAGATATTTTTATGTTTGTTCCAAAGATAATCACAAACAATCGAAAAACGCATATTTTATGATGAAAAACATCAATAACTTTAAGTAGAATTGGGATATTTACGATGCCAGCATTGCAAATTATTTCTCTTAGAAAGCTCTAAAAGTTGTTCAAAGACAATTTTAAGGTGAAAATTGAAACAAAAAAGTTAGAGCGCAAAATGTATTTTTCACTATTTTCACTATTGGGACTCACCAATGGCACTTTTTAGCGCCAAAATTATGCAATTAAAGTTTTCATTATTTTTCGGATACTCATCGAAACGTTGGTAATAGTATTATTTTTGAAATAATTTTATTTTTCAAAGCAAAATTCAGTTTCAACCACGCTGTTTTACATCTTCTAATAAAGGATTTCGGGGTGGTGAATAGTGCCGAAAAGAACTTTTAGCGCTACATTTTATCGCTTGGAATAGATGAAAATTATTCCTACAAACAGTGTGCAGCGCGGTTAGTACTCATTTTACCTATACGCCGCGCCGTCTCGTTGTTGCGTTAGTCCTCTCCGTTTGTATTAAAGAGCCAGTTCGCGAGAGGTGCAACCGCATGTTGTTTTGATATTTTACAATTGGGTTGATATTCTCAGCGTTTATTCGCCTATTCATGGTAGGAAGTTTTGCAAAATTTTGATTTTTTTTCATTGGGGTTAAGTGGGGTAAAACGGCCCTTTTGTTATGTACAAAAACGTCCAAATAACAAAAAGTTAAATAATTCCTGCTAGACTTAATAAATTTTTCTCAAAATTTGAGTTATCATTCTATACAAATAGTACTTCAAAACGTCAATTTATCATCAAGTAGTACCTCAAGGTCGTTAATTTCATTGACACGAGCAAGAGGTGTACGTTCGATTGTATAAGTGGCTTTTATGGGATTACTACATCGATGAAATGAAATTACAGCGCTTTTCTGGACACTAATAGTCATTAGGTTTTTTTGAAAATATCCAACAGATCTTGCAGTCTTTGGCAGTCGGAAAATTCGTCAATGACCATAAATATCTTTAGATCGTCAGCATAGAATAGTTTACATCCTCTTTCAAGACGGGCTGCGACATCATTTATAAACAAAACGAAAAGGAGCGGTCCAAGATTACTCCCTTGAGAAACGCCGGAGGTGTTTGTAAATCGTCGGGATGTGCAGGATCCAAGTTTGCCACTCAGGCTTCTACCACTCAGGTACGATTGCAACCATTTAACCAGACGTCGGACACATCCATTCTAGCGAGTTTTTTGAGTAATATTCGATGATCAATTATATCAAACGCAGCTTTCAAGTCTGTGTATGCAGCATCGACCTGCTTACCGTTTTCAATATGAGCGATACAGTCCAAAGTGAAACAAAGCGAATTAGTTGTCACAAAACGATCAGGATAATAACTAGAGATGATGCTTTTTATGTGAAACAGCAGGTGATCACTTAGAATCATTTCAAATAATTTTGAGCAGGCGTTTAGTGATGTTATACCTCGATAATTACGTCTGTTTTCTTTTTTATGTTGCGGAGCAATATTAGAGTTTTTCCAAAGAGCTAGGAATTTGCCTTGTGTAATATTTCCAGCTACACTTGATAGATTTTGCTGGAAATTTGATTTAATGATTTTACTCCGTTCTCCAGCAACAATCAAACTCATTCAGTAATTGGTGTACGATTAATCGTATGACGCTAAATCCCTCCAAATGTTCAGTAATAACATATACTAGAAAAATGGATCCGATACTCTTCAACTACAGCCTCAACAATCAAAACATTCAGCGTGTCGATGTCGTTAAAGATCTTGGTGTACTTCTCGACGTCAAACTCACCTTCAAGCAGCATATTTCTTTGGTAATCACCAAAGCATCTAGGCAGCTTGGACTAATCTTCAGAATGACGCGTGACTTTAGGGACATAAGTTGTCTGACTGCATTATATTGCTCACTTGTTCGGTCGCAGCTTGAATACTGCTCCACGGTTTGGACTCCGCATTACCACAACGCCATTCAACGTATCGAGAGCATCCAGCGCCGATTTCTCCGCTATGCCCTCCGCCGCTTGCCATGGAGACAGCCTATGTCGGACACTCGTTATGAGGATCGTTATCAACTTCTCCACCTTAGTACCTTCAAGTCCGACGCGAGACTGCTCGTGCTATGACTGTGGCCAATGTGCTGGCAGCACGGGTTGATTGTCCGGACATTCTTCGCCAGATCAATTTCAACGCCCCATCAAGAACTCTACGGAGAGTACCCTCAATGCATCTACCTTTTCATCGTACTAACTACAGCTCCAATAGTGCAATCATTGGTCTTCAACGAGCGTTTAACCGAGTGTCGTCCGAGTTTGATTTTCATTTATCTGTTGAAGTGCTTCGTTCTAAATTTATTGCCATGTTAAGACAACTGTTGTACTAATGTTTAGTGTAGTAGTCTAGCCACCATTTGGACAATATATGTCTGTTGGTATGAAGTGAATAAATAAATAAATAAATAAATACCATTCTTTACGTTACTAAAACTACCTACTTTTCCAGAAAACACGCAATTTGGGGTGAAACGTTTCTTAGAAAATCGTTTTCTCAAAATGCCGTCAAAATCACTGAAACTGTAAAGACTCGGGTTAGATTTAAAAGATTTGCTGTTAATTATGATCATTACTCAAGATTTGCTGTAAATTAGATTATTACTATTAGTGTAGAATAATAACATGGATTTTCAGAAAAATCCATCAAGTCCCACAGGATTTATTGAACTTTTTGTGATTAGGACTTTTTTGGACAAATCATAATTAAGGGCCGTTTTACCCTACTCAATATCAATGAAAAAACAAAAAAAAATTAAAACTTCCTACCATGAATAGACGAACAAAAGCAGAAAATTTCATCCCAAACGGAGAACATCGAAACAACGTTCCTCAGAAAGGTGGTTGCATTATTCGCGAACTGGCTTTTAAGACAATAAAAAAACGAGTTATTTTCATCATACAGGTAGCAGTTATTTTCATCGTCGCATCGCTATTCCGTTCAACAGAATTTGCTAATTACGTTGTCTGGCCATGGCAAAGGAGGCAAAGTCCCGTTCATCTCGTGATGGGGCTTAGTTCGCGGTAGGTCGAATTCATCGTCTAACGCGTAATGGATATAATGCGCGTTAGTGCTGGAGTTTTATTCCCAAGCCCATTTGACGTTAATCTTACGTTCGTATCTGATAAACAACCTCCTTAATTACTTAGGTTCACATGTATATTTGCATTTTTAGTTAATTAAGACTTTGGATGTATGAAACTTTGCTAATTTTCTACATATGATAGGTATATTCTGCGTCGATGAGCAAAAATAACAGCAAATATTCCAATAAATTAATACTCTAGCAGGTCTTATGCGACTAACATTTCATACAATCCGCGTCCAAAGTAACACTGGTCAACACAGGAGTGGCCCTAAAAGTAAAACTGAAAAAAATTAGAGATACAGGCGAACTTCGGTATAAGGTACCCTCGTTATGAAGTACCTTCGATATAAGATACATTTTGCCTCGATTTAAGATACATATTTTTATTATGTTACAAATAACTTCAAAATTGGTATTGAAACTTTTATAAACAATATAGGGTCAGAATTCGTGAAACGGATCACTAAAAATCGCGATGTCTATTTTTTTCAAATCAATATTAAAAACTTCAAGAGTTTCACTCGGGAAGTTGATTTTCCAATTTTTACTGAATTTCAGTAAGTTTTCAAGTTGTTATTGTCATTTGAAATTTGGGTCAATATTTGTTTTAAATAAACATATCTATAAGAATATTGCATCGATTTTAATGAAATTTTCTCAGCAGATGCATCCTAAGTTGTAGTTTCTGAAAATATTTTTTTTGGACAAAAAAATATGTTTTCAATAGTAACTATTTAAAACAATATGTTGGGAAACTATGTTCTGGGGCATTGAAAAACTGAAAAAAATCATAAGTATTTTTGACAAAATTTCGAAACTGTCCTGAAAATTTCGAGTTGGTGATATTTTTTGTTCAAAAGATATGGGGTTTCAAAGTTGGTGCCGCAACGCATTTTCAAGCGAGAAACGCCAATAAACCCAGCTTTCTTCAGTTCTCATATCAAAAAGCGCTTCATAATGACTAAAAGTAAAAACGTGTGCAATCTTAACCCACTGGTGCGTTCTGTACGGTTGTCCCCTAACTAAATTCTACATTGTTTGTTACTAAAATGTGTAGGTAGACTAGCGAGTTGTTTGGGGCATAAAGTTTAATGTCTTCGTCATTAAACCGGGTAACAGACTAAGCATATTCTGACCGTTCTGCGGCTAAAAATCATTTCTATCAAACTTAGTTTGCAAGCCCTCAGAGTTTTTACACATAACTGAACTGGGATTGTCAATAGAGCAAGATCGCGCTAAATGACCTATGGTCGAATATCGACCATTTTTGATTTGAATGAAATTTTGCACAGTTATTTGGCTTAGCAAACTGAGCATTTTTCACAGATGGAGAGATTTTGAAGTAGAATACTTCTCTCAGGAAGTTCGGCTACATAGGGATGTGAAATGAAAATCTAAAACCGAAAAAAGTGAAAAATATGTCCAATTTCAAATGCTAATAAATCGGTTAGTATTCGATGGATTTCCTTCGTTCTTGCAGCAATAGATTGAAAATCTTCTAAGATTCTTCCCAAAATAAGATAATTATAATTTTATTATTCACACTATTGTACTATTGAAAATAGTCAAGCCTTGTCAAAACGAAAAATTCGACCTCTGATTGGTCGTTATATGCTTGCTTCCCAAGCACGGTCGACAGGATCATATACCTTGCATTTGAAAACATGCTATTTGGCCTATATAAGAGCCTGTTTCAGCCGGAGCCGCTCATAATAGTTCTAGACAGCGACACCAGCAGTCGTCCTTCCTTAGCAGCAGCACTAGCTCTGTGGTTGGTCACCACGTCTCAGGGGCAGCGCGTCTTTTCTCAGCGTGTGTCGCCAGACAGTCATAATTCCCCCCGCCCCCCGGGCAGCATGATGATTGCCATCAGGAAATCCAATTTCGAAAATCAAAATGCCTTTTTCAAGGCAAATAAACAAGTCAAAAAAATTTAATAATTTTGTCAACGCAAGCAAGCATTCTGTGTTGCATCCTAGCAATTCAAATTTGGCGCACCCGTCTAATTTACTGAATGTGAAATAGCTTCCACAGTGCATGTTGTCCGTGTACCTTAATTCCCCCAATGTTAGAGCAGCTCAAAAATTGTAATTAGCAACCGATTTTGAACCGCAGCATGCTTTTTTAAAGGCAAATAAAAAAATAATTGAAGGTTAATAATTTTCTGGCATCAACACAAGCAGACATTCTGTGCGGGATGCAATCAAATTCTGTTGTAGTTGTCTAATTTTCACTTTATTTAGTAAACCTCCCACTGTAGGGGCAGCGCAAAGGCTGCGATCATCATAACCGACATTGAATAATAAACTGCCCTGTTAGAACGCATTCACAAAAGCAGTTAGTTCGACTATGCAGAGCTAATATGAAGTCGATTCAATCAATCAGCATAGACAGAATTTCGTCGTCTCCCAGCTGCCAAGTTGCAACATGATGCAACACGCAACAGCAAGCAAACGAAATCGCTTGATGTTACAAACCGCAATAAGATACGGGTTGAAACCGTTGCGTGTGTGAGAGCACCATCGGTGTTTATTCGCTCGATACAAACATCAAATGCGAATTGTGGAATAATTCGTCTAAAGAACATAAGGAAATGGTAAACCTGAACTGAAAGGCGTGGCCTATTACGTAGCACCCTTCGGCTATAAAAGAGTGTTTCTGGGAAAACTAGCTACATTCATTAGTCTGAAGGTGAACTGGATGGACCGTCCACAACGTTGACAGCAGTAACAGCAGATATCGGCACTCAGCAGTAACAGACCATAGCTGCCGGTTGCGCCTGTGGTTGCCTTCAAATTAAACAAATCACTTGCCCTGTGGTTGGTCATCACGTCCAGAGTTGCCAATAAAATTTTCGATTTAACTGGAAAAAGGCTGAAAAAAAAACTGGAAAAAACTGGATTCCAAATAAATCTTAAAAAAAAGCAAAAAAAAAAGATTGTGAGAGAGCTTTTCTGTTATGGGGACTAAATCCTGTGTCAGTTTTGAATACAGCAACTAAAGAGATAACTCTTCGCAAAAAAATACTCATTCTAATCAGAACTGTTATGTTTCGGGCTTAAAAATGTCCTCTAACAGCGGCAAAATTTAAAATTACGCAATCAATCTATCTCAAATTTAAAAAAATAGAGCTTTTTAATTTACTTTTATCTTTAACAAAAGTATTGACGCAACATTTTCTTCCGTTACATCAGTGAAGTTTAAATTTCAATTATTTCTGACTTCGCTATCTTTTGCTATCTAATTCTTCTAACAATTTTTCAACTGCTACGCAACAGAAAATAAATAGCATTTTTTTTCATGGTGTGGTAAAATCTATTTGTTTGGTTTTATCTTAACCATGTCATGCAGTCTTTAATTTGACCGTGTTTCGTGCGAGAAGATAGAACACTGAAAATGCTGTTAAGAATTGTCAAAATAATTTATCAATCTACAAAATTTACATATTAAAAATATTTCCGGAAACCAATCAGAGCTTGAGTGAATGAAAACTGGATAAATCTGGCAAATATCTGAAAAAACTGGAAGATTTTGGGAATAAACTGTTTGACTGGATCACTTGAAAAAAACTGGAGGAATCCAGCTTAAACTGGAACATTGGCAACCCTGATCACGTCTCAGGAGCAGCGCGGTTCTTCTCAGCGTGTGTCGCCAGACAGCCATTATTCCCCCCGTGTTGGGGCAGCATGATTATTGCAATCAGGAGTCCAATTTCGGAAATCAAAATGCCTTTTTTAAGGCAAATAAACAAGTCATTGAAAGTTAATAATTTTGTCAACGCAAGCAACCATTCTGTGTTGCATTCTAGCAATTCAAATTTGTCGCACCCGTCTAATTTACTGAATGTGAAATAGCTTCCACAGTGCATGTTGTCCGTGTATCTTAGTTCCCCCAATGTTAGGGCAGCTCAAAAATTGTAATTAGCAACCGATTTAGAACCGCAACATGCTTTTTTCAAGGCAAATAAAAAAATAATTGAAGGTTAATAATTTTCTGGCATCAACACAAGCAGACATTCTGTGCGGGATGCAATCAAATTCTGTTGTAGTTGTCTAATTTTCACTTTATTTAACCTACATTGAATAACAAACTGCCCTGTTAGAACGCATTCACAAAAGCAGTTAGCTCGACTATGCAGAGCTAATATGAAGTCGATTCAATCAATCAGCATAAACAGAATTTCGTCGTCTCCCAGCTGCCAAGTTGCAACATGATGCAACACGCAACAGCGAGCAAACGAAATCGCTTGATGTTACAAACCGCAATAAGATACGGGTTAAAATCGTTGCGTGTGTGAGAGCACCATCGGTGTTTATTCGCTGGATACACTATCTACTGTCTACAGAACGCAATAATCTGCTTACATGCGACACGGGGACGGGACCATTTTCTTCAACCAAGCTGCACAACACGACACAAAACATGTTATTTTGTTGCTTCAATAAGATATCGGTCCGGCTCGACAGAATGTTCACAAGAAATCATTTTTGTGCATCCGTGCTACGAAACTGAGGAAAAAGTAGGATGTTGTATCCAAGACACGACCGCATAACTGACGTAAAACTACGCACACTATTAACAAACGCATTGTTGTAGGTGTTTCATTAATGAGTCAAAGTCTACTAATGCTTGCTTTGTGCTGCCTCAACAGTGGGGTAATAAAGACACTGAAAACACGAGCTGTAAAAGCTGTTTCACATTCTGTAAATTAGACAGCTGCTACAGATTTAAATTGCTACTATCCAGCACAGATTGCTCGCTTGAGTTGTCAAAAAATTATTAACCTTCAAATATTTGTTTATTTGCCTTGAGAAAAGCATTTTGCTGCTCAAAATTGGATTTGCTGATGGCAACCTTAATGCTGCCTCAGTAGTGGGGCAATAACGGCAGTCTGACGACACACGCTGAGAAGCGAGAAGAACCGCGCTGCTCCTGAGATATGGTGACCAACCACAGGGCAAGTGCTTAATTTGAAGGCAGCCATAGGCGCGATCCGCTGCTATGGTCTGTTACTGCAACTGCTGAGTGCCGATATCTGCTGCTACTGCTGTCAACGTTGTGGACGGTCCATCCAGTTCACCTTCCGACTAATGAATGTAGCTAGTTTTCCCAGAAACACTCTTTTATAGCCGAAGGGTGCTACGTAATAGGCCAGTAATCAGTTCAGTTGTCTAATTCTCTAATATTCTTAAGACGAATTATTCCACAATTCGCATTCGATATTTGTTTCCAGCGAATAAACACCGATGGTGCTCTCACACACGCAACGATTTTAACCCGTATCTTATTGCGGCTTGTAACATCAAGCGATTTCGTTTACTCGTTGTTGCGTGTTGCATCATGTTGCAACTTGGCAGCTGGGAAACGACGAAATTCTGTTTATGCTGATTGACTGAATCGACTTCATATTAGCTCTGCATATTCGAATTAATTGCCTTTGTGAATGCGTTCTAACAGGGCAGTTTGTTATTCAAAATCGGTTATGTTGATCGCAGCATTTGTGCTGTCCCAACAGTGGGGGTATTGACTAAATAAACTACAACAGAATTCGATTGCTAGGATCTCGCGAAGAATGTCTGCTTGTGTTGATGCTATGAAATTTTCACCCTTCAATTACTTGTTTATTTGCCTTGAAAAAAGGCATTTTGCTGTTCAAAATCGGTTGCTGATCGCAACCTTTGTGCTGCCCCAACAGTGAGGGAGTTAAGATACACGGACACCATGCACTGTGGAAGCTATTTTACCTTCTGTAAATTACGGCCGCGACAGATGTAACTGCTAGAATCCGCACAGAATGCTTGCTTACGCTGTCAAAAATTAATAACTTTCAATGACTAGTTTTTTTGCCTTGAAAAAAGGCATTTTGCTGTTCAAAATTGGATTTGGTGATGACGATCTTTATGCTGCCCCAGCAGTGGGGGAATAATGGCAGTCTGGCGAGGCACGCTGAGAAGAACCGCGCTGCTCCTGAGACGTGGTGACCAACCACAGGGCTAGTGCTGCTGCTAAGGAAGGACGACTGCTGTTGACAACTTGTCGCTGTCCAGAACTATTATGAGCGGCTTCGGCTGAAACAGGATCTTATATAGGCCAAATAGCATGTTTTCAATTGCAAGGTATATGATTCTGTCGACCTTGCTGGGGAAGCAATCATATAACGACCAATCAGAGGACGTAATTTTCGTTTAAACAAGGCTTGACAATTATCAATAGTACAATAGTTTGCATAATCAATCAACAATTTTCTACATTTGGGTGGTTGCGTGTATAATTTTCCAAACAATTACTACAAAAATGAAGGAAATCAGTTGAAAACAAACCGATTTATAAGCATTTAAAAAGGGACATATTTCGTCCCCTTTTCGTTAATAGTTTACCTATTCCCTATGTGGTAGGCTAAAGAAAAACGTAGTTCTACGTCAAAACTTTAGAAACTGAAAAAAGAGGTGGAGCTTATCAAATGATCGCTCTGAGCCAGAATGAAGTCACACATATTTTTCAAGTTATATCATTCCACCACGTACGAAAAATAATTCATTCCTATTTTCATCCCTATATAAGAGCCTGTTTTAGTCGAAGCCGCTCATAATAGTTCTGAACAGCGACGACAGCAGTCCTCCCTTAGCAGCAGCGGGAGCGAGCAGTGGGTACCATCGATAGCGGATAGCGGCCACAACTGTGGCATGGCTGCGGATAAGCGTAGCAGTTTCAGCGGATCTCTCCATCGATAGCAGCAGGGCCAGCATAAGCAGGTACAGTGGATACCAATGGCGACCACAACTGTGACATGGCTACGGATAGTGTTGCAGTTGCTCAGCAGTTGGGCCAGCGTATAGCGGCCACAACTGTGGCATGGCTATGCATAGCGTAGCTGTTGCAGCGGGTATATCAGCATCGATAGTAGCAGGGTCAGCTGATGCAACGACACTCGCTTCACTAAAATGCTGTTTCAGTGTGGTAGCGGGAAGCATCAGCAGCAGGCTTGCATGAAGTGAATACATCAGCCAGCAACTTTCTCTAAGGCCTCTGCCATAGTAGACGCGAAAAGCGGCGCGAACCGATTCGCTCGGCCGTAGGTTAATGTACAGCTCTACTGATGGCTGTACATTAACCTACAGCCGAGCGAATCGGTTCACGTCGCTTTTCGCGTCTATTATGGCAGAGGCCTAATGGGAAAGTTGTATCATTTTGTTCAGAAGAATATTATTGTCGGTAATATCACAGAGATGCGATTGCGTAAATCCAATTTTGAATTGAACAATTGTTCTTTTGAGAACAAATAAAACACTTATTTGAAGAGTTAATAGCTTTTGGTACCAATAGCAGTATAGTGACAGCCTCAGCGGTAGATGCAGCCGGTACTTCCCTGAGACCGATGTGGAAGTAAATGGAAGCAGCACGGCGAAACAGTTCGGGTTATGCTTAGACACGCGTCATTTTTCGTTGTTGATATTCCCCACATGAAAAGACGCGCTTCCGTATGATAGCGGCGGTATTAGCGGTAGATACATTTGCCAATACTTCCTCCAGTAAAGCCGTGTCTAGTTTTCAATGTGAAAACACCTTTCTTATTGTGTTGACCGTGTGCCTTAGTCCTCACTATCAAGGTAACACAGAGATGTAAGATAAACACTACATCCTATGATAAATTTAACAATTGTCCTTATTAGGACAACAAGTGAATTAATGAAGATTTAATTTTGAATTAGAATACTTCTTTCAGGAAGTTCGGCTACATAGGGATGTAAAATGAAAATCTAAAACTGAAAAAAGTGAGAAAAATTTCAAATGCTAATAAATCGGTTAGTTTTCGATGGATTTCCTTCGTTTTTGCAGCAATCGATTAGAAACTCTTCTAAGATTCCTACCAAATGCATGAAATTGCAATTTTATCCTTCGAACTATTGTACTATTGAAAACTCTTAAGCCTTGTCAAAACACAAAATTCGACCTCTGATTGGTCGTTATACCGCGCTTTCCCAAGCACGGTCGGCAGAGTTATGGACCTAGTAAATTGGGCAGCATCATTTGGCCTATATAAGAGCTTCATCAGATAATAAACAAACATTTCATCGGATATTAAATTGAACAACTGAAATTTGAAGAACACAAATGATTATTTGAAGAGTTAATATTTTCTCGTTTTGCGCTATAATCCAAAGTTAATTATCTTCATCTACATGCATACTCTGACTATTATTACGTGTTTGCGTCGCTTAGTGTTTGGCTACGGTCATGCAGAACGCAAATAACGGCGCGATGCGATTCGGCAAGACGAAATATGTTGAAATGTATAGCTCTACTTCGCCTTAAAAAGAGCTGTACATTTCACCACGGTAAGGCGAATCGCATCGCGCCGGCATTCGCGTTCTGCATAACCGTAGCCTTTGTTCCGTTCCCGGTTAATGATGTCGTATTAAATGTGCATATTACAATTCGGCAGCACTTCAACTTCTCATTTGCACAAAATTTAAAAATATTCAATGAACTTCATTCAAAATATCAGACAACAAAAAGTTACAATACTGCCAATGAACGGTCAACGTTTATTTAATAGAAAAAAATGACTGACACGCAAGCAGCCGGGTTATCTTTCTTGTAAAAGTATTCTACTTCAACCTTGCGGTCGTGGCTTTGCATACAACCTTCTTGTGATTTTTTCACACTCATGAGTAACATTCTAAAAGGGCGTATGGCTTTTGGCAAAGGTTTTATTCGAAGCATTGTAGCCCAAAAACTATTATTTGTATAGAAAAACTATCTGAAAATGAGTTGTAGGTAATTAAAAATGCACCATAAAAAAATATACACTGTACAACAAAAAATTTTTTGAGCAAAAAAAATTAAAAATAACATAAAATTTCAACTTATAAAAAAAGAGTTGAATTTTTTTTTATTTTTTTTTTTAAAGAAACTTGACGTTAACCCTCTAGTGCCTAAGTTAATTTCTAGACGGGCTTCGGTAAAATCACTATGAAGCATCAAAAACACTTTATAAGTAATTATTGATACTTTTTAGAGGTTTGACTGAAGCCCGCCAAATGGCGGCATTGGGCACTAGAGGGTTAATAAGCAACTTTTGAAAAAAAATCCAAGATGGAGAAATGAAAAATATTTTTTGTATGGTAGATAATTTTTTTATAAAAATTCTAATTTAAACATTTTTCAAAATATTTGTATTCTGATAATTTTAAAAGATGCAGAGAGTCATTTTGAATCAAAAAGCTCTTGATAGTAAACAATCTAAAGGCATCGGTTTTCGAGTTATTTTTAATTTAAGCTCGAAAAATTATTAATATTTCGGAAAATACACGTTTTTCTTTATTTGTCCAGGGTTCTCCAGCAAAAACCATACGTTTATTGGAATGCTTGATCAAAAATATACAATTTATTCTTCGACAACAAAAAGATTGGATAAATAACTCAAGCGTTAAACCTTAGCCTACCTACACGTTCTCCCTTGCCAAATGTTTTATAAAATAATATGTTTGTCGTGCAACACTACCTACTTGTTTACTAATAATAACTGTTTGTAAAGTGCGCAACCAATAACTACTGGGTTTCCCTTAATATCTGTTTTCGTATATAAATACGATTGCACTACTCCTGATGTGTTAGTAACAGTTTGCATTTTGTGAAGATGAATAAAGAGAAAATGGAATACACCAAGCCCAAATGCTGAAAACCCTTTCCTGATCATCGGTGCTCATCAAGCTTACGCAAATTAAACGAAAACGTTATTGCAAAATTAAAAATATTGAACAGTCAAGCTCATTTTAATACGTCTTTATCAATTTGTGATTCGTGTAGTTATCGGAATGATAGTCAAGCCACACTTAAGAATATCAGCTTCATCATAATATCGGAAGTACTCCATCATGATACTGTTGCGGTTCAGGTGTTCATTGCCAAATTAATGAGTTTTTTGAAAATAACAATGGAGTTGAAGAAAGCGATATTAATGTCTGATGGAGCTGCCTCACAATATAAAAATAAAAAAACTTTGCAAGTTCAAAACAAAATATAACGTCGATGCAGAGTGGCATTTTTTTGCGACTTCTCGTGGTTAAGGCCCATGCGATGCAATTGGTGGCATATTAAAACGAATGGCAGGAAATGCAAGTTGAACATCCCATTACAAGCGCAAAAGAATTGTATGATTGGTCTAATCAGAAAAGTAGTAAAAAATCATCAAAAATGTAATTTAGTTGGGTATCATATGAAGAATATGAACAAGGAGTAACAGAATGGAGCAATATTTTCAAAAAATTTATAATAATAGTTGCCACACAAAAGTATTACTCTTTTGTTCCGATTTCAGAAAATAAGATACAAACGAAGCTGTTTTCAGAAGATGACTATTCGTTTACTTATGATGTATATAAAATATAAGGTGAAACTAGTTCTGTAAAGTATCTATGTCATAAAAAAATTTGTTCCCAAGATAATAAAACTCGAAAACAAATATTTGATTTTTATATATATATTTATATCACTTAGAACATTTAACTCTTTTCTTGAGAACCGTTCGCCCAATCGTTTTGTTGTCAAAGAATGAATGGTATACTTTTGATCAAGCATTCCAATGAACGTATGGTTTTTGCTGGAGAACCATGGACAAATTAAGAAAAATGTGTATTTTCCTAAACACAGTCAAATCCCTCTATAACGACACTTTTCATAGTGACAAATCTCGCTATAGCGACATTCTCAACAGTCCCTTCTGTTTTATACTAAAATTCTTCGTTTTATTGCGACATTTCGCTATCACGACCTTCCTCTATAACGGCATACCAAAACTAATACTTGTCATTCTTTATTGCGACAATAGTACAGTCGAATCTCTCTATAACGAAATTGCTGAATCTATAACGACATTCTCAACGGTACCTTCTGATCTACATATGCAAACATTCTTCGTATTATTGCGACATTTCGCTATCACGACAGTCCCTTGCGATGTCGCTATAAAGGGATTTGACTGTAATCATAATTTTTCGAGCTTAAATTAGAAATAACTCGAAAATCAATGCCTTTAGAATGTTAACTACCAAGGTCTTTTTGATTCAAAATGACTCTCTGCATCTTTTAAAATCATCAGAATACAAATGTTTTGAAAAATGTTTGAATTAGAATTTTCATAAAAAAATTAATCTACCATACAAAATTTATTTTTCATTTCTCCATCCTGGACTTTTTTAAAAAGTTGCGTATTAACGTCAAGTTTCTTTAAAAAAATCACAGGAAGGTTGTATGCAAGGCCACGACCGCAAGGTTGAAGTAGAAAAGAAAGATAACCCGGCTGCTTGCGTGTCAGTCATTTTTTCTAGTAAATAATCGTTGACCGTTCATTGGCAGTATTGTAATTTCATTTTGTTTGATATTTTGAATGAAGTGTATTGAATATTTTTAAAATTTTGCGCAAATGAGCAGTTAAAGTGCTGCCGAATTGTAATATGCACATTAAATACGACAGGCTACAGGCTACAGTTATGCAGAACGCGAATGACGGCGCGATGCGATTCGCCTTACGTGGTGAAATGTACAGCTCTTTTTACGGCGTAGTAGAGCTATACATTTCAACACATTTCGTCTTGCCGAATCGCATCGCGCCGTCATTTGCGTTCTGCATCACCGTAGCCAAACACTAAGCGACGCAAACACGTAATAATAGGCAGAGTATGCATGTAGATGAAGATAATTAACTTTGGATTATAGCGAAAATATTAACTCTTCAAATATTCATTTGTGTTCTTCAAATTTCAGTTGTTCAGTTTAATATCTGATGAAATATCTGTTTAATATTAGATGAAGGCTCTTATTTAGGCCAAATAATGCATTATTCAATTTACTAGGTCCATAACTCTGTCGACCGTGCTTGGGAAAGCAATCGTATAACGACCAATCAGAGGTCGAGTTTTGTGTTTTAACGAGGCTTAAGAATTTTCAATAGTACAATAGTTCGAATAAAAAAATGCAATTTCCTGCATTTAGTAGGTATCTTAGAAGATTTTCTAATCGATTGCTGCAAACACGGAGGAAATCCATCGAAAACCAACCGATTTCTTAGCATTTGAAATTGGATATATTTTTCACTTTTTTCGGTTTTAGATTTTCATTTCACATCCCTATGTAGCCGAACTTCTTGAGAGAAGTATTCTACTTCAAAAGACAGTTTCCACGTGTTGGTACGTGCTGGAGCACGAAATCTATGTCTGTGTGAGGGAACCTTCACGTTCAGAAACGCGTCTGATAATGCGGTGAAATTTTTTAATGTCTTTTTGTGCAAATTATTGTACTCAGACAAAAACCTGTTTTGAGTTGGATGAGTTTTTAGTGAATAAACGTTAACCGTTTGTTATTCAAAGTTGGTTATGATGATCGCAGCCATTGCGCTAACCCTACAGTGGGGGGTTTACTAAATAAAGTGAAAATTAGACAACTACAACAGAATTTAAATGCATCCCGCACAGAATGTCTGCTTGTGTTGATGCCAAAAAATTATTAACCTTCAATTATTTTTTTATTTGCCTTGAAAAAAGCATGTTGCGGCTCAAAATCGGTTGCTAATTACAACCTTTGAGCTGCCCTAACATTGGGGGAATAAAGGTACACGGACAACATGCACTGTGGAAGCTATTTCACATTCAGTAAATTAGACGGGTGCGACAAATTTGAATTGCTAGGATGCAACACAGAATGCTTGCTTGCGTTGACAAAAATTATTAACTTTCAATGACTTGTGTATTTGCCTTGAAAAAGGCATTTTGATTTCCGAAATTGGATTTCCTGATGGCAATCTTCATGCTGCCCCAACACGGGGGGAATAGTGGCTGTCTGGCGACACACGCTGAGAAAAACCGCGCTGCTCCTGAGACGTGGTGACCAACCACAGGGCTAGTGCTGCTGCTAAGGAAGGACGACTGCTGTTTTCGCTGTCTAGAACTATTATGAGCGGCTCCGGCTGAAACAGGCTCTTATATAGGCCAAATAGCATGTTGTCAATTGCAAGGTATATGATCCTGTCGACCGTGCTTGGGAAGCAAGCATATAACGACCAATCAGAGGTCGAATTTTTCGTTTTGACAAGGCTTGACTATTTTCAATAGTACAACAGTGTGAATAATAAAATTATAATTATCTTATTTTGGGAAGAATCTTAGAAGATATTTCAATCAATTGCTGCAAGAACGAAGGAAATCCATCGAATACTAACCGATTTATTAGCATTTGAAATTGGACATAGTTTTCACTTTTTTCGGTTTTAGATTTTCATTTCACATCCCTATGTAGCCGAACTTCCTGAGAGAAGTATTCTACTTCAAAAAATTCAACTCTTTTTTTTTAAATTGAAATTTAATATTTATTTTTAATTTTTTTTGGTCACAAAATTTTTTTTTGTACAGTGGATATTTTTTTTTATGATGCATTTTCGTTTCGCTACAACTCATTGTCAGACAGTTTTTCTATACAAACAACAATGCTTCGAATAAAACCTATGCCAAAAGGCATACGCCCTTTTAGAATGTAATTCATGGGTGTGAAAAATCTCTCCACCTGTGAAAAATGCTCAGTTTGCTAAGCCAATTACGTGTGCAAAGTTCCATTCAAATAAAAAATGGTCGATTAAATTTTCGCGTATATCCAGGCGATTTGAAATGATTTTGCTCAATAGTAATACCGCTTGCTAGCTTCTCGTTTGAAAATGGGTTGCGCCACCAACTTTGAAACCCCATATCTTTTGAACAAAAAATATCACCAACTGGAAATTTTCAGGACAATTTCGAAATTTCGTCAAAAATACTTGTGATTTTTTTCAGATTTCTCAGTGCCCCAGAACATAGTTTTTCTACATATTGTTTTAAATAGTGACTATTGAAAAAATATTTCTTCGTTCAGAAAAAATATTTTCAGAAACTACAACTTGGGATGCATCTGCTGTGAAAATTTCATTAAATTCGATGCAATATTCTTAAAGATATGTTTTTAAAAAATCTCAGGTCATCTCAGGTTACTATTAATAATTTAGGGAATGTCCAAAAATTACGTTACACTTAGCGAAATTTTATAACACCGCGTAAAAAATTTAATGTTGGTGAAAAAACATGATATGGCGTGGTTTTATATATATGGGAGCGGGAAAGCCAATAAAAAATGACTTAAAGTTTGATCCCAAAAGAATCTATTAAAAATTTTAATATACAAAATTTTATTAAAACTTAATAATGTTGAAAAAAAATCTCCTGAAACCAGTTTTTTTTCCGAAAACCGCGCTAGTGCACCCTCTAAGTTATGTTTCCTACAGTTTCCGCCATAGTAAAGTTTCTTTTTTACATTCCCAGTTTGAATTAGAAGTGTGACCCACAGGTTTTGAGACATAGTGCAATTTTGGGCTACCCTTATGTAATGAAAAGTTTGAGTCCACAGGATCATTTTAAAGCCTAACGAAGAAAATGCAGATTTCGGAATCCTGAAGTATTTGAAGTATCGCGCTAATTCAAACAAATTTTAACGATTTTTTTTTTATTAACGTGGGGAACCGAGATATCCAAAATAACCGCCAATAAGGACAATTTGAAATACTGGTCGTATAGCGTCTCAGGTTTTTTGAAGGTTTACTTTACGCGGATTTTTGAATAACGCGTTTTTTACGCGGATTTTTGAATTAACGCGGTTTTTCACGCGGATTTTCGAATTAATGTGGTTTTTTTTAACAAGGTATGTATCGCCCGCGCAAAAAAAACCTGACTGTATGTGGATTTCATTTCCAAAATAAACTATACGTAGACAAAAGATAACAAGATAAGCTATTTGAACCCATATTGCTGAAGATGTTTCATGATTCGATAAAATGTACAATTCAATATAAAGTACATTTTAAAAATCGAAATGTACCTTATATCGAAGTTCGCCGGTATTAGCTTTATAACCATTCCTGTGAGTTTTGGTGCCACTCACTTTTTTTTGGAGATTTAAAGAGTTTTCTCGTAAACATAACGTTGAAGCGACGAATCCGGCGAGTAATTACTCTGCGACACTTTGACCTAAGTTGACGCGTTTTGACAATGGATAAAGTCACCAAATTTCAGAACGAAACTCGAAATGAGTCAGATAAGACCGTAACGATAATGGACTATTAAGTTTTTTTTTTTGGTAGAAAAAGAGATTAACACATTTTTCAATTTTTCTAGTAAGGTAATCGCTCCATTATTCATCTCAACAGCTAGCTGCACCTATATTCATCTTATTCCTCTCATTTGTCAAATTTCTACAAATTTTTGAAAGTAAATCTATTTGCTTCTCGATTTTGTAAAGTGGTTGATAGATTTACGTTGAAAATATGGTAAAATTTGACGATAAATTGATCAAAAAGGCGTGATGAGATGAATATAGGTACTGAGATGAATATAGGAGCGATTACCCTTTAAACATGTGGTCCCCGTGGTTCTGTAGTTAGCGATGTCAGTCGGCTCGCTCTTCCATACGGTTGTGATGTCGGGTTCGATTCCCGATCAGGTCGAGGATCTTTTCGAGCTGAAAATTTTCTCGACTCAGCACTGGGGCACGGTGTATCGTTGTACTTATCCTACACATGCCAAATGTGCCAAAAAAAAAAAACAATATCGATAACGAATTCTCTCAACTTATATAGTTGATCGAGACCGCATTAGCCTTCCAGGCTAGCATGCGATATTGTTGTTGTTGTTACCCTTTAAACATTTTATTTTAATTGAACATTCATGAAAAAGACGTGTGAAATTAAATACTTCGAAGCAGCATGCAAAAGCTAAAAGTATAAAAGGAGGGCTAAAGAAGATCGTAAATTTGCTGCTCAAATTTGATTTCATTGCGCCATCTACCAAACCTATGTAATAGTTGGCATACATTGTATCCCCATGCCATCGCTGCTTCAAAAAATGTGTACCGACTTGCCCACAAAACTTGGGCTCCCGGTAAGAAAGTCGTTCAAAACAAGTGACATTCTGCCTGCAACAAAATATAACTTGTTTAGCCATAAAACAGTGTTGCATAATGGAGACTGCTAAAAATCACTGAACGTGCTTAGAGCCACTTGCCTGGTGCTGCTTAATTACGGTACTGACACTAAACCATCGGCATGGGTTTTTTAAATGTGACATCTACACATTTTTCATACACCTCCACGGGGGTGTCATCATCGGTGTTACTACATGCAGTACCTGCGCCTACGAACTGATTACATGTAGAAACTGAATTGGTTAAAAGTAAATTGAAAGTAGTCAGTCACCTTCCACGCTTAGAATGTGCATGGATTTATGCGTCGATTAGAAAGCTATAGTATCCACATTGAACCAGCGCGCGACTGGCGCTGGAATTTCACACTTGATCAAACAAAAGCCATGCAGGGCCACTGGCTGCTGCTGATTGGTGTGCGGTTTACCATACAGCAAATGGCAACGGCAGCTGCACGGATAGTTTGGTTGCGGAATTGTTTGGATCGCTTTATTATAGGTTAGCGCGAATAGGCAGTCGCGCTACATTAGCACATAGTTTTGGGGCGTTTATTTGGTGTGCGGCCGACTGGTCGATGGCCAGCTGCCGTGAGCGGATTTTTTTTTTTCACTAACGAGTCTCACCCCTATCCAACTTTTGCTGTGTTCCTCGCACCCACGGACCGGCGGCGTCTTGGTGACCACCATTACGGCGGGTTCGATTTCAGCCGGTTGTCGAAATCTATGATTAGATTTTTTTCCACTAACCCTCTGCCGCTTGTTAGTTTGTTTAACCGAGTGGCCCAGTTGTATTGCACTGCAGTGAACCCACCGCGACGGTATTGGTGCTCAATTTATTTCGCGGTAAGTTTAACCGAATTAGAGTACGTCGATACTTAGAGGTTGTGTCTCTAACCTTAATTTGTGGTGAGTCCTTCAAGCGACGGTAGTGAATTAAATTTAAATTGTAGTTAAATCACAAACATTTCATCAAGTTTATTACTCTAAACAATCATAATTTCTGCCATATACAATACCATTTCAGGTGACTAAGCAAGCACATTAGCTCTGTGGTGCAATAAATATCTGATCTATCAAACCCAGTGATTGTGAAACCGATTCCTACTTATTTATACAGTCCAATATCGGCAACTTTGGTAATGAACGACATTCTACCGCGCAACAGCAAGCAACCGTGCACCACCCCTTCACGGCAAGTAATCTGACATTTATCCGCAATGGCACAACAATTGCCGGCTCGTCGATTAAAATCCAATCCACACGAGCACACGGCGGCAAAAAACCTTTCCAAACAGTTTGCGCGTTCTTTCCGCAACCGGTCTCCCAAGCCTTCATTAGTTCTCGTTCACCAGGCAGCGAGCCGCCCGTCGCCGCTCGGAGGCAATGCAAAATAAAGTAACTGTTACTCAAGACCATTATTTCCTAAATAACGGATCGAGCGGAGCGGAG
The DNA here is from genome assembly GCF_029784165.1 of Wyeomyia smithii. Taxonomy (NCBI): domain Eukaryota; kingdom Metazoa; phylum Arthropoda; class Insecta; order Diptera; family Culicidae; genus Wyeomyia; species Wyeomyia smithii. Next base: position 107,413,463 of record NC_073696.1, read on the forward strand.
CTGTGAAAAGTTCTACCGTAGCGCCGCGGCGCCGCGTCAACGCGATCGCGCTACCCATTCGGTATTGAACTTGGCAAGCGCGGACAGGACGCATGAGGTGATCCGCGGTCGCGAGATCGGACTTTGTCGTCATAAGACACACGGGTTTAAACTTAATTACTGCTCAAGGACAGTCCAAATCGTTCACTCATCCATACAAGTTATCGGCACCGGCATTATCGTCGTCACCGTAGTCGCAGAAGTTGGCCGAATTGAACCACGTGCTGGCCATTACTGCAGTGCCGTATACACTGCCAGGGTCTGCAGTTCGCAGGTTTATTATTCTTGTGGCTAACCTTTGTTTGATCTTGCTACCGTGCATTCAATGGTGCATCACAATAAATAAAGTGGTTTTATTATAATGTGCAGCATTTATTAAAGAGCCATAAAGAAAATAAAATCCATGTTGAATCCTGTTTAACTGTACACATAAATTCAGTACCAATTATACTTGATGTTGATAAATGATTAACATTTTCGTTTGTTGAAATAGATTTTTTATATTTCGAAACATTACAGTCTCTGGACATTCAGCCACCGCGAAATAATTGGTCTATAACCACTTCAAAATTCTTTATTGTATTTTCGTCACAATTTCTGTTAAGTCGATTAATGAGCGTAAATTTGCGCGACTCAACAGATTTCGAGACCTATGATACTATTAAAGAAACTTAAAAGAATTATCTGTGAGTTAATGAATAGCACATTTCTATATGCAACCTCCGAAAGAAGAACTCTAATTTGACTTTTAAGAGGTGACAAATTATGAACTCGAAGTGCAGTGGCCAAGTGAATATAATACGGACGGACAAACTTCTGAGCACGAAGCCTCCATAAGGCTGTTCAACTTGTTTTATAAAAAATCGACAGAATGTTTCTATTTTTGGTTTGTACCATTATCAATATTCAATCGGAATGCAATTTTTTTGCTCATCACGCACCAAAACTGTTGTAATTAAAATATATGCTTTTAATTCCTCACAGATTAGTAATTAGATAAGACTTTCTTCGTAGAGTTCCAATATTATATTCAGTAATTGAATACAAAATTTATTTAGGTGAAGTTTTGCTTCCTGTAGACAAAAATACTAGAAACAAAACAATTTATTTCGTATTATTGCTACTATTATTGTACTATTGAAATGTAAAATGTAGAGCCTTGTTTTGAACACAAATTTTAGCAATCAGAGCTGAGACAAGGCCGTACACAATTCTTCATGAGTATTTTCCGAACAGGGTTGATATCTAGCGACTAAATATATCCCAGACGCCATTTTGAATTTTGAATACATTACAAATCAATGTACGTAGTGCGAGAATTGGATAAGCGATGCAAAACTCGGTTCTAGAACTACATCTTCAACGTTCTGCGGGGGTGTAACGGAAACGCATCTGACCGGAGATTAGAAGTTGTGGGATCAAGTCCCACTTGCTGCACTATATATATAGTTTCTACTAGGGATGTTACGGATATCCGCATCCGCAAATGCGGAACATCCGCATGAAAATTGACATCCGCATTCGCATCCGCATCCGCATCATATCATGCGGATATTGAAAAAAAATATCGCTTCATAAAATTTTGTAGAAAAATTTTCCTTGATGTATTTACTACTCGCTTGAATAACTTTTGCACTGGAGAGGGACATGATCATGTGTAATAAGCAAAATAAAACACAAGGGACACTACGGATATCCGCATCTGCATCAACATCTGTATCCGTAATCACATATCCGCATCCGCATCTGCAGATGTGTGAACAATTACATCCGTAACATACCTGGTTTCTACTATCATATTTTTCAGTTTATTTATTTTTCTATCTTCATCGCTACATTTACTCCTTGAACCAAAAACCAATGTACATAGTTGCACTTTTTCTGATGAATATACAAAAATTAAAGAGGTTGTGTATGAAAAATGACCGCAAGGTTAATGGAGAATTACGACTGCCAGTCTCAGGTCAATGTACTTCTCGCAATAGGTTGATTGTTTCGGGGTTGTTTCCGGTGTTCTAGAACTTCAAAATGTCGTCTTGACTCGATTTGCAGCCTCTAGCCATCACCCCGGTTCCGAAAACACACTTATCGATGTCACTCTTATCAACTCTGGTTGGCCGAAATCTGTGTTCTAAACAGGCTCTATATTCAATAGTATAATACCTAGCATCATGAAATCGCAATTTTCCGAAGCTAATTTTCCAATCGATTACTGCAAGATCAAAGCAAAATCCGTTGAAAACTGACTGAGTTATTCGGATTTGAAATTTTCCCCAATTTTTGCGATGCTTTCGGTATTTCATATTGCATCCCTATACCACAATGTCGCTGTAGAACGTTATTCTACGTCAAAAACGAAAATTCAGTTATATGTTTATTGCAAGATTTTTACTGCTTTCAGCAACGTTTTGGGGAGCGATAGAAAAATCTCAACTTCTTCAATTACTAAAAGTTCCATAGCAGCCGCCAGATAGTGCAGCAATGCGCCCAGCGCGACCAACCAGAAATTCAAATCGGGCACTCGACGAACGAAACAATTTTGCCTTTTCTATCGTCGTCACGATTAGCATCTAGCGTCGGTATGGTACCGATACAGTTTGGAATGGATTATACATATAGCCAGAGCTGCTAGAAAAATCTGCTTGAAGTTTGAAAACAATCTAACCGTGATTCGAAATAATTGTGCTCGCGCAGGTAGAAATCTATGAAAATCTGCACGCAAATTGAGAAAATCTGCGCAAATATAAAAAGGCTTTGACAAACATCTGCAGAAACTATGATAAACTGCTAATAACTGCGAATCAATAAAAATCTGCACACGGACTCTAAGAATCCGCGTCTTACAGACAAATCCGCACATCTGGTGTCCTTGCATATAGCCCAAAGGGTGCATTCCTGGTTTACTAGGTACATAAACATTAAGCCACCTATCAGAGGCCAAAATCTGCGGTTCAACAAGGCTCAACTTTTAAATAGTATTAAATTAAAGTACAACAATTATTTTTGGAGTGTAAAATGTTCCAAATAAATGTTTTAAGTAAGTTTTGAAACCAATAAGTGTCGTAAAATGGAGTAAAATTGACATTTATTTTTTCAATGTTTTGTGACTGTTGGTCTACGAAAATTGTCTTGAGGGACATAAGACAGGTTTATATATACTTTTAAATGAGGGGAAATAAGTTTTTGTGCACTTTTGAGTAACTATAAAGAATTTTGCATCAATAAAAAAATAATTTTTTTCAGGCTTCGATATAACGTAACGGAAATAAAAATAAAGTTGCCTTACATCGAGGTATGATTGTAATTCGAATAATCGAATAACAATTTTCCGCATTTGGGTGGGTGGGAATATGATTTTCCAATCGATTGCTTTAAGAATGAAGAAAAACGATTGTAAACTGACTGAGTTTAAAACATTTGAAAATGGATACCTTTCGTGACGCTTTCGATGTTATCGGTTTTTCAATCTATACCTCTATACCAAAATACTGCCTTAAGATGTAGTTCTACGTCAAAAATCATAAAAAATTTAAATGAATTATAAGAAGGCTCGAACCATATTAAAGTTGGGGCGGATGTAACGGCCAGTGTTGCGAAATTTCGACAGTGCAAAATGAAAATGATACAACAGCAGTTTCACACTCACTCTCTTTAAGGGGTTATATCTACCAAAAAATATATATTGGAGGTGAAAGTAATTATAACTCTCAGTTCGTTCGTGTTGAAACGTGATATTCGCAGTTGTCAGTGTCAACTGGGAACCTATCACTGACAGTGAAAATTTGCAACACTGGTAACGGCAACTATTCCTCTCATTAACCTGCAGGGTTCCGTCACTTGTTTGACTTCTACAGGGCGATAACAATGTAAACGATTGAGAACGGTTACAGACCAAATGACCAGAAAACATGGAAATATTCAATCCACCATTTTCGATTTGAGTAAAACTTTGCAACTTAGGAAACTGGGTATTTTGAACAGGTGAGAAAACCAATAATTTTACTGGTAGATGGCGACTAAGTAGCAGCTTGTAGCAGCAGTAGCGGCAGCGGATAGCAGTAACAACAGCGGGTCCGCTACTGGTAGTGGCAGCACCAGTTGAAACGGATGTCTTAGCGAGCGTTTCAGCAGCACGTGCAGCGACACTTCCTATATAAAAAAGCTGCCTTTGCGCGGTAGCGACAGCATCAACAGTAGGTACAGCATTCGGTACTTCCTCCAATGAAAAGCTACTGTATTTTGGCAGCACAAACGTTTTGGGATGTTGACAATTAAAATCTGTGGACCTTCAAATGATCAGTGCGAAAACAGCTACTCATTGTGTTATCAGAAAAATGCCTTATTCGCACTGTCGCGATCCGATATTAAATTAAACAAAAAAAATTAATATTTGATTGAAAAGAATATTTGCTCGTTCATTTTTACACTTTATTCGAAATGTTCAAATGGTAGTAAATTCGACTTCATCTCAATGTCTCAACAGGAACTGATTGTTTTTCCTTTAGAAGTTTGTATCACCCAACAGCAGCGTATTAAAACGTTGTGTAAGGCCGATGGCGTAGTGAACGCGAATAGCGGAGCGGAGGGATTCACCTTACTGTGCCTAAATGTACAGCTCTACTTATGGCTGTACATTAACCTACGGCAATGTTACGCTTAGTTAAGTGGGGCTATTTAAGAACCTGCTTCTTCAAAAATCAATCATGTTGCTAGTGGATGGCCATTAGGACGATCCTAACTAAGTAGCAGTGATAGCGGCAGCGGCTGTTGATAGAGGGCACCTGAAAAATTACCAAAAACCAGCTTGAGTATTACTGAATCAACCTGGTGATGTTCATAGGCCATAAATTAACACCAGTTAACATTGATTTCGTTAGTTTCGTGCAACACTCGCACAATTCAAAATTTTTAATTTTTCTATTAATTTTCATTCCACGGAAACCCGTTTCAAAATTTGCGAAGTTATGTGCACAAGTGTCTTTGCGCTCAAATCGAAATTTCTTTATAAAGTAAGTAAAAATAAGGTTTTAACATGCGCAACAGGCTCATAACATGTGAATGATAGACCCAAAAATGTTCAATGCGAAAGGGAAGACCTTGATTTTAAAGTTTTCTTGAATATTTAAAAAGTAATTTCTAACGCTAGTTTTAATAACATGTCGTATTTTTAGCGTCTATCATTCATAGAATTCGCGATCACTCCCGAATGCGACAATGCAAGTGCCGTGTAGTTCAAAATCTCCGTCGTGGCTTTGCACACAACCCTTCTGTTATTTTGTCCTTGATACGGACAAATTGTTGTTAAATTTAAAATGGGATATGACGTTGATCGCATCTCTCTACCACGTTAAGATCGTTGCACAGTTGTTTAGAAAGCGAAAAACGTGATCGCCAGCCTTTTGAGTATAAAGATGTCATTTAAATACTATAGTATATTAATCTCCCAGATGGTCTCGAGGTACGATGCTGGCCTAACAAGCCAGTCGTCGTAGGTTAGAGTCTCGGCTCGGGAGATACTGTTAGTGTCAGTAGGATCGTAGCGCTAGCCCCGCAATTGTCCTGTACAGTAAACAGTTGGCTGCGAAGTCTGTGTATAACAAAACTTTGTCGAATACACTCTAGCATTTAAATGGCATTTTTACACTCAACAGGCTGACGATCACGTTTTATGCACGTTTTAAACCACTGCGCGTCGTTCCCACCATCCACTTGTAAAATTATTGATTCAAGCAGAAGCAGGTCTAGTCTAACGAGTGCATTTCCGGTTAACTTGGTGTAATATTCTGTTAAAGTGCATTCCAGGTTGACAAGGTATAATACCAATCAGAGATCGAAATCTGCGTTTTAGTGAGGCTTAATCATTTTCAATAGTACAACAGTTCGCATAATCAATTTATGATTTTCTGCATTTGGGCGGATGCATATATAATTTTCCAATCGATTGTTGCAAGAATAAAGGAAATTTACTGAAAAATAACCCATTTATAAGCATTTGAAATATTGGACATTTGGATATGTTTTTCCCCAGTTTCAGTTTTAGAATTACATTTTACACCCCTATGTAGCGTAACTTCTTGAGAGATGTATTTCCACGTCAAACATTGAGGATAAATCTACCTTTTTTCTTGTTAATTCAGTGTTAATTTAGAATTTTTTGTCAAAAAAACATTTTTTTACGGAATAATTTTTTTGTGAATCGGTATCAATACCCTACAATGCATTCTCAGAAAAGTTTCTCTATAAAAGCAAGGGTTTCTGAGCTAATATACTTTGAATAAAACTTTAACCAAAATGCTTACGCCCGTTGAAAAAACTACTCTTGAATTTGGTTTTATTTCCACTCGCGAAAAACACTCAGTTTACTAGGCCAAATACGTGTGCAAAGTTTCATTCAAATCAAAAATAATCATGGAAACGCTCTATAACGATATAATGTAAACAGAGGGTATCTAGGGTAAGCACAAGGAGAAGAAAAACCAGCACATCCCCGTGCAAGTATATAAAATACAAAGTAATAGCAATTTTAGGTAACAAGTAGGTCAGACCTCACCAAGTGGCGTGATGCACTCGGTACTCAGAGATAACTAGAGCACGAAAATCCCGCTTTTAATTAACAGGACTCAATTTTTTTTTTTTTTTTTGCTGATGAAAAGGTGCTCACCGACAATTGTGTTCCACATTATTTTCGAATGAATTCAAACCAATTCAACAACGCCTTTCTTCGGGGTTACCGACCATTCCAAAAAAAGACAGTTGAAAGAGAATTATTACTGAAGTTTACCGCTTCAGATCATCACATTGATACGAGTGTAGTTTGTTCAGTTAAATATGTGTTCAAAGTTTTATTCAAACTAAAAATGATAGTTTTGGAACAATGGACATGGAATGGCTCTATTCGAGAACTTTTTCTTGGACTTTCAACCGACACTCTGAAAAACTAATAAAACCATAAAATACAGTGTATTTATGTCACGGAGCATAACTGTAGAAAATAGTGCGAGCAGCATCTCGTGGATATATGTCAAACGCAAATAATTGCTCGTAAGATTGGGCAACTATTAAATAGAAACAAATAAAATCCACGTAGATTCTAACCTTTTAATCTGGTGTACCACTAACGAAATGTATAGATTGAAATCTGTTATTGTAACAGTCAATTTTTTAAATATTATTCTAAAAAATAAAAAAAATGCATTTTTCATTCAAGTGGTCTAGTACTTTTTTTTTATCTTTTGTTATCGACATAAATGCTTGATATCTTCTTATAAGGTAACCAGGCAGTTGACAGTCTCCTCCTCTGAGAAATAGTAAATATTCAATGTCCAAAGTACGTGTAAAACTGTATCATTTGGTACAGGATTTTTCTTATGGTTTGAGTGAGTCACGAGAATAATTCGGCTGGGCTGATGTGCAATCCTATCAGTTTACGACCTAACACAATGTTTGCCACCAATTGTCGTTAGCGATTTATCTACCATGCGCCTCCATAAAGCTCCAAATGCTTGCTCTAAATGAACAGAATGCATTGCAAAATAAAAGCATTTCTAGTATTTGACAGTTTTGTTAGAGAAAACCCGAAGCAGATAGACTTTTTACTTCTCGAGGGCCCAAATTAGCTGTTCGTAAAAAAGTGATGAAGCGCCAAGCAAAATAAAAAGTAACTTTCAAGGGTTCATAAAAATTACTAGTTACTTACAACGGTAGCCAGTAGCATTTGCTGCAATTGTGTACGAGTAATGATTTTTTTATGGGTTGAAATAAATCACAAGTAAATTTATGTTGTTTCTTGCTAAATGGCCTTTTCACTGTTTAATAATGCTGCTTGGACACTGCAAACTGTAAATATTTTTGCATGTCACTGCTCGCGTTAAAGACAAAGGCTCTTGGACCGTAAAGAGTATACATAGTCACTTAGGTAGCTTATCCCCCATAGAAACATTTTATTAAGTTAGGATGCAGTATGTTGCGTAAGCTGTTCAATGGTTAACAGCTCGAAATCGTATGATTCCAAGAGAAAAAGTCGAAGCCTCAAGCAGTTTTCCACATCTGTGCACATCTAAGATTCAAATGGTGATTATGTAAATTCAATGCAAAATTGCGTTAATTTATGTGAACGCGACCTAATCTCCAGCCTAGGCAAGCAATTGGATCGCAAGTATAGCTTTTCTACCAAACGACTTTATTACTTTGTTTTTGATCAAAAAGGTGAAAAAAAGTTTATGAGACTGGTGATTTGGACCAAAAGAGTAGCAGTTAATTTTTATGGGTATTACCACTATTCAATAGTAATAGGAAAGTTTAAAAAAATATTAGTAACACAATGGATCCAATTATTTTTACGCATAAAAAACGAACGTGTAAAACTAGATTTTCTCGAACTATCTCACTTTAATTGAGTAGATCGTGATATCATTAAGGGATGTGAAGAGATCAGAGAATTAACCCACGCTCAAATCACTTGACATCGAATGGCCTACTTCCGCTAGGATTGAAGCCTATGTTCATACTTATATACTTTTGTTTAGAAAGCTTTCCAGAAAGGTACATATTTAATGTAAAGTGCATTAGGGTTGAAATCGAAAAATTGCAGCAGATTAGGAAATTCTTAAATGTTTTCCTTTTCTTATCTTATTGACCAGTAGTTCTTAAAATGAAGTTAAATATTTTAGATTGGAATCGTCTTATTCAGTATTTAACTGAAAAGATGTATAAATTTTTTACATATGACACTAAGAGCGCCAAGCCGTTCAAGGTCGTATTGAAAGGTCTCACCAACGATCAAACCGTTGATGAGATCAAAATTACTTTGACAGAATTACTTGGTATAGCCCCTACCCAAGTAATTCTGATGAAACAAAAATCACGAGGCGAAAACAGTCAGCGACCTGGAATTTCCCTTGTAAATTATTTATATTCATTTTAACCGCAGTGAGGTTAATAACTTAATTTTTTTTGAAAAAGCACATGCTTTATATAACGTGCGTGTAAAATGGGAATTATATCGAAAGTTTGGCGGAGGTGAAAAGCATATCACCCAATGCCGTGTTTGCCAACGTTATGGCCATGGTTCAAAGTTTTGTAACATGGACCAAAAATGCCTCATTTGTGGAGACTCTTCTCACAAAAAGGACACATGTCCTGTGAAAGAGAGTAAAAATTTTCGCTGTGCGTATTGTAACGGCAACCATATGTCGAATTTTTATCAATGCCCAGCCCGTTTAGCAATTGTTAAGGCAAGGCAAGGTAAACAAAATTCAAAACAAACTTCAAAACAAAATTCTCCAAGCGTACCAGTGACGCATAGTTTACCTACTCATTTGCATACCCGTTTAACTTATGCACAGGTTACAGGTAGATCGAACATTAGACCGCCTAGTGTTGGTAGTTCGAAAATGACCGTTAATATGGGTAAGCAAAACACGCTAGAAAATAATTGTACACCTAAAAAAAAAACGATTTTCCAGCTAATATTGCTGTCGAAAATATTTTTTCTAATGTCAACTGCCTGGGGCCTATTACGGCAGGTAAACTTTCTTTTTTGCAACAGGCAATGTTCGATCTTATGATGATGATGATGATGATGATGATGATGATGATGATGATGATGATGATGATGATGATGATGATGATGGTCCCACCTCATACCCCTACATCGGTTTGAGCTGGTCGATTTATCTAAGAAAGATATTATTTAAAGACATACAATGTAACCAGTAGGTAAACAAATAACGGACTGGTTATTAATACAGACATAGTAACCCTTCAAAAGAATACCAATAATTTGAAAATTAAAAAAAAACGATTTTCCAATAACATCATTGATCCAAGGCTCATCCAAAACGTTTCCAACCCGAAAATTACCTGGATTTGGTTAGGAATCGAACCTAACATTTAGGAGCTTTAACTAATCAGAATTGGTTCTGGATAACGATCCAAAACTACGAGAGAGATCCTATGATACTATAGTTATCGATAACGAGCTATACAGTCCACAGGCAAACCCAAGCCTTTTCAGTTTTTTCTCCCAACCCTTTGTTCTAAATCGTGAAAACAGATAAATATTAAAAATCTCAATGAAAATATATATATAATATTACTAACCAAAAAAGCAACTTATCAACCCGATATGCCTTTTGTTTCAATTTCAGGGGTTTAACCCTGATGTACTCAGTATCCAGATTGTCTATGTCAGTCTACGCGCGCGTGGCTCAAACATGTGTAGTCAACTCATTTTTTTTAACTCTACTATTTAATATTATTAGCTATATTCAAACAAAAATCCATCATCATCAATGAACATAATAACTTAGTGTACCAGATAAATTTGAAAAAAAAATATACTTAAATATTACAATCTTCTTTATTAATTAACAAAAAATTCGTTGAAATCTGTCTACAAAACAGATTTTATGTGTGAAATACAAAGCCTTTTAAACTCCGCCATTGTTGCTGCATGTTTCACTTGTCTGGGCATCGAATTGAAAAAGTTAATTCCTTTATACAATTGAATGAACGCCATGTTGCAGGCAAAATCAATGTTTGAAGCCATTCAAATAGGCACAAATTTTACTATTAAAACAGTTTCTAATTTAAAATTTAGCAATGATTTTAAATAAAACAATTAAAATATTAAATTGGAATGCTCGCTCATTGAAGGCCAAAGAGAATGAGCTTTTTAATTTTTTAACAGTAAATAATGTGCATATTGCAATTATTACTGAAACAATTTTGAAACCTAACATAAAATTAAAATATGATCCCAATTACGTGGTTCATAGATATGATAGGGTTCAGGATTCCGGCGGTGGAGTTGCAATTGTTATTCATCGCCGAATCAAACATCGTGCTCTTCCCCATCTTGAGACGAAAGTTATTGAAACTTTGGGAATTGAAGTTCAAACTGAACTTGGGATTTTATTTATTGCCGCAGCATATTTACCATTTCAATGCACACGCGAGCTCAAAAATTAATTTAAAGGTGATTTACAAAAACTCAATAGAAATCGTTCGAAATTTTTCATAATCAGCAATTTTAACGCTAAACATCGTTCATGGAATAATTCTCAAAGTAATTCCAATGGCAAAATTTTATTCAATGATTGTTTTTCAGGATACTATTCTATTTTGTCTCCGAATAGTCCTACATGCTTTTCTTCTGTAAGAAACCCTTCAACAATTGATTTGGTGCTAACAGATCAAAGTCATGTATGTAGTGATTTGATCACACATGCTGACTTTGATTCTGACCATCTTCCAATAACTTTTTCTTTATCCCATGAATCAGTTCTAAACCCTATGAGCTTTGTTTTTAATTATAACAAGGCTAATTGGGAAAGTTACAAAACTCATATTGAGAGAAATTTCAATAATGAGCTTGATTTGCAAAACGAAGTGAATATTGATTCCGTTTTGGAAGCATTAAAATGTGCAATTGTTGATGCCAGGAATTATTCTGTTCCAAAGGCTCAAGTGAAATTTGATTCATCAATAATTGACGGAAATCTTCAACTTCTAATTCGTTTGAAAAATATCCGCAGACTGTTTTTAAAACTATTTATAAAGATTTACAGAAAGAGATTAAGCATAGATTTACTCTTCTGAGAAATCAAAATTTTGAGACTAAAGTTGAAAAATTGAAACCATATTCAAAACCTTTTTGGAAGCTGTCGAAGATTCTTGAGAAACCTTCAAAGCCTATTCCAGTTTTAAAAGATGGTGAACGTTTTCTTGTATCCAATGAACAAAAGGCTCAAAGACTTGCTCAGCAGTTTGAGAGTATTCATAACTCAAATTTGAATTTTGTGAGTCCAATTGAAAATGAAGTCACACGTCAATTTGCTTTAATTTCTTCCCAGATTTTTTTTACCTGCAGAAATAATTGAAACTAACTCGAATGAGCTTAAATCAATTATTAAAAATTTCAAAAATATGAAAGCACCTGGTGACGATGGAATCTTTAATATACTAATCAAACATCTCCCTGAGAGCACAATGGAATTTTTAGTGAAAATTTTTTTAAACTGTTTGAGAGAATTATTCTCAACAGAATGATGTCACACATCAACGAAAATTCAATTTTTGCAAATGAACAGCTTGGATTTCGCCATGGGCATTCCACAACTCATCAATTGCTCAGAGTTACTAATATGATACGAGCTAACAAATCTGAAGGTTATTCCACTGGAGCTGCTCTTTTAGACATAGAAAAAGCATTCGACAGTGTTTGGCATAAAGGTTTGATTGCGAAATTGCAAACTTTTAATTTTCCAATTTTCCTAATCAAAATTTTAAAAAATTATCTTACTGATCGAACTCTGCAGGTTGTCTATCAGAATTCAAAATCTGATAGATTTCCTGTCAGAGCAGGTGTACCTCAAGGTTCAGTCTTGGGTCCAGTCCTGTACAACATATTCACTTCAGATCTTCCTGATTTACCTCCAGGATGCACAAAGTCATTGTTCTGCGATGACACAAGCATTTCCGTAAAAGGAAAAAGTCTTCGTGTCATATGCAGTCGATTGCAGAAGAGTTTAGATATTTTTTCTTCCTACTTGCAAAAGTGGAAAATCTCTCCCAATGGTTCTAAAACTCAAATGATAATTTTTCCGCATAAGCCTAGGGCTTCTTTCCTCAAGCCAATAGATAATCACGTTGTCAAGATTAATGGGGTTATTTTAAGTTGGTCCGACAAGGTTAAGTACTTGGGACTAATTTATGATAAAAAACTTATTTTCAAAGAGCACATTGAGAGTATACAAGCCAAGTGCATCAAATATACGAGATGTTTATATCCTCTCATTAACAGGAATTCTAAACTTTGTTTAAAGAACAAACTTTTGATTTACAAACAAATTTTTAGATCAGCAATGCTTTATGCTGTACCGATCTGGTCAAGTTGCTGTTCAACAAGGAAGAAAACGCTCCAAAGGATTCAGAATAAAATTCTGAAAATGATTTTGAAGCGTCCTCCTTGGTTTGGTACACTCGAATTACATAGACTTACTGGTGTTGAACCATTAGAAGCTATGTCAAATAAAATTATTAACAATTTTCGACAAAAATCGTTGCAATCCTCAATTGCTACGATAAGCTCTCTTTATAGCCAATAAGTTAGCAATTAAGTTAGTTGTAAGTTTACTTCCCCTTTTCTGACAAGTAGGTTTAAATCCCTACGAATGATAAGTCCTAAATGCAAAAGCAAACAAATCCTAACAATTAAAATTACAAATTTCTAACAGTGTTGAGAAGTCACCATTTGTGATTGGACACACATACTCATTATTTACTAATATTTATCATAAATACTTAAGCTACTAACAAATCCCCCCTTTAAAAAAAAAATAAAAATAAAAAAAAAATTAAAAAAAAAAAAGTTAAATATTTTCATCGGCCATAAATACTCGGTCAACTAGCAGCTAATAAAAGACAGCCTTGATAATTATCGATTAGTGTTTGTTTTGTCAGCAGTCGTCAACTTTAATGGCGATGAGAAAATATCTCCACAAACAATCGAACAGAGTGCGCGGAACAAAATCGTTCTCAAGGCGTCATTTACCCGGTAGAACGTAACAATCTTGAACTTTACATCAGTTTCATTGACCTATCAGTGTCTCTATCTCTTCTGCTGTTGCGTTCACTCGTTGTTTCGCGTACACTTTTTCTTTATTTCCGTCTACACCGGTAGCGATCGAGCGCTTTGATCACCCTGACTTTGCACGCCCGTACGTAAACGATAGCGCGTCTGCCAAAACAAAAGTTGAAAAAACGTGCTCAAGAGCTGCATTTTTCAATGACGACTATCACGACGGGTGCAGCCGCGCCGCGATGAGTGACCAAAACCCAGTGCACTCACCGTTTGTGCCGCCGTTCAATGGAAAACGATTGACGTTTTTTTTCTGTGCGACCGAGAAACCGCGTGGCGTGGTAATTGGCGTACACAAGTTGCCCGAGTAAACGTTCGTCATTCGTCATTCTCCCGTCAGTAGTGCTTATTTTGTATTAGCAAAGGGGAGCAAATCGCTCTAAGTATCCAGAGCAACGCCCAGCAGAGAACGCCGACCGACCGAAAGCAACAACACAACAACACCGGCAGGGAAGGGGGCCGATTGAGACACAAGAAAAACCTTGAACTGACAGTGACCCCAAATGACTTCCTTTCGGAGAAGAGTTGAATTTTTTTTATTGTTATTAATATTGTTATGTTTTGTCTTTCCTCTCGGCCTTTCGCTGTGCCTCATTCTATTCGTTTGCGATCATTTTTATTGTTGTTGTGCTACTCGTAGTGCTGCCAGTTTTTATTAGTGTTTTACGCTTTGTTACTGTTGCCGTTTAGGCTGGTGGCGGCTACCGCCACTCGCATTTGCTGTTGCTGTCTTGTTCAACATAATTAATTCAAGCATATACTCACTTCATATTACTGGCGATATCAATGAACGCTTTACGTTTTGACCGAACCCAGTGTAGAGACACGGCGGTAGGGTAGTTTGGGGACGGTCAGTTTGTTGGGTGTTGTTGCTAAGGCAACTGTCTGGATTTGGTCCGAAGCTTTTTCTACAAAATTTCAGTTGCTAAATTAATGGATTTATCGAAAATCAAACAGAAAATACGATTTAAAGTTTTTGTAGATAATGAAAAGTATGTACAATTCGAATAATGATAAATGTATTAAAATAATTAAATTGAATTGAAAGAACTGGAAAAAGTACGTAAGTCAAAAATTCTCAATCGAAAAATGAAGAAAATCAGAAAAAATGTGAAGTATGAAAGAATTGAATTGGGTACAAGTAATAAAAAAATAGAAATCTATATTTATGTATGCCTGAAGGGCAAAGGACAAAAGTTACACTGCGTCAGGAATGTTTGTCTTTTGTGGCTGGCCCCGATTGCTTCACCCAGATTACAGGGTGCTCGAACTCATTAATGGAGTTAAGCTGGTTGGTTGTAAGCCTGTGCCCTAATTTGGAACTATATGGTTGATGAAACCAGTGACCGTTTTGAGAGTGGTACTCCATACCTGGTATGGAGTTGAGAGGTAACTTTCGAAGAAGTTGAACCTCGACGAAGCAAGAGCCCCGCAAAAACAAAGCAGATGCGCTAAGCTTTCAGGTTCAGTGTTGCAAAAGCGGCAATTGACGGTTGGGACTTTGCCTAATTCCATTAAATGATAAAGAGCTAACTCGATAGCTAATCGCTGGATGGAGGGCCTCCGGTTTCATCACTAATCCTTGTTTTACCTAGCGGGAACCTAGGAGAGCCCTAGGAGAGCCCGACGGACTGTCTTCCCGATCCGGTGACGCAGTCAAATGACAAAGGGAGACCTGAGTCATCTCGTGCTCCTGTCAAACGGCATTCACAATCGCAACGGCGGCGCGTGAAGAGACTGCTAAGCCAAGGCCATACACGCGAGAAGATCGCTAGCTTAGTATTTCAACCAGTCGACCAGACTGACCGCTCAGGACAACGGTCGACTGAGACTCGAGCAGTGATAAGTTCCGGGACTTGGCATGCGTGGAGCCCCCTGAACCGCGACAACCGTCAGGGGTAACAAATAGGGATAAGCTGGAGACCACAAGCCCGTCGATCACATCGATCGACTATCTAGCCTCCCAACTTACCCCTGAACAGTTAAAAACTGTCCGCCAATCGGAACTCAACAAGATCCGATGAAGGACGCGCGTCAACATTGTGAGCAGTATACGCTACGTTCAGGTTAATCTCCATCGCACAAAAGACGCCTCTAGTGTTCTTCGCAGAAGATTCACCAAGAATCAGCTATCCGTAGCGCTGATCCAGGAACCATGGGTCCACGACACCAGGGTCTTTGGCTTAACCAACGCAAATGGTAATTTGATCTATTGCAAGCAACAGTCAAATCTTAGGACTGCAATTCCGTTAAACAGAAATATTAAATTTGTTCCCATTAAAGAGTTCATTCAACGGAGTTTGGATGCCATTGCGGTCTAATACCACCTAAAAGATGGTCGTTGCTTCCGCTTACTTCCCGTGGAACGTGGACGGCATACCGCCATCCAAAGTTACAGCCATTCATCGTCGGCTGCGACTGTCTGGGGCAGCTCGGATGTCAACACACCTCCTTAAATACCTTACTTCTAACAATGTTAATGTATGCAATGTAGGGAACGAGCCAACTTTTAGTAGTACATTAGACCTGAGGTTTTAGATCTCATTCTATGTAGTTCCTCGATAACAGATAAAGTCATAACAGAGAAAGTCAAAAACTGGCATGTCTCTGATGAACTCCTGGGCACTAAGCTCTTTTGAACCTATGAAGTCTCCAAGACCGGATGGCTACCATTATCATGTCCGAACCTATCTGCCTTTTTCAAGCCAGCTTTACTCTGGGACATATCCCGGCGGAACGTGAAGGTGGTGTTTATACCAAAGCCGGGCAAAAAAGATAAAACATTGCCCAAAGTCTTCAGACCTATAAGTCTGACTTCAACTCTTCTCAAGTTGATGGAAAAAATCACGAATAACTACCGTTTTGACTCAAACTTAGAATAGTCTCAAACTTCGAACACTGTGGAATAAAAACCACATTATTATAGCTAGAGTAATCAAAAGTATGATTATTATATACCATTTCGTTCTTCGGAATGTCCTTTACCCAGTGATGTATAGCTCTTCACTGTAGGACCACTCCCAGCGAACCAGCAGGCGTTGAAAAAAGTAACAGTCAGTGAAGCCACTGTTTGCCTATCTATCTCTTAGTGATTACATTGAAGTGTTCGGAATTTGAATCAAATCCGAGTTCTGAATTCTCGTTAATTCAATAAACAAAACATGTTTGAATCTATATAAATAGCACTTAATTGCAACAAAAATAAAATAACCAACATGTTAAACCTTTAAGATCGACCAGGAAACTCCTTTTTAGTTGATTTTTTAATGTAAGAAATTACATCATAGCTTAGGTGTTCAAAATTTGATGCATGATGGTATATCCGCAGCGAGTTTCTGAAGGAGTCACCCTTGCATAAGCATCAATATGCTTTTCAACAAGGTAAGTCTACTGAAATCGCTTTGCATTGTCCAGTGACGAAAATCGAGAAGTCACTCAAATATAAATAGACAGCGCTTTTCTTGATATTGAGGGGGCTTTTGATAACACGTGCTTTGCATCAATTTACACGGCTCTACAAAATGAAGAAGTCGACAATACTACAATGAGCTGGATCCAAGCAATGCTTTCGAGCAGAAAGATCACAGCTGCACTGGCAGATACGTCTGTCACAGTAGAGGTAGTGAAAGGGTGTCCTCAGGAAGAAGTTCTTCCTTCACTGCTATGGTCACTGGTGGTAGACGTTCTCCTAACCAAGTTCTTGCAGCTAGACTACGAAGTCGTTGGTTTTGCGAATGACATAGTCCTTATTGTTCAGGGAAAATATGATGCAACTTTATCTAGTCGTATGCAAATAACTCTTAACACCACCTTTCAGTAATGCTTAGAAGAAGGGCACTTCCTGTGTGCTTAGACTATCTAAAAATGTTTGGATGACCAGAAATATTTTAAGGGAAATCGAGAACAAACATTTGGTAGCAGATAACATATGATATATATTTTTCAAATATGTTAAATTTTTGATGTGACATAAAATCGTTGGTTTGATTAATAAAAATATAGAATGAAAAGTACAGCACTCCAAAAATCATGTTCGAAATAAAAATAAAAGTTATTTTTCTAGCGAATTTTTATTTAAAAAAAACATGATTCGATATAACGTAAATTCGACATAACAACCGTTTTGGCGCTGTATGTAAAAGAAAAGTGTTCTTTGAAAAATACAAACAATCCACGTTTAGCAACCCTTTTACAGTTCAATTAAAAATTGAAGTTTTTTCACGAATTATTTTATTTTTCCAACTTTCTTTTAATGTCACTTTCACTGTGTATTTTTTTCGGAAAAACAAAATTATTTTCTACAACTTTGCCAAAGCTGCCACACCAATCAAACAAACCTTTTTGTCTCTAAAAATATTTGCATTTTTCAATACCATTTTTTCATCTACTTTTTTAACAATTAGTCGTGACACTAATAGCACAAAATGACACCTTCACCTGTGAAAATTTTTAGCAAATCAAAACTGACAATCAAAAAAAAATTTAAATTGGTACATTTTTTTGACGTAGGACTATGTTTTTTTTACTATACTGGGATACATCCTTCAAAAACTAAAATGAACATAAAACGTTTTTGGTAGGCGGAATGGATAGCTTAAATGTACAAGATTTTCATAATGTGAAGATAATCCCTACCATTTTCTTATTATAGGGGAAAAGTTTCAAGATTATGTATCCCCATACATTTTCCATACGATAGGCTTATTTCACTTTTTGAATTTTTTTGTTGTCTGCGAAAAGGTAGACGAAACGATTCCACGCGTTCAGTGATTGGCTAGCAATGTCAGCCTATTGGTATCGCATTCATCACCCGACGCGAGCGACGTGGAGAGGAAGCAGAGTAGCTACTACGTCATTGAGTCTTCTCCCAATCACCCAACTTCTTCATTCTAAGTGACGGATTAGCATGAAAATAAGCTCATACAGCAAACTTAAGTGGATACCGCCCTCCATATCGACAGCACCACTAAACACATCATAAGGTTGTGAAACATCAATCGGCGCTAGTACCAACGAACATGTGACCGATCCGAAGCTTGCTGACCAAGGTTATCTAGGGACGAATCCAAGATCTGCGAAACTGCGAGTTTGGCTAAAAGCATCGCCAGATTCCAAATTTAAAACATTTTTGGTCTGTAGCCATAGATTTAAGAAAGAGACCAAATCCCATTAAGTTTCGTCCGGGGAGGGTAAACTACTTATAACACCAACAGAAAACGCAAACGCGCTGGGGCAGCCGTTCGTGTCGTCACTTAATTTGGGGCGAAATATCGTCAGCCCTTCGAACGGGATGTTTCTGAGAAAGTTGCCATAGTCGACAATTGGAACAGTTTGGTTCCAGAGGAAGCAAGAGTGAGTGAGATTTAGGAATATAAAGGCCCCCGGCTGTGATAACACATTTAACCTCGAGCTCAAGCACTTCAGCCATGGATCATTTGCTATTGTGGCACGTGTTTTCAATCGGTGCTGGGAGCTTGGCTACTTCCCTTCTAAGTGGAACTTGGCTGAAGTTATCCCAGTACTGAAGCCGGGGAAGGTCATTCTATTCCTAAAAGCTGTCTTACAATCAGTTCATTCTCAGCTCTTTTCAAGCTGTTTGAAAAGTCGATCCAGAATAGTCTGCTTTGAATCACCGATGAGAATGGTGTCCGCCCTGAGGAGCAGTTTCGGCTCCGAAAGAGTGGGTCCACCATTTATCAACTCAATCGAGTTACCAACATCACCCAGCGGAACCACTGCAATGGTGCCTGGTGTACAAGCTGCATTGACACAATTTTCCAATATATTGGATTAAGATCAACAAAAGCCATCTCTCGGACAGAACTTTTAGGGTTTCCTTGCACAATGTGTGCTCAAAGCAACTCAACATCGATGCAGGAGTGTCCCAAGGCAGGGCCGAATTTAGGTGGTGGGGGGCTCAGGGCAGATATTTTTGTGGGGCAGAGTGTATCTGCAGTACAACCCGAACTAGTTGGCATAAAATAGACCACATTGTGGTCCATAGCATCCTGCCCTGCAACTCCTATCCCTACCTCCCCGTGGTACCAGCCGGGATACGAGTAACCAAGCGAAGATCATGGTAACCAACCCATGGTGGGGCCTCGGTCGTATACTGACAGGAGAAGGTTGACCTCCTCGGAGGAAAGCCCAACCTTCCTGAGCGTATGTTTACCATGTTAGGGGCGGCTCACAACAGCGTCTGACCCGGAGCGGGCGGTTGAATAAAGAAACGTGATGTCTCGAACGCTATACCCAAGATGGCAGCCCCATCATGAGACTCGGTAGCATGGCCCTAATAAGGCAACAAAAATTGCACTACGAACATTCAAGAAAATATAACATTGA
This sequence comes from Wyeomyia smithii, assembly GCF_029784165.1. Lineage (NCBI taxonomy): Eukaryota > Metazoa > Arthropoda > Insecta > Diptera > Culicidae > Wyeomyia > Wyeomyia smithii. The sequence goes on from NC_073696.1 coordinate 107,433,489, forward strand.
AAAACGGACCACGAGTGGAAACTCGAACTGCAAGTCGCTAAATTTTGTGGGCGGAGACAGGGTGCTGCAGGGAGCTAGAACTCGCAAGTTCGGCATCGTGGCTTTGCAGGTGAAAAAGTGTGGGAAGTCTGAGGAGGCAAGGCCCAGTTCTACCAGAGCGGTGGAACAACCAACGAGATGGGAACGGGTTTTTGTGTTATGGGCAGAATGCAGAATCGCGTGATCAATTGAAAGGCGATCAACGAGAGGATGTGTTTGTTGAGGATTAAAGGTCGTTCCTTCATCTACAGCATCATCAACGTGCACTGCCCGCACGAAGGTAGACCTAACGACAAGAAGGAGTCGTTCTACGCGCAGTTGGAGGCAACATACGACGACTGCTCGTTACGGGACATCAAGATCATCATTGGCGATATGAACGCCCAGGTTGGTAGGGAAGCGATGTGACAGGGTCTCACAGCCTACACACCGACAGGAACGACAACGGCCAACGATGCATTAACTTTGCAGCTTCCCGAGGCCTACTGATTAGAAACACCTCCTTTCCACGCAAAGATCCACAAAGCCACCTGGAGATAACCTGATCACCGAACAACAAATCAAATTGACCACGTTATCATTAATGGCCGATTTTTCTCAAACATTACAAACATACGCTCCATCAGGGGTGCGGATATCGACTCCGAAACCACCTAGTAGCATGTGCGCTCAAAACATTCCACGATATATCACACTCTTCAGAACCGTCCTCCTCGGTCAAACATCCGGCAGTTGACCAACCCGCAGGCTACTCGAGGAGGCACTATCTTTCACGGAAGAATTATTTGCTTCGACTCTCGACGATTAGTGGGGGAAGTTGCGCTCGGCCATTGGAGAGGCCGCAACCGCGGCAATAGGTGTGGTAACGTCGAGGCGACAAAATGGTTTGACAGGGAATGCCAGCAAGCGATGAAGAGGAACTATCTAAGCATTGCCACAAGAGAGAACGCGGCCAAATACCGACGAGCTCGAAATGAGTTGACCACGATTCTGAGGAGGAAGAAGCGCCAACAGGAGGACAGAGATCTTGAGGAGTTGGAGCAACTGTTTCGGGCTAACGATACGCGCAAGTTTTTTGAGAAGGTGAACAAATCCCGTAAAGGCTACACACCGAGTGTATGTGTAGGGACGTGGAAGGAAACCTGATCAAAAGCGAGCGCGAGGTGGTTGACAGGTGGCAGCAGTTCTTCGATGAGCACCTTAATGGCAGAGCAACGGAAGGAGATGGGAGGGAAGTTACCCTTGGAGCAATTCCCGATATCCTGGAAATCAAACGGGAAATTGGGTCACTCAAGAACAACAGAGTCGCCGGCATGGAAACATGGAAAAGAGGCACTAGCAACGGCACTCCAGTGGATAATCTCTAGGATTTGGGAGAAGAGACACTACCGGAGGAATGGATGGAAGGAGTTGCATGCCCCATATATAAAAAGGGCGATCGGCTACAATGCAGCAACTAACGTGGCATAACGCTGATCAGCGCTGCCTACAAAGTTCTCTCCCAGATTCAACTCCGCCGTCTATCTCCTTTAGCGAAAAAAATCGTAAGGCAGTACCAAGCGGGCTTCACACAAGCACACGCTACTACGGATCAAATGTTTACTCTCCGGCAGATCTCCGGCGACTGCGGAGGTAATCTACGCAAGACTAGAAGCGGACGCTAGAAGAGAAATTAATGCGTCGAAAACCAAGTGTATGAAAGGAAGAGGCTCGAAAGAAACCAACATTCGCCTCCCACGGATGGTGATTATGGACGGCAATGAACTCGAAGTGGTAGATGAGTTCGTATACTTGGGATCTCTGGTAACTGCCAACAATAACACAAGTATGGAGGTCCAATGACGTATTCATGCTGGAAATCAAGCCTACTTTGCCCTTCGCAGGATGCTGCGATCCAAGAGCATACGCCGCCGCACGAAACGGACAATGTACAAAACCCTTATTAGATCCGCAGTTTTCTATGGACTGGAAACCGTGACGCTGCTCATGGATGACATACGCGCACTGGTCGTATTTGAACGGAAAGTGGAGTGCAAACTGAAAGCGGAGAGTGGCGTAGACGTATGAACCACGAGCTACAGGCACTTCTTGGAGAGATTCCCATTGTGCACCCGACGAAGGTCGGAAGGCTACGATGAGCCGGGCATGTCGCGAGGATGCCGGACGACAGTGCGGAAAAATCGGTTCTCTCCAAGGACTCCACCGACACCAGGAATAGAGGAACCCAATGTGCTAGATGGCTTGACCAGGTTGAAGCGGATCTGCGAGTATCGAGACGTCTAGGAAATTGGCGACGAGTAACCCAGGACCGAGTAGAATGGAGGAAAATTATTGATGCGCGCGAGCAACTACGGCCCTGGGCTGCTGAAGTAAGTAAGTATCGTCTTCTGTATAACATAGGCCTGAGTTAATTAGACGGCCGTGACAGAATTTGATCGCTAGGATCCAGCACAGAATGCTTGCTTGTGCTGTTGTCAAAAAACTAATAACCCTTCAATTAGTTGTTTGTTGGCCTTGAGAAAGGTAGTTTGCTGTTCAAAGTCTGATATGCTGATCGCAACCCATGTGCTGCCCCAACAGTGGTGGAATAAAGGCACTTTGATAACACACTGAAAAGAACCGCGCTGCTGCTGAGACATGTCTGCTGAGACATGAGCTGGAAAGCCAGCTGATACTGCCGCAACCCGCTGCTGCTATTACCATAATCCGCAACGCTACGGCGTACTAGGTATAATATCCTGTCGATTTTTTCAGGTAAAGTCAGCAAGCGATCAATCAGAGGACATAATTTTCGTTTTGACAAGACTTGGCAATTTTCAATAGTTCTTATAATCTAATAATCACATTCTGCGGTAGGGCGGATGTCGATTAGAAGCATTCAAAGTAATTTAATTATTCATCTGGAAACACTATCGCTTAAAACAAGAATTTTTTTATTCCTAGATTGATTTTCTACAGAAAAAATGTATCAGATTATTTTTACATAAGATGTATTTGCGGCTATAATTGAAAGAAAATGAGTGTTTTTGACGAAAAATGGCACTTTAATCAGAAAAGGGTGGGTCCCACTGAGGGGTGGTCCAATTGGCACCAAAGCTGGTATTTTAGCGAAGTGACCTTATATGAACAATTTCCCAAGCTATGAGTCAAATCTGAGAAGGTCGTTGACATAAGGCGGGTACACTTTAGAAGGAATGACTCATATACTGATTACGGTTGACGTGTTGAATTTTCTAGACTCCTAAGTTCAAAATTGTTCCTTTAATCCATTTTCTGTGGAGGATAATTAGTTCTAAAAATAGCCTTCACTTTCATTACCCAAATACTATAGAAAAGTTACATAGTTGAAAATTCCTAACATCGCTGTTAAAAAATGATCAAAGTTTCTCTCTCCATCCGCTGGGAATGTGTTTAATGAATACATCTTAATTAGGACATTTCGAAAATCAATGGCGCTTTTTAACTATTCGATCTAGATCTGCAATAACTTCTATAAAAAGAAAATAAGTAACAAAAGATCTTTTATCACTAGGTGCTAGACGGACTATCTTACTCGCTTGATAACAACCTCGCTGGAATTTAAACGCCCATGAGACGAGAACGGTTTTCGATCAGCACCGGTAAAACATTCTTCACCTGCTGATTTTCGCATTCAAAGTTTCATGTTTTATATCAACTTAAACACCGACGGGCTTAATTTCAATTACGTATAAAATGAGCCATGACTTTTAATTGCTCATAAATACCGAGCATAAACACCAGAGTACATAAATCTTTCCGACACGTTACACACTGAAACGTCATCCGCAGCCGCAGCCACTGGACGATGCACTCGCCACTGGTCATCGGCTCTTGGTCACCCAACCCGAACGGAATTCCGTGCCAAAGCAGAGTGTAGCTTCCCGCCGTAGCAGAACTTCCAGGCTGGCTATGAGTCAACGGCAGCAAAAAAAAAACAGAGAAGTGAGGTCACTGGCCCTGCCCGCGAAGCGAACTGGAACCATTGTGTTTGTCTCTAATTTGAGTGATGCTTGAAAACTATCATTAGAATAATCCTTCATGGTTTGAGACCTCCTCGGTCGAAGAATTTCAAGTGTGAGTTACGTTGCGCACCGCAGATTGTTTGAATGCAGGATATCAGGCTGCCGTGAATTTTGATGACACGGACACTATTCGACTTACACAAAAGGTACATTCCGTCTCGGATTTTGGATACCAGGTACAAGTTGAGTGCAGATGCAACCATGATTATCACTTCGACTGATGGAGTGATGTTTCTCTACCCGAAAGGGCCTAAGAAGAAGTCCAGTGAAGTGTCTTCACCAACCGGTTGCCGGTCATAAGATGATATTGTATTCTTCCCAATATCGTGCATAAATTATGTATTTTCGCGGAATGGTAATGAACGAAACAAAGCAAAAAGGGCTAGAATTGGTTCTCTGGGTTGTAATTTAAATTCTTGGTTGATTTTTCCATTATTATTTTTCTGCGTTTTTTTCAACAATTTTTTTCCAGATATGATGTCTCTCTTTACTTTCATGCACAGCAAAAATGGCATAAACATCTTATTGTGTGATTGCATTGATTTAGTCTACAATTTTACCGAAGAAAATCAAAGATACATACACAAAAACGAATTATTAATGCAATTGCATGACAATAATCGTTGTGAAAGGTATTACCGCACAATTTTTATACCTTGCAGATTACAATGGTATTTTCAACGGTGTACGTAATAATACGTGAAATTTAAATTGCCCTTGGAAGCAGCACGGCTCAGTTCAGAACGTGGATCGATTGTTCGATTCCTTTAGTTTTCATGCATGTTGCGTAATTTTTGTTCCTTTTACTTTAATGTCGGCTCTGACGGCCGAAGAGCAATTTTGAGGCACGATGTTTAATAACCGATGTGCGATTGATGTGGCGAGAATGGAAATTATAGGATATCGTAAAATTGTGATTGCGTCCATTTGTCCGAGTTGAGGAAACAAGTCCCAGCAAGGTTCGTTTGCTCGGTTCGATCCAAAACCGCCAGAGACATTTCAAATTTCATAACCAATTTGTGAAGAAAAAAACAAGCATTCATGCGAGTACTGAAGCTGCAACCGGACTTGCGAAAACACAAACAAATGCGTGTTTTGCATTACAGATGATTGCGCACTACTAACTGACAACCGAACCGATTAATTTGTATGCACAGTCCGATAAACGAATAATGACGACCCTGAAATTGAACTGCCAGCTGATCAAGATTCCCGGATGAGCTTACTAACCGGTTGTTTGGAAACACAACTCACATGTCGAATGGTGTCAGCGTTGTTGAAAATTCATCGTCAGAAGTCACGTTAGAATAGTACCCGATTTGAAAACTACTCACCATTTGGGTTTTGATTCATTCAATGGAACCAATCCGGTATTATATCTTCAATATTTATCTCATAATTTCCTCTGATACAATGGCAGAAAGACTTTTTGGGACAATAATTCACAATAAGAAATTCATTCTGTTTTCTTTTCGTTGTGTCCTTTTTCTATTTAAAGTTATTTTAAGCCCAGAATGATAACCATATTCGAAAAAAGTTGCTTCAAACATGAGTTAGAAATGAAGTATTCATCTAGCAGTGCTTTGTGAGGTTGAAATGGCGATGAAGGAATAATATCCAGTAAATACATTGCGCTTTCCAGTCAAAAGAAGAATAAGAATCAATTTCGGCATCCTTCGAATCCGCATATTTATCATTCCGGCGGAGAGGAAGTCGCCTTGATCGCTTTTTCTCATGATTATTATCCCTTCGGCTTCTAACTGTCTCCCGATCAATCGTGCGTTACTGCTTCCTTTTTTGTCGTTCAGTTGACTGCTTCTTAACCAACATTTCGTGCTCGCTACCCCCACAAACCCTCATCCTTTTTCTCCTCGTCCTCGAGATTACCGTTTCATATGTTCCCAATCAACTGACGCGTTACAATGGTCGATGATGCCTTCAAGGCTCCCCACCAATCAAGCGTCATTGTGTGCTGCTGTGCCGTGTATTGCGGTGGCGATCCGTTTCCAATTCGGAAGCATCAAACCGAGCCAAGAAAGGGTTACACATAAGCGAACGAACGAAAGGGACCAGAGCGTGGTTCAGGAAAAATCCTTCGCTCTGGCGGCAATCAGCAACAGTCAAAACCGAAAGAAAAACAAAATTAATGCTCAACCCGTGCGCTAACTTCGATGAATCCAATTTGCAATTCAAAGTTCCGGCGGAAAAGTCTGCCGTAAATTCGCAAACGAAGGCGCAGTAATTCGGAAAGCCCTAAATCGCCTGTTTTCTGTTCTTCAGTTGTGCGCCTTAGCGCCCCAGATTGAGCAGTCTGTCTCAGTTGTCGTCTGCAGCCGGTGGGAAGCGTTCCATTTCCGGTCTTCACCAGCAAATACACCAAGATTGACAGCACATGCAGGCAAAAGTTATCTGAGCTTAATGTTTAGAGTTTTCCCCAGACCAATTTGCCATCAATGTCACCGGGAATCAGAAATGGCCGACGGGTGCGGGTGGATTTTGCTGGCATCTTACGCTACTCTCGTCAAGCGCAACAGGAAAGGCATAGCGGCAGCGCAAAGAAATTTGATCGAAGTTATTAAAATCGCGTCAAGTCGTTTCGATGAAATTTTGGAACAGCGGAGGCGTAATTTGGTCGGGATTTTTTGCGGAGCATTTTTTATCCATTATGAAGTTAATACGGCTTCGTCAAGCCTGATCGATGCTGCCGTGGATGCTTGCTGTATGCTTGATGTAAGTGGAACGCTTTTTGAAGGATAGTCAAACTGTCACTGAAACTCTCGAATAGTTTCTGATGGGATCGTTTACAGGAATAATCTCGAAACACTTAGCGGTTTTTGAATTTATATTAACCAAGAAGCTCGATATATAAGTACGCTTTGGTGACCGCAAGCCCATATCATGCAACATTATATTGTTTACTGAGATACATTTACTACGCGTAGCAACTTGTGTGAAATGTAATTCGAGATTCGAGTACATGTACTCTATTCACGTTTTTAATGCTTCATTGACGTCTATGTTTAACTCAAACTAACACAACAATGGTTCTTATTAACTGATTATTTGAACGTTCCCGGCATTACAGGGGTTTAACGAGCTCAATATCATTTTAAAAGAATTATTCCTCATGTTTCACTGCCACTGCAAAACTCAGTTCAAAAATATTACCTGACATTACATATCTTATACTTCCATCGTCACTTTAAATATTGTACAACATCAAGATTCTTAGAAAACAACATTAAGAGATGGTCACAGACGCAGTCTCGAATTTCTAAAATGCAGTCTTGAGTTTCTTCCCAGCTCCAGAAATTCCGGAATTGGGATTTGTATTTGTATTTATCTGTTTTCATCTGACATGAGTAGTGTCTTAATGAATGATTAAAAATTTACAAATTTTTCGACCGTGAAATCTTATTTCTAAAACGACTCGAAGTTTCACTAAAGCCGAAAGATCCTCCACAAGCATGATCATCCAGATCATCGAGGGTATCGCCGCACCATATGCATAGGCAGTACGGTGGCATCGTTTCTGCAGAAGTGACCGGTACCGGAGAGGACTTTGAGCCACACGAAAATCCAGCATGGAAAGTAGTCGAGGGGAGTCAACGTCGTGAGCAACTTCGCGACGAACAACGCCTGTTGAATTTTACACCTTTTTTTAAGTGTGTCCATATGAGAGGATTTCTCTAACCAAGGTGATGTAGGGCCAGCACATATCTACGGGATTCTAGACAATACAGAAAGCAAAGCTTTGGTGCTACATTCCGATTTGGAACTTGACCTTCTGTTTATTTATACACAGACTTCGCAGCCGACTGTTTAGTGTACAGGACAATCGCGGGGCTAGCGCTACGATCCTACTGACACTAACAGTCTCTCCCGAGCCGAGACTCGAACCTACGACGACTGGCTTGTTAGGCCAGCATCGTACCTCGAGACCATCTGGGAAACTCTAGACAATACAAGCGGTCTCAAAAATTGGTCTCACCAGCACACAATACAAGGGCTTCAAGCAGTATGGATCATTGAACTTTGGCAACTTTCGAAATGAAACCATAAGTTGTCAATTGGCCTTGGCAATTATCGATATGTAGTGGTTGTTGAATGCTAGTATTGGATCATTCATTTTCTCAACCCTTCAGAGTGAAGTCCCGGTAATGCAATAATCAAATAAAATGTTTTTTTTTTAACGATGGATCTAACCATTCTTGGATATTTATTAGAAATGAAAAGAATCCCATCAAAATGCAGACTAAGAGAGCCGAGTAATGCACCAAATAAACGGAGAAGAAGAAAGACCCTAATTACAGAAGACGAGGCGAGCGGCATGTTACTCGTCTGGCCAATTTTGGTTTTACAGGTGGCGAGTCGGCTGGATTTTGGACGAGTAGCTTGACTGTCACTCAGCTGTCACCAGCCAAGATTCCCTTGCGTTCCCTAATACATTATTTTGCTCGCCTCATTTTCTGTAAAAGTGGCTTATACTTTAAATGATTAAAACACTTTTAAACTCCAGAAAAAAAAACACAAAAGATTCAACAATCTGTTATAAAAAGATTTTGATTTCCGAAATAGTTATAGAAGCTAGAAAGATTAAATCTATTCTACAAGGTAGAAGATTTCAAAAAAAAGCGTAACTGATTGAAAACAATTAAACCTGAAAATAAAAACTAAAGGAAAATCTTAAAACCCAAACGAATTGAGCTCCAATTTATCTTACGTCAGGAAAAAGCCGAAAATTATTATCAAAATTTAAAAAAAATAATAAATTTATAGAAAATAATATCGAAAAACTCTAAAAAGGTTTCTAAAAACTAGTTCGAAAGCATACAAAGTTTTACACTGAAAAAAAAAGAAATCGAGAAAAAAAAGAAACGAAACGAAGGTTAGAAAAAATTGAAGATGAAAGCTATTATAATTTTTCAAACCTAAACAAAAAAAAATATCTAAATGTAGTCCAATAAACGAAAAATACTTTAAAAAACAGTTGCGACCTAAAACGAAAATAATAATGAAGAATAAAATTTACATGTATTGAACAAATGGAAGTTGATTGTCATTTCCAAAATTTTCATACATATTATCGCGCGCATAGGAACACATGGTCGGGGTGTGACCAGACCGAACCGAGCGCCGTTTTTTTAAAAATCGAGTTTTTATCACCAGTGGATGTTAAATTTGATAATCTAAGTTTCATGAAAAAACGAAATCATTTGAACAGTTTATAATAGTATTATAACAAAATTTCTCTGCAGCAGCCTGCAGGAAATATACGGGGTGGTTAAACTTTGATCACCGCTTACTCGAAATAATGTTTTTGGCGCTTGGTTCGGTCTGGTCGCACGCCAACCAAATAAAAAAATTATCGCTCCAAACGCGGCCTGAAAAGCATGAAAATAAAATTATCTCGAACATATCTTCAACTTTTAGAAGTCAGAATGATCTTAAATTTGGTTCGACTTGATAAAGTATTGCGTCCTAGCTTCGGCTGGACATATACTACTTGATAAAGTATTCCAAGGTGAGAAAAAGGTAAAAAAAAGTTATTTAAATTCTATCTCATGATTGAAGAATAAAAAGTTTCTGAAAGAAAAGGGCGAAGCAGAAAATGATGCCAAATTTAGCGAACAGTGTAACGATAGATGGATCAGACTAAAGATAAAACTTATTTCAAATTGAGCTTAGTTGAAAGTGTCCCAAAGGCCTCTGCTAACGAAAGAAAATGATTTTAAAAAAATATATCTTAGATGCCAAATTTATCACAAATATAGCTGACAACGACTCTAAAAATAGAACAGCTGTAGATTCTCTAATGAAAGCAATTTTTTTTGGCAGATTTCCATTTTTTGGAAAAATATCGTGTCCACGTGGACATTGTCATTACCCCCTTCCTCCCTACCGTGTACTAGCGTGGGCATTTGCGTACCCCCTACCACTCCCCTTTCCCTAAGTTTTCCACGTGGAATGTGGACAGCCTCTTACAGGATTGTTATTTACATGTATAAGGAAAAAAGGAGATTCCTAGAGCATTTCTAATCTTAGTATTTTGACGCCACAGAAGTGGTTGGGCACAATTAGGCCGTTACAAATTTTGTTTTTATTTTATGTCAACCTCCAAAATTTGTTTTCGAATAGAGGACGTATAACATTCCACTAGCATCTAAACTAAATTTCTATTTTCAACAACGGCTTTTACCCGTTACACACAATTTTATTAAGCAGACACAGATTTATCGACATTTTCGAAATATATTTAATTTTATTTAAAATTTACATTTTAATAAAATTAAAAAAAATTTTAGTTACACCTTGCGACAAGTTTAAAAAATTTCTAAATTATTCCAATTTTCCATGGTTAAAAATTGAGAAATTTATAAAGTGAAAAAAAGGAGTAAATATTTTTTTCTTTGTATATATTTTTTTCTAGTCTAGAAAATAACTCCTTACAGCTCGTCTATAGACAACATTCTAGTAGAAATCTTAAGTCACACATTTTCAAAAACTTGAACCTTGAACCCGCAATCTCTGTGTCTCTGGCATGGCGTTTTGACCAATTAAATAACGCTTGCACTGCAGTGTGTGTAGTTAGGGATGAGCAATAGAATAAGTCGGCAGTGGAATGTGATACGATATAGATTGTGGAACAGTACCACCGTCCCCCGTAGTTTAACTGGTCAAAACACCATGCCGGAGACAGGGAGATTGCGGGTTCAAGTCCCGTCTTTTAGAACTTGTCGCAAGATGTAACTTAAACAAGTTTTTAATTTTATTTGCAGTTAAAATGTAAATTTTAAATAAAATTAAATATATTTCGAAAATGTCAAAAAATCTCTCCTTCCAATTTTACATGGCTAAACATAATTAAAGAATGGTTTTCTGGTATTTTTTAGAATTTGCAGTCACTTTTGAAAAAAAGAGCAACATTTTTCAGTAATGTTTATGTAATCTTCGCAGGACAGTAGATGATTCGTTTACTTTGGGAAGGCCGCCGCTTCCGACGGCAAGTCGGCGGTTGACACGAACAGAGGCTTTGGGTCATCTGTCATCTGGGTCGGTCAATAATGTGTCTTTACCGCATGATTTATTTAATTTGCTGTAATCGGTATGGTAATGGCCCCCGGAACCCGATAAAATTTCACTTCCAGCAAAAAATTTAGTGACACTTTATAGACTGTTCCGAAAATTATAAATACATCTTCTTTCTTGAATAAAACAAAAAATACAGGATGTTTCGGGTCATTTTATTCTGAAATATAGATAATAAGTGTTTTCTTTCCAGTTTCAATTCAAGTTGGGATTATTTTTCGTAGGATACGCGAGTTCTCTAACTTTTCTCTTAACACTACTCATAAGCTTTTGCACAGTGTGTTCTCCGACCATTTTTACCACTTTAAGCCAATCTTTTTAAAATTTTTCAACATTGTCCGCTGGTTTGACATATTTCCTCAGCTTTGCCTTGGTCAAAGCCCAAAAAGTTTCAATAGGGCGAATTTCAATGCAGTTTGGAGGATTCATTTCCTTTGGGACACATGTGACATTATTTGTTTTATACCACCCTAGTGCATCCTTAGAGTAATGGCAGGAAGCAAGATCGGGCCAAAAGATTGGAGGATTGTTATGCTGCTTAACCATGGGTAACAACCTTTTCAGCAAACACTCTTTCACGTAAATTTTACCATTCATTGTGTTATTCGTAATGAATGGACGAGATATTTTCCCACATTCACAAATGGCCTGCCAAACCATTACCTTCTTGCCGAATTTTTCGGTGTAATGGCTTTCACTGGTCCAGGGACATCCTTTCCCTTCGGTGATGTATAAAATTGCGGTCCTGGCAGAGTCTTATAGTCCAGTTTTATGTAGGTTACGTCATCCATGATAACACACCCCATTTTTTCGGTCAGAAGTTTGTCATAAAGCTTCCGACCTCTCGGTTTCACAGATTCAGCTTGTTTTGGATTTCGTTTTGGCTGCTTCTGCTTCCGACGGGTCTGCAGACCCATTCTTCCCTTGGCACGCATAACGTTACTCGCCGAGGTTCCAAGCTTTCTCGCCACATCTCGTACTGATACTGAAGGATGCCGCTTGTAGTATTCCTTAACCTTTTTGTCCATTGTGGGATCAACAGGCCCGGGTTTTCTACCACGTCTTGGGGCATCAGTAAATGTGCACTCTTCACAATACTTCCGCAATGCGGTTTGAACTGCTCCGACACTTATACCTTCTTCTCTGGCTAATTTTCTTATAGAAAGACCACTTACGGTGCCCCAATTGTGCACGATTCACTTTCTTTGCTCGGGAGAAAGGCCACGCATTTCCAAAATTTCGCACTAAATGTTAGAAAAAATGACAGCATCTGTTTCTTTTGGATGTAAACAACAGGACGCAGCCAACGTTTGGTTGAATACTGCACGTTATTCGAAATGACGGTTGATCGTAAGTGTATTTATAATTATCGGAACGGTCTATAGAAAAAACTGGAATTTAGACGAAACTAACACAATCCTTCCATAACCTTTCCTTAACTTTTATTTTTGTATGACATGTCCCTAATTGAAATTTTGACAACTGAAAAGGGGCCTCGATATATTGCTTGCCTTCCGGGCCCTCACAACTCTTAATCTGGGCCTGGGTATATATAATATATATCCGCTTTTTGTAAATCATTGAATGAAATACATGTTGCATATAATACGCGCGGTCGAACATCCGGTATATCTTGCGGCAGTATGTCTTATACCTAACCATTATACCTACGTCCATAATCCTTATGCCTTGCGTTCGCGTCCGTTTTCGTATAGCTGGCTATGCGGAATACAGTGTTTAATAACTTCATCGTTGTCTAGTTGCACACCATGTGATTCTGTGTTTTGCTTTTGGTGTCAGCTTTAGCATCAAATATAGGCTAATCAACGCGCACGGTGTCGACTTGCTGTCATTTGTTGTTTGTTTACTGCGCACGATAAAGGGGTATAGCGACACAAAGGCTAACGAAGGCTACAACAAAGAAGAGGCTTTACAGAGCCAACTAATACTTTCATGGTACGCAGGTCAGGAGTTCATATTTTCTTATGGGAAACTCTTTGTCTTGCAAAAGACGCACAATGTGGATGGTTTGGAAGGCCGTATCCAAGCGTGGGAAGCTCTCACAAGTTATAATCGAGACAAATGTGAAAATCAACGCCACGTACAATGAGAGCGAGATTCTGGAGAAGGGTGTGGTCCCGGCACTTCGGAACCTCTACGGGAAGGATCACTACGTCTTTCAACAGGACGACGCAGCGGCCCAGACGGCGAATATCGTCCAAGCGTGATGTCGTGAGAATTTGACTGATTTTACCACTAAGAAATTGTGGTCTCTCAGTTACCCGGACCTCAATCTTTTGGATTTTTATGTATAGTCGTACATGCTTGCCAAACAGAACGAACATGAAGTGAACACGATGGACCACTTTAGGAAGCTTATTTCCAAGATCTGGGACGACACGCCTATGGACCAGGTGCATGCCGCGTGCGATTTTTTTCAGAATCGTTTTGACCCAAGCAGCACACATTGTTGCAATGAAGCAAATGCAACTCTCAATGCAGCATTCAAAGATTGTAATAATTCGCATCCGTTACTTTTATTCAACTTGTATATAACCGAAAAAGCGCAAGAGGTGGAGCCTGTATGCAACCAACAGTGCTATGAGAAATCATCATCTGCATCGATAGCCGTTGCAGTATAGTAAGAAAAGAGAGGAAAAAAAATTTAGTTTGTTTACCTTTACTCTCATAACTCTTCGGTCATGGTGTCGCGAAGTTTCATATAACTACATACATTATTAAAAACCTCGAATATATCGAATTTTTTCTCTACTTACGCTTCAGATTGGTATGTAATTCTACCTGCGATTCAAAATTTACCGTGCAAAAAATGCTTTTACTTCGTAATTATACACGCGCCTTTTATAAAGTGTTGTAAAAGAAATCTTATGATTCAAACTCGCCAAATTATAAACAATGTTTTGGGAAACGATAGTTCCCTTGCTCAGTGGATATGCAGTGTTAATCATGCAAAATATAGAATAACAAAACCATATTTCCAACAATAATCATGGGTTGGGTTTCCAAAGTAACAAAACTGGTTTTATCAAAGTTTTATAGCGCTGTTTAGGCTGTATTAAGCGCTATAAAACTTTGATGAAACCAATATTGTTAGTAGGGTTCCTTCCCCGGAAGGAAGTTTCTTGGGATCAACACCAACGGAAGTGTTCTAAGTAATGCAGCGTTCATCCCAAGCATAGTTAGTGTCCGGGACTCTGAACAATGGCACAACGATATTTCTTTTGCGACGTATTGAGGTTGGCCAGAAGCCCGCACCATTAAAAAACAACAGCAAAGAACGCAGTAACGTCATTACGGACCGGAACAATCAGCTAGAACCAACGCAACAGCAACGGAAACGGACCAACGATTGGGGTACTTGGAACATTGAACTGCCGATTTCTCAAGTTCCTAGGAAGTATCCGCGTTGAAGACCCGCTAGTTTAACATCGTAGCGCTGCAGATGGTATGGTAGAAAGAGAAGATGGTGCGTACGTACAGGTATTGTTATACCATCTACCAGAGTTGTGGAAGCACACTTAGAAAGTCAGCTGGAATGCACATATTGAATATGTCATCGGTAACCCAAGCAGCACTTGCAACATGTTTTCAAATGAGGCTACTCAATATTTGTTGTTTTAAAACTTTTTTAACGGTGCAAGAAACTTTTCCGGTTACTCTGAAGAAATTTAGCAACATTTTGTTATTTACGTGTATCATTCTTGTAACTGAACACTAGAAATTGCTCAACAGTTTTCTGCAATCTATTTCCAACTGCATATTTCATGATGCTTTTAAATAGCGATAATGCCACATGATGTTGCATATTGTTGTTTCAAAAATGTTTTCTTCCAAGGAAAGCAAACTAGTGATGAAAATGTTTAGCAACATATTGTTAAACCATATATTTGCTAAAATTACCACACAGTAAACAGCCATCTTTAATATAAATGAATGATAAATGATTATTGTTGGAAATATGGTTTTGTTATTCCATATTTCGCATGATTAACATTGCATATCCACTGAGCAACGTTTTCTGAACTATCGTTTCCCAACAAATTATTTATAATTTGGCGAGTTTGAATCATGAAATTTCTTTTACAACACTTTATGAAAGGCGCGTGAATAATTACGAAGTAAAAACATTTTTTGCACGGTAAATTTTGAATCGCAGGTAGAATTACATACCTATCAGAAGCGTAAGTAGAGAAAAAATTCGATATATTTGTAGTCACATGAAACTTCGCGACACCATCACCGAAGAGTAATGAGAGCCTAAAGGTAAACAAAATAAGTTATATTTCTCCTCTCTTTCATTCATATGATTTCACATAGCACTGTTAGTTGCATATAGGCTCCACCTCTTGCGCTTTTTCGGTTATTTACAAGTTGAATAAAAGTAACGGATGCGAATTATTACAATCTTTGAATGCTGCATTGAGAGTTGCATTTGCTTCATTGCAACAATGTGTGTTGCTTGGAAAAGCTACGAGTGCCCTCTGGGCATGTAGCAAGGCTATTGGCAGAGCATGGGGTCCAAGGCCAAGTATGATTTATTGGTTGTACCAGGCAATAATAAGACCAAGAATAACGTATGCCTCGCTAGTGTGGTGGCTTAAAACAAAAGAAAGGTCAACGCAGAATAAGCTTGGCAAGTTGTAAAGGCTAATTTGTAATGCAATTACAGGAGCAATGAAAAGTGCTCCGTCGAAAGCCTTAGATGCAATTCTGCATCTATTACCACTCCACCAGGTAGTACAACTAGAGGCGGAAAAAATGCATTGAAACTAACACGCCTTAAAAAAGTACCTGATGCAGATCAGACATTCCAGCTGGCAATACTCAAATATTTTCAGCTGAGCAAACATATACCAGGTATCGAAGACTGGATGAATACAGAAGCAAACTTCGAAATACCTTTCAAAATCATAGAAACCGAACGGGAAGTTTAGGAACAAGGTGGCCCGAATATCCGACAAGGCTCTGTCGTCTTTTACACAGATGGCTCAAAAATGAATGATTCAACCGGAGCAGGTATAAATGGTCCAGGGATAAGTATCTCGATACCAATGGGCCGTTGGCATACAGTGTTCCAGGCCAAAATATTTGCAATTTATTATTGTGCCCAAGTCTCTTTGGCTAGGAAATTCAGGCATGCTAACATATGCATTTTTTCTGATAGCCAAGCAGCACTTAACGCACTAAATGCCTTCACATGTACCTCTAAGCTAGTATGGGAGTGCATCCTTTGACTGAAACAACTGGCAGAAAGGAACCAAGTATGGTTATACGTGGAAGGCAATGAAAAAGCCGATACGTTAGCTAGACATGAGTCATGTACCGATTTCATTGGTCCAGAACCGTTCTGTGGGGTGTCTTCAAGCGCCTTAAAAGCAGAATTGAAAACCTGGGAACATAGGACAATACAAGAGAACTGGATATGCTAAGTAGGGCTACGCCAGTCTAAACGCTTTATAAAACCAAGCTTAAAGAAAAGCCAGCAATTGCTTAGTTTAGATAAAAAGGGACTAAGGACAATTACTGGACTGTTTACAGGACACTGTCCAAGCAAGCATCACCTGAAACAAATTGGTCAGTCAGATGACGAAATTTGTCGTCTCTGCGGGTTCGAATGTGAAACCGCAGAACATTTGCTCTGCCACTGCAGTGCACTAATACAGATCAGGAAAAGAGACTTTGGAAAAGAAACCTTGGAGCCTTTTGAGGTCTGGTCTGCGAATCCTAATAGGGTAATACATTTCATACGAAATTCAGTGCCTAATTGGGAGAAAGGGTGCGATATGACAAAGACGATCACTTCCATCAATAGTGATATGTCTGCCACGAGTACCTAGACTAAAAAAGAGGTATACCACAAAAGATCAAAATAATGGTCCAAATCTTACAAAAAAGCACACTTAAGCTGAGAACAGTTTTTATAGTGATGGTCGAGATGCAGAAGCGGGGGGTTCAGTTCTAAAATATGCAGGTTGAGGATTAAAGGCCGTTTCTTCAACATTAGTATCAATAACATGTATAGCCCACACTCCGGAAGAACCGATGACGACAAAGACGAATTTTATGCGCAGTTGGAGAGTGAATACGACCGCTACCTGAAACATGATGTCAAGATCATATCGGGAATTACAATGCTCAGGTTGGTCAGGAGGAGGAAACCAGTGACGTTACAGTGCTCTAATACCTAATCGACTTAGCCACCTCCAAGGCCATACGCAGCATCTTCTTCCAGCATAGCTCCTGGCATATTTTCACCTGGAGATCACCAAATAGAACAGAAACACAAATCGACCACGTTTTAATAGATCGTCAGCCCTTCTCGGATATCATCGACGTCAGAGAGGGGTTAAAATCGATTCGGACCACTATCTAGGGCGGTCCCGGGGAGACCAAGGGCTTTAGCTGTTCAGCTTAGGTTGCTCAGCATGGGTAAAAGCACTATCTAGGGATGGTTGAAATACGCCAAAATCTACGCCGTTGTAAATAACATACAGTACGGTCTCCCACCGGGGAGCTTCGTAGCCGCAAGGTTACAGAGTCCGCCTTGGTAAGCGGGTGGTCATGGGTTCGAATCTTAGTAGAATCAGGCCATTTGGTTACCAAAGGACTTTAGCATGGGTTTTTTTCTCAGGCTTCCCACCATGTAAACTTCCTTCAATATAAATTCTACAGTACCTCTGTTGACTCTCCTTCTAACAAAAATAAGTCCTTGTTATAATAAAACTGGTGTGAATAACGTATGAAACTACCCTCCAGGGAATTGTAACTAGGCGATTTTGTTAGGATGGACAGAGGCTCGGTATAGTAGAGTAGTAAGCTTGAAACGGAAAGGTAAAACTTACACACAAGCACGGATATTAATGATAAGCGTATTACTTCAATAGTGATACTGCCAATAATATGGAGTGTGGGGTACAGAAAACACCTGGGCAATATCAAAGCGGTCTCCCACCACGGTATAATCTTGCGCGATTAAAGTGATACGACGTCGCAGCATAGTACGCGCAATTTGCTCGAAGCCTGAGAAACCCCTCTAAAGAATCGCTGGAACGCCGTTAACCCGTAAAGACCCGGGACGGAACTTGTTTTTTGAAAATGCTCGTTCTCAGCACTGGAACAGCCGATTTGGGAAAACTTGGAAATTTATTCAAGGGGAATAGTTGCTCTAAGTTTTGGTGAAGATGCCACCCATCTGGGCCTGTTTTCGTGAGACGGAAATATGTCTGTGTTTTTTTCTAATTTTTCAAACAGATTGAGCAAACACTAGGAATTTTTCATACGTATCAATTGATCCATGTATCAAATCATGTCAGATGGATGAAATATGGTATGCAAGAGTGAATTTTGGAGTTTCTAAGTTATTTCAGTACAAAATTACAAAACTACTTATTACCCGGTTTTGTAAAGCATAAATATACAAGTTCAACCACGTTTATTCATTGACAAAATAAATTTGTGAAAGAATTTTGATTTTAATATCACTATTTCATTTCAAAACTTGAAAAGAGCTAACTACTTCGACCCTAATCTATTTGCTGTTGATTTTTCGATTTTTCATGGCTGAGGAATGCAACTCGGCCCATTGAGTAAATCCTGAACGAGGTCTAATACAAAGGGCACACTTGGGGCTTTTTGAAACGTGTAGCGTGCAGAAAATATCATTCTCTCAAAATTTTCATTATTTCACCCACCCTCAAAATATAATTTAAATTCAATGTGAGCTTCATGCTTCAGAATATTTTCACAAGAGTTTTAATTTTTTTTCAAACCGTTCAATTTTCTGTCATTTGAGACTTACATAAATTACACATTACTGGTTTAATTACACTGTTCAACGAAAGCGAAATTTGTAACTTTCTGCACTCTCTGGTTGAGTTTTTCGACGTTTTGTAAACTGGTTTTTGCTTTTTCAAAACATTAATACATACATTTTCACAAATTTGGAACTTAAATTCAAAGTTGTTTGGCTGCTGCTGAGCTTCGGAAACGACAAATCTTTCCAATAATTTTCTATTATTTCAAGCCTTGAGAAATTTCATCAATTGTTTCAAGCTTTATTACGGATTTTGGCCTTATTCAAAGTGCTTATATTAAAATAAAGCATGAGCATGAGCATGATTGACCGCCCGCGGTTGCTACTCCGTTATTGCCAGATCAGCTGTAATTACACAGAGAACCAACAGATGATGCTTGGGACCAACATGCATCCTCAATGTGTAAAAACTGGTGACCTTAATCTTTATATTAGGCAATACCAGCGCCGGCCGCATCCGAATGCAGGTCAAAGAAGGAAATTGTATAGGAAAATGTTGACGTGATACTCGCTTATTGGAAGCCGAGAACACCTCTGCACTTCCACGAGAAATCACTGGGATGTTGGAGAAAGGGCAAGGTACACAGCAGGGTTCGTTTTGGTAAACGATGCGCTGATTTCGAGTGTCGGGTTCTTTAGAACAAGTATCGCGCGAACAGGTTCATTATATCCGTCACGATATTCATAATGCGATTCGAAGTCATTCAGTTTGACAATGTAACACCGCAACAATAAATCGTACGCAAGGATACTGGACCTTTGATCAAATTGGGACAACTTCAAATGATATGATATCTCCTCGTAAGGTGATCCTCTTTACACCGAAATCAGTTGTTATTCAAAGTGCTTATATTAAAATAGAATATAAAAATTCATTTTCCACTAATTCTAAATTAAATTTTAAATATAATTGTGGATTTTATTGAATTCAATTTGGAATCTATTCTAGGGTTTGTTTTTCTAATTTCTGGTCAGACTGAAATTCAGCAACTCTTCAACTAAATACCCCTTTTTGACATCATTATCTCATTTAAAATTTAATCTGAAATTCAGTTGACTTTAAAAAATTTTACTTCAAAATATTTTTTTCTTGTTTCCTAATAACTTTTTCATAGTCATTTATAGTGAATGAGAGGAAACATTCTAGTTATTTTTCAGAGTTTTCAAAATAATTTGAGCACATTTTTTGATCCTGAACCGAGATAGTTTTTCGCCTTGCCTGAATCTGCAATTATAGCCGTTTTTTGGAATTTTAAATTTGTTTGAGAACCAACTTTTTCCTTTTTTAACCTTAATAATAAGGTTAAAAAAGGAAAAAGTTGGTTCTCAAACAAACAAACCCATTTTCTGGTGTTCACCGACTTTGCTAGATTCAGTTTCAAAATTTATTTATATTTGTGTTGTTTGTTTCATTCGGGCTTCAATACAATTTTATTGCTGCTTAGAAACATTATTTGCCTTTTCGAGCTAAATAAGAAGCTTGTTTAGTGTTTTCTGAATCCGCCTTCTAAATTTCAGAATTTTCAACAAAAATCTTTATCAAAAATTGAATTTTTTTACTTTTATAATAACATCAATTTTTTTATGTTTTTGGTGCATTTCTGACATCAAATTAAAATCTAAATGCTGACTTTTATAGAAGAACTTTAGAAACATTTGAACATATTTTTTATCTTTTTCTAGTGTCTGTAAACGTTTCATGGCAAGTGAGAGCTGAGAAATTGTGTTTATTTCTGTCGTTCAAAATATTTTTTCCGTTTTTTAAGGATCCCTTGAGGTTCAGTTATTGCCTCGATATTATAGAAAGGACTAATTTGATAATATTGTTATCCTTACGTAGCATTGTTCCAGGTTTATTTTAGGCGAATAATTTTCACTATGGCCTTTATAGTTTTGACCTTTTTATTTAAAAAATATGTCTTTCTGATTTTGGAGGAGTATGCAAGCAATTTAAGAAAAAAATAAAGACAGTCTTTGCATTTTTAAGCCTCTATACTATTTTATAAATTTGAATTTTTTCGTTGCTTCTGTTCTATGAAAACACAAATTCTCTAATATCAATTTCTGAAATTTCTGGCCTCAAGACATTTTTTCAAGTGGATTTAAGCTTAACCCATTCCCAGTGGAGAAAAATCAGTTTTTACATTAAACAATGAACTTCAAACTCTTATTACTAATCAACTATAGCATAATTAACACTAAATGTATTGCATATTAAACATCAATCTATTCTCTAACGATGCTTAATAGCTTCGTCGTGCAAATTTTTGCTTATTTTCCGTCGGTCTATTCCCGCCACTATTGTGTCAATCGCCAACACCCGGGAATGCAACTTCAACTAGGATCCTAACTAACGACCCGTTGGTTAACGGACCGGCGCCAACGGCTTCACTTTCCCATGCGATATAAGAACCCAGAGGTTTTTCTACTCAGAAAATCTCCAGAGTATTGAATCTAGATCAGTTTTGGTTGATTGTGAGTGGATCACGTCATCACACAACCATCGACACTTATGGAGTTGGGATTCGAACCCAGATCCAGCGTGGTTGGTGGAGGAGTTCATTGTTTTAGGCTTTAGATATTTTTTATCATAGTTTAGTTTTTGCCTGTTTCAAGTTAACATATAAAGCCTGATTGGAATCATTCTTGACTTCTCTGGCCTTCAAAATATTTTTTAGTAATTTGAAATTTCAGCATTCCCTGGGCTTTGTAAGTTTTTGTTAGCGATTTGTAACCTTAAATTCGAATCTTGTTTCATCAAATAAGTTATTATCATTATTATTATCATTAATATCAATTTTAAGAAAAATTATGAATAATTTGGTACATAACTTTGAAACATACTCAGACATAAATAACATCAGACGCTGATCCTGTAAAGTGGTGATTGTTTTGATGTTTGATCGGCACTTACTATTGAAGTCCTAATCAGTGTAAATGAGAAGGAAGACAACTTAGAAAAAAAAAATGGCAGCCAACTGTTAGTGTACATAACAATTGCGGGGCTAACGCTAGGATCCTATTGACTATAACGGTCGTCTTTTTTAGCCGAGAATCTAACATATGACGACTGGCTTGTTATTCCAGCATCTTACCCTGAGACCAACTAAATAGTTCCTTGTGTCTTCCAGTGTTTGTGAGACGGCAGAAAATGTATAGCGCGTTGAACTAATACAATAGATCCCACGCATGTAGAAAATGAAAAATAATGTTCAAAATAAACATGATAAATTTCCCGGTTTAGTATTGAAATTCCCGGGTTTTTCCCGGTTCATTTTCGAATTCCCGGTTTTCCAGGTTTTCCCGGTTCGCTGGCCACCCTGTTTAAAGGAAAACGAGTTTGAATTCACTAAAGTACGAGTTCTAATGAAAACTTGATTTTCTCCAAATCTGTGCATGCCAGAAAAAATCTTTTACCATCTTTGGATTCAGAAGACGTTACTCTAGAAATATAGAGCTTGAAAATTGAAGAGCTACGTAGTTTTGTTATTTTGTACGGAAATAATTTGGAAACTCCAAAATTCACTCTCACATACCATATTTCATCCACCTGACATGATTTGATACATGGAGAGATTGATACGTATGAAAATTCCCAGTGTTTGCTCAAAAAATTAGAAAAAAACACAGACATATTTGCGTCTCACAAAAACGGGGAGGGGTCCAGAGAGGTGGCACCTTTACCAAAACTTAGAGCTACTATTCCCCTTGAATAAAATTCCAAGTTTTCCCAAATCGGCCGTTTCAGTGCTGAGAACGAGCATTTTCAAGAAACAAGTTCCGTCCCGGGTCTTACGGGTTAAAACAGCTATCAACAGTGCTGCGGAGGAAGTCTTGCTACACGTTCAACCGAATCAACGTGACGAGTGGTAGTTCTTGGAGGAGAAGAACGCAGCGCGAGCAGCAATGAAGCGATGGAAACGCGGTCGGTGCAGCAAACGACGAAGATGTGCCACCCCCAACAAAAAGCGAAGTCAAGGATGCGATCCGGTAGCTCAAGAACAGCAAATCGGTCAGAAACGACGACATCGGAGCGGAACTTATAAAAATGGGCTGTCACCTTTAGCCAAGAGATTTGTAGATTTGTTTCCTTCAAGTCCCACAGGGAGCTTCGACATGGTAATGGTCTCTCCTGCCTAATGTTTAATGGCGCGCTAGAAGGTGTTATGAGACGGGCGGGGTTTAACATGCGGGGCCAGATTTTCAGTAGATCAGGTCTTTTTATTCGCTTTGCGGATAACGTGGATATTGCCGGTGGAAAATTTGAGACGGTGGCAGACCAGAACACCCGACTGAAACGTGAAGCAGATAGGATCGGATTGCAGATTAACATGTCTAAAATAAAGACTTGTAGACGGATCCGAGCACACCAGGACACTGTTAGGTTCAATACGGCAACAATCGACGGGGATTAGTACGAGGTAGTTGACGAGTGTGTGTACCTCGGCTTTTTGGTAATTGAGATTAACGACACATGCCGGGAGATTAGAATGCGTATTACCGGAGGAAGTTGTGTCTTCTATAGGCCCCAAAAAAACTGCGGTTTCAAAACCTAAGCCCCCATACTGAGTGTATTCTGTATAAAACGCTATTGAGGGGTTATATACCTTTTTGGTCGAGGAAAATGAGGGAAGTTTGAATTTATTTTCAAGTGCATAGCACCATTTTTTTGCACCAAAGTGGTATTTTTCTGAAAGTACAGTTTATCAACAACAACAAAATACGTTTGATTTTGAGATATACCAATTATTACTGGAGTAATGGCCGTTTCCCCTAAACGCTTTTGAGCGCTAAAAATTGCATTAAAAATTTTTTTTGCGGCAAAATGTAATCGCGTGTAAAGTTTCAAGTTTCGCTTATGCGGCCGTGGCGAAGCGCACTGCAAATCGCTCTAACTTTCTCCTTATTGCTCCGATCTTCATGAAAATGCAATAAAATTTTATTCGGTTTTTCGAAAACTAAAAAGGTATATAACCACTTAAGGTCGGTCGTTCTCTACGGGCATGAGACGTGGACAATGCTTGAGGAGAACTTACGAGCGCTAGAAGTTTTTGATCGTCGGGTGCATAGAACCATTTTTGGCAGAGTGCAGGAAACGAAGTCTAGCGGCGTAGGATGAACCACGAGCTTGCGCGCCTCTTCGGTGAACCCAGTATTCAGAAAGTGGTACTACACCCATGCGTTACTTGAGAATAATAAAGAAACTTATAATTCTTTCTTCTGATTTCTGAACTGTTTTTTTTTTTTTATTTTAAACCTTTTCAAATCATTCATTAAAAACATTTTCGTCAACCACACTGAGTTTGAATTCCAAAGTCAGAATAGATGTCGATAGTTGTGGGGTGGTGTTATCTCCTCACAGCCCAACTGGCCTAGCTGACGACAAGAGATTTGCTGAGGCAAAATCTCTGGAACTAAGCCTTTAATCTAATGAGGAAGTGAAAGATCCTAAACTGGAATTATTGGTACGGTTCTAGGTGTTTGAATTCATTAAAACTAAATCATTAAAAAAACAAATTCAATAAACATCGTGAAAAAAATTTCGGTGTGAGAGGATTTAAAAAACCCGACCATATATAGTAGTGTCACTGCTGTTTGAAATGTACAAACTTCAAGAACTAATCTCTGCCTTTGACGTCTACTAAAAAATATCTTTATATCTCACCTGGTTATGATAGCTTGACCAGGTAGGTCAATGGGGGTGGGAGCTTCGGTCGTAAGCAAACTTGCACAGCGTCTGCGCTTATAAAATGCAGTGTTTCGCCAGTAATAGTAAAGTGGTATGCCGTTTTCGTTAAACGTCATATTCGAATAAAATATACTATGATACAAAATAATCTGTGCAGATTTACATCGAATGAAAGAGCAACCCAGGTTATAAAACTGTAAGAAATGTAAAGACTGGTTCCGGATGATTTTTTTCTCTTTTCGTTGTACTTCTTTATGATGTGGAAGTTAAATCTTTCGTTGATGCCGTTTATGAGGCATCTTAATTACTCGTATGGTCCATTTTTCACAAGTAGTTCATATCCAACTACGCATAAACTATGCATAATTGGATAAAAAAAACTTCACTAGAAAACTCAGTGCCTCATAACCTTAATTGTTCAGTGATTTCCTACGATAGACAAGAACATTGTTCGTATCCGTTATCAATGGGGTCGAATAACTGGCCTACAGCAGTAATCTTTTGCTACTATTAAAAAACCATTTTATGAACCATTCGCATTTTTGCCTTACACACGCCATTTTTTGTCTGCAAGCAATAAAAAACTAATTGGATATATTGCCAATTTAGCATAATGTATTAAACTACTACTTGATGCTGTTTGAAAAAAGTTTATGACAGCGTTTATAGAATGTGGAGAATCTTGTAATGCCGTTTAATCATCGTTTTATAAATTACATCAATTACATGTGAAGCACCTCTATGAAATATAACTATTTTTAAACAAATGATCACCTAAGCCTCTAACGATGCAGTGAAAATAAATTGTTACTATATTCAGTAACCGATTTGACCAGCTTTCAACTAAAAATCCAGGCATCAAAAACAAAATATTTTGAAAAATTTCTAACATCTTCTATTTTTTACTTTATAACCTGTAGTTGAATAAAATCAAAATCAGCCATCAAAGTATTGCTGCCAGCTATTTGGTTTAAATGCAAATCTGCGTATGGATGGCGAATTGTTCCACTACACGCCGCCATCAAGTAGCGATTAAACACGCGAAAAGCGAATGTTTACGTGCCTGCACCTGCTCCCCCTTGCCAAAGCTAAACCTTTCCATCGTTACCGATCAGTCGATGAAACGATCGCGCCGCATCGGAATGCCATACCAGTAAATACTAACTGGGAGAAGAGGGCGCAAAACGGGCGAATGGACAGGTAACTACAACTTAATCGGAGGCGGTAATAAAACTAATGCCTCGCTAACCGAGCTGAAAATTGCCCCATCAGAGATTGCCGCTGATGTCGGCCGGCAGCAGAATGGCAAGGGTAAGCAGTTTGATTATTAAGCCGAAAAAAAACCTCGCGAACTGGGCAGAAGCGGCGGTTTTGTGGAAGTATTTTTACTGAGCTGCAGCTGTAACAACAAAAGAAGGGACTCACGGTTTTTTCAGAGTGTTTTTTAACCGAACATTTGCAGTTTCGATCAACATGCTACATAAAGTGGTTTAGCTAACTGCTGATGAAATTTGTTGACCAGGGATGCAAAAAGTGTCTGGCGCTTAGTAGGTCCCACGCCCATTTGAAAATAGACCCATCAGTACCGATGCAGGGTTGCGAAGTCGTGTGAATTTTGGTGCTTAACAGGGTTTTTACAGCTAAAATAGTTTGATACAATATATATTTTGACCAACCTGGTTAAATTATGGTTAATGTAGTTCCATCTACTAATACCTATTTGATAGGAAAAATAGGTATTAGGTTTATGGCACTAGTCTGTAATCATTCTACGTATGAATCACTTTTTGTAACAATGCGGTCAACAAATGTCTGCGCACACTTCGTGAGAATAAACAGACTTAAATGCTCATTTTTATGAGTGTACGATCAACGACAGACCCCACTGGACAGCCGCAAGACAATGCAGTTACGGCAAAGGCTGGGAACCGTCCTCCAGTCGGTGGCCTTGTCTGTCTGGGGATGCCGTCAACTAATTAGTACCGATCGATCCAGTTCGCATCCCATAGTCTGGGGGCTAGCTAGCCTTGCCTTTTCTGCTCAGTAGAAGGCTAAATAAAAAAAAATGCGACAGAGAAAAAAAATCATCTGAACCGAGGTCTTTTGTCTGGATATACGTCTGTCTGTTCGGTTGTCTGTCAGGCTGCTTCCAGCCAGACGATGATGGTGGCCGATTGCATCCAGAGCAGTAATCGGTGCGATCAAAGAGCCTTCCGTAGAAGCGATTATGTGCATTTCTGCGAATCGTGAAATTGGATGCAAGGGTTTACGATCTGGACCAGCGCCGGACGGTTACAGTTCGGTAGAATTTAAAGCGAAAAGTAGACATAAAATAGTTCGTCGTCCGACTGAAACGTCAGTAGACGAACAAAAAATCATCTGCTGAGTTGAAGTTGGATTTTTGATGAAATTATTTGAAGAGAATAATTTACTCACCAAAAGCCAAAGTATTGTCCGCTTTGTGGCTTGAAGATTAATAACAAGTACATTGCCTGTGGTTAACGAGAAATCAGTTTGAATTTAATTTTTTGAGGTGCCAAATGATTTCTCCGGAATTCTACTTCAGACGTAAGACAAATTCGAAGATAGTGGCTTCCTGTTTCAGGAAAACAACTTAAAGTAACTGTTGCAAAGCGAACAAAGAGACAGTATTTCCAGTTTTTTAACTCGATTTATTTAGAGCGGAGTTGAAAAAAACTGCTTAACTTGAAAATAAAAGTCTGATTATCATTCGAATTTGAGTGTAATAATCTCAGGTACTAGGTTTAGCAATTTTGTAATTTTCATGTTTCCACATTGATTTTAGCCATTTTAAACGATATGGATAGCATATGCTCTTAGCATGTAAGTAAATTGGTCGTTGCACGTGGGGGCGTATTAGACGATTTATCTTAGGTGTTATCTTGATCTTAACTCGTAGATGTTCATGCAATCTACCGTGCTGTTATCATGCAGGTTTTACTTACGTTTAGTGCTCATTTATAATAGTGAAATCTCCGTTCATTATCTGCACCAGGTGATGCTACTCAATAGATATAAAACTCACTGGGCTTACGATTTAATTCTAAATACACTATAGTAATTTTTGAAACTTTACTTAAATAAAATTATATTATATTCGAATGTCACCTATTTTATCGTTGAACAAGGGGGCAAGATCGCGCCAAATCACCGATGGTCGAATATCGACCATTTTGATTTGAATGAAACTTTGCACACGTATTTGGCTCAGCAAACTGAGCATTTTCCACAGATGGAGCGATTTTTTACACCCATGAGTTACATTCTAAAAGGCATAGACTTTGGCATAGGTTTAATTCGGAGCATTGTAGCCCAGAAACCGTTGGTTGTATAGAAAAACTGCCTGCGAATGAGCAGGGAAATAAAAATGCATCATAAAAAATATACACTGTAAAAAAAATTTTTTTTTGACCAAAAAAAATTAAAAATAAATATTAAATTTCAATTTAAAAACAAAGAGTTGAATTTCTTTTTAATTTTTTTTTTTAAACTTGACGTTAAAACGCAACTTTTAAAAAAAAGGCCAGGATGGAGAAATGAAAAATTTTTTTTTATGGTAGATTAATTTTTTTATAAAAATTCTAATTCAAACATTTTTCA
Source organism: Wyeomyia smithii (assembly GCF_029784165.1). NCBI lineage: Eukaryota > Metazoa > Arthropoda > Insecta > Diptera > Culicidae > Wyeomyia > Wyeomyia smithii. The sequence goes on from NC_073696.1 coordinate 107,461,804, forward strand.
AATTTATTCTAATGATTTTAAAAGATGCAGAGAGTCATTTTAAATCAAAAAGCTTCTGGTAGTCAGCATTCTAAGGCCATTGGTTTTCGAATTATTTCTAATTTAAGCTCGAAAAAATATTAAAATTTAGGAAAATTCACGTTTTTCTTAATTTGTCCGTAGTTCTCCAGCAAAAACCATTCGTTTATTGGAATGCTTGATCAAAAATATACAATTCATTCTTTGACAACAAAACGATTGGATAAATAACTCAGGCGCTGTACCTTAGCCTACCTACACGTTCTCCTTTGCCGAATGTTTCATAAAAAAATCTGTTTGTAGTGCAACACTACCTACTTGTAAAGTACACTACCAATATCCTATAATATCTGTTTTCGTATATAAATCCGATTGCACTTCTTTAGAAGTGTTAGTAACAGTTTGCATTTTGTGAAGATGAATAAAGTGAAAACGGAATACATCAAACCCAAGTGCTGTGAACCCTTTCCTGATCATCGGTGCTCATCAAGCTTACGTAAATTAAACGAAAACGTTATTGCAAAATTGAAAATATTGAACTGTCAGGTTCATTTTAATACGTCTTTAACGATTTGTGATTCGTGTAGATTATATTGTATCGAAGTAAAAGATGAATTTGATCTCGAAGAGCATCCACACAATTCATTCATGGAACCATCAGAACCAACAGGATGTGGAAGAAATATTCTATCGACGGAGTTGCAACCATCTGCATCTGTATACGAATTGGCGGAGATACCATCAATCGTATCATCATATTCTCAAGGAAGAATTCAAAAAGAATACTCCAGAACACAGAAAATTGAGTTATTCAACAAAGGCCTAGCTGGACGTTTCACCGATATCACTGGCAAAGCTCAATCAGGAAAAATATCCTAAAGAAAAGTATCTGAACATTACTGACGGTATAAGAAAAAACATTTTCGATTTTGATGCAACAGATGGATGTAATATAGAGACACTTCGAAACCAAAACTCAACAGTCGACTTACATGAGAGAAGCAAAAAATAATTTGAAAGATGATGAAGTTGTTATAGCGTGAGATTTCTCAGAGCTCTTTTCTTGAGAACCGTTCGCCCAATCGTCTTGTTGTCGAAGAATGAATTGTATATTTTTGATCAAGCATTCTAATGAAAGTTTAGTTTTTGCTGGAGAACCACGGAGAAATTAAGAAAAACGTGTATTTTCCTAAATTTTAATAATATTTCGAGCTTAAATTGGAAAAAACTCGAAAACCAATGCCTTTAGAATGGTAACTACCAAGAGCTTCTTGATTTAAAATGACTTTCTGCATCTTTTAAAATCATCAGAATGAAATGTTTTTGAAAAATGTTTGAATTAGAATTTTCATAAAGAAATCAATCTACCATAAAAAAATAATTTTCATTTCTCCATCCTGGAATTTTTTTTAAAAGTTGCGTTTTATCGTCAAGTTTATTTGAAAAAAAAAAATTTGAAAAAAAATTGAACTCTTTTTTTTTAAATTGAAATTTAATGTTTATTTTTAATTTTTTTGGTAGAAAAAATTTTTTTTTGTACAATGTATAATTTTTTTATGATGCATTTTTAATTCCCTACAACCCATTCTCAGACAGTTTTTCTATACAACCAACGGTTTCTGGGCTACAATGCTTCGAATAAAACCTGTGCCAAAAGGCATACGCCCTTTTAGAATGTAACTCATGGGTGTAAAAAATCTCTCCATCTGTGAAAAATACTCAGTTTGCTATGCCAAATACGTGTGCAAAGTTTCATTCAAATCAAAAATGGTCGATTAAATTTTCGCGGATTTCCAGATCATTTGAAATGATTTTGCTCTGCAGCTTTTATTCCCAGTGCACGAAAAATTTAGTTTTAAAAAAAAGAGTGCCCATAGCTATAATTTAATTATTTTGCGGAGGATGATGACATGTATTATAGCATAGTTTAGTGAATTAGCAAATAGTGAAGTTAGAGGATTGGTACGAACTAAACAAATATTAATAAGGGGCCATCCACATTCCACGTGGACAGATTTTTAACGATTTAGACACACCCCCTCCCCTCCGTGGTCCGTGGACAACTGTCCATATAAGTTCTAAAAATTTTGTATGTACCGTGGACATTACATATAAACCCCCCCCCCCCTACCCCCTCCAGGCTGTCCACGTGGAATGTGGATGGCCCATAATGAAATTGATCTTTTTCCTGAGAGTTAATCAAAAGTTACATCGCATAACTTTACAAGTTACATCGCCAACCCACAGCTTCCTTTGCTGGTGAAAACAAATTTCTTGTTCATCATCGTAATAAATTTATTGCGGGTAAATTCCAAATGTAATTTTTGATTATTATTGGCATGTCGCCAACACAAATAAAAATGTAAAATATTCTCACAACCTTAATATCCCAGCATCCTATCATAGTTTTTTGTAGTTTCCACATGCGTTTAGTGTTTATTGTTTTTGTCAAATAATTAACCACGATATTTCTCATACCGAAACCAATTTGCGTTTGTTACTAATATTCTTTTTTCTTACTCCCGCACATCTTTTTACGGTCATCTTTTTAATGTTGGTGCCAAGTCCAAACAATTGATAAAAATAATGCGACAAAAGGGAAGCAAGTAAGTGAATGAGTGCTTGTGTTTCGCAAAAGCATCCGATCATTCTTAAATATTGTTTGCTGTAAAGATTTACGAATCAAGTAAATATTGTATTTATAAATCTATGGAATGATTCACGACAACTGTATTATGATAAATTCGGCGGTTTGAGATCGAATTAATAGATAGTTTTTACGTCAACAACTTCCTGCCTAACCCCCTAATCCAACTCCGTATTACTTACGGGAGTGTCACTGAGTCGGTGGCCTCTCATTAAGTAAGTATTACATCATCAATATTCGGTTTTATATCCCCAAGCTACGGTAAAGATGGTAGTGGCCAGCAATTATGACTATCGGGCCTACTTTATCTCAGATTGGTTTAAATGCTACTCCCAAACATTGTACCTCATACAATCCGAGTGGAAGCGTTAGTCATCAGTCTGCAATCTACGAAATATACCGTGCTTACGCTACGCTATGCTATTATAAATCTATGGAATGTCATCGTATTCTGCATTTCACCATAACGTAATAGTACTTACTGTGATTGTATATGAGGTACTGGAGAAGACGCCATATTTAACTGAAAATCAACCATTCATAATCATATACTAACCTGAGAACAAAAAATGAGAAATTCTGTAAGATACGGTAAACTAGTATATATTCAAAACCTATCATCCAAACGACAATGCCAGACATCTGGTAATTAAGGCGGAGAACGAATTTTGTTTCGGAATCTAAAAGTAATAAAAACCAACGGCTTGTATTAGGAATCCAATGTTTTATTTATTTCTATTCAGTAAAAATACATTTAAATTATTGAAATTTGAAAAACAAATAATAAGCTTTCATGGAAATCTCAGAGTTCAGTCTCCGAGTTACAAGAATTGAAAGAAACGTCAAGTGCGATTTATTTGCTCACTGTTTGTCGAAGTTGGTTTCGCAACTCAAATTGCTCGGCAGATTCGGAGCTTCACTCGGGAGGATGACCCCTCTCGAGTGGAGTAACAAATCTCCCGATTGCATATAATTTTTGTTTTTCTTGTAACATAACAATAGAGGCGGTTATCGTTTTGGTGACCATTTTCTGTTTCAGTGGCATGCAATTAAATAAGTGCTTTATTCTCCTTTACTAAATAGTAATAAGTTTCAATATGTTAATCAACCTAAAATCTCTCCAACAAACGACTATAGGCTATGACTAGTTGGAATTCGAACATTTTTCCTCGTGTCCGAGTTGAATGGCGGGAAGAAAAATCACTCGATTGCGGTAGGTTACGATAAATAGTGTCTAGATCTAAAGATCAAGAAAAAGAATTAAATTTAAAATAGTATCCTAACATAGATAAACCATTTCCATAGTGGCAGAAAAAAGAAACAATCGAACAAAGTTACGTATAATGGTGAATAGTAGTAAAACCAGAAAAGGTAGAAATAAGTTATCTTAAACTAGTTAATAAAACTATTAAAACTGACGAATGGTTGTTTTGTTTTTCTTAGTCACATGTGTTAACGATTTGAATTTTCACCACATTTCTGCTTCATTCCTCACTCTCTGGCTTGTGTGTAAAATTTCTTTTTTGTGTATTTTTTTTTCTTCTCCTGCCTCTTTGCTATACTTAAACATCAGTCACATTCCTGTTTTTTTATTTTCATTTAATTTTATTGTATATTTTAAAATATTTTCTCTCTGCTTCTCTTCTCATCGTAAAAATATAACAAATAATCGTAACGGAGGAGGGCGCGTTGTGTCCACAAGTTTACTTGATTTCTGTTCTCTCTTTTCCCGTTTTTTTTTCTCGACCTCTTCTTCCTCGTCGTCTTCTATATCTCCTGCTCAAGGTGCTTATTTCAATTGCGTTTTCACTCTTCGCTGATCTGCTTAGTTTATCAATCGTTTGTTTTCACCCCAAATTCAATGATCCTCTCGTTTGTTTTTGTTTTTTTTTTTGCGTCTGATTTGAATTCATCGTGTAACAGAAATAGAAAATTTTAACGATAGTTTTTTTTTGCTTCATTTGCGTGGGTTTGCTTTACGCTGGAATGTGATAAACAACTACACAGTCAACGCATCGACGTGCAGCAAAAGGGAGAATGTGAATGTGAACAATACCTGTAGTTGTGTGAGCGTGTAGGTGTGTTGTGACTCGCGCTGATGCTCTAGTGTGGGTGAAAACGGTCGACGGAAAGAAATGCACTAAGCACATGTTAACAAATCTACCAATTCCTGTTTATTTTCTCTTGTATTACTTGTGTTATTGACGTTTCTCTTGCTTGGTATGCATTAGTAAATTGATTAATATAGCTAGGCGTGGTACTAGAATGGCTGTTAACTTAGTGAACATTCGGCTGCCGAGGGATTTGAAACCTTCGCTTTTCGAGGTAAACCGAAACGTTAGTAGAACTGGTAGAAAACAAGTCGAGCTAATGTTTTCAATTTTTATTTATTTTCATTGATTGAAGTAACAAACTAAACGCTTATTCGATTTAGGGATAAAAGTTCTTTAGCGATTTTTTACGTCAGTCTGGTAATAAATAACACTACAACAGTCACACAAATTTAATTTAGGAAATGGAAAAATAATGGAGAAATGTAATTGTTTTCTTCCGTTAAGATTGGCAATGCTAGATAAATGCTAGTTTTTTTTCTTTATCATTACTTCAATGTTTAACATGGTACCAAACTCAATAAGTGTTTGCAAACATGGATGCGATATGCGATTTTCGGGGGAAATTGTGTTTTTTCCAACTCCGTTTATTTTCTTTTTTTTTCTTGTGCATGGTGGGAAAAACTGTTATAGTTTCTCATTGTAATAATGGAGGGTTGTTTTGCCCTCGTTTCTGCTTTTCCCTTTTTTTCTTAGTTTAATAATAGCAATAATCGTAAACATTGTTTTTAAGTGCATTTTTATAGTTTTATGATTTTTTTATGTTTTTTGAATTAGTTTTTTGAAAACACACACAATTGATCGAAATCCTAGTTCAGATCCATTACGTTTAAATATGTTTGATAAGATTCGAATAGTTTTATTCTGTATTTTTTTTTTCTTTAGTTGATAACTGTCACATGTTTCCTGTTTTTTCTTCTGCTGTGTGCTTCCTGCTGTCAATGATTAATTATTCCAATTGTTTAATCTCTAACATTTACTAAAGTTGTGTATAGTCAATTATATTATACCTCACCTTAATACGACATCATCGAAAAGCGATACAAGAATATTTTTCCACGTTTTCTGCGATATTTTATTACAAGAATAATTTCAATAATGATCGTCATTACTCCAATAATAATTGTTAGTAATAATGATAATAATCATAATAGTAATAATTGATAATAGTAATAATAATAATAATAATTATAATAGTGTTCCAATGATGGTTGGAAATAGGCTAAAATTCGTGTTAATTGTGTTGTGGGTTTGTGGCTGGCAAAAATGCAACGTTTTTGCTTCACCTTGTATGAGTCTGCGTGTATGACATCTGTGAATAAACTTCTGTCTTCCCGCAATACGCTATTCACACAGTCGGGGGTGCGCGTGTGAGTGTGTGGGTGTGCTAGCATTCCACACCACGCACCCCGGCCCATATCAGTGATCGTTCCGAAACCCAAAAAGCGCTCAAAATTTGATGTTTCGTTTCGTTTTGGCTGGACAGTAACGCTAATAGACACGTTTTGAATCGGACATTAAATTCCCGATGCTCCGCTTTCGGCTTCATTGCTCACGACTTTTTGTAACCGCCTTCTTTTCCTTTGTTTTGTTATTTTCTTTGTGATTTCTTGGAGTATTTCTGTCAGTTTTATTTTATGTCTTCATTTGCTACTATGCTTCCCTACAAAAAAGTTTGGAAAAGTAGTCAACAGTATAAAAAGTGATTAACATTTTTTGGTTATCTTTTTTTTGACCATTTAAAAAATAATTGATTCCCATAGTTCACTTCATACGCTTATAAGCCTACTAGTTTAGAATAATTGTATTCTTTTTTTCTTGTTTAATTTTCTACTCATTACGAAAAAACGGTAAAACGCCTATGATTGTGTAAAAAGTTTAGTAACAGTGGTTTGAGTTTATTGTTTCAGTTGATTCTTATACGCTCGGTAGCTGATCCAGTAGTTTTTTTTATAACTTTATTTCGATTTTGTTGTCTTGCTAGTTCGTAAGATTTCGTGCATTGTTTTTGGTCATATTTCGTGAAGTGAAATTGTGTTCCAAAACTGTACGCTAAATATCTAGCTTCGAATGATAATCTTAAACTTATTCTGGGATAGAATGCCGGTCGCTACGTGTTGTTACGGGCTTTTTGGCTCAAGTTTGATTTAAACTGGCATCAATTTGGTCCTCATCCTCTGACTAAGCAAGTAACGAATACAACTTATTCTTCTAGTTTTTTTCTTTTGGAGACAGAGGCGTCGTGTCGCGGAAATTTTTTCATGTTATTGGCGCTCTTTTGGTTGTTCCATGAGATTGTAATGTTTAAGGCAAGTGCCAAAGAAAAATAAAATAGAAGCCTCTTTCGCGCAAAATCTCTTTTTCAAACCCATGCATTTTTTTTTCACCTGCTCGAGCTTATTTTGTTCTTTTTTTCTCAACAGCACAATTCCACTACTGACCTACGCACGAGTGAAGGTTTTTTTAAGTAATACGTTACGTAGAAATAAGCTGCTATTTACTGCGTTACGGTACCGTTCCAATTGTGGGCCCGTTTCGAAAATTCGTAAACTTTATATTCTATCACGAAAATTAACCACACGCTTAAGTACAACTTCTGTGTGTGATCTGGGGAGGGAGGGGTGTATGTATGTATGGCGTGTCTAAGTGTATGTTTATTGAAAAGTTCCACCTCAAAAAATACTGCTCTACAGTAGTGAGGAGAAATCGTATAAGTTGGCAATTTTGATTCCGCCATCTTGTTCGGATTCGGTTAAACAAACTTCTTCGGCGGTCTTTTCTTTGGTATTATTACAGCACTGTTAAGCTATTTCATGTAAGTTGATTGTTATGATTTTCCTTATCGAGTCCTTGTTATTTCATCTAACAATAATAATTCGTAAGTCTAGTTTAAAATGTTCAACATTTTGCCTCCATCTGCCGTTCTCTGTTCTATCATTGCTGCTCTCCCAGTGTTTCGCCTTTCTCTGAATTCTCTCCTTTTCTGGAGAGAAATATGACTAGCTGTGTTTGATCCGGCTCTATCGAACCGGTTGCATGTGTGTGTGTGTTTTTCAACAATTCGAATACTAGTATGGAAAGACAAGAATTCAACGACAACATGCACACTTTTTTATCTTTCCCAATGGCATCCACTTATCCACTGCTATAAAACGTACAAATATATAGATTCTCTATGTTTTGTTCTGTTTCAATGTTTTTTTTTTCGCATGCTCTTTATAAGCCTTACGGTGTTATTCATGCTCTCAAATTATCGGAAGTTTATGTTTCAATAATTAGCGAGTAGTTCGATTATATTTTATTGAATATTTTACAGCCTGCTGCGGCATACAACGTCCGTCTGTCCTCCCGTCTGTGTGGGTGTGGTCTGTTTGTGTGTGTGCTGTAGATGTCGGTTTGATAATTGACATTTGTTTAGCTGCATTCAGCTAGTCTTGTTCGGTTGTTGGCTGCGTCGTCGTTACTCGGATGGTTTCGTGTTTCTTCGAGCTTAAATGAGTAAACATGAAGAGAGAGATCGATAATGGCAATACGTTAGTAAGTAAGTTTTATTCTACAGATTGAATCGCTGCGAAATGTTTTCTTGCACAGCGCAAATTTGAAATATAGAAGAGTATCAGAGTGCCAAAAATTAACAAAAAAAATTAGAAAAAAAACGCTTTGATAGCAGTGCTGTATTTTTAAAATATGAATTTATGAAAAGTAAAGCTAGTATGTGAAGTGTTCCACAAGAGAGTAATGTAAGATAGCTTTATCAATAACTGAACTGAATTCGATAGTATTATTTAGAAAGTGCCATCGCCATTATCAAATCTCACTCTCAAGAGTGCAAAACGAACATTAGAAAGTTAGACCGGAAGAATCTTAAATTACAACCGATGTTTAACACACCGCTTTAATCATGAGTGACATGCCAGGGGGCTAGGACCAACAAACAAGCACTAGGGTATACATTGACTATACCGATTTATTGTAACACATTATCACACGCGGATTAGTTGATTCAAATACTAACAACCGAACAAACATGTACAGAATAAGTATCTGGAGTTTGCACAAAGTCTGAACCCCGAATGTGTGTTCGTGAGTGCCGTTGTTGTCACGTCTCTAATCTACGAGTACTCTATATTTATATTTAATAGGTATAATTTTTAATGGTACAATACAGTAGATAACAACGGGGTTTCCATAAAGTTGGAGAAAGACTAGGTATGGAACAAACATTTACTTCATTCTCGTGTTACGGTTCGGCCTAACTTACACAGACCAATCACCGGCCTACCCCTTAATTATTCGATTATTGATCAAGCAATTTTATATTGTTACTTCTAGCAAAAAAGAGCCTTAATACTAGTTTTAGTGATCTCACATTTATTAGTTTCATTTTATTTCGGCCTCTTGGACAGAAAATTGTTCCCCTAAGACTGCAAAATATGCTGCTACCGGTTAAGTGGAATAAATATAAACTCGCAACAAGTGATTTCGATTAATTTTCTTTCAACTTCAGCTTCATTGGGTTTCCTGTAAGACAAACGCAGACACACACCCACTCGCACAACCAGCGCACCGTTTAACTGCTTTTGACGAGTAAACGAAAATGACAATCAAACCTTAATTTTCGTTACAGATTAGTGCTCGGAGTATCGCCTCAGTACCTGGGGACAACAGAGCCACCAATTCTTCGTCTTCCGATTAATATTTATTTTTTATTGGAGTTACGACTGTTGCGTCGATTCCAAGCTGACTCGCATAACCAAAAACAGCCGCAGAACAGTCTAGCAAAACATCCCGGAGGGGGTTCATAATATCACTTTTTCTTCTCTTCGTCTTTAGTTCGGAAAGTTAGGATTGTGCGAAAAAGTTTCATTATCGGCTGGTGGTTCAATAAAGAACCGATTAATGGATTGATGTTTATAGACAGTTGAAAGCGGAAAAAAGAACCTCCTGCTGTAGGACGAAAAAGATACACTGAAGGTCGGACGGCTGTGTTTCACTACTTTGTTTTGGTTCGTTGCGGAGATTAGCGGATAAGTCTCGATTTATTAGATCCCGGCGAGGGGATTTGTGATGTCTTTCGAAATAAGTATTTATTTCCGCTATTTGTTTTCAATGACAGTAGTATCGAAATCCTGGATAATTTAGTGAACTCCATTCCAACAAAACGTTATCATCCCTATCGAATGTAGCTGAAACGCCACATCGGTGCTCAATTGAGCATCCAAAAATAGACGAATCACACGCACAAGCGCACGCACGGAGCGAATTTTGTACCTCAGGATTCCCGGAAATTGCACACACACTCGGTCTCCGATATTCCCGGTTTTTCTGCCACCTCAGCTGCTGCTACTGGTGGCAATTAATATTCCCATCAAATAACAAATAGAAACTCGCTGGGTAAACACTAGCTAAAGCTCATTTTCCCCCGCCTTTTTGCCGGCTGTAACCCGCCTGGTTTGAGCCATGGCGCGATTCAACCCGTGGCTAATTAAACAACTGAATTGTGCGGAAAGCGAAGCGAGAGCGGACCGAAACTTTGGAAGCTTCAGAGGGTGAAGGGTACCACTATGCAAAAACCACTTACTAACACGTGAAGCATTGCTGGTTCACCATGACAAAATTATTACCCGCGGCGTATTTCGAAACTGGTAGATCGGAGCAGGTAACCGAACGTCTCCATTCCGTTGTGGTACGAAGCGGACGCACGGTTATTTCGTAATGTCTATACGTATGTTACGTGGAGTTTCAGAATAAATTCAAAGCTTGATTGGTAAATTACCTTACTGCTATGAGAATTCCTTTATAAAAGTTTAATTCGAATTAAATTTTAAACAACAATTGGTTACGATTGGAATAAATATCTGGGCATTGAACGCCTTTGTTTTCTACCAAATACTTTTTGACGTTGTGTTTATTTGTTACACAAGAGGGAAGCAGAGAAGAGAGACATTAGCGAGTAGTTCGATTATATTTTATTGAATATTTTACAGCCTGCTGCGGCATACAACGTCCGTCTGTCCTCCCGTCTGTGTGGGTGTGGTCTGTTTGTGTGTGTGCTGTAGATGTCGGTTTGATAATTGACATTTGTTTAGCTGCATTCAGCTAGTCTTGTTCGGTTGTTGGCTGCGTCGTCGTTACTCGGATGGTTTCGTGTTTCTTCGAGCTTAAATGAGTAAACATGAAGAGAGAGATCGATAATGGCAATACGTTAGTAAGTAAGTTTTATTCTACAGATTGAATCGCTGCGAAATGTTTTCTTGCACAGCGCAAATTTGAAATATAGAAGAGTATCAGAGTGCCAAAAATTAACAAAAAAAATTAGAAAAAAAACGCTTTGATAGCAGTGCTGTATTTTTAAAATATGAATTTATGAAAAGTAAAGCTAGTATGTGAAGTGTTCCACAAGAGAGTAATGTAAGATAGCTTTATCAATAACTGAACTGAATTCGATAGTATTATTTAGAAAGTGCCATCGCCATTATCAAATCTCACTCTCAAGAGTGCAAAACGAACATTAGAAAGTTAGACCGGAAGAATCTTAAATTACAACCGATGTTTAACACACCGCTTTAATCATGAGTGACATGCCAGGGGGCTAGGACCAACAAACAAGCACTAGGGTATACATTGACTATACCGATTTATTGTAACACATTATCACACGCGGATTAGTTGATTCAAATACTAACAACCGAACAAACATGTACAGAATAAGTATCTGGAGTTTGCACAAAGTCTGAACCCCGAATGTGTGTTCGTGAGTGCCGTTGTTGTCACGTCTCTAATCTACGAGTACTCTATATTTATATTTAATAGGTATAATTTTTAATGGTACAATACAGTAGATAACAACGGGGTTTCCATAAAGTTGGAGAAAGACTAGGTATGGAACAAACATTTACTTCATTCTCGTGTTACGGTTCGGCCTAACTTACACAGACCAATCACCGGCCTACCCCTTAATTATTCGATTATTGATCAAGCAATTTTATATTGTTACTTCTAGCAAAAAAGAGCCTTAATACTAGTTTTAGTGATCTCACATTTATTAGTTTCATTTTATTTCGGCCTCTTGGACAGAAAATTGTTCCCCTAAGACTGCAAAATATGCTGCTACCGGTTAAGTGGAATAAATATAAACTCGCAACAAGTGATTTCGATTAATTTTCTTTCAACTTCAGCTTCATTGGGTTTCCTGTAAGACAAACGCAGACACACACCCACTCGCACAACCAGCGCACCGTTTAACTGCTTTTGACGAGTAAACGAAAATGACAATCAAACCTTAATTTTCGTTACAGATTAGTGCTCGGAGTATCGCCTCAGTACCTGGGGACAACAGAGCCACCAATTCTTCGTCTTCCGATTAATATTTATTTTTTATTGGAGTTACGACTGTTGCGTCGATTCCAAGCTGACTCGCATAACCAAAAACAGCCGCAGAACAGTCTAGCAAAACATCCCGGAGGGGGTTCATAATATCACTTTTTCTTCTCTTCGTCTTTAGTTCGGAAAGTTAGGATTGTGCGAAAAAGTTTCATTATCGGCTGGTGGTTCAATAAAGAACCGATTAATGGATTGATGTTTATAGACAGTTGAAAGCGGAAAAAAGAACCTCCTGCTGTAGGACGAAAAAGATACACTGAAGGTCGGACGGCTGTGTTTCACTACTTTGTTTTGGTTCGTTGCGGAGATTAGCGGATAAGTCTCGATTTATTAGATCCCGGCGAGGGGATTTGTGATGTCTTTCGAAATAAGTATTTATTTCCGCTATTTGTTTTCAATGACAGTAGTATCGAAATCCTGGATAATTTAGTGAACTCCATTCCAACAAAACGTTATCATCCCTATCGAATGTAGCTGAAACGCCACATCGGTGCTCAATTGAGCATCCAAAAATAGACGAATCACACGCACAAGCGCACGCACGGAGCGAATTTTGTACCTCAGGATTCCCGGAAATTGCACACACACTCGGTCTCCGATATTCCCGGTTTTTCTGCCACCTCAGCTGCTGCTACTGGTGGCAATTAATATTCCCATCAAATAACAAATAGAAACTCGCTGGGTAAACACTAGCTAAAGCTCATTTTCCCCCGCCTTTTTGCCGGCTGTAACCCGCCTGGTTTGAGCCATGGCGCGATTCAACCCGTGGCTAATTAAACAACTGAATTGTGCGGAAAGCGAAGCGAGAGCGGACCGAAACTTTGGAAGCTTCAGAGGGTGAAGGGTACCACTATGCAAAAACCACTTACTAACACGTGAAGCATTGCTGGTTCACCATGACAAAATTATTACCCGCGGCGTATTTCGAAACTGGTAGATCGGAGCAGGTAACCGAACGTCTCCATTCCGTTGTGGTACGAAGCGGACGCACGGTTATTTCGTAATGTCTATACGTATGTTACGTGGAGTTTCAGAATAAATTCAAAGCTTGATTGGTAAATTACCTTACTGCTATGAGAATTCCTTTATAAAAGTTTAATTCGAATTAAATTTTAAACAACAATTGGTTACGATTGGAATAAATATCTGGGCATTGAACGCCTTTGTTTTCTACCAAATACTTTTTGACGTTGTGTTTATTTGTTACACAAGAGGGAAGCAGAGAAGAGAGACATTAGCTCATAATTTAACTAAATTTCTCTTGTATGCGTCTCATAAAGAGTACTGTTTGTCTTTAAAATTTGTTAAAGAACATCGATGCCCTGCACTGGCAACAGTCAAATCGCTTTAAACAAAGATTTAAGCTTTTACAAAAAGCGAATAAATCTTGAGTCACAACATAATATCGGTAATCGGTAATTAGAAGAACTTGAGGCGAAATAAAAGTGGAAAATAAGTTTCTATTCGAAAGAAATTTGGATTGGGTTATTATGAAATATAATATCTTTTTATATTTTTTCATCTCCTCAAAAGATTCACGAAAATTGTAATCAACTGTGTTTCTATCAATGATAAAAGCTAAGGTATCTCCCAGTCAAAATTGGGTTATACGATGCCTGGCTTGTTAGACCAGCATTGTACATCCAGATCAATTAGTTACCAGCTGGGCTACCCAAAATATTTTGTTAAATTACTTGTTTTTTCTTGGAAAAGATCATAAAAACAACTAAAACATCGAGTAGTAACAATAATCCTCTGGGAATCGGAAAATATTTGATAGACTGAATGAGATTCTCAAGATTTTCTCACAAAACGATTGCGAAAGATTCATCAAACAACTCGATTATAATTTCAGACCATTTTCCAAACGACATGTAGCCAATTTGCAATAATAAATCCAAGAGTTGAAAATATTATTTTCTTTCCAATGCACGGACTTCAGTAAAATATACTGATAGATTACAAGCAAAATTTTTGAATTTCAAAAACGATTGATAAGTCTTCGGCGGAATGTCTGTAAATCACTCAAATTTCCTAGAGTATTCACAGATTTAGAATATAATTTTCATAGTGAAAGGATTGACGGTCAAGATTTCATTTAACAATATAATCATAAAGAAATAAAACTTTTCTTAAATTGCAAAAAATATTATATGATTCCAGTTCAAATATCGCATATTTAATTCCTAAGCACAGACTTCAGTAACATATACTGAGAAATTCCGAGTCAAATTTTTAGTGACAAACATTTTCAATTCTAATGAAACTTGGTTTAAGTTTTCGAATGAAGGACTTATAATTGTTTTACATGTTTTTGGACTATTCTGACTCCAGCGTTATTTTTTAAAACGACGTACACTGGGGTCGCTTTTTACGCGGGTTGTTTTTATGCGGGATATTTTAACAATAACGCAGATTTTTTTTACTCGGAAGATTATTTGTACGCGGTATCAAATAAATTTAGCATAACTATATCTAATCTCATTCCGCGTCGAACACTCGACAGAAACGGACGTGCAAAGTGGTCGTTCTATTACAATCCGGTCCGTGTGTACGAATAGCCAAACAAAAGAGTGTATTATTCGCGCTAAAGGCCAACTAGATTGTGAGTTGTGTCGATACGTTCTGTACCCGGCTCGCAACTTTGGCTGTATTGGTGCAAAATACCAGCTGCAGTTTTGATCTGTGCACAGTGAATAGATCTTTTTAATCCAAGCCCATCAGTTGACAGTCGAGTCCGTGTCGCTGTGCTGAGTGATCTCACACCCGGCTCACTGCTGGTGGCTGTATTGGCGCTGCTGTACTGGTGCTGCTGGCTGCTTTGGGTGCAGCTTCGAACGATCGGACAACCACTGCTGGAAGGAAGAAGTAAAGAGGTACGTGTTCTTGTCGGCGCTAGTGCGCTAGTGCGCTACATTTAGCGCAATGGATATAGATCCCTCGCCTCCCGTGCCACCATCCCCGAACCCCCCTGACCCTGACCCTTCTGTTACCCCCTCCCCTGTTCATTCTCCAGTCCCCCCTCGCCCCAGGCTTTACCCGGACGGATCTCAACAGGGCAGCTATACTGTTTATTTTCGTCCAAAGGCAGGAGTGAATTCAAAGCGTTTAAACATACTGCAAATTGCTAAAGACCTGACGAAGGGGTACAAGGCCGTGACCGAAATTTCCAAGGTCCGACCTAACAAGCTCCGTGTCGTGGTCAGTGATCTGGCACAGGCCAATGCTATCGCTTGCTCTGAGCTCTTCACACGCGAGTATCGCGTCTACATACCCGCACGAGACGTGGAGATCGACGGTGTCATAACCGATTCGAGTCTGTCTGTCGAGTGTATCCTAAAAAGCGCAACCGGTTGCTTCAAAAATACCGAAACACAGGCGAAGATTTTGGATTGTAAGCAATTGCGGTCCATGTCTCTCGTCGGCGGTAAAAAAGTTTACACTCCGTCAGACTCGTTTCGCGTTACGTTTGCCGGATCTGCACTCCCTAGCCACGTCTCGATCGACCGGGTTCGTCTGCCTGTGCGATTGTATGTACCCCGTGTTATGAATTGCACCAATTGCAAGCAGTTAGGCCACACAGCCGCCTACTGCTGCAATAAGGCACGATGTAGCAAGTGTGGGGAGACTCATGCGGAAGTTTCTTGCAGTGTTAATGCTGAAAAATGTATTCACTGTGGGGAAAACCAGCATGAGCTCTCCACATGCCCGGTGTACATGCAGCGCAGAGATAAAATCAAGCGGTCACTTAAGGAGCGTTCAAAGCGTTCTTACGCTGAGATGCTGAAGAAGACCGTGACCACTTCTACCATAACATCAAACCCCTTTGATCTGTTGCCCTCTGATGAAACCGATTCTGACGATTCATCAGCGGGAACATCTTATGCCAATCCTGGGGAGTCTAGGAAGAGGAAAAATGTTTCTTCTCCTAAACTTCCCCGTAAAGGTCCTAAGATTTCCCAAAGTGTAATGAAAAGTACGAACAAACCAAACAGTGCTGCGGAAAAACCGAAGCAAACTCCTCCTGGGCTTGCAAATTTAAAGTCCCAGAAGGAGTTCCCAGCACTGCCAGGAACATCTAAAACCCCAGTTGTTCCTTTTGCACATCCAGTTGAGGAAACAAACTCTGGATTAGTGAAATTTTCTGACATTGTGGACTGAATTTTTGAAACTTTCAATGTACCCGATCCAATTAAAATTTTTCTTACAGCATTCCTCCCAACAGTTAGATCATTTTTGAAGCAGTTGACTGCCCAATGGCCCCTCCTTGCAGCGATTGTATCCTTCGATGCCTAATTCAACTGCGTATATGAAGGATTCTATCTCTGTGTTACAGTGGAATTGTAGAAGTATTTTACCAAAAATTGATTCGTTTAAAGTTTTGATAAATAAAAACAAATGCGATGCATTTTCCCTTTGTGAAACTTGGCTTACTTCAAATATTGATCTCAACTTCCATGATTTTAATATTATTCGCCTTGATCGAGACACCCCATATGGAGGAGTACTTTTAGGGATTAAAAAGTGCTATTCTTTCTATCTTATTAACCTCCCCTCGATTCCAGGCATCGAAGTTGTCGCATGTCAAATGACAATACAAGGTAAAGAGCTTTGTATTGCCTCAATATATATTCCTCCCAGAGCACAGGTTGGGCAACGGCTGCTCTTTGATTTAATAGAACTTCTTCCCTCGCCACGTTTGATTTTGGGAGACTTCAACTCTCATGGCGTGGCTTGGGGTTCCCCATACAATGATAACCGCTCCTCTTTAATCTATAACCTTTGCGATGACTTCGACATGACTATTTTAAACAACGGTGAAATGACACGTATCCCGAAACCTCCAGCGCGCCCAAGCGCTTTGGATCTATCCTTATGTTCGACGTCGCTACGGTTGGATTGCACATGGAAGGTAATCCTTGATCCTCACGGTAGCGACCATTTGCCTATTCTTATTTCAATTAATAACGGGTCAACTCGCATGCGACCAATTGACATTCCGTATGACCTCACACGGAATGTCGATTGGAAGTTATACGAGGAAATGATTTCAAAAGCGGTCGAGTCGATTCAACATCATCCACCACTTGAAGAATACAACCTCCTCGCGGGCTTGATTCTCGACGCCGCGTTGCAAGCCCAAACGAAGAAATATCCCGGCGTAACGATCAAAGAACGGCCTCCCACTCCGTGGTGGGACCAAGAGTGCTCCGATGTCTACACGCAAAGATCCGACGCGTATCTGACCTTCCGGGATACAGACGATGCCGACGACTTTAAACGTTATTCGGAGCTTGATACCAAGTTTAAAAGCTTGACTAAGGCAAAGAAACGCGGATATTGGCGTCGGTTCGTAAACGAGACGTCGAGGGAGACATCAATGAGCACTCTTTGGAACACAGCCCGAAGAATGCGGAATCGCGTAACGGTCAACGAAAGCGAGGAGTCTTCAAGTAGGTGGATATTTGATTTTGCCAGGAAAGTATGTCCGGACTCTGTTCCTGAGCAAAACATTGTTCGCGATGCGTCTCCGGGCCACGACGCGATTGAATCACCTTTTACGATGGCAGAATTTTCAGTTGCCCTCCTGTCCTGTAACAATAACGCGCCTGGGTTAGATAGAATCAAATTCAACTTGTTGAAGAATCTACCCGGCAATGCCAAGAGGCGCTTGTTGAACTTGTTCAATAAGTTCCTGGAGCAAAATATTGTACCGCAGGATTGGAGGCAAGTGAAGGTGATCGCCATCCAAAAACCAGGGAAACCAGCTTCTGATCACAACTCTTATAGGCCGATTGCAATGCTATCCTGTATCCGGAAATTGATGGAAAAAATGATACTCCGTCGTTTAGACCATTGGGTCGAATCAAATGGTCTACTATCAGATACTCAATTTGGCTTCCGCCGTGCCAAAGGGACGAATGATTGTCTTGCGTTGCTTTCAACAGATATTCAGCTGGCGTATGCTCGCAAAGAACAAATGGCGTCTGCGTTCTTGGACATTAAGGGGGCTTTTGATTCCGTTTCTATTGACATTCTTTCGGGTAAACTTCACCGACAAGGATTTTCTCCAATTTTGAACAATTTTTTGCACAATTTGTTGTCCGAAAAGCACATGCATTTTACGCACGGCGATTTGGCAACTTTTCGCATTAGCTACATGGGTCTTCCCCAGGGTTCATGTTTAAGCCCCCTTCTTTACAGCTTTTATGTAAATGACATCGACGAATGTCTGGCAAACTCATGCACGATAAGACAACTTGCAGACGACAGTGTAATCTCTGTTACAGGAGCCAAAGCTGCCGATTTGCAAGGACCATTGCAAGATACCTTGGACAATTTGTCTGCTTGGGCTTTACAGCTAGGTATCGAATTCTCTCCGGAGAAGACTGAGATAGTAGTTTTTTCTAGGAAGCATGAACCTGCTCAGCTTCAAACACAATTAATGGGTAAAACGATTTCTCAGGTTTTGGTACACAAATATCTTGGTGTCTGGTTCGACTCTAAAGGCACCTGGGGTTGTCACGTGAGGTATCTGATGAAAAAATGTCAACAAAGAGTGAATTTTCTTCGTACAATAACCGGACAATGGTGGGGAGCCCATCCAGGAGACCTTATAAGGCTTTACCAAACAACGATATTGTCTGTTATTGAATACGGGTGTTTCTGCTTCCGCTCCGCAGCAAACACACATTTGATCAAACTGGAGCGAATACAATATCGTTGTTTGCGTATCGCCTTAGGTTGCATGCAGTCGACCCATACGATGAGTTTGGAGGTTTTAGCTGGAGTACTACCATTGAAAAACCGCTTCTGGAGCCTGTCTTCTCGTATTCTAATCAAATGTGAGGTCTTGAACCGTCCCGTGATTGAAAATTTTGAAAGGTTAATCGAACTTAATTCTCAAACCCGTTTTATGACATTGTATTTCAATCACATGTCCCAAAATATTAACCCTTCTTCGAATATTCCAAATCGTGTCGACTTATCAAATACTTCTGATTCTACTGTGTTTTTCGATACATCCATGATAGAAGAAACTCGTGGAATCCCGGATCATTTACGCGTGCAGCAGATCCCTAAAATTTTTTCCAATAAATATCGAAACATCAACTGCGACAATATGTACTACACTGACGGATCACTTCTTGATGGGTCCACTGGCTTCGGTATCTTCAATAACAATTTAACCGTCTCCCATAAGCTCGATAATCCTGCTTCTGTTTACGTCGCAGAATTAGCTGCAATTCAGTACACCCTAGGGATTATCGAAAAAATGCCCACGGACCATTATTTCATCTTTACGGACAGTCTCAGTTCCATTGAGGCTCTCCGATCGATGAAAGATGTTAAGCACTCTCCGTATTTCCTGGGGAAAATACGGGAACATCTGAGTGCTTTATCCGAAAAATCTACTCAGATTACCTTAGCGTGGGTCCCTTCTCACTGCTCGATACCGGGTAATGAGAAAGCGGACTTTTTGGCTAAGGTGGGCGCAACAAACGGTGATATTTATGAAAGACCAATTGCCTTTAATGAATTTTTCGCATTTGTACGTCAGAATACGATCATCAGTTGGCAAAATTCTTGGACCAAGGGGGAACTGGGAAGGTGGTTACATTCCATAACCCCCAAGGTATCGACGAACCCGTGGTTCAAGGGGTTGGATGTAGGTCGGGATTTCATTTGCGTGATGTCCCGGCTTATGTCCAATCACTATAGATTTGACGCGCATCTCCGTCGTGTTGGGCTCGGGGAGAGTGGTATCTGTGCCTGTGGTGAAGGTTATCACGACATAGAGCACGTTGTTTGGTCATGCCCTGTACACCGTGACGCCAGGTCTAGATTAGTAGCTTCCCTGCAGGCCGAAGGTAGGCTGTTCCTGTTCGTGATGTCTTGGCGAGCCGTGACCTATCCTACATGTCCCTTATATACGTTTTCCTGAAATCCATCCACGCCCCAGTTTAGTCCTATCCCCTTCCGCCTACATCCAACCAAACGACAAGAACACGTTAAGACCCCGGATCCGGAAACAGCAACTAGACCCGCACGATACTCTCAGGCCCCGAGGGAGACAACCCAATATGCCAGTCCGTAATATCTTGGCCCAGCAGCGGAACATATTCAATATGCTGCTTACCTATGGCGATGGAAAACCATCAAACAACAAATCAGTGCTTTTCATGCAAAACATTCTAGCTTAAGTTAGATTTAGTTTCAGCTCGTAGTCGGCAGCGAGGATAAAAAATTTGCTTTTAGTTATTAAGATACTTTAGAAAGTAAGCTACTAGATATAATTGGCGCCGTTAAACATTGAATTGTATTTGTGCCGTGTCAAATAAACTATAGATGAGGAAAAAAAAAATATGCTCGCCGTATATCTAATCTAATCTTTTAAATGCAGTACAACCAACCGCGTAGCAAGCGATTCCAGTGCATACCTTTTTGTAGGTGAAATCTTCGAAAAATTGTAACTTAAAACCTCTTGTTTCTACTAAAATGTTGACTAGGAAAAAGTTGAGAAAAAATATTATTTCTCGACCTGAAAAATCTATATGTATGAAAATGGAGTTCTGTCTGTCTGTCTGATTAAAATAGACTTGGAAATACCTGAACCGATCAGCATGAAAATGTTTATGGAGCAGTTTTTGGGACCAGGAGCGGTTCTTATGATAATTGAAGTCCTTTCCCTCCTCTAGAAGCGAAAGCTCTCATACGAATGAAACACAAATTTCTACATACCTCGGGAACAAATTTGGCATGTTATATTTTCGGAGGCAAGGAATATTTCTATGGTAGTTCGATACTCTTCTCTCTATTAGAACTGAGGGGTCCCATACAAATGAAACACAAATACCTGCACAACACAAAGACTAATCAAGCAAATGGAACGAAATTTGGCATATGATGGTTTTTGGTAGCAAGAAATATTTCCATGGTTCCATTTGACATCCCTCCTTTTTCTTGAAGAGAGCAGTCCCATACAAACGAAACACAAACTTCTGCACATCCAAAGGATTAATCAAGCAAATAGAATCAAATTTGGCATGTGGAAGTTTTTGGGAACAAAGCACACTTTCGTTGAGATTTGACACCCCTCTCTCTTCTGAAAGGGAGGGGTCCTATACAAATGAAACAAAATTTTTTGCACAACTCGAAAACTCATCAAGCAATTAACACCAAATCTGGCATGTGGAGGATTTTGGGGAAATGTTGTAGTAGTTTAATACCCCATTCTATTCCGGAAGAGGGGGATGTGGGCTCCTCTCCAAATAAAACAGATGTTCCAACTATTTTTTCCAGAAAACAGCCTAAAATGATAGGAATGATTCACAGAAGCCCAAAATCGACCTCAAACACCATTTTGAATTCAAAGATGTGAACTTCCGTTATCTAAAGGACAGCCTAAAATAACCGATATCCAGCCTATTTGAATATTTCCGAAATCAAGATAACGCACAGAAGCCAGAAAATCAGCTCCAACTCCATTTTGAATTGAAACATGGCGACTTCCGATTTCTGGAAAACAGGCAAAAATGGCCGAATACCACTCAATATCCGGATTCCCGGGACCAAAATAATCCTCAGAGGCCCGAAATTTACTTCAAATTGCATTTTGAAATCAGAAATGACGACTTCCGGTTTCTGGGAAACAGCCTAAAGTTGCCGATTACCTCCCAATATAGGAATTTCCGATTGATATATAGAAGTAAGACATCGACTACAGACACTATTTTGAATTCTAAGTTAACGACTTCCGGTGTTTGAGAAGAAGCCAAAAATGACCGAATACCAACTAATATTGGTATTTCCGGAACCAGAATGATGCCCAGAGAAAATGGACCTCATATACCAATTTGAAATCAGAGGTGACAACTTCTGGAGAACCGCCGGAAGGGACCAAATACCGATAATTAACTAATCTTGATGATATACAGAAGCCAAAAATCGACCTAAGACACCATTTTGAATTCTAAGATGACGACTTCCGGTTTTAAAAAACAGCCGAAAATGACCGAATACTACTTGATATTGATATTTCCATAATAATAAAATGATATTGATTGAGAACCATAATAATGCCCAGATTGACTCCACATGAGATTGATTCAAGATCCAAGATGATGACTTCCGGTTCTGGAAAATTGTCGAAAGGGACCAATACCATCCAATATATGTATTTCTGAAATCGCAATGATCCGTGAAGCACAAAATAGACCTTAGACGCTAATTTGAATTTCAAAATGGCGACTTCCGGTGTCCGGCAAATGACCGAAAATGACCAATCATCATCCAAAACGGGTATTTTTGGAACTAGAATGACGCCCAGAGGCCAGTCTAAAAAAGATTGAACTTTTCTAGAGCATTCACATGGTAAAAATTTTTTTTTTTTTTTTGTAAAAAAGAGATAACTAAAAAAAGAAAATACCCATTTAATTTGTTTTATTTTGAGCAAATTTTACTATATGGAAATAAACCACTTCCTATATAACAAAAAATACAAAACAAATTTCGGATTCCATATCGCAGATTGGATTCCCTAGCACAGACTTCAACAACATGTACTGAGAAATCCATATCAAGATTTGTAGTGACAATAATTTGAAAACGGTGAATTACAATTCGAGCTTGAATTTTTCTGTAGAAATCACGTGATAAAAATAGAATTATTTTAACAAAAAATAACCAAACACAATTCAATGTTTTCGTTTTCTTTTCGACATATTTTCTAATGTACAGTTATTCTGAGTGAAATCGTACGAAAAATGCTAAAGTCTGAACGACACATTTTCGATTTTGATGTAATTCTGTTCAAGTTTTCGACCAGATGATACTTGACTTTTCTACAGGTATTTAGGCTATTCTGACTCCAGCGTTATTTTTGAGAACGAGTTATATGTTTTGGAAGCGAAATTTTTACTTGATTTGCAAAATGAAACAATTTTTGATATTTTTTAATTTAAATCAGGATACAATTGATTTAATTTGATTGATGTAAGCTTTTAAATTTCGTCGCAAGGTAGAGCAACTTTTTTTTTATTGGTTTTTTTTGCAGAAGAAATTTTTGATCATTTTTAAATCCTTATTTTTCAATTATGACTGTGAACAATGATTTTTAATGTAAACTAGAAATACTCTTAGTAAGTTTATTCTTACCTGTAGTCATTTTAGAGATTTTTTAAGAATCTTTTCAATTATTTTGAAAAAATTTCATCGAACTAACAGTTTTTTTTTTCAAATTTAGTTTAAAATTTCTATTGACTATTGGAAAAAGTGGTGTTTTTCTACAGTGAATATTTTTTCTAGGTCTAGAAACAAAAAGTCACCCATAGAAAACACTCTAGCAGAGCTTGAAGTTTTTAAGATACAATTTTGTCGAAGTTTTTATCACCTAAAAATTAGACGCCTAAAAAAATTCGCTTTTTGAAAATATGACACTTTAGTCAAAATGGTCCAAATTTCTATAACTAGAAAAGTCATAATTCCTATTTTGTAATTCACCTATTTTGCGTGGAAATGCATTGTACTGAATTAAAAAAAATTTCTCATTAGTTGCTTCAAAGAGAAATGATTTATTGAACAATTTTTTTCCCGATGTAAGAAAGCGACACAGAGAAAAAATGTATTGCATTTATTTAACGGCAAGTTTCGTCATGAGGGATTTTTTTTTATGAAAATTAATCCAGCGGTGTTTTGGACCAACTGGTAATTTGGTTTTGTGATGCAATTTTAGTTACGGGTTGCTTTGAAATACGTTTATTTTTTACCTTGATAAACTGATAAAAATTAATACACAATGGCAAATTTAATAACAATCGCAAAGCGGTTCGTCGTTGACAACTGTACGCACGCTTTCTGCCTTCCTTTTCATCTGTTGTAAATCACAATAAAAATATTCTCATGTTCAGAAAAGTCTTCGCATATAATCACGCAATTTCGTCAAAGTCTGTTCAAAACTAATTATAAAAAGTATTCATTAAAAGAGGGTCTATTTTTCCTCATTTTTCGGCAATAAAAGCATAACAAATTTGTAAAAAAAAAGTATTTCTTTCAATAACTGTGATTAAATGATTACGTATTCTAAATATTCTTATAACGAATGTAATCTTGTATGAATGGATTAAGTAGTTTTTTGAATCATACACACCAATGTACCGCGATATTGTTAATTAGTCCGCCATTTTGTTTTGTTTTTTTTTTCTGTCAAACAAGTTTTTTTCTTCAGTTCAAACTTAACTTTATACAATTGCAAACACATATATTCTCTGTGCGATTTCAACATGAAAAATGAAGAAAATCGCAAAACCAGCCGATGAGGAGACCCCATTGAAACACTTTTTCAAATGATATTTGAAAGAAACTTAGAATTTGACATCACGCAAGATAGAATTTCAACTTTTTGTTACTTTCGCGCTATGAAGTTTCGTACATAAAAGAGTGATTTGAGATTACTACGAAAACCGCACACAACCGTACGTGTCAGCCAGACGTGAACTGGTGAAAATTTGCACTGATGGTTGGCATTGCTAGCCGCCAGTTACCGCATGCTTGAAATAGTTTCGTGTATCTTTTTGATGTCTGCGTTAGAGAGATGGTCAATCGTATGAAAGTTGTATAGGGATATTTGACCTTGAGACCATAGTTCTGGAATCAAATTATGGTAGATATATTTAATTCTGAAATTCAAAGAATTTTGCCAAAGACAGAAATAAATTGAAGAATTCCTCTCCAGTGTGTTCAAAGTATATAATTTTGCAATAATTTGAGCAAGTTGTTTTCTCTCATCAATTTTTGACCAAACTTCTTAGCATTTGTTTCCACCGAAGATTCGCTTTCGAACACAAAACAAATAAAAACATCAATTATCTTCCATCCCAATTTCAAACTTCCCCAAAGTCCCCCGAAAAAAACACTCCACCCAACCCTCTTCAGTGATTTTTCTTTTTTTATTTCGAAAAGCCCCTCCACCCGAACTTGGTCACGAAAGCTACCCTCCACCAAGTGGCACACCGAGTGTCACCGTAGGACTTCCGGGCGACAAATGAAACCGCTCCGTCTATTTGATGCTGTCAGTCGAGCGAACGGCGGCGCGGTGGGAGAAGCTTCCTACCCGCCACCGAAGAAGGAAATTGTTTTTCTAATCATCGTCCCGGGTCTGTCCGAAACAAAGAAATCTTCCGCCAAAGATAGCAAGCTCCGACACTTTAGGGAATGGCTTTGCATAAATCACAACGTCCGTCCAGCCGTCCGTCACAATCACGGATGAGGTGTTGTTTGAGCGTTTACACCGGTTGATTTTTCCAGAGAGCCTCTTCAAATAGTCACCGGTGAAAAAAGCGGGTGAAAAAAAACTGAAGCCTTCCAACTGATTGGGGCGCCGAGTGCAGGCTCTGCTGTCATCATCAAGGCCACCACCCGCGTGAAGTGGGTGAAACGCAACCTATCAGTCGGGCCAGGTGGCTTTGTTTTTGCGTGTCTATCAGTGAATGAAAATTTGATTAAAATTTCTGATTAAAATTGAAATTTCACCTGGCTCGTCGTGCACGGCTCATTGTGGTATCGCAAAAATTTGTTTGCAAATTGCGCCCGAAAAGCGTCCGTTTAACGCGGCTGGGACTTTTCCGGGCGGTTGAAGCAACAAGCGTGGAACCTGTGCAAATATTAATTATCATGCAATGGGTGGTCTGTTTCGGTGTGGTGAAATCTTTTTGATTGCGATGAGGAGGCTCTCAGTTAGGGAAAATAAATTTTTAGCTAATCCGGCTCACTTCATAACAATAACACAGGATCAAACGGTTGCGAACTGCACACGCATACAGTCAGGCATTCAAAAGTGGCGATTGTTTGTTGCTCGTTGGAGTGTTTGTTAATGTATATCATTCTCAAGTGGTTTTGCTGTAGAGGGATGATAGAATCGTTGTACGAAGCATGCTTTGGCCAGATAATGGATCTTTTTTGTCTAACTTGTCAAGTTTACGTCCGATCTCAGAATGCTCTCTATACAGATGCAGGTGATTCAGATTTAATGAGTTTACAAGCAACTCATAGTGTTGTTTCCAAGCCCTATTTTGCTTTTTGATTTCACACAATGCTGTCCTTACTACTCACTAGTAACAACAAGAATGTAAAAAGCTTTAACAAGTGTAACGCTCTGTCTGCACAGGTATGGGCGAGAAAGAGGACCTGGATATGTATGATCTCTGCATGGTGTGTCTCGGAAAATGGAACAGCTTTTGTTGTCTGTTTTGTGAACCACTGGATAGGAGTTTGTGAGTTTCATTGGCTAGGAAAATGTCCAGTGGGGCATGTTTTTTCTCTGCCGCATTGTTTGATTTTCGCTTGTATATTGATTTTTGTTGACTTTACTAGTGTTATTGTTTGCTATGAAAACTACTAGGTTAATATTTCGGCCGCTCAACATCACTATACATTACAGTACATAATAATTGACAATAAGATGTTACGTGTTTTGGTTTAACTAGACGTTCTCTTATCTCTGATGGCTAACGTTTTGGCTTTGGAAGTTGTGCTTTGGATGAGCGAATGTTGTGTGGTTTTTCGGTGAATGAGAATGAGGGTAGAGGTAAATCCGCACTTTCTGGACTGGATCCGTACTGGACTGTCACATGAAGGATGTCACTTGAAATAATATTTTAGTACTTGAGTGAATTACGAGTAAAATAGGCTTCTACTACGCACTTTTTTTTTCTTTGAAATCATAAAATTCCTTGTTACTTCAGCAAAACCACTCATTCAAAACAGTAGAAACAAAATGATGGTTTTCAGTCCTAGACTAGACATATACTTCAGTAGGGATTCGAACATTCGAGTCAACCGGAGGCGCCATTTTAGGATTTTGAACCTTTTCCAACCATTTTTATTCCATGACAGACTGCAAAAATGTAAATCTTAAATAATTGATTACTCTGTGCAGCGCGTAAATTTTTCGAACTGTCTAGTGTCCATTAAACTTTTTAGAATTTTTTGGATAATTTATTGTTAAATTTTCAAGTATGTAACATCAGTTTTGGTTCAAAACATCGCACCTTTTTTGGATCTCGATTTCTAATATTCCATAGAAATTCGAAATTTATTCAAGAAACTTTTAGTTAATGTGATTTAAAGAGTGTTACGGTCAACAGTTAGTCAACTTCAATTTGCTGTATTATTTTTATCGTGTTTCAGAAAAAAAAAACCAGAACACTCCTCATTTCAAAAATGTGTGTATAGTATCATGCATTTTGGCATTTGTTCTTCAGTTGTGAGAATTGTGTCGAGGCAAGACAAGCGAAGCATCAAAACTTTGCTCGCGCATCGCGAAAATCCGAACTACTCGCACACCAAGCTGGCCAAATTTTTGAATGTGGACAAATCAAACGTCAAAATGTAATAAAAGTGTTTGGAGAGCGTTTGTCGACTGCCAGAAAAGACGAAACACACATTTTTGTTTGACCAATTTTTGACTGTAGTACACTTTACGGAAACATTGAGAACATCACGAAAATTGTCCAATATCAAATGCTTGGAATTCAGTCAGTTTTCAACATATGTTCTTTTATCTTGCAGTAAACGATTGGAAAATCAGTAAAGCGTCAGGCGAAATGTAGAAAATTGTTATTTGTTATACTGTTTAGGACTGCTAACTGTTGAACTATTGAAAATCGAACGTTGATTTCGACAAATAAGAGCTGAAAATTGTGCCAAATACCATCCAATATGGATGTTTTCGGAACAGGGATGATGCCCAGAGTACGGATATCGATTTCGGGCGCCATTTCAAAATTTAAGATGGTGACATCAGGTTTATGGAGAGCAGCCCAAAATGACCGAATATCATTCAATATTTTTGAAGCTGTAATGATATCCAGAGGCCGGAAATCACCCGGAACACCATTTTGAATTCCAAGGTGGTGAGTTCTGGTTTCTGGAATACAGTCTAAAATGTCTAAATACTACCCAACGCGGGTATTTCTGAAACCAAAATGATGCCCAGAATTCAGCCTCAGGTGGCATTTTGAAGGTCAAGATGGCGATTTTCGTTTTCTGGAAAACAGTCTGAAGTGGTCGAATACCGTCCAATATGAGTGTTTCCGAAATCAAAATGGTGCCCAGAAACCGAAAATTCAGACTTCAGAAACCATTTTTAGGTTTGAGATAGTGACTTCCGATTGCTGCAAAATAACGTACCACTCCATCGAGGGGAAACGGAGTGTTTTCTTTGACCTATTGCAAAAATATATCAACTTGAGACAGGCTATAGTAATTTTACGTTAAATCTTGCGGTCGTATCTCATACACAGCCAACTCGTTATTTTAAAATCCATGGTTGCAATTTCCGGTTTTCGAAAACTTGCATGAAATAATCAAATATCGGAATCAGAGTGATTCACGAATCGACTCTGGACGAAATTTTAGAATCCAAGATTGTGTCTTCTAGTTCACGTGAAACAGAATAGTGGCCAAATACCACTTTGTATAAGTATTTTTGAAATTCAGTTACCAGTTATTCAAAAACAAAGAGTTGAAATAGAAAGATGACTAAACTTTCCCACTTTATATTATCAAATTAAATAATCACAATCAAATGTATTTCCTAATCAAAATACATTAACATGAAACGAGCTGTCGTAATTTTACGTTTATCTTAAGGTCGTGTCTTATACACACCAGCTTCGACTTTTTACACCACACTTATTTCTTCTGCTTTGTGCTGTGCTTCTGCCTCTCGCAGAAAATATCAACTTGCTTGTTGTTTGTTAGAGAAATAGAATTACGTTGTCCAACGGTGTGAGCTTTTGTAATACCACAGCCGAGCGAAACAAGAGTGCTGAATCACTGTAGTGAGAGTACATAGAATTACCCCACAGTGCGCACTGCTGAAGTACCAAAAACTTCGAGAGCGTCACGAAAACTGTCCAATTTCAAATGCTTATAACTCAGTCAATTCCTACCAGATTTCCTTCATTCTTACAGTAATCGACTGGAAAATTAGTAAAGCGTGCAGCGAAATGCAAAAATGATCAATTCATGATGCCAGCAATTGTACTATTGAAAAATGCTGTGCCTTGTTACGTTCGAACGCACATTTCGACGAATCAGAGCTGAAAATAAGGCCAAATACCATACAATATGGGTATTTTCAGAACCGGGATGACGTCCAGAGGCCGGATATCGACTCCAGATGCTGTTTTGAAGTTCAAGATGTTGACTTCCGGTTTACGGAGAACAGCCAAAAATAGCCAAATACCATTAATTATGGATATATTCGGAGCCAGTATGATGTCCAGAAGCCGGAAATCGAACCGAAACGCCATCTTGAATTCCAAGATGGTGACTTCCGGTTTCAGAAATAAAGCATAAAATGTCCGAATAAACCCCAGTACGCGTATTTCTGGACTTAACATTATGCACAGAACATCAATCATGACGCCATTTTGAAGATCAAATTGGTGATTTTTGGTTTCTGGAATACAGCCAAAAATGTCTGAATACCATCTAATAGGCATTTCTGGTAACAAGATGATGCCCAGAGACCAGAAATCAATTCCAGGCGTCATTTTTAAGTTCGAGATGGTGATATCCCATTACAGTCATACCTCGATATATGGCAACCTCGATATAACGTAACTTTTACCTCGATTTAACGTAACTGTTTAAAATGTATTGAAATTGAAAATAAATGATGCAGCAACTGTTGTTGGGCATTAAATTGCTTCGAAAAAAATATTTGTAGTCAATGGAACAATTGCGAAAATTGTCCAAATTGGCATAAGGAAGGTTTATAAATAGTAATAGGTGATGGGAAATAAGTTTACACGCATCCTTCAGTAACAATTCACAGTCTTGCATTAATTAAAAAAATTTTTTTTTACTCGTTGAAATTTTCTATAAATGGGCATAAGAAAGGTTTAAAAATACTGATTGGTTATGGAAAATAGGTTTTCGCGCATCTTTGAGTAACCATTAAAATTCTTGCATAAATTTAAAAAAAAATTGTTTTGCTTCGATTTAACGTAACTCGACGTAACGTAACGAAAATAAAAATAAAGTTGCATTATATCGAGGTATGACTGTACTGAAAATATATCGCGCCATCGAGTGTTTTATTGAACCTATTGCAAGAAATACATTAACAAAAGACATTCTATCGTGATTCTACGTTGATCTTGCGGTCGTGTCCTGTACACAACTTATTCTACTTTTTTATAGTAAAGCCCCAAATTTTTCAAAAATTTTGAATTTTTCGTTCGGGACATCACTATTTAATCACCTTGTTGAGATTTTGATTCTTCTGATATTATATGAGAGTTCGTAATTTACTGAAAAAACTGCTTGGCCATGTAAGTTTTTAAACCTCTTCAATATAGCACGCTAGCCTGGAGAGCCAAAAGCGGTCTCGATCAACTAGATTAGTTGAGAGAATTCGTAATCGATATTGTTTTTGGCACATTTTGCATACTGAAGGATAAGTACAATGACACACCGTGCCCCAGTGTTGAATCGAGAAAATTTCCAGCTCGAAAAGATCCGAGCACCTGATCGGGAATCGAATCCGACATCACAACCGTGTGGGAGAGATAGCCGACCGACATCGCTAACCACAGAATTACGGGGACCACAGGTTTTGATACACGTTTGTTAAATAAGAGCACATGAATTCAGTACAACAAACATCTTCGATTTCAGGTCATGTAGGCTAGAAATTTGTCAATAGTGATGTAATGTTTTGTAAAGCATAGGAATATTTACAAAAATTTTGTTCAAATTAATGAGGCATCATCCATTTATATTCAATGTGGTTTTTGAACTTTACCGAAAGCAGTTTTGAATTTCAATTTTAGTTTTGATTCAGTTGTTAAAAGCATCGTTTAAAACAGTTAAAAATTTATTACTCCAGCACGAATTATCAGTTTTCGTTCGGGACTTCAGTGTGACGACAGCTTTTTTTGACTGGATTTCAACAGTTTGAGAAAGCAGTCTCTCAATGACGAGCTTCAATGTTGTTACTTCGAAACAAAAAAGTAAAACCGCCAAAATATTCCTCCTTGATAAATCGCTGCTACCGAAGTTTATTCAAATTCCTTCACCGGAAACCACCAACCAACAAAGTTCGCCCGACTCATTAGAGGATCCTAAACAACTTTTGAAGCCAAGAGGCGGCGTAAGCACCGTAGCGAAAGGGTGTGGAGCTTAAACGTCAAACGGTAATCGACGACCCAACCTTTATGCCGCGATTGGAACGAGAGAAAAAAGTGAAAATTTTACAGCATTTTCATTGTTTCGACGTTTTGTTCCGCCCAGCGGGGGCGAAACGGTTTTACGGTGCCGGTCGTAATAGATTCCCAAATCGGATAGCTCTCACGCATTTCCCATCCTGAGCGATCGAAGCATAAACTATTCCTGGTACCGCAGCAGCAGGTAGATTGAAGAAGTTACCTTCTTTCCCGAAAAACCTAAAAGACCGAGTCAAAAATAAAGCAATAAAACAGCTCAAATTGACTTGAATCACTGTGCTCTGGGTTCACACACACACACTCCTCTCCTTCAGCCCAGACGGCAGTCGAGAATTTTTCCATTCCAGAGCGTCGAACAAAAAGGCTCGCGTACCAGTTCTTCACAAAGAATGGAATGGAATCTTCTGAGATAATTGAGCGTCTGAGTGTACACTGAGTAGTTGCCTGCCTGGCTCACCTTGCCCTGACTTGCTGCACAGAGCGGACGAAAGATATACGAGGTCGTAAAGTTTTCACTGGTTGGAAACCTCCCTCGGAACCGACTCTTACCAGAAGGGTTCAACCGTGCGGTGTTTGAAATTACCACTCCACGAACAAGAGAAAGTGTCGGTTATAGTTATGGTTGCACACGGAAGATTCTATCTTTGTCTCTCATCACTTTCTTTATTACCTATTTTGGCTCTGCCTGGCAAACTGCACACCGAAGAGGCTTATCGCACTTCTCACTCTTCAGCGTTCTTCTTTAATGTTTTGTTTTTGATGGATTTGCCCTCGTCCCCTTCCCGAAAGAATTTATTTTGCCTCGTAAATAAATTATTCAAATCTTCTTTCCAGGAACATTCTCGAGCTTAGAAAACGTACCTCTCGAAAAATCGGTGATTACCTATCCGCTTCCCCGTTCCGAGCGTGTTTATTTAGGTTTCTTTCTTTTTTCAATTCTCACCTTGTTTTTGAAATTCTATCGTCAACTATAGGAATCCTGAGTGCACACAGTTGACACACATTCTTTTCAGCCTAGCCTAAAAAAACAAGTTCCAAACAGACCCCCAGCGACGAAAATCGCCTACGTCACTAAAGAACCAGAATGCGTCGGGACAAGAAGTTGCCGCTAAACGGTCGGAGGTGACCTGTTGTGATCTGTTAACCAAAGTGCGAAATTCTCCCAAAACTAAGTCTGGTTCCGAGTTCGATAAAACATCGCAACTATCGGCCTGACACGAAGGAGGACGGCAGCGCCCCATCAACCTTCCGTTCTCACACAAATTAACCTCCTTTCTAATGCGTTCAGATTTCCATTTAATCTGCTGCCAGCTAATAAATATCACATCCCCTCGTTGTTCGGCTCCAATCGTCTGCCTGCCTCTCTCAGTCATATTCGTACGGTGGACCAAATCTCGCGGTCGCCCAGTGCGCTGGAATCGAACCAGGAAGAGGAATCTAGAACAAATTATTAGTGCTCCACATTCATATCCGAATACTCCACTCTACCGTCCGAGCAAACGCTGTAACCTCTTTTAGGAGGCGTAAATTGTGTTCAAAATTTGAGACCGTTCGGAAAGACTTCCTTCTCCTTCGCGGCTCTAAGGTTCTACACGTCGATGGCCAAAGAAAGAGTAAATGATTTGTTGCCTACCCTACCGACCACAGCAGTGGAGGGAGGAAGCTGTGGGAGTTTGGGGAAAATTTGTTCACCTCTCGCGCGCGCTCGTTTGCAATATGTTACCTATGCTGCTGCTAGTGATGATGGTTGGTGATGATAGTTACCGCGCCCGTGGATAATCGGCCGAACGGTGGGACACTAGTGCACGACCAACGATCAAAACTGCGAAGGCTAGGCTCGGGGGAAGGAGGGAGGTTGTTACAGGGAAATTTATTTTTTTGAAACAATTACCGATCCGATGAGGCCCTCCGAGGTATTTATTTGGTTAATTTCAGTAAACGTGATGCCTTGAGCTGGGCTTTGTATGTAATTTATGTATCATTAAGAAGAATTTACACAAATAATGTTCAATCCAATTCTGCTCACGAAATTTAGCTGAGCAAGAAGATTGGTTAAATTCTTACGGCGTTATTAATGTTTTGCAATCATCATCACCATCTACTAGACATTCGCACATTTCGGTGCCTTTGTCAAACAACGCCACACGCAAACTGCAATCAAGTGTTTTTATCATCTCGTGAAAACCACACAATGGGGAAGTTAATTAGAAATCCCGTTTTTATTATTTTGCCCATTTCGCACCCTCCGTGCGCCCAGTTCGGTCAGGTTCTTTTCCAGAATCCCTCTCGCTTCGCAGACTAGAGCGCGACAGCCAACGCCGCCGCCGCTGCCACCGGAAAGGTAGGTAGGGCAACACGTACCTACAGAATCGCACGCTCACATAGATGAGCAGCGACAGTCGCTTCCCCATCGCCGCCTTGTCGGCGTAAGCCCGCGTGTAAAGGCAGTATATCTTGGGCGAAAATCTCTCAACTGTACCGCAATGACCATCGCCACCACTCGGGACCACCACCACACGGGGTCCACCACCACCACTAGAATGAATAGCAAAGGCGTTCAGTTCAGAACGTTAAAGCTATCAGACCATGACGATGGCGGAGAGTCCCCCCGGCACACAGTACGCGAAGAACCAAACGTGTGTAGAGACAGGAAGAAAAGCGAAAAGTCGTTACCCATATAAAGCGCAGCAGCAAGCAGCGCGGATCGTGGAGAACGCTGCTCCGGCTCCGGCAGGCGGTGTGGAGTGGGGAGTGGCTCGACTTATGGGGTTTTATTTTTGGTCTATGAAATCGAGACGGGAACTGGTGGAGGGAGGATGATGAAGAGGATCACGCGCTGGAAAAACAACACACTGAAGTATTGAGTAAATGGGCGGTGAGGATCTCTGCGACTCGGCAGAGTTGTACCGGGAGAAGCACAAATGTGAAGGTAAATTATTTATATTTACCACGTTCACTCATTGCTCTTTTTCCCCTTCCGTACACATGCGGGATTTTTGTCTTGGTTCTGTGTGTCTCTCGTTTTCGCCCCGCAGCCGACGTCAGTATAGAACGCGTAGCATTGGGATTGGATTGCCCGTGCGTCTCTCGTCTCGGTGCGACCCGCTGCTCCCCGCACTGTAGAACAGGTTCCGTGCGCTCGAGGTGAGCCGTGTGTGAGCTATTCATGCTACTAGAGATCGTTGACGTGATGCAGGTCAGCGACTTCCGCGGTGGTGGATCTTGTTTGAGCAAGTTCTGTCGCGCAATTCTCCTTCCTCTGTTTTGTGTCGCTATTCTGCGGAGCTACGTGATCAGAACCATGGGATCGTGGAAACATGGGGAAGGCGTGTAAATACCATTGACCTCGGTCAGCTTCTCGCCTGTCGGCAACAGAAGAAACAAAGCTTCCAGGAACCTATAAGCCGTTTTGTGGTGCGCGAGGTCTGGGGGGAAGGCGTGTTTCTTCCCGTGTGCGCACGGTGTAGAATGCGAGGTTCTCACGGATCAGCCCTGGTGGTGAGCTAAGCGGTCAATAATCTGTGGTATTTCTGGATACCAGAGATGACACTGCAGAATGCAACCGCCTGGGGTTCTTGAACGAGTCACCACGTAAGGTCTTGATGAGGTTCGTGTAAAGTTCTAGCCGATCCGCGTGCGCAATCCCCATCAGTTCGGAGCAGCATGTGGTCACTGTTGGGTTTTGAAAATTTTGCGTAACATTCAAAGCGACGAAACTCAGCACGTAGACGTAGAGCAGAAGGTAGTAAAAACTATATTCTGAAACTGGAATTTCAAGTTCGATGGACCTTTTACTGAGCATCCGATCATCGAAATAGCTTGGGGGAAGCGAAACAGGGGAGAAGGGATCCAGTTGGTCACATTTGTAAAACGCGCAAATTGTTGTTTTTTCATCTGCTGTGCGCGCGTGGTCGCCATACATGCCTTCGCAACTGGATGTCAACACATATCCATGAAGTGTTAAACTGCGGGGCTCGAAGGCGCAAGCGGCAGACGGCTCAGCTGTTGACTGCTGGCAAGGTTTCGGATGAAATCAAGAGTGTCCGGATTTTCAGGGTGGGCGACGGTTAGTTGTGGTATAAATATGTAAATTAATGTTTTTGATCTGGCACATCTTCAACGGTCTTCGAGGCTACCGCCAGTCGTTGGTACGATGCTGTGGCTACGAAAAGCAATCAATCTAAATGCAATGCTCGAATCTGTCCTCAATTTTCGAAGGTTTCACCAAGATATACCGGTTTGCAGCGCACAGCTGATTAGAAGAACATTCATGTGGTGAAATACGTTGGAAAAATGTCGAACATAAAAACTGGTGCCACTTTCCGTCATTTAATTCGACTTAGCAATATTTCGCCAAGATTCGCAATGTCGGCAGCAGATGTGGAGCTGATTACGTCATCATTGTGAGCCAGACGGCTTGACAGACAAACAGCAGCAGGCCAGACATTGCCGGCCGGGGGACATCGTGTTGGCGCAAAGCAAAAAAAAACGGTTATTGAGCAAAAATGTGCGCGCCTTTATTTCGAACCACTCGCGTGGCAACTGGAATAAAATTCATGGCACACTTTGCTTACCGCGGCCTACAGGCGCGAAAAGCTGCAGAATCAAAACGGTAATACAACTGACGCGGGATCGCAGGGATGAAGAGGCTTATCTTAGTGGAAAAAAGCTCTGGAGTCATTCATTTTTTGCGGCTTCAACCCTGCCAGCCTCGAATGGACCTTTCTATTACACCACATTACAGTATACGTGCAGCGGGCGACACTGTGCAGCTGCAGTTGCACACTGCACAACCCGAAAATGGCAAAGCCACTGACGAAATCAATATTTGCACTGTGTTCCCCACAGTAGTGCTACGGAAAAAAACACGATCCAGCGCCTTCCGCTGCAGATCATTACACTCATCGTGGCCAAGTCCTTCGTCCAGCCCGAAGCCGACTGTGTCGACGCGGAAATAAGGTGGACAGCTGCTGCAGCGGTAGCTGCAACACGGGTAAGAATTGTCACTCGTCATGCTCTACTCTTTCTCCGAGAGGTTTGTGTTTTTATTTTCGTTCGACGGAATCCAATTCGCTGGAAAGGTTATACAATGTCTTGCTTTGCTTAATTTGCACCTTTCGGCGGTAGCGTATGAGTGTATCAGGCGAAGCAGCCGTCGTCGTTCCATTAACTCATTGACAGCAGGGCGGCCAGAAAATGCCCGAGCGGCTGATTTATACAGTGTTAAAAACTCTCTCGAGCGAACTTGTTCGTTGAGTTAAGCTCAAAAGAAAAAGAAAAATGAGAGAGTCTTGCTCTCTTAACCACACGGCTTTTTAAAGCAAAACAGAGACATGAAGAATCGCTAGTAGAACTCCAGTGAAGCAGCCGCTAGCAACGACGTAACATTTGTCGATTACAAAAGTTATTAGGAAATTTTACTTTCACTGCTTGGGAAAGCAAAATGGCATAATTGCCTGCACGGCTTGATCGCAGCGAATAGAGGGCGGAGGGGGGTAGCCGGTGTGTTGTTGTTGCGAAGAAAGAGCTCAAAACAGACATCCGAAATGAGGTTTCCGCGGCAAAGCCGGTGTTAACTGGCGAAGAAAGCAGCAAAACAGAGAAAGGTTAGAGCCGCAAGCTTCTGCTGCCGCTGCTGCGCCGACGTCTTCGGAGAAATGTAGTCCAATCTGGGCCGTTAGCGCTGGATATCTGTGCAGTTTTAACACTTCGAGAGACTCTAGTTATCGTAGGCAGGGTTGGTTAGGACAACTGGCGGCTTGCTGGCTGGCTTGCTGCGGTCGCTATCATGACATACTTATTTCGTCGCGATGTCGGCCAGGTCTCGACCAGACGTGCGACGTGCAATTGTTACATAATGCGCTGACGTTGTTGATCACGGCACACTGTGCTTGTGGCGTTCAAGACTTGAATAGCACACGGCAAAGTGAAACCGGTCCGTGCAAGAGATCACCTACAGTCTGCTGTTACTGCTGCTGCGGCAATCGTAGCTGAAAGGGAAAGGATTCTCTTTTTAGGGTCATTTGATAAGATGAGGCGTGGGAAGATCTTGACCCGAGCGGAGA
Organism: Wyeomyia smithii; assembly: GCF_029784165.1. NCBI lineage: Eukaryota > Metazoa > Arthropoda > Insecta > Diptera > Culicidae > Wyeomyia > Wyeomyia smithii. The sequence continues at coordinate 107,499,263 of NC_073696.1, forward strand.
GTTACGAAATCGCGACAGTTGTAGCTCATTGTAGCTACAGCACTGGTTTGACTTATGTGCGCTCGATCGTCGTCAAGTTCATATGAAACGCAGCTCGCACCCAGATTGTGGCAGCCATGCGAAATGCGTCTGGAAGTGCACACAGAGGGTGCCCGGTTTAGTTCATTCCCAGCTCCAACCGCAGTGCACCCACGTCTACCGGAAGTCACGCTCCGCACGCGATTAGAATACAGAACGAAATCGGTCGCCGCTTTCCGATGATGGCATAAACGCTCAGACCGTATGCAGTAAATCAACATCGCCACCGATGGACATCTACCCGGGGAGTGGTGCGATGTCGCGGTCGCCATTATCATCTTCGTTCGTCGTCGTCGTTTATTCGTGCATGATGCGTGAATAGAAATAATTTATCGCCGGTAGTGCCTTCGATCTGCGTGGTTAGTGAGAGTATGTATGTAAGTAATTTGGTGGAGCGATGGGGGAATGGAATTCCCCGGTCTCAGTTGACCATGTAGTTCCTGATTTCTCCAGATGCGATGACGTTTGAAAATGGATCTAAACTAGAGAGTTTGTGTCTTGAAAACGGAATCGATTGCTCGGCTCGAAGAACAAAGCCATTCGTTGCCTTGAAACAACTAGACAGTGAGGCCATTATTCGGTTGAAAGTTTACACAAAATTAATCAATAAAAATGCTGTCCTGTCTGTCTGTCTGATCCATATAGGCTCAGAAACTACTAAACCGATCGTCGTGATATTTTGTATAGAGGTTTTAGGGGTTGAACCTTTTCGTGAGATAGTTCGAGACCCCTCCCTATTTTGGAAGGAAGGGGTCCGATAAAAATGAAACACAAGTTTCTGCACATCTCGAGAACTAACCGAGTAAATGGAACCGAATTAGGCATGTCAAAATTTTGAAAGCCAAAAACTATTTAAATAGTGATTCTATACCCCTCCCATACAAATGAAATACAAATTTCGCATAGCTCGAGAACCAATAAAGTATATGAATCTAAATTTGACATGTAAAAGTTTTTAAAGCCAAAAAATATTTCCATGGAGGTTTAATACCCTTCCCTCTTCTGGAAGGAAGGCGTCCCATACAAATGAAACACAAATTTTGCACAACTCGAGAACCAATCAAGCCAATACAACCAAACTCGGCATGTTAAGGGTTTTGAGAGCAAACAAAATGTTCATGATGGTAGGACACCCCTCCCTTTTCTCAAAAAAGGGCTCTTATCATCTTATCATTCATAAATTTCGATGATGGCTTGGCACTTCTCTGTACTCTGAGAGGGGAGAGGTCTCCCAGACAATTTAAAGAGATATTTCAACCAGTGTTTTCGGGAAACAGCCTAAAATGATATTTCCGTAATCGTTATGATGCACAGAAGCCAAAAAACCAACCTAAGACACCATTTTAAGTTCTAAGATGTTGGCTTACGATTACTGTAACACAGCCAAAAAAACGATTACAACCCAAAGTGGTTATTTCCGGAACCAGCTGACGCCCAGAGGCCAGAAATTTACTTCACATGTCATTTTGAAAGTCAAAATGACGATTCCGGTGTCTGGAAAACAGCCGAAAGTGACCAAATATGGTATTTCCGTAATCGTGGTGATGCACAGATACTAATAGTCAATCTCAGACACCATTTTGAATTCTCGGATAGTGACTATTCTTATAATCGAGCTTAAAGGAAAGGATCTTCTCATTTCGATAAAACCAATCATTTCAAAGGATTTTTCTTTTGACTTTGTACGTGTTCAATTTTTAGGTGAAATCAATTATTAGGTGAATCAATTTAGAGTGTACGAAATCATTTGAATGAAATAATACAAGGTATACAGCCCTGGGGTTGTATGAAATGGTGGGACTAAACACTGTAATTAGGAGATTTTTTGTTACAAAATATAGAGTCTGCAAACAGAATCAAGGTGTTTGCTCAGCGACTGTACGTATGAGAGATCTGCGGTTCTTTACTCCACTGGTACTGTTGCTTTTACCGGCATGTTTTCTTTCGAGACATCAGTTTTTATTAGGTTCTGAAAGCAGGTTTAGAAATTGTTCAAGTGTGGGGATTGTTTCAAACTTTTCGGAAAACTTTTACCTCCCAGACATCATATTAGTCTAAGCTCATGGAAGCAAAAATAAATTGACCTATTGCGACGGGGAGACTCTGTCAATTTTTATATCTATATTGATGCAGAGAATATCAGGGGGGACGGATGGTGTCCATTCACGTCGTTTGTGCTAGGAATGCTCGCATGTAATTGGTTCATTATTCGTGTAAATTTGTCGTTGAAACTTTTTACCGCTTAGCAATGAAATTAGAGTGATAACTAGCATATTACAAAATTGTTCTACATTTTATCTATCCAACAACATATTGGTTATTGTTATCCATCATGTGGTTATGCTGTTATAAACGTTTGAAATCTGACGCAACATTTGCCAGTTTCATTTCCAATTTTACAGAATGCGTCCCAGTATAGTAAACAAAGACGTAGTCCCTCCAAATAGTCAGAACGAAGTTTGCCGGGACAGCTAGTTCTATATAAAAAAAGACAATTTTATAAAATCAATTGAAGATGGTATGCAAATTTTCAGTCAAACAAAAAACAATCGATTCGTGAAATGATGTGAATCATCTTATGTTATTTCACAAAGTTCACAAAGTTGTTCCTTGGAAGAAAAATCGCATCCAAATTTCAAATCAGTTTGAAACAATAAAATTGACTTACTCAACTTAACTTAATGTTTGGCTGCAGAGTCCAAAATCGAAATAATAATTTTGAGCTTTTTGACACAATTGAGAGCTGTCCGATATTTGTACAAATCACAGACAATCCGGCAGCACTGGAGCCAGGAAGTCAAACCCGTACGCTACCCTAGGGGCGGCATATGTGTGTGCTTAGTTGGGCATAAAATGTTTGTTCTAGCAAATCGAGTGTGAATCGAGTTTGTACCGCGAACGGGGTTCCTCCCGCGCACCGCTTAGCACGCCCTTTGCGCTGCAACACTATCGCCATGCGATGGCGAAAAACGCGAAGCAGAAAGTGCGGATTTTCTCCGATGCTGACAGGAATATGTAGCAAGTGAAACAGATATGATTTGCCGGCTGGTGTGCGATACCTCGGATGAGTGTGTGTGAGCTAGATAACTTCTTGATGTTTGATAGCTGATGACGGCGATGATCGTTCTTCTAGCGTGTGGAAAGCTGTGTCTGAGATTAGTAATAATAGCGCGCGTGGCATCGTGTTGATATTCCAGCGCTTCCTCTACTTTGCGGGGAAAGTGATTTGCTCTAAATGTTTACTTTTTTCGAAATTTGAATATATGCCTAGCAAAAAAAAAAAACGGCCAGCGCTTTTCGAGCGTGTGGCGTACCGAGCCGCGAGGGATGGGTTCCCTCATTCGAATGCTATTAGAGAGCGGTTTGTTTACTGTCCTTGGCTAAAGCCGATTGGCATTGCCACAACACGCGCATATATGGTTTTCTAATTAGACATCTGACCATGATTTATACGTTTATGCTCGAGATTCCTAAATTTTCTGGAAAGCTATTAGTCGGATTATAGAAAAAAAGCATTGCCTCGAATACAATGTTTAGCGTTCTGTATGCTACTGCTACTAAGTGGTAAATATTTTCAAATTGGTCTCATACATATCGTTATTAAGGTGAACATCTCTTTGTTTAAGCTCATTACAATACATATACGAAAAGCACATCGGAAAAAGTGTGGGGCAGCAACACGTTTTGTGTGTGTGTGTAGGTGAAAGTATATGTGAGTGTCGTTGTGCTTGGAAGGGAATGTTAAGCACGACTTGGCTGTCACAACGTTTCGGCGCTCCTGGTTTCGCGCCTGCCCAGGGCTGCGAGCTGTCGCAACAAGGAAGTAATTAGAATGGAAAGAAAGGGCAAACAGTGCTGCATAGAGGTTTGCTTTCGACTTAACTAAATTGCTTGAACCACATCGAATCGAAACATTTTTACACACTGACGGACAACATTCTACCGTTGATAGAGATTATGTTTTTGATTTATTTGTTTCCTTCTTCTCACGTTGAAAAACGAAAACAATGTAAAGTTTTGTGCGGTAAATTCCGCCTCGTGTTGCAAATAGTACTGGTGTATGATTGCTATTTTGAGTCTGTGTTTTGTTTTGTATAAATATGAGCTAAAAGTTTCTAGTAAAAATTCGGCGAAATACGTTCTGAGTATATCCATTGTGTCAGTTTTTAAATGGGTTCAGTTTAAAACTACGGCTTAAATTCCCTAAATATGTTATCAGCGCTATCATTCACAGTTGTGTTTTTAATTTTTATTTTTGTTAGTAGATGCACTTCTATGGAAAAATGTCGGATTTTGGCTTAGGTTTCACTAATTCACTTAGTTTTCGTTTGAAAATCTACAGCAAAATTTTTGTGATGCAGTGAACGTGATTGTAGATAGTGTAAGACTACAACCTATACTATCGTGCCATTCCTCTAAAAGAGCTAGTTGAAAACCGATTGACGTCTTCTCAAAATATAGGCCTATTCGCCAAGCACGTGGGACAAACCCAACTGATTACACACACTAGCACACGCATAAAAAGCTGTAACGGCATCAAAAAACTGGCGACGTTCGATTAAAACTAACTGACTGCAGTGCCATCTGGCACCGGGGGGCCCTTTCGCCCTGGTGGAAAAATTGAGATCATGGAATGCTGCTTTAAACTGTGTGTAGTTTTTTTTTACAAAACGTCATTAAGTAATTTGCGAGTCCGAAAGTGTGCGTGGTGCGGTCACCTCAACGCATACTATTCGCTACCCGCCGGTTTTAAAAACGATAAAACAAACGAACAAGACATTTCAGCAACTACTTTTACCAACCGGCCGCACTGTCGGTTGACACTGGATGGAAGTTTTCCTCAATCATTGTATAATATTGTTGTTTACAGTTTCGTTTCTAGATTTTGTTTTTATAACCCGCAGATAACAATAATAAGTTTGTTTGATTGATTAATAACTGGTTCATTGCATTATCGCAAGCGCTTCCTTTTTTTATCTAAGATTAACGCCTTTTACTCACACACACGTTTACACGTATGCGTTCAACAGTTGCTGCGCGCTCGATTGTTTCTCCTCATCACCCTACACCTCAATATCAAATAACAACGGAGTGAGAGCCGCACTAGGATTGATTTATAATATTCGATCTCTCGACAATCGCTTTCGCATTTCAATTTTGTTTTGTAATACTAACATTTTGGTTTGTTAATTTTTTTTGTTTTGTTCAACATATAACAAGAATTCCAATAACGATGCTAATTACTGTAGAACTCACGTTCTGGGAACATGATCGATGGTGTGAGCGAAAGTTTAACTATGATTGCTAATGCGGAGAGCGTTTGACAGTTGATGGAGATGCTAGTGATGATGGTTCGTGGGAATCGTGCGATGATAAATGCGAGAGAGTGTGTGCGTGTGCGTGAACTAGCGATCGATGAACGATCGTTTGTGCATTGCGAAGGTTTACTTTTTGGCATGGATGGCAATTTACATCTTAATCACTGACAAAAGAGCTGCCAGTGGTACAAAACAATGCAAACAAAGCGAAATGGTTTTTACCATTCCGCACACAAAACAAACAATCGCCCTTGGCCTTGGCATGGTGAATCCCCAAGTGAAAACACGGTTCACCGAAATCTGGCGAAAGTATAAAAGAAATAAAAAAACTGACATGTCATGTCCCTGTGATAAATCTGCAACTCGTCATTCGATAGCGTGTATACAGGCACAGAAGAGCATGTCCGCCGTGAAGGTCGCGACCACCGGATTATGAGTATCTCCATGTGTCGAACGACCCAAAACGAACCGATTCATTCATTCGTTCATTCATTAGGTATGCAGAAGAAGTCTTAACGGAACCGTGTCGTGCCGTGACAGACATGTGTTACGGGGGTGCTTTCAATTGACAGCAAAAAAAAAACGAAACAAATCTGACAACTCACTCCTCGTGGGTGCTGTTAGCTGGTAGGTATTGCAAATAATGATGGTTTACTTGCCAATATTTTATCTGAATTGAATTTTTCGCTTTAAGCACTTCTGGATAACCGGTCGAGATTAGTTGAACGCAGTGTCATGCCACCTTAGCCGTTAAAACAAACGTAAAGTCAATGTTAAAGCAGATGAGTAACGATAACCGATGGTTGATGATCTGTGATGATTGAGGGCTTGCACGGTATTATGCGATCACAATGGTGCTTTTTTGTCTCCTTCTCTACGTCTATCGATAAGATTAAGCGGTTTGGTTTATGAAAACGACTCTGAATGCGCGTGCTTCAGAAAAAAAAAACCTGTTACGCGACCTTGACACAAGACGAAGATAATGATAATGGCGATGGGGATGACGATGTTAATGACACACTAATGATTCCGATGCTGATGTGCACTGGCAAGAATGAGCGTGATTTGGTTACAAAATATCAATTTCATCATATATTATATATGTATGTGTGGTGCGCGGGTTTTCAACATTAACTGATCCCCGTTCCGCTGCTCCCTAGCCTAAACATACTGTGTGAAACGTGACAAAAATCTCTGCGTCCTCGAGGATGCGACTTAACAGGAGACACGAAAAAAAGCATTATTATTGTTTGCAGTTCCTAACTCATGCTTGTTTCAATTGATTTTTTGTTTTCACTCTGTACAAGGTATTTACACTCGGTTTTACACGCTAAAATGGTTTAGTTCCCTTAGTTGTCACTCTTACAGACTATGGTAAAACTGTTGATTTTTCACTTTTTTTCCAACCGTAGATAATAAAAACTGCGAAAAACAAGACGTTGTTGTTTATGTGTGAGTTTGTTCTGTGTTTTCGATTCTGGTCGCCTCCGATTGTGTTTGTTGGATTACATAGATCGAATAAGAAATGTATATAGGTTGTAGAAAAATAGAGTTTTTTCTTCGCTATCATTTTGCTTTTTTTTTCTTCTAATTCGTCCAACATTTTACCGAAACCAAAAACGATTAGTACATAATGAATTACTGTTTTCCGTTCGATTTTTTGTTCATCGGTTTCGAAGTTTAACTAAGCAATTAATCATAGATTTCTGTTGGTTACTCGATACTCAACTGAATTGCTGCTACGGCTCCGTTTCCGGTCGAAATTTGCTTAGCTTACGAGATAGAAAACTTTTAAGGAAAAACTTCAAAGACGAGTACTGATCTACGCTTAACACATTAGATTACTGCTGCTACTAGGGGGTATTCAATATAGTTGTATGGTAAATCTCTAAACAGATGAAAGGACGACAGTCTTGTGTTAGTTATTCCCGATACCTTCCTCCTGCGGTCGGCGACCGATGAATGACGGCGGCGCTGTGTGATAAACACATACATATATGGCTTCTCTGACGGTTTGACCTGCACGCAATTAAATACATTGGCGGCGTGTGATCTTCTACGAACAAACTAGTTTTTTTTATGTTGGGTTTCCTGATACACAACCTATCGAATGAAAAATAATCTATCTTTCTTAAGTGATTTGTCAATCATTTTTTTTCCGTTGCCAATTGGGTTGCTTTTTTTCTGGATGGTAACAATTTCACTAAACTTTTTTCTTCGCGTCCGTTTCGCAGTGTTGACACTGAGCAACGATTGATGGTACTGACGTATGTAACACAAATTACAGGACAAACGGGATTTTGTGTAGAACCTAATCAAAAAAATAATAAAAAATATAATAACAAAAACATGCGCTAGCTATTGTGGAAAAAATGGCAGTACTGCCAACAGAAGTAACGTCATCGGTGTTAACCCTTCGCAACCACCTTTGTCAAATAATCCTTTGTGGGTCACCAGCGAGGACAATCGGCTACGGTCGCCATGTTTGCAGACAATTTGTTTACTTAATTACGTGGGCTCACAGGGGATTCGTTGCAGCCGGGTGACGACCGCAACTTATTTTGACCGGGAGACCAGTGCGTGATGAAAAGACAATTTTCGCCAACGCAAACAACGGAAAGCGTATTATTTTTAGGTAGTTTTTGTTTGTTACCGGATTTAATACGTCCCATATCAGTTACACCATGGCTGGAATTTCAACGCACGGGTATCAGGAAAGAACACCCCTTTTTTATTATTTTGTATACCTAGATTCTCTCCAGCATCCGTCGCAGGTAGGGAGCTAGGCTGGAGCCATTAGGAGTATGTGTCGGAAACATTATTCCCTACCCGTTTAGCCAGGTATAAAAGTTGAAAAGGTGTTGTTTTCACAATCATGAGAAGGTTCTAATGACATCGTTGCAGTCAAAAGTTAATGGAAAATTCATGGGGTGAATGCTTAAAATGTGAATGACCTCTCCACGTAAATGCTTTTTACATCTGCAATTTCTTAGCTTGTTTACTATTAAGATGCCCTTCAAATTGATACAGAGGAGGCAACAAAAAGAGTCGGCAAAAGTGAAAACAAACAGTTCCAGCATGGACTGACGGACTGCACTATTTTCTAGATTACTCGCCTCCGGTAGACTACATTCCATCGCTCAATCAAGCAAGCCGAATCGAATAGCGAACGGACGAGCCGAAGACAAATTGAAATTCTTTGCGGAAAAGCAAACCCGAAGAAAAAAGTACACGAGAAGTCGAGGGATGGGAGAAATTCTTTCGACATCGGAAAGCTGGGGAACAATGCGCTTCTTGATGAATATGCCTGTATGTTTTGGATGCATGTAAGCTGAACTAATGGGCATAGGAGGAGGCTACAGAGTCACAATCATGCGTAGGCAGTCTCTTCAAATAATGGCTGCTATGATCCGCTGGTATTCTAAGGCTACATGACGGATCACACGACGGATGTTGAGGCTTTCATCTGTCTTCTAGATGGAATGCTGTTCGATCCAACCAGCGTTTGTTTGCATTGTTGGATGATTTTTTCTCGAATTGTTCGACTTAGAATGTGCTAGATTTATCATTTACTTTGAGGTGAAATTGAGGTTAAACACCCGATAAAGTATTGAAAAAAGTCTATCATTCTAAAAAATTCAAGGACACGTAAAGGAGCGATTCGCATTGAACCTAGCGGATTAGCAGCTGATGCATTTAAACCTTACTTCCATAGTAATTAAAACAAACGCGTTTGGCAACACTGTCCTAGTTTGTAAATTGGTTCAGCCTCGTTTTCCTGGAGGACTCAACTGCCAAGTAGCAATCAAGACCCAACGACGACTATTATTTAGAGTGTCTGGTGCTGCCTGACTGTTTCCTCTCTCTCAAACTCGTACTATTTTTTTCACTGACACAGCAAGGCGAATAAATTTACGACGTTGTTGTAACTGCCGTTCAATTACTGCGCTAGCCGTCTAAAAAGCCAGCACACGCTTAATCGGTCATAAGTTTCTCACTGTAATCGCACTCTTCACATCCACCACGAGCGGGCGCGCATTTCGACGATGGAAATAAACCGATGACGAAAGACAGAACCCCCCGAGCATTCCGCAAAGAAGGTTCACAGCGGAGCACACGCCCTAATTCAGTACTCACTACTAATTAAAATAAGCATCTGACGAAGACGACGACGAGGACGCATTTGTGCTTCCGCTCACGACGCGGTCAACCGCACCAATCGAGACTCGCAAGAATCTCTTCCATGGAAATCTGCACTCCTCGGAGCTCTTCTAATCCAATAAATGCAAAGCCGCTGAACACATGTGCAATCTTCAAAAAGACTTTCCAGCCCCAGTCAACTGCAACCGTGGTTGCCATGCGATTTTCTTGAATGGAGACGCATGGTAGCTCCGTGATGCGTCTCCATTGCCATTTTTCTGGCATATTCCCCATAAGTATAAGCAATCAGCGCAATAAATCAGATTGTTTACATCATCGGGTCTGAATAAAAATCCACTTCTAGTTGAGCGTCCGCGAGTCGCATCGAACGGCGCGTTGCACGCGTCCTCACGATTCGGAGCAAATCATTCCACCATTTGGAAAACACTTTCACACCCCCTCTCCGCCCCGCGTGTGAGCTTCCTTACTGCGAGAAAAGTGTGGATTTGGATTATAATCTTATAACCGATCGCACGTACGCAGCGACTTGGTGCTCGGCCGGCAACACGAAGAGTGCACCCGACTGCGGCTGGCAATATAGTGCGACGTGACGCGTTGGGTGTGTACTACAACAACTACTAAGTTGCTGCACGATACACTCGTGGATTAACTTTGCTGCCGTCCTCACCCGGCGCAGACTTCCTCTGTTTAACTGTTTCTCAAACGGCTAGTGCCTGCGTCAGAACGAGACAGCGCCGGATGGTGATTACCGTGCTAGCCGCGGCTCAGAAAAAGTGCTCGTGGTTTCCGCGAAATTGAACCACTTAACGAGGGGTGACTGGACGGACGCAATCGTCCGAGAATTGTGTCTGGAGAGAAATTTGATTGTTCTAAAGTTCCCCACCAGTAAACTGGCACGCAAAAAACTCTGCAATATAGTGCATAAAAAAGACCAGATAGCATCGCCTAGCAGAGTGTTATTTCACTGTCAAATATTTTTATTTGTTTTGATTCGAGCATGTCCAAATTGTTTACGGTTTTCTTATGGTGTACAAAATAAATTCCGATAACTTTCTCGACAAACAGTCGTAAATGAGTCGCAGGCTAAAACACTTTTTAACTTCATTTTGCGACCAAAATCAGTCAGAACAGCGAACACTAGAAACCTAGGCTGAAGAAGCGAAATTCAACTCCGGCAATTATTACTCGTACCACTCATCGAAATGAGCGGCGATCGTGAGACGATTACTTATTACAGGGCTAATTCGCCGCTGTTACCGAACCCGGCTGCGGTCGTCTTGCCTATGGTCTTCGCGATGGCCACTGGAGCCCCATCGGAGCATCTGCTTTTTGTTTGCTCAGCAACTTTCGGCTCTAGACGCTGCGCTGGCTCAGTAACAACACAACAGCGATCACATCATTTCCAATTTCTCGGTGACATATTTATTCGCTGGCAGCGCGCGAAGCAACCGAAGCGAAATTTGACCGACGAGCGGCAGCGAAGTGGCGGAGACAAACGACCCTTGGTTAGTACCGATGAGCGAATTGAAAAGAAAGAAAAAAAAAACAGTCTACGACGAAAGACAAGGCAGCTGGCAACAGTGGCGCAGCTTTCGCACGCTCGGCGAACGCATTCTCTTTCGTCGTAGCCCGCACTTGGGTTTTTGAGTGTTAGTGAGTTAGTAAGTCGTACGAGTCGTATTTTTTTTAGAGTAAAGAAATTTGAGTTAGTAATTTGTGAAGGATGTTTTGCGTGTTGGTGTTAAAATAAAACCAATTTTTCGTTCAATTAAAAAAGATTGTTTAAATTTATCTAAACAACTCATTCTTTTATTTTTGTGTTTTTTTTTTTCAATCGTTTTGTTAATAAATCATCGTATATTATATAATTTAAAAATAATCAAAAAAGTAAGTAACTTTCTAGTTTATTTCTATAAAAATTAAAACAATTGTTTGTGTCAAAAAGAATTTTTTGTGATCCCTTTCCAGCTGTTTGGCAGTTTTTTTCCTTACTGACAGCGAAAACATGTTAGAGCGATTCACAACAATTCCTTCTCTTCTCGCTCTGGTGGTCTTACAAATTTTTCTTCTCTTTCAGTGTCTTTAAGTTCTTTGCTTTTGCTTAAAACGAGAGAAAAATGAGCATACCGTACACACACTCTCTCTCTTTCTTTCTCCCTGCTTAAATGCGTGTCTATTTCGATTGATATTCTCGGCTCTTATAGGTTACACAAATTGCTCAAATTTCGTTGCTTTAAAAAATATACATAAACTGCGTTTTTTCATTTTTTTTTATTTGTTCTCGCAGCGAGCTAATTTACAACTACTACTACCACTATTACAATTACAAGTATAGGTTTTTTTGTCAAAACTCGTTAAACTCAAAAACTTACGTGTAATAATTTAACAAAACAAAAATCAACATAACCAACAAAGGTGTATAATATTAATTTAAAAATGTATCGTTTTCTAAATGCAATAATAATATATCAAAAATAATATTTATATATAAAAATACAATAAAAAATGAGATAACTAAAAAGAGACGACTATTTACTAGGGTAAAGGTGAGTAGTAAGCAAAAAAACACACACGAATATGACGAACTGTTCTGAAGTCTTACACATTAACGAGATACTTTCTACAGATAATGATTTCTTCCCTCCTGCATCGGGATGAGAAGAAAAAAGCTAAACCACGCAACTACGACAATGTTGTAAAATCAATAGCGAAAAAAAACCAGCGAAGACAAAAAAAACCTAATAGGTAGTAATAATAATTACGATAATAATAATTTTAATAGTTAAAAATGTACAATTCGATCGCTGGATTCCTCCTAGACTTTATGTGTGTAAACGAGCAAAAACAAAAACAAAAATCAGTAATACTGCACTGTAAATTCATTGAAAACAAAGTGTTCGCGCTTTCTCTCGTTCCCTCTTGCTACTTTTGCCTCTCACTAATCTTCTATTCCTGGTTCGCTAATTCTTTCAACATGCAGCTAGAGAGCAATAGATTCTCTCCTGTTTCTATCGTGTATTGTTTGCTTGTTGGTTCGTTTGTTCGTTTCTTTGTTTGATTTGCTATGTTTATGAACACAAATATGACAGTTTGCGCGGGAACTTCAACATGGATTCTCGAGGAGTTTGACCGCTTCCGGCAGTTTCCTCGCGTTCGATTTTGCTTTTTCACTTTCGCTTTGTTTGAATTTTTCTTCTGCTGCTTCTTCTTATCTGGGATTGTTCGACGTTTGAAGCTCGGAGGAGGCGAAATCTAACGGCTAAGAAATAAATATATAGGAAAAAAACGCACACACACATTGAGGAGGAAAACGAAAATAATGATTAGAATAAGTTACTGATAATTACGATTGAATTCGAAAAAAAACTATCTAACTAAATCACTATTTTTCTAAGTAGGAAACGGGAATTCCTAGGAAATAACACGCGAATGCGTTAGTTAAAATGGGACCGCAAATTGCTGTGGTCGGTTCTGCATTGAGTTGGAACTGGGTGTGGGTACTCTAATTTATGTTACATTCGGACTCTCGTATCCGTTTGCTCTCAGCGATTGCGAATAACGCGCGCGCGCGATCATTGTTACTCGTGTGGATTGTTCCTTCTCATAGCAATTAAATTTTGGTTTATCGTAAAACGCTACAAAACAGTTAAACAATTTATCTAAATATTTTCTTTTAAATATATATTAAACGCCTAATTGAATTTCTTTTCGATTTTTGTTTTTTCCTCTTCGGCCCTGGCGCTGTGTTTCAATTTTGGGTGCTTCCGCCAATCAAACAATAGATTATTTTTCATATTTTTCTCTTCTTGTTCGTACCCTTATCGACCTAGCGAGAATATGTTTAATAAATTTATATATATCAACGTAAAGTAATAGAAACATGATTACTTTCGCGTTCGAGGGCATACGCTGTCCGACGGCGGCGACGACTTAGATAGATTTGAAGTTAAATACGTTTAAATTTGAAAAAACGTCGGTTGTGAATCATGCCACAGAGACGGCTCCACCGCGCACTACATTGTAAGGCGCGTTACCAATGGAAATTGTCCTCCGATATTGTGTTTTTTTTTTTCACGCGGTGGTAATTTTCATTTATAACGAACCTTACCGATTTGTTGGTGTGAGTTTTGGTCTTGTGTGGGCGGTATTTTTTGGCGGTCTCCAGCTGGCACGATTGACAGGGAACGTTTTTTCCAAGTCTTATGAGTTAGCGCATTTAAAAAGAAGCACTGAGAACTGATTCGAACAAAAAACACTAGTCTCACAAAAATACAAAAATTCAAATATGTAATCGATGACTTAACTAACACGTTCGAGTTGTGTATGTATGTGTATATGTAATCCCATACGTTTTTGTTGTTGTTGTAATCTTAAAAGTAAATGTGTGTGTGTTTGTATCTTAGTTATGAACGAACATGTACCCTGATAATAAAACACGCTGATGATCGTTTTCTTCTTAATGCTCGTTACTGTAGTAAATAAGTAGGTATGTATAAACATATACAACCGGACGGTCCTGACTAGGATATATTCAGAGGCTGTCCAGAGTGTGTGTGTGTATTTGTCTACACTTAATAATCAATGCTTCGTACTAGATTTTCGCTTATATCCATTTGCAATAACAATTGTTCAGTCGTAAGAAAGTCGAATCGATTTGCATTATTCAATTGCTAATAATAAGTCATTAGTTTAATAAAAATGGATAATCATGCTGTTTCTTCATGCTAACAGAAACGCTTTCGGGTCTAGCGTCTCCCGTCTCTTCAGATATCATGCTAAGATTTATCTGCTTCCATAGTCATATCTACGAAAACAGTATGGATTTTTCTTCCTACTGACGTGTCATGATCTTTTATAATGTTTGTTTTAACTTCTTACTTCACTTAGTCTCACGATTAGCGAGCGAGAAATGCAATGTTGTTTCACATCGTCAAACTCTTATCAACAGGGGAGGAGAGTGCTAAAAAGTTCTTACTTGACTTCGTTCCCATCGATTGGTGTGCGAGTGTCTCTGTGTACTCGCCAGGTTGCACCTTGGCTCCTCGCGCTGCCGCGGTCGCCATAACCGCCACACACGAACTTGACAATCGCCTTAGTCTGCCAGTAGTAAACAGCTGGCTTTCAGATTGATAACACACATTTTTCTACTTCTTGCTGTTGTTGATTTTGCTGTTGTTGTTAGCAGCGAAAGCGTGTCACTCACAGCGTTATTCTGCATACATGCTAGAGGCTTAAGGTCCAACTTCATTGCTTACGCGGTAAGCAAACGAGTGAAAGAGATAGCCGCATAACTGGACCTCGCAGCGTCCACAGCATTTCTCGTTCTTCCGGTTTCACGTTCGCGCTCTCTCCCTCTTCCTTTACTACGTCGTTTCACTGTGTCTATAGACATATACGTTCTCAGGGTTCATCGTCTTCGTTCTTGGTCATTTCTGGATCGTGATGTGTGCCGTTGCTGCGATGCGCGGCCGCCGGTCGTCGTCTCTTTGTCCGCACGTTGGGTTGAGATGGAGAGAGAGAGAGATCTAGAATTGAATTCAAAATGTGATGTTTTTGGGCATTAGTGGAATTTTAACGAAATGAGGTGAGGTTTGCTATCGGATCCTTGCCTGAGGGTACCCGCCGCTGCTGTTGCTGCTGCTAGAGATGATTCATCACAGCCAATTCGAACACGGAAGATTGGGTCATTTCTATTTTCGAAAGGGAATCGACATTGGGGCAAATTCAACACAAACTCGTTTGATAGTGCAGCACCACACAGATACATGCGAAGCGTGAAATGACCAATAAGAGAGAGAGAGAGAGAGAGAGAGAGGGGGGGGGAGAGGGAGGGGTGGATGATTCTGGAACGATGCAGGACATCGATTTAAATCCACTAACTGCTCTGGTGATAGAAACGATGGCACACGAGTGAGTTTCGGGCAGCGGCAGACTGTTTTCATCCAACGGAGAAGATACTCGGAAGTTAAATCGAGCGCAGCATCAATGTTGAGAAGCAAGATGCAGTTGACGAGAGAAGAAAACCACGGGTGGAGCTCGAGCAGGGGAGGCGTTCAGAAGATTAATTTGAAATGTGACTAGCGGATATCCGGGTAATAACCGAGTAGTTGCATAGCAGTGAATGATCCGAACATAGAAAAAATTATAATTGCTGCTGAAAGCATCAAAATCATAATCCCATTTTGTCTTCATCTACCAGAGTTGTGAAGTTTTGTATTTGAAGCCTAATTAGAAATGATTGGCAATAATTGATTTTTCTCTAGTTATACTGAGATATTACCGATTACGAAAATCAGACTAATTGGCTAATTGACTAATTGGTTCTTTTGATTACCCCGGTTTTTGAGAGATAAAACATTACACTGGTAAACGCAGGTTTAGCCCCAGAACCTAAACTGGAAAAATACAGAAGATTAAAGCCTTTTAATCATTTCAGTAAATCTTGGTGCTCTCAGCCAGCTCGGAAGTGCGTCAAAAGCCAGCAGAGTAAATGCTCACTGCGTTCGTCGCTTTTATGTTTGCTTCAAAAAAACTTCATTTGGGTCTCTGGAGACTTTACGCACTTTCGAGCTTGCTAAGGAACCCAAAGTTTGGAGGAGTTGTTTTTTAATCATAATCTTACTTTTTCCAGTTTGAGCTACAGGGTGCGCCATAATTATTGCAACAAGAAACAGAGGACCGTGACCCATGTTTTTGGCAAGTAAGAGAAAACTTTTGAAATAAAAATAATTTATTAAGTGAAACAATTACAAAAAATAACAAACAATAACTCATTCAATGTGTCCTCCTTTGGCTCTGATGACAGCTAGGAGACGACGCTTAGGATAAGAGTTGACGACGAACCGAATGTCATTTGGAATTTCCTTCCAGCAAAGCAAAGACTTCTTCAACTCGTCTAAACTTGTTTGTTTTCGTGAGAAGACCTCTGCTTCTATCATCCCCCAAATCGAGAAGTCCGTTCAGTTGAGGTCTGGCGAGTTTAGAGGCCACTTATTTCAATTGTAACGGTCTTTCTGGTCGAAAAAATTAGGACATATACCGAAAAAGTTGAGGATTTGAATCTGAAATCTGATGTCCTGAAGGTAAAGCTTGTTTGGAAAGTTTGCGAGAATGACTGTATTTTAAAGAACTGAATTTGATATTCTTATTTGACTCAATTTCTGTTCGCTTGGCTGATGTACTACATAATATTCTGAAATTTATATTATTTTTCGTCTTCAGGTGGCAAAAAGCAAAATCTGTAGCATGAAGTTGGTCGTATTTCAGACTTAACCTATCACAGATAACTGAGTTGCGCTAGCGTGCACGCAACTCTTCGGATTTGGCCCTAATTTACCCTGCGGTTCTCACTTCCTAGAAAGTTGCGTACGTCGGCCAGTACCAGTTGATTTTTTTTCAACAATAACGTCCCAGTATTATTCCAAGATCTCCATAAACTAGAAGCACCCGACTTTCCAAATAAGTTCATGTATACTAGGACTACGGACTATGTGGTCCCCGTGGCTCTGTGGTTAGCGATGTCGGTGGGCTAGCTCTCCCACACGGTTGTGATATCGGGTTCGATTCCCGATCGAGTCAAGGATCTTCTCGAGCTGGAAGTTTTCTCGACTCAGCACTGGGGCACGGTGTATCGTTGTACTATTCCTACACATACAAAATGTGCCAAAAACTAAAACCTAGTTGAACGAGACCGCTATTAGCCCCCAGGCTAAGCGTGCGATATTGTTTTATACTAGGACTACGTTGTGGCAGAATTCCGGACTTAGCAATTAGAACCAAAAGCTCTTAATCTTCTGAACAACTTTTCTGAAGACCACAATATTTTAAATGGTTCACATTTCACAAGATAAACCTAATTTTAAATACTCAAAACTATATGGTCATTAGCGCCCTAATTGAATTCCATTACGAACTGTATACCAACTAGAAGCCTATGTTCCCTTCAACAACTTTGTCGAAATTCACAACTTTTCTGGTCCGGTAGTGGCGCTGCGAAATCTAACTTTTCAGTCTCACACTTTAGAGAAATGGTGCCTTCAGCAAAGTTGTAGATAGTATTGTCAAAAAAAAAAAAAACTTTGCTGAATACATTTTTCTTCGAACTTCTCCTATTTTGGAGATATACCGTTTTATATCAGACTACACGATAAAATTCAATATTTTTTAGTTCCTACAAAACTGTAGCATCTAGGAGGCAACAATGTCTAGCATACATTTGTATATCATTAAAACCCACAACTTTGAAGAAGACACGAAAAACAGCTTCCACGCAGACCGAGCTATTGGCCAAACATTGTTTTGTTTACTCTTTAAATACTGGTCATTTGACATACTATTTCAAGAAGAAATAAAAAACCTTAAAGAATGAAAATGAGTTTTAGTTCGGAACTCCGTCACTGGAGGCACTGCAAAGTCTAACTTTCTGATCGTGCACTTTAGAGAAGTGTTGTTGTCAGCAAAGACGTAGTTAATTGGAAATTAATAAAAAAAAAATTGTGCTAACCAGACCAGTGGTCCATTAGAGGACGTGGTCAACTCAAAGTAGTTTTACCCTACATCCAAAAATCGGTGTACAAAATATGCAAAAAAGACCATAAAATAACCCTGCAGAAAAAAAAATTAGTGGATTTATTCTTTGATTGGCCTAACAAATTTTTTGAACATACATAGTAATCATGCGCATATAGGATTCATATGCTAGTAATAGACCCCTTAGTAGGTGTATTGAATAATTTTGATGTATGCAACCAGAATTCTTTAAATTCTTGAAGCAGTATTCGAATATTTGACTAACATACGAAGCCTTTTACCTAATAGGGTAAATTAACCTATAGTGGACCGCTTTATTTCATTATCCTATAGTGGACTACTCGAGTGCACTCGTCAGATGAACTTTATTCCTCTTAACATTATTAGGGCTTATAAATGTTTGTGTAGCAGATTGGCTGGAGAAAATGTTTCCCGATGGAAGTTTTCTGAAAATCCCTCGAGTACATTTAATTAACTTGGGGAGTGGTCCACCATAGGAGAATGATCCACTAAAGGTCAATTTTCAGAAAACTATCATCGGGAAACATCTTATCCAATCTATCTGCATCACAATCATTCATAAGTTCCAATTTCTGTGGAGAGAAGTTGAGTTCATCTTGGTGGTCCACAGTAGGAAATAAATTAAAAGGGTTCACTATAGGTTAATTTATCCAAATATTATTGAATCTTTAATTTGAAATAGCTGTAAATGTATTTTTAAATATTTCCACTCTGCTTTCTAGGAGGGTTTTTAATGCATTTTTTAACAGGGTAAATTAGCGTATAGTGGACCCCTTTCCTCTAGTGGACCACCCGCCAGGTTAACTTAATTTATGTTAAAACTCGAGGAATTTTCAGAAAACTTCCATCGAAAAACATCTTTTCCAGACAATATGCATCACAAACAATTATAAGTTCCGATGTATGTTAAGAGAAATTGAGTTAATCGGACGAATGGTTCACTATAGGTTACTAAAGTGAAGTGGTTCACTATAGGTTAATTTACCCCATTTGGCATAAAAATCCCTTTTGGAAAATTCTTTTTACAATTTCAATTTTTTACCGTAAAACTGTCGCCATTTTGAAGCACGACTTCCTGAAGAAATTCGTAGGTCAAATTTTCCCATTTGGCACTTTAGAATAGGGTAAATTAATCTATAGTGGACCTTTTTTCTACAGTGGACCACCCGCCAGATTAACTCATTTTATGCAAAGACTCGAGGGATTTTCAGGAAACTTCCATCGGAAAACATCATGTCTAACCACTCTGCATCACAAACATTCATAAATTTCGATTTATGTTAAGAGAGATTGAGGTAATCTCACGGGTGGTCCACTACAGAGTACAAAAGTTAAAGGGTCCACTATAGGTTAGTTTACCCTAGATCATTTTGTACAGTTGGAAGTTTTATTTAGAGGGGTTCGGCGCAGAGAAGGTAGATCAACCAAAATGACCATAAACTATGTACCATAATTATAAAAAACAATGCAACACATTCATTCATAGTTAGATTCATACATGCAAGAAATTCAACAGCTTCTTAAAAACGAGCGATTTTAGTTTGAGATGTTCTGTGTGGTTCTGGATCGCATAGTGATTAGTTTTCCCCA
Organism: Wyeomyia smithii; assembly: GCF_029784165.1. Taxonomy (NCBI): domain Eukaryota; kingdom Metazoa; phylum Arthropoda; class Insecta; order Diptera; family Culicidae; genus Wyeomyia; species Wyeomyia smithii. The sequence continues at coordinate 107,518,960 of NC_073696.1, forward strand.
TTTTTCTCACCAATATTTAGGTTAAATTACCCTTTGGCCAAAACACCATGCCGGAGACAAGGAGACTGCGGGTTCAAGTCCTGTCTGGTTGCGGTATATTTTTCCAAGTCTGTATCATATTTTCAGTTCATTTATTTTTCACTCCCCCAGCTGCACACACTGTCTGCCTTTGATCAACCTTTAGTGGATCTTTTTCCTTTAGTGGACCACCCGCCAGATTAACTGAATTTAAACGAAAATTCAAGAGGTTTTAGGAAAAGTTCCATCTGGAAACATCTTATCCAGCCAATTTGCATCACAAACATTTATGATTTCCTATTTATGTTAAGAGAAAATGAGTTAATCTGACGGGTGGTACACTGCAGGTTATTTTCCCTAATTTTACGCATACACGAACAACAGGTAATTGACACAAAATAAGCAACACATCAATTTGAACTAGGTCTTTAATGGGCCCTTAGTGAATCAGTGTTTTCATTATTTTTTATACCCTCACGAGTTCTCCATATTGGAATTTAGAATTCATACTAGGTATTAACATGGTTAAAATCATTGTTGGACCAAACAACTTGCTTAAAAACAATTGAATATATTTTTTCTCTGTTTACAAAATGGTTTACAATGATTACAATGGGCTGTGCTGAATTAAAATTGATCATTTTCTGCATTAAAATTTATCATATTCAACTTATCCATGCAGAAATTGGAAAGACTTAAATCCCCATATCATTCTAAAACAGTAGTTACTCGTTACAGATACTAACAATGGCATAAATATGAGAGTAACAGAAAACAAATGCAAAAATGTACCATTATTATTATTGATTTTTTTAGTTATTTTACAAAATGGCATCCTGTGTTAGAATAACCGTTATTGCATGATATCTATCATGCAAGAAGTGACGAAATGTGCGTGTGCAGTACGGTATGCTAAACGAATTGCAACGAAACATTTTAAATGCTATTTACTGCATAAATGCTTTATACAAAAAAGTTCCTAATTTATTTGATTTTATTTTGACTGCAGTATTGAACGCAACTTATTTGCTTTTGGTCTGTTTTATAGTGGCAAAGTCTAAACTGGCGATTTTAAATTAAAACTACACAGATATGCAGGAAATTACTTTTGTGTCACCTATAAAATTCAATTCCAACCAACAATCTATTAGGAAAACGGATTGTATAATATCAAGGATGCGGTCACTTCGTCCCGACGCACGACGAGTTTGTCGCAACGTAACGAATGGTTTATTGGACAAGGCATTAGTTTTATATGACAAAATGCCGCTTTATATTACCCAAATTGAGTTGTAGTGGACTACTAATGAGTAGTCTCCGGCACTGATTTCTGTGTGAACCAACAATCAATAACTAATCAAGACAAAGTAACACGCAGTATACTACATTTTCTTTGTCAGTCTCCAACAGCGCGCTAATCGGGTCACATTAGCCTTTCAGGCGGGCTATAGAGCAGCACTCAAAAGCGTAGATAATAAACTCTTCATCCCTCCCGAGCAGACCGGCGCGGCGGATTCGCAATGACATTGAGCCACACGTCGAACAGCGCGATTCTCTGCGGTGACAAACTCTAGCTACACACTTTTAAGTGATTATAAAAAAATACTACACACATGCATGCAACAGTGTCAGCCGCCAGTTACCGTTGTCTCCCTCGCCTAGAAAAACCATTAGCTTGGAAGCCATCTGCCGCATCGTTCCACCCAGCCCAAGGTAGGAGAAGCGCAGAGCAGCTGCGGCTAGATGTAGACTTGACGACGGCTTAATCGAAGCGATCATTGTCACCACGAACCTGTATCGCCTCTGGGTGGGCACCTGGGCGCCTATATCCGCTAGTAGTTCACACAATCATCGATTTGAATGCGTCACCTCGCGCGCTATCGTCAACGTAATATTTTGTCAATATTTACACCCTACCCCGAGCGAGCCGCGGCAGTCACACACAGTTCCGTCAAACCTTCATTGCTATCGCTTATAACCGGGCTTATAACTTCGAACAAAGCGAAGAAACGGCTCTTATCTACTATCTGGACTGTTGTTCGGGTGTTACCTAGAGCGTTTCCTACTAATGGATCCGTACGGAAACTAAATCGATTCCGGGGTCTGTTGGGTTATTGGCCTCCCGTAACTGAATGAAATCGGTGCCAGAGTTTGAAGATTTCTCTTTTGGTCTACCCCCTTTCCCCACCATGTTTCCAGTGCGGAACGTAAATCGATTAAGTTTGACATTAAGAATTTTATTTGAACTGCTCGGTTCGGGCACTCGGGCGGGCCAAATCTAATCAATCTTTGTCAACTGTGGTTCTGCACCTAGTCGTGTTTGAAGCGCGCTGCTACCAGTAGGCTCTATTCTCAGCCCTGGCCGGTTTGACGTGGCCCAGATTCTAATTACGCTTCATCCCTTCCGTACTGACGGTTCTAGCGGTTCTAGTGTCGCCTGGCAAATTAAGTGAATAATTCCGGGTCGTGGCGGAGCGGTGGCTGACAAAGTCTTTTAATTTAACATCATTGCCGAACGTACACAACGACCATTCGACTGCCGGGGTGGAGTCGGTGGTGACGACGTGAAGGGGGGGAAGCGTAATTGATGACATTTTCTGCAACTGTCGCCAAACGTACGGCACGTCCTTCGTTTCCTGCACTGCTGCTGCTCTGTGCGAATGTCGATTGGGACACGTCCATGACTGACGCTCATTACGTAGAGGGAAACAGAACACGCGCGCCTGGCCTGGTGGGGATGTTTGCCTGAGTAATGTTTTGAGATTAAGAAGGACGGAATCGGTTCTGCTGTGTTGCGAGGTGACAGTGTTTGCTCAACGAGCGAAAGGTTGTGCGTTCGAAATTTTGTTCTGACGTCAGTTGGGTTTGGGGGGTATTTCCAGTTATCTCTCGTTACACCAACAAATATGACGAACTGGGAAGATGATGAACGCACGTAATGAAAGACCTAAAGTCAATTTGTCTTATAACTTTCAACACGGATTTTTTCGCCACCTTTTTGAAAGGTCAAACCCTGCTGAAAAATACATCAAAGTGATGCAAAAGAAGTTGCAAAAACTGGAAGGCTCTCTTTCGAGTCCTTTTTTCCGCAATGAATGAAGCAAATTGGCGTTCCTACTTTCAGGCATTTTAATCTCCCTAACGATTCACCTGCCAGACTAGTAACGAAATCAATTTTAGCCTGTGTTAACGAGCGTACTAACTTTCTTGCGCTGCCGGCGAAACAGACATTCGACCGGACGATGCCAAATCCTTACCGCACACTATTCGAGCAGCTGGATTTTCAGCCGGAAGGCGACAAAAGTCCTCTCCGGCCGGTCCGAAGTCTGCCCTAATTGAATTGGCCGCTGGGCAAATTAAAATTTGCGTCAATTGCGTCGGAGGTGAAATCCTATCTGTGAGCTTGCTACTGGAGCACCACCAGTCGGTGCCTCCCACCTCCGCGTAGGAGTGGTTTTGCGATTTGCGATAAACGTGCAAATGAAGAACATTCTAGCGTACTATTTTTGGAACGAGTCACACCATATTCATACACCTGTCCGAGAAGTGGGTTTCCTGAATTTAATCACCTACAGGACAAAATGTGCTATGAATTCTGAACGAATAATTTTTGTTGTACAACATGAAACAACTTGTGATTTACATAGAATCAATCACACGCATGTACGTTGTTCTTGATTGCAAGCTGCGTTCCGTTTGCTACAAGTACCAACTAGTCAATTCAAATTGTATAAAATGATTGAAAAAAAAAACTGAAAAGAGTGGAGAGGAAGCAATCAGACGAAAAAAGAACTGCCCATAATCTTTTTGGTACGTGTCATAATTTGCAACACCAATTGCTTCGCCGCACTTCGACCCACTCGCGTTTTGCCCGTCCGACAAACTAGCGTCCAGCGCAAAAAAGAAGTGTCGTCTTGAAACGTGTACTTCGGTGTACTACCGCAGTTTGCAAAGGGAATTATTTTTTCCGGTCTAGATTGGCTGGAATGATACATGTTTTGCATTCGGAGAGGCGGGGTGTGATGAAGCTCGTGTCGGCGCGGTACCATGAAACCCGGAAACGAGTTTGGCTTACGTTGGTTCTCCATCTGGGCGGTTTTTCTCTTAGTGTGTTTTTTCTAGTCGCGTTCGTTTTTCTTCTGGATTATCAAGCATAGGTCGTTCCAAAAATAACTTGCGTAGTTTGAGTTATTGACAGTTTATGCATGAATAATAAACAAATTATATCCTAACTTACGATATAAATAGTGCATTCTGACATTGTGTAATCTGATTGATTTTTCATTTGTTAGATCAATCATAACTAGAGACAGAAAAGTCGTTTTTTTACTCGCCAAAAACAATTAAATTTTTCTGTGCTTCTAAATTGTCTAACAAAAGCTAAGAATCGCAATTCCCTCCACTCTGTACAGTGTAGTAGTAAGTAGTAGATCAAAAATCGCTAAAATATAAAGAAACAGCAATATGCGCTTTTCTTGATATTTAGGGAGCTTCTGATAGCACTACCTCTGAATCTAGCTACGCGCCTCTCCTGAATGAAACAGTTGACAGTTCTGCAACAAGATGGATCCAAATGTGTCACAAGATGGATCCAAATGTGTCCAATAAAAGGAGTGGGTAAAGAATACCCGCAAAGCACTAAGCGTACTTTTCACCAAACGGAGAATATCCGCTTTTTTATGAGGTCAGACTGAACTTCAGCAGTAAAACCAAATACCGTAGGTTTAGAAGGCAATATCAGAGATTTAGGCTTCCCGCACACTGTACAAGAGATGCCAGAACTGTTTAGTGCAACTCCGTAGATTCTAAGGATTCATTCGAACACTGTACCAGAGATGCCAGACGTTTTTAAAGAATGTCTGCAACTGCTCGGAAAAACGAAAAAAAAACTGCCTAAAATCTGAAAAAGATGCTAGCGCATGCAATAGTCTGCAAAAATCTGCACACATTTTGAGAAAGTCTGCGTAAATATAAGGAGACTTTGACAAAAATCTGCAGAAGCTATTGAAAATCTGCGAATCAATACAAATCTGCACACGGAAAAAAAAAATCTGCGTTTACAGACAAATCTGTGAAGTGAAACAAATCCGTAGCTAACGTGAATAAAATCGCACCTCAGGTGAAATTCAATACAATTAATCGCCTGGCTTGTCATGGAGTTAACAATGCCAAGCGCATAATACCAACTGCAGTCATGAAAATCAAGCTTTGCTTTCTACTTCCACAAATTTTCCATGGCTAAAAAATAAAGTACTAATGTACGGCCCAGTAGCGTAACAAGACAAAAATCGTTTCTGAGTATCTCAACTTAACTTTCACGATATAAAACAGGTTCAATTAAATTCTAAGATGGACAATAGTAAGTCAAGCATAGCTCAATAACTATTTTGGTTAATAGAACTTATATAAAACAAGAGTCGCCAAAAAACAGAGTGGGTTTTTTTTTAATCCCTGCTCCTAGAGCCGTTGATCTCCATTTTTTTCAATATTAGGGTTCTGCATTACTGTTTATAAGAGTGTCAATTGAATGAACAAGAAAAATTTGATTTGACTTGACTTGATGTTTAGCAGTAGGGTTCAAAAACTTCGTCTTCTCGAAAAAAGTCCTCATGCAAAATTTCAACTCAATCGAAGTTCGGAAAAAGGAGCCTCAAAGCGGTAAAATTTCGCTTTTTAACCGATAAAAAAATAGAAATTATAAAAAAAATTTATTCCTGTTACTTAGAGAGAAAAACCTCAGCGCTACTCTTTTTTTGTTGGCTACGTTGGTTCGCTACCATGTGGCCGTCATTGTTTCTCTCACGAGAAACAAGGTGTCTAGCATCAGCACTTAATTACAACAAGGGAATGTCGGTAAAATATACTATCTCAAACTATGCAACGGTTATTGTTCTCGAATTGACCATTGACTGAACAACGCAATGCTTTGTGCGTTGCACGGTAAGCGGTATCGCAAATGATAGCAGGAAAACACATCTTTTGCGTCGTTCTCTCCTATTATCTCCCTTCAATTTTCTCCTGCACTCGAATCTCTACTGCAACGTAACCCGTAGTTAGAGTCAGTAATGTGAGCGCGACAAAGCACTGTTTTTATAATCCCGTTTTGATACATGAACAGTTGTTGGTTTAGATAACTCCCTCTCAACCTGCCGTAACAACCCTACAAAAAAAAATACGTGCTTGATTATTTTTGACGAAGATCAACCGGTAAAGTTTTGAGCACAATTGGAGCACTCTGGGTGACCAATTCCGGAACGGGGTGACCATAAGGACAATTTCATTCGATAAATTTTATTTTCATAATTTTACAACTTTTTAATCCGGTTGATCGATTTTTGAACTTTTTAAATCAAATCGAAGGTTATTATTTCTAGATTTAAGCAAAATTCCGAGAAGTCGAACTTGTATGCTTTTAAATGCAAGAAATATGAAATTGAATTTATCCAGGTATGAAATGCACCTTTTTTTCAATTTTCCCCTATATGGAGTCAAATATGCCCTTCAAATTGGGACCAAAAGATATATTTTTTATTAAGCGTAAAAAAAAACGACTCAAACAAATGAGAAAAACAATTTTATGATGAAAAACATCAGTAACTTTCAGTGAAATTAAGATATCAGCATTGCAAATCGTTTGCCTAAAAAGCCCTAAAAGTCGTTTGAAGACAGTTTTGATGTGAAAATTGAAATGAAAAAATTAGAGCAATTACTAGCGTTTTTTATTTGCAATATAGGGTAATCGCTCCATTATTTATCTCAACAGCTAGGTGCACCTATATTCATTTTATTTCCTCAATCTACCGTCAAATTTCTACAAATTTTGAAAGTAAATCTATTTGCTTCTCGATTTTGTAAGGTGGTTGAAAGTTTTACGTTGAAAATTGAGTAAAATTTGACAGTAAATTGATCAAAAAGTCGTGATGAGATGAATATAGGTACTGAATTTAGGAGTGATTACCCTAAATCGATTATTTTTAAAGAGGAAATAAAACTTTTTTTCTACAAAGTTGTTCAGAAGTAACAGAATACAACACTGTAGAACATTTTTAACTCTATCTAAAAGAAAAAAATGTTAGATACTTCATTTCAACGAAAATTTAGGTCATCATAATTTTTGAAGACTTTTGAATGAGCGCTTCATCGTATATACCTACTATGGAGAAGAGAGTTTTTCTATGGAATATTGCTCTTGAGCTCTAGATCCAAATTTCTCCTAAATTCGACCCATTGTGCATTGCAATCAAAATGAAACGGCAACATCCCTAGTAACAATATTGGTTTTATTAAAGTGTTATAGCGCTCAATAAAGCCAAAACAACGCTATAAAACTTTGATAAAACCCGTTTTGTTACTTGGGATATGTCGAAGAAAAAGTGCTCTTTCACCAAGACAACGCTTCCACTCAATTTACCTTTCTTACCCTTCTTATTCGTCAAATTTAGACCCGAGTGACTATCGTTCGTTTTCCTGGTTGAAAATGTGTGAAAATGTGGGATATTTGAAATCCTACACCGAAAAAAAAAAATGTTAAAAAGCAAAACGCGATTAAAAAACAAGTCATCTAAGGGTTCTTGAAACTTAAGTTTTTTCGATAGACAATTTCGCTGTTCAAAACTCTTAGATCATTTTGAAATGGATTATTTTCGAGGAAGATTCACACGTAAAAATTTGAGCACAATTAAAGAACTTTAGATTACCAGTTCCAAAGCAGGGTGACCATAAAAAACGGTTAATTGGACATATTTTTTTCAAGGAAAAATATCGAGAAGTCATATATGTATTAGGCTGTCCCAAGAAAATCGATGTTGAAAAAGTTCAGGTGCTCAGCCCTAAATTAAAAGATAATGTTATTTATAGCATTTTTGTAGAACATTTCGACTTTCTAAAAAAATGTTTTCAGGTTGCTCAAACGTGATATATGAAAAAATGACTTTCTCAAGATACAAAACTCTTTTGCACTTCTTCCAAATCTGTTCGATTCCTACATTTTTCCATATTTTTTTAATTTTTGTAGGGTTGTTTTTGAATATTTTGCATGGTTTAGTTCATCATCGCATTCATTTATTTGACTCACAGAGCCCATTGAAAGTAAATAAAGTGAATTTTTCTCAAAATTTTTAGATAAAACCCTTCAAAACACATATAAAAAAAATTTTTGATAAAGAACTGAAATTTTTATTGCAAAGCAGGATTCAAAACGATGATTTGCATGAAAAAAAAATCCTTGATATCTTATTTTATCTAAGGGTTTCATCTAAAAATTATTAGAAAAATTAATTTTTTTTGTGATGTTTAATGGACTCTGGGAGTCAAATAACTGGACGCAATGCTGAACTGAACCATGCAAAGTATTCAAAAACAACCCCACAAAAATTAAAAAAAAAATATATGGAAATACTTAGGAATCGAACAGAATTGAAAAAAGTGCAAAAGAATGAGTTTGTAGCCTAAAAAGTCATTTTTTCATAAATCACACTTGGGCAACCTGAAAACAATTCTTTAGAAGGTCGAAATGTTCTACAAAAAATGCTATAAATAACATTATCTTTTAATTTAGGGATGAGAACCTTGACTTTTTCAACATCGAGTTTTTTTGGGACACCCTAATATGTATGCTTTTAAATGGAAAAATATGAAATGATTATAATATTTTTGATATTTTGAAATTTAATTAACTTAAATACAACATCTAACATTTTTTGTAAATTCTTTATATTTACAATCAAATGTGCCCTTCAAATTGAGACCAAGAGAATTTTTTTCTGTTTCAAGAACGACAAATAAAAGAAAAAGGCAATTTTCTCTAAATCTTCTAATTTCAAAGATTGAGAAAAACTTTTTTCTATAAAGTTGTTCGAAAGTAACAGCGCTGCAACATTATAGAACTTTTTTTCTCTATATGGTCGGCGTGCGACCAGACCGAGCCAAGCGCCATTTTCTTTAAAATTGAGTTATTAGCACCAGTGGATGTACAAACTGATAATTTATGTTCCATTAAAGAATGAAATCATTTGAACAGTTCATATGCGAGTTATAATAAAAAATCTCTGTAGCACTTCGTGAAAAGAACGAAATTGCGTTTGACCAGAGTGAACCGTAAACACAGTCATGGCATCTAACGAAAGTGATTGTTTGTGATTTAAAAGCAAACTTTGCGATTTATTTTAACCAGTAACTGATTTCTTCGCTTCGGACAGCTCGTTAATGCGACTGTCATCAGAATTAGATAAATAAACAGCAGGGTGGTTTTCGTAGAGCCGAACTTCGTTTCAATGGGCACATCACTTTTTTTCAAGATCTTGTTGAGCCAGACCGAACCAAGTGCATTTTATTTTCATTTGATATTTTTCAAATAAAATTCAATTTTTTCTTGTAACAAACGTCAGGACTGGGTTAATATACGTTAAATCAATAAAACTAGGCAATACCCGCTTCAAAATACCAGAGCATTTCATATTGATACTATCTTAACACTAAACACTGGTGCGCTTTGGCACCAGGAAATAGTGCAACAGAAATAAAGCTTTGCTTGTCTATCAGCTGTATAATTTTTGATACAGATTGGACTGAGAGATAAAGCAGCGTTGATATCTATGTATTACGTTTGACTAGTGAGAAAAGTTAGCTTGTTTAATAGTCAAGTTGATATGTTGTAGTAAATACGTTTGACCAGACCGAACTGAAGACCATTTTAAAAAATTTTTGTTCGACCAGAGTGAACTGAGTGCATAGGTGTCAAAAAGGAAAGCCAAATATTTTATCAATTATTGCTATTTTTCGTGTATTTATGATAACAGGACACTCATTAAGCCCTATTCATTACGTGTTAGCATTGAATTAATGATAAGCTCAAACACGATTAATTTATGGGTGGTCAAACTTCAAATGCTAATTACTCAAAACAATGTGTTTGACGCTTGGCTCGGTCTGGTCGCACGCCGACCATATACAAAGGTAAAAAGTTGGATACTTCAGAGTTAAATTCAAACAGTAGTATGGGTCACCCTATTTTTTTAGAAATTTCAAATAGGCGCTTCAGCATTTACAACTATGTAGGGTAGAGCGGGGCTAGTTGGTCATTTTTGGTCAAAATGTTCTGTAGCTTTTTGTAGGAAACATTATGACAAAAACTCATTCCATTGAAATATCGTGTTAAGTCTATAGCATCTAGAAAAAATCTAAACTGTACAGAATAGCTTATGATTTTGCGGATATTCTATGTTTTTCAAGTGGATGTCAAATTGGCCAACTAGCCCCTCAGCTGGGGTAAGTTGGTCAGGGTGTGGGGTAAATTGACCATTTATATTTCGGAAGGACAATTCAGTTTTCCTTCCTCACTGCATTTACGACAGCCTGTAGCGTCTCAGCGGAATTAAACCGCATACGGATTTTTGTTTATACGTTTGCTTTCCGAAATCCCAAACCATGAGAAAAGTAACTCATAATTGCATGAAAAAAATCGTGTTATTCTGGTTGTTAGTATGGTTGGGAACCAAATAAAAGACAATACGGATTAAATTGAGAACCGGAGCCAAATTCTAGATTCGCATCTGCAATCACAACCAACCACAAAACATATAGCTACATTAGTTTTTTGTTGTTGAGAGCTTGCTTTCGCCGAAATTTTCATCAGGTAGAAGGCATTTGTCGATGCGTTAGTGTACGTTATAGTTGTTTTAGATCAATGACTAAGCATTTATAGTGTGCAATGAAATATTCATCAAAATGACAATGCAATGGAGATAACTTTTACCAAATAGTTTGAACGTTTCTAATAAATGGTTTTGCTAAACAGAACACATGCTGTTTTCGCTTGGATTAGGTTTGCATCACGAAATGCACTGTTCCTGGAATTGAATTTACTTGGTTACTTGAATTCATTTATGATGTGCATATGACCAACCAGCCCCGCTAGTATGTGACCAACTAGCCCCTCATAAGTTAAATATGGAAATTACTTTTTTTTTCTTCATCTATAGTTTATTAGACACGGCACAACATGAAAATTACTTGAAATATATGGAAATAAAATTTTGGCGAAAGTTTGCTTTACACAACTTAAAACTAACGAAAATGACTTTCATAATACGTTGAGCCATGTTCATTTCAATCTGGCTAGCTTTGTTTAGACAAAAAGTTTTAATTTGAAAATCAAGTAGAATTAATGACCAATTTGGCACCAACATGTATTTATTATACGTCCTAATTAAAACTGTACTCCATTTTGTCATTTAATTTCTCTGGTTATCTACTACGTATCACCCATATAACACGATTTTTTTGATACGTAGATTCGAAGATATTCCCATTGACCAACTTACCCCGTAACCAACTAGCCCCGCTCTACCCTACTTTGAAAAGGAAAGTTTTTATATTACTATCGAGCTCTAGATCTAAATTTATCCCAAATTCGGCCATTGTGCATTGAAATCAGAGTGAAACGGCTGCATATGACGGAGAAAAAAGTGCTTTTTCATCAAGACAACACTACCACCCATTTTGTTTTTCTCACCCTCTTCATTCGTCAAATTAAGCCCTGACTGACTGTTACCTGTTTCCCTGGTTGGAAATATGTGAAAATGAGGGATATTTGAGATCCTACACTAAAAAAAATGTTTTCAAATTAAAAAGCAATTTTAAAAAAGTCATCTTAGATTTCTTGAAAATTTAACTTTAGTTAGGTAGAAAATTTTGTTGTTTAAAACTCTTCTGAACCTTTTTAAATTGACATTTGTTCAGGTTTTTCTAACCAAACAAACATTTTTCACGCTTTTACCTGCCTCTTACGTACGGTAATGACAAGGGTTAGAAAAACAGTTGTCAAGTAATGAATTCTAGGAAATCAACTGGATTTTTCAGTTAAAAGAATCGGAAAAAAATTAAATTTGATACTCTACACTGCAAAAAGATTATTTTTAAAATGAATAGTAATGAAAGAACGATTAAAATTTTGTCACCTAAAGCTCTTCTGAATATTTCAAAATGATAGTGCCCACTGCAGAAGACAAAAGTTTTTCTAACAAATACTTTTTCATATTTAGCACTGTTTTACGTTTAAAATGTTGCATATACACGAAAAAAAAGGTTTTAGCAAAACATTGCATTCTTTAAAAGTACTCAAAATACAGATAACTGAATTGTCTACTTAAAAACTTAGGTTCAAAAAGATCTGAGATAACCTTTTTTTTCAATCTAGTTTTTGTTTTTTTACTAATCTCGAAATATTTTTTTTTAATATTTCTAGAAGAAAATTTTGACAATTACCTAAATGAGAACTTTTCTCCAACTCTAGTCATTTTTACCGAATTATAAAAACATCGTTCAAAAACTTCAGACCTTTTCAAATGTTAGTCTAGAGAAATTTTTGAAAAATATATGCTAAGTTGCTTCGTTTAGCGAAGTCTGCACACCCACAATGCTTCATTGAATTCTGATGAGTGTTACTAGTTCCTCAGTGGAGTAATCTTCTTAGTTGAATTGGTTCAAAATAATTAGCGGAAATTATTAGAAAAACAACTACACTTGTCAACACAGGTTTAATCCTACAGCTCAAACTAAAAAATTAGAAGATTATAGCTTTTCAGCGGTTCTTATGAATTTTGGTACTCCTAAGCTTCAGCAAACCTAAGCAAACAGAAAAACGACGAACCCGGTGAACAATTACTCTACGGGCTTTAGACGCACTTCTGAGGCGGCTAAGGGCACCAAAAGTCATGGGAACGGTTCAAAAGCTATGATCTTTAATTTTTTCTAGTTTTTTTTTTTATTTTTCCATCAGTAACATTCGAAAAATCTTTCAGTTTAGTCTGAGCAACGAAAATCTTGACGAAATATTACCACACTTTATCTCCTTCACATATTAAATCCTTGTTAAAGAGTAGTTTGTCATGTTTTCATTACTTAAACAAAGAGTCGACTCGTCTTGGTGTCTCGGAAACAATACATCGTAGGAAAGTGAAAGAGAGATTATCCAACAAAAAAACAGCGATAGCCCCGAAACGCTCATAAAAATTCGAACAGAATGTTTTACATTGAAACGGTCTAGAAAATTTTGCAACCAGTGTGTTTTCTAACCAATTAATAATAATTTTGCAAAACATATTGCTTGATTGTGCGATAAGCTCGGCCTTCAAAAAGCTTCCTCAACAAGATTGGTACAGCTCGAATGAGCAATAAGCAGGGCGCTGCTGTCATAATCGGCTGTTAGAAGGTGGATGGGAAAATAACGCAGGTGCAGTGAAGGTTTTGATTGTAATCGCGATTTGGTTTAAGTATACAGGGAATTGTCAGTATTAGCGAAGCGACAGAAAGTCAAAATAAAAGGAGGTTATAAAACATTTAAAAAAAACATCTACAAGTAGCACGATTGCTCCATGCTATGAATAGTCATCTACGTTCAAAACCTTATAATCTATATTTAGCCCAATATTCCAAATTCCGAAAGCGAAGAGCAGCCATTACTGTTCGGCTACCTACTAAAATTAGTCTTCATCTTAATCGCAACAAATAACCATTACCGCTGCGTTTGTCCAGCAACAGCAGCAGCACTGTTTTGGAGTACCTCGAGACCCCCCGAAAGGAATGGTTAACAACACAAAACCTGGGCGGAAAATCTAAAGAGCCACCAATCGTTACTCGCTCGTGTCGCGTGTGTGTGTGAGGGAACGGAACGGGCGTCTCTTACCACCGGGACATTTTTCTTTCAGCTGTTAGTCCAGTGCAATACGGTAGAAACGGACCCGGACCGGGTGGACCGGGAATTGAAAACTCTCTCGGCTAGAGCCCTTCGGATGGATCTCAGCTGGATGTATAGAGCCTGCTGCTATGCAGTGACTACTCTGCTACACAAAAGGTACGAAAATAGATGCCGGGCGAAGATGATGGCAACGATAATGATGAGGACGACGACGCCAGGGAACATAGGGGCCAACGGAGAAAAGTAAAATGTTGAAACAGCCATCAACAGCGGGGTACTTCTACGATGGTTGGATCCGATAAAGCCTAGTTTTTTTTATGTCGATTCAGGATGGAAGACAAGGTGGTAAACTTACCTGTATTTCAGTTGGAGATTTTCCTTTCGCTCGTTTTGGGTTGCGATTCGAATCCGGTGGTAATCGGAATCGCATACGCACACACACATAAACGCGTGCATACGCACGGCCTTTGCTGGAACGACGATAATGGCGAGGACTAGAGTTGGTTCTGAGTGTTTAGTTTTCTTTATTTTCTGCGGTGCACCTCTTCATCTCACACATCAGTTCGAAACGTTTGACAAAGAAAACTTTTTTTCTGCTGACTTTTCTATACATGTGTTCATTCACTGCGTCTCATATATGTTAAACTTTTCCTGAATTTCACGAAAGAGTTTCTATCGGATTCGATTGATCCGCGCGGTTGCTTGTCGCGCAGATCCTCGCCCCTTTACAATCCGATCGGCGGTACTTGAACGTATCGGTAGATGTACAATCTGTAGTCCTTGCTCGCCAGTACCACGCTGCCATCGTCCATCAAAGCCACATCGAAGCACTGGGCATGTTTGACCTTGCTCTCCAATGCCGACACCAGCTGACCGTCTTGGGTGAAAATGGTCAAATTGAAGTTGTTGTGATTGTCCGCAATAAGAATCTCCCCGCTGGCGTTGATTCCCACTCCGATCGGGTAGTTAGTGATACCTTCGCCACCAATCTGTCGCAGGAACTGGCCTTCATAGTTAAAAACTTTGACACAGTGCGCTCGGTTATCGCTGATAAAGATTTCCTGTTTGTCGTTCACTACCACTCCGTTCGGGAATTCCAAATGTTTACTGCAGCCAAATTTTTGCAGAACATTACCGGACTGGTCAAAGATGATCACTCGCATTACTTTGCACTCCACCACCACGATACGGCCTTTGCTGTCTACCGTAACGCCGCGGGGATGCTGTAAGATGTTGGCTCCAAACTTCCGCACAAACTGTCCGTATTGGTTGTAAATTTGAATTTGGTGCGTCGGAGATCGCTCGGTTACGATGATATCGCCGGAGGTTCTAACGACCGCTACTCGGTTCGGGTACAGCAACTGTCCGTCACGTTTGCCACATTCGCCAAATTGAAACTTGAAGCGGCCTTCCTTATCGAAGATTTGAATCCGATGGTTGTTCGTATCCGCCACGATGATGTCGTTTTGAGCATTCACGGCCACGCCGCTGGGTTCAGTGAATTGTCCCTCCATAACTCCGAATTCACCGAATTTACAGTGGTAAATCATTTTCTGCCGCTTGATTTGCGACTTCGGTGGGAAAATTGACGTGTTCATAAGTTTAGAGCTGAGATCGATCATCGATTCTTGCGGGATGTGATTCAGAGGAATGGTGTACTGGTCGTTAATGTTGTTGAAGATGTCCGTTCCACCGTTGCTCCACTTCTCGTACGGATTCAGTGGCTGGAGCGGTTGAACTTCACCGACAAATGGTCCCAGACTGTTGGCGCTGTTGAATCGTTTGGAGATGATATTGGAGTCGAATGAGGACAAACCTCCACTGCCGCCACCTCCGACACCTGAGCTTTGCGATGGCGATGTGGACATATTCATACCGTTTCCGGTGTTGCCATTGTTGGTGGGGAAAGGTCGATCGATCAAGTGACTACTGTTGCCACCGTTTACCATCAGTGGATTCTGATGGTGGATCAGATTAAGACTACCGGTACTGCTGGACGGGCTGTTGCCATTGGTCATGATCAGGTTAGAGCCGATTACTCCGTTCGAACCGTTGATGGTGTTATTAGTTGAAGTAGGCCGCGCTATAGGCGGTTGTTTTGTGGTCGAGGTCATGTCCGAGGTCGATCGTATGTATCCAAAGGTGTTTCGTACGCCTACTTGGATTGCCTGGTAGTTTGATACAAAATCGAGTTCGTAGGATGACTGCAGATCTTGCGTGATGCTCGGGAAGAGCAATAGCTTGTTTTCCATGAATTTTCGCAGCATGATTGTCTCCGCTAGGCCGGCACATTTACTAAGGCGTTCAACAAACTCACAGCTCTGCAGTACCTTGTCGACCTGATCCTGGCTCTTAGTTAGTAGCACCGATTGGGACATGTTCTTTGTGTTGTAGAAACTTTCCAGCTCCTTCAATAGTTCGGCCTTTCGCTCGTCGAGCATCGAGCGGTAGAATTGATGTGTGTCGGTAATTTCGTTCTGAGCTTTGTGATATTGCACCTGAATTCGCTGCGAGTTGTGTTCTACGTTCTTGATCAGCGCACGTAGTTCCGTTGCCTTGGCACGAACTTCGCTGACGGTGTGCAGCAGGTTTTCGATCTGTTTCGGAGTCGAGTCCGGATTGTGCTCACATTCATGCACTCCGTTCGGATGCTCCATCAGCATGCAGTCCTTGCAAACTGGGACACTGCACGTGCGGCAGAAAAATTTGAGAAGTTCGCTGGTGTGACGTTTGCAGAAATAGTTGGGCTTATTCTGGCTGTTCATTTCAACACCGTTGAAGTTTAGTGCCGATAATTGGCTGTTGAGCTGATTGACGGTCGTTATGGGCAAGTTTCCTCCGCCTCCACCTCCTCCCCCTGTTCCGTTAGATGTCGGTGGTGTTATCACATTATTCATAATGGACTTTACCAGACTGCTGGTGTCGTCCTTGATGGTGAGATTTAGCGAGGTCAATCGATGTGGGGCCGATTCGAAACCATTCATCATTTTACTGCTATTCAGTATGTTGTTAGCTAGCAAACTGCCCTCTAGGCCGCCCAAAACTCCTCCGTTCGCGATCGTTGTCGTAGTGCCGGTCGTTGAACCTGTGCTGGAACTCGAATTTCCAATACGAAACACGGAATGTCCGTCGAAGCAGTGCATAAACTGATGTGCGGTGACACAGTTGGAGCAGAGGAAGTTCACGCAATCGATGCACTTGGCTACTGCATCCGACTGTTTACTTTTGCAGCCGGTGCACCGGGGAAACAATGACTCAGAACTGTTTGACTGGGCCGACTCGAGGCTGGACGCGGTCACGTAGTCGTCACAGATGGCGCTATCACTGGCAGGGGGAGAAGATCCGGTTCCAGAACCGCTCAGTGTGGTCAAGGGCGAATCGGAAAGATAATCTGCAGGTTCACCGTACGATCCAATCGAGTTTGATGCACCGGGTAACGATTCTAGCGATGGCGTAGGAGATGAGGCCATTTTACTGCACACGCATCAATGAATCCGGTTTGGTTTTGCGAGGGGTTTGCGATAAGCAGTTTTTTGTTGTTGTTGTTACAATTCAACTTTACAATTAACTTTTCTTTATCTCTCACTGTTTCACTTTTCGTTTTTTATTACCTTTGCCAACAATCACTCGGTATTATTTTTTGTATTCACCATTAAGCATCTCTACAAATTTTAACAACTTAAAAACGGTTTTACATTTGTTTCGTTTCACTGATCTAGAAAATAAGGGAAAGAAGAAAAAATTCACTTTAATAACACGGCTCGACAACACGAGACCATTTTGGCCTCCCGGGTTGCTTTCCGCAACCCTAGCAGCCCCGCCTGGAACTCCTCACTCAAGCGGTTTCTTTTTCTTCCGAAAATATGCGTATGGTTTTCTCCCTTTCTACTCTTCTTCATTCATCACATTCGATTCTGTGGCGCATTTGATCGTTCTCGGCTGCACACACAAATCCACTAACATACGCACAAGAGACCGGGGTACTCCCTGCTTCTTTTTCGTCGCTGTTCCCGTGCGTAGTTATTTTTACTTTTATTTGTATGTTTATGCTTCCAGCATATTTTTTATTACTTTCAATTGCACTGCGTATCGAGTTTTCGTTTTATTTTTTTTCTTTCTTTCATACAAACGAACCGCGTCGCGTCATTCAAGTCGTCGTATGTAAGGTTTCGACGGTTAGAAACTACGCGCTGTTCTGCTTCTGTGGAAGTTTCGGAACTCTTTGCTAGAACTGCGGTGGTCCTGTTTTTGCCTTTGTGTGTGCACTCCCCACTCATGCGGGTATAGACGGGAAAAGAACAAGCCGAGCCAGACCTGGCCCTGCAGAGCAGGATGCTTGCTTGAAAAACAAAAGAAAAGCGTAAAAAATGCAACTTGGAACGCAAGCAAGCGGAGGTAATGATGAATTGGTCTGGACGGCTGCAGGGAAGATGTTGAGGAATCACTAGTGGAAGAAAAAGATGATAATCACTCGTTTGAAACAGACCGAGCTGGCGGTAAGGAATGTAAGGAAGATAAAAAAGGACGGATCGAGAAAGGGACCATGAATCAGGAAGATCTCAGTTTCGAACAGCGGCTGAATCGTATTAAAATTGTGCGTTATTTCGTTTCTTATGAATCTTGCTACTCGCGCTGACGTTGTTTCACACAAATACACTTTAAAAGAGCTGATTGCCTGCGTTAAATATCGTCCATATTTTCGACGAAGTTTTCTTCGCAGAATTTTTCCATTGGCCATCTACCGAAAACGGCCCCGGGAATAAAGCGTGCAGCTTTTAACCACCACAACTTCTCAAGGTTGTCTCCAGGCAGAAACTAATGAACACGGCCCTTGATGTCGGCGATGACTTTTTCGGTCCACTGCGGAATGAGTATTGCGAAAAACACGCCAAACATATGGTTTGATCACGCGAAGACGCGACAAAGACCGCGTTTCGAAAGCACGTTTTCAATGCTAATTCCGAACCGTGTTTGACGGATTGGAGTGCTTTATTAGACACTAAGCAGCAAAAAACTGATTGTGGATGACTAACTCCTCTCTGTCTGGTTCTGATTTGCAGTAGGACTCTCTCTACTCCTCTATGAGTGAGCCTTGCACTGCAAGGAGAAAGAACTGGCTATATTTTGCTAATAGTTGATGCCGAGCACACAAAACTCACTGTTACTCTCGTCGAGTCTGCAGTATGACTAGCAGCCGTTGAGCATAAAATGTGCTGGAAACCAACAAAAGCTGCCTTACCAAGCCAGTTCCATCCACACTAACACAACCGAACGGGCATCAGAGCGCGCAGAAAACATGGGGTGTGTAGTATGACACACAGTACCTGTTTATCCACTCAAGTTCTGAGCTCACTCGGCTTCTTGTACCCAGGCAGGCAGCAAAGCGTTCTCATTTTTGTGGACCGTTGTTCGTTTGTGTACGTTATGCTATCATCGAACCATGCGAGGGTAAACAAGAGCGCGCATCATGCCAAGCGGCGGGTAAGAAATGCCGACCGCCGTCATTTACGATCCGTCATCGTGAGTGCCGGATACTCAATGAGCCCGGAATATGCAGCACACGCACACACACCGAGCACAGAAAGTTTGCTTCAATGAGCGTACATGTGCGCGTCGTCATGTTTTTTGTTTACACCGCAACCCAATCCAACCAAGCCAAAGCACCCCCTAGCAAGCGGGAGAATCGTTACCACTATACTCCAACCGTCACTATAGAGAGAGTACCTACCAACCACGGTGTATTTGTGAGACCGTTCCGACTCGGGGAATTCTAGACACCAACACCAACACTTGGGAGCCCCAAAGTTCAAAAACACTACGCGCGTTCTGCTTTGCTTTTTCCCCATGACTAAACAAAGAATGTATCGAGCACACTCTCGCCACCCACCCACCACCCCAACTCCTGCGTCGACGACAACGACGACGGCGGCGGCGGCTGCTGCTGTGGCAGCGAACAGCAGTTTGACGATACGAACTTCCTTTCTTTTTGGACTGGGCCCCGCGCACCCACCCTAGCGTAGATAGCAACGCCATACCCGGAATCGTTTATAACCATCCATCGACGATATCCAAGTGCACTAAGCAGCGGCTGTGGCGGCGGCGGCGGCGGCGATCAACAGTCTACGATTTGTCGTTCGTGTTATTATTGTTATTCTTGCTGCTGTAGCAGCAGTAGTAGCAGCAGTTGGATTGAATCACAGCCAGAAAAGCGTGACAAAACTAGCGTCACGATGTACTGCAGTTCAGTTCAGAACACTGGCCGTAATTTCCATCGCTACCATCAAGTGGAACTCAATGAAAATGTTATCTTCGCATAACGCAATTATTCGGTTACCGAGAGACTAGTAGGTATATTTTACAAACAAAATCCTTAGAAGGACCTGTTTTTCTTTTGTTTGAGTTCAATAATAATAAGCTAACCACTCGAGCAACCAGTTACCAGCCAGTAGGTATGAAAAGTACAATCATAGCCTGAACGGCTCTCGGTGGAATTTTACCGACGAAATTTGAAATATCTTTTTATCTTATTCTTTCTACAGTGTTTTTTTTTCTCCTTCTCAGAACCGTCCTTTTTCTTCTGTAACGCCGTTCCGGACGCCTACACTCGCCGTCACCGCGCTTCTGGTCTGGGGTTTCGAGTTCTTGAGAATGAAATGTTCTTAGGATTTTCGTACGAAATGATTTACTGAAGTTTTATCCTTTAATAACGGTTATATTACTGTCGGCCGTGATCCTGTTGCTTTTTACGGCTGTGATCGCTGCTTCGTTTCACAGTTGAAGTAAAGAGGCAGAAGAAGGTGCCCATGAGTGTGTGCATGTGCCCGCTCGCTCTCTTTTCGAGCCGGTTCCGTCTCGGTTCTAATAGCCAAAAAGCCATTGAAGTAAATAGGCAAAATGTAATTTGCCGAAAAGGTACAATTTTTTTTATGGACGGCGGTACGCCACGTTTTGCATCCCTGGAAGGATGTTTGATTGCGAACCTGATGTACTTTTCAGGATGAATAATTGAAGAGGATGATAGCGATAAAGGTACTTTGCCTCAATGATAACCTTTTTTGTCTACAGAGATTCAATCTATGTTTTGAGTAGCTGCGATATGAGTGGCGTAATGGGAGGTTTATAGATATTGCGCCGCTAATACTTTTGTTTTCGTGCAGATATAGAGATTTTACTTGCTATCGTTAATGCGAACAGTTAAAATAGAACATTTCCAGGGGAACCTTTATTCTATGAAATGGTTCTTCAAAGTTTAAGGGGTTGTAGACCTTTACGCTGGAGAGAAATGAGAAAATCCTGGATTTTGAGGATGTGTAACCATTTTTTTAATTCATTAAAGTTCAGTTTTCTAACAACGAAAAAAACATTTGTTCATAAAAATATCGATTAATAGAGAAGGGTTTTTACGATGGAGACTCAGTGAGTTGTTCCGTATCTGTGAACGATCATTTTTATAGGTATTCCGTTTTTATTGCAAACGAGAACGTTTTTTTAAATACAATTTGAAGCGCTAAAATTTTATTATAATTTTTTTTTATTCGGCAGAGTAAAAAATTGTCCAATAAAAGTGTTGGTTCGAAGACACACAACGTAATAACGAACATTAAAATAGAAAAATGAAGAATAATACCAGCTGAGTAGTTTCTCCGCAATCCCGAAATAATTATTGCATAATCCAGTGGCGTCGGGTCCACCTGCGCAACATGTGCACTGCACAGGTACCCTATTCCCTAATATCCGGGCATATGCAATTATCAACATATGATAACCTATAAACACAAGTAAGGGGCCGTTCCTAAACCACGTGGTCATAAAGAGGGGGGCGGGGGGGGGGGGGTGTTGACAAAAGACCACGAAAGACCACGCACGGGGGTGATAGGATTAACGAAGTGACCACGTGGTCTTTTTTTCTGACTTAAAATTTATTGTTGCCGCCAAGTCAAGAATGAAGCTTTTGCATTTTAGAAGTATAGAATGTACTGAAAGCTTAATAATAGAAATGTTAAAAATTTAAGCGAATTTTTGGCACTTGACAAATGAAAAGACCACGCGGGTGAAGTTGCAAGGGGGAGGGGGGGGGGGGTTGGCCAAAAGACCACGAAAGACCACGGAGGGTTCGGGGGGTATAAAAGTGGTCAAATTATGACCACGTGGTTTAGGATCGGCTCCTAAGCATACTAACGAAACCCTTCAATTATAAGCATCGAACAAATTGGTTCGATTTTCTTCTTTCATCTATGAAAAAAGAACTTAAATAAATGTTAAGTGCACATGTGACGAAACCAGTCACGCGACGCCTCTGGCATAATCCGAGATAATTATATAACAAAGTTTCAAGTTTAAATAAAAGGACTGTAATGAGACGCTCTTCAAATTGCCCTGATTTTCTCCCTATAGCTCAAATCTCTCTGAGAATCTGAACAGTAACATTTATTTCGATTTTTTGAAAAAATAAAAATGTATATAGATCACTTAAGAGGAACCGTGCATTTAGGTAGACATAATTCAATATACCTATAACTATAATAATGCACTATAATACAAATCTTCAAACATAACTCTATAGGGTATTCAAAAAGTTCGAATACAACTTTTCATCGTTGTGTAGGTGCCAGTGTTGCGTAATTTCGACACTGCAAAATGAAAATGATACAACAGCAGTTCTACTTTCACTCTCTTCAAACTGAAATTGTCATCCGGAGCTAAACGCAATTTCCATTTTCAGCTCCTTCTTGCTGAAACAGATATTTGCAATTTTTAGTTTCAACTGAGAATCGATCACTGACAGTGAAATATTTCAACCCTGGTAGGTGCATACTAGGGTGTCAATCAAATCAAATCAATATAAATAATCGGTACCCTAGTACACACCATGTGTATTCTGTTTATTGGTATTGGTTCCAGCATTAGCCTCATATTCAGGCTAACCGACGCGCACGGTGTCGACTTGCTGTCATTTATTGTTTGTTTACCGTGCACGATGAAAGAGTACCGCGACGTCACAGTAAAGTTTGCAACCCGGTGGCATCGGCCTTGTTTCCTGAAGCTACCGTGAAAGACAGTGGCGCTAGTCTCATCTATGTTTTCGAAGGTTTGTTCACACAGCAGTGTAAGCATGACGAACGAAGCATAATATATGTTGTACAGAATTATGCGCTCGAATCAATTTATTCATGTAAATAAAAGCTTAGCTTAACTTTGTTAATGTTTAAAGGTAGCGTTGATATACTATCTCATTTACATATACGTTTAGATGTTAATCCCTAAATCATCGCGCGATGTCAGCCGTCTGCAAGAAACACCGCCGTTCTAAATCGGCAAGAATAAACGTTGTGTACATTCTATAATGATGCAACGCATTCATTTTTTGTTTCATCAAGCAAAGCACTCGACGTTATGTGCAACAAATACATCACCCGAAAACAACACATAAACACACTGCAGCTGAACACCGACACTGTATGCACGTATGAACACTGCTTTTTCCCGTGTTTCGATGAATCAGCTGTCAAATTGCATGTGAAATTGATCCAGCGATCCAGCTAATGCTGGCTTCAGTTATGTTGTACGTAAACGTCAGTGATGCCACCGGGTTGGAAGTTTGTTTTCTGATGATATACTTTTTGTCTAGCAACTACCGCACAATGTTGACGGAACTGACCCCGGCACTTCGAGACCTCTACGAGAAGGATTATTACGTCTTTCAACGTGACGGAGCCCCCACGGTTAATATCGTCCAAGCGTGGAGTCGGGAGAATTCGACTAATTTTTGCGATAAGACTATATGACCTACCAGCCTCCCGGACCTAATCTCTTGGACTTTTATGTATGATCGTACATGCTGGTCAAGCAGAGCGAACATAAAGTAAGCATTAGATCAATTCAAGAAGTCCATTCCCAAAATCTGCGACGAGATGCCGATGGACCAGGTGCGTGCCGCATGCGATTCTTTTGAGAAACGTCTCTAGCTCATCATAGAGCGGTGCACAGTGTTCCAATAAGGCAAAAAGTGGAACTTAGTTCCATAGCGCCTTTTACCTTCATCCTAGCTTAAAAGTGTCTTCGGAACAATTGTTTGTATGAATGACCCGCATAATCGCAAATTGTCAAAAAGTATGAAAAGTTTACTATACTAAAAAGAAAAAAATCAACTTTTTTGTGTTAAGAGACAGAAGAATAGCTTGTTCAGCAAAGTTGTAGTAGATTCATAAATATGAAACTTTATTGAACAAATGAAAATCCTATCTTCTTTCGGTACAAAGTTATAAAGTATATTGCATGGACCTTACTTAAAAGTTAGTTTATTGTACTTAACTTTTGTTAGTTGCATTTTACACGAAAGTATTGTTCGGAGGAATTGTTAGGGCACACAAAATACACATTCGTGCCAAAAGTCATATATCTACAGGACTTTTCCTTACAAAGTTATATCGTATTTTAGCTTATTTTTTCGATAACTTCAAGAACGTATAAGTTAAAAAGGGCCAAGTGGAATCATGATGTCAATACTTTTCTTTGAAGTTAAGCTGAAGTACTATAAACTCCTTCAGGTTCCATTTGTCCCAATCCACCTATATTAGAGTACGGCGAGCATATGTTACAGTAGGTTTTCATATATCCAAATTACTAACTTTTTTGTGTTAAGAGATAGAGGAATGGTTAATTCGGCAAAGTTTTAGAACGTGTAAGAATATGAATCTTTGCTGAACAAACAAAATTACTATCTTCATTGGGTACAGAGATACAGAGTATTTTCTGTAAAAGTTACTTAAAAGTTAATTTTTTGCACTTAACTTTTGTTAGCTACATTTTACAAGAAAACGTTGTTCTAAAGAAGCATTTGAGCATACAAAACACTCGTTTTTGTTGAAGACCACACATCTCCAGGAAACTTCCTCACAAAGTTATAGCATATTTCAGCATATTTTTTCGATAACTTTAACAACGTATAGAATAAAGCACTGGAGCTAAACTTCGAGAAAAAGTATTAACATCATGATTCTACTTGCCTCTTTTTACTTTATACGTTCTTAAAGTTATTGAAAAAATAAGCTAAAACATGCTATAATTTTGCAAGGAAAAGTCCTGGAGATGTGTGGTCTTCAACAAAAACGTTTGTTTGTATGCTCAAATGCTTCTTTAGAACAACGTTTTCTTGTAAAATGTAGCTAACAAAAGTTAAGTGCAAAATATTAGTTTCAAGTAACTTTTACAGAAAATACTCTGTAACTCTGTACTCAATGAAGATAGGAATTTTGTTTGTTCAGCAAAGATTCATACTTTTGCACGTTATAAAACTTCGCCGAATCAACCATTCCTCTATCTCTTAACACAAATAGTTAGTATTTTGGATATAGGAAAACCTACTGTAACATATGCTCGCCGTACTCTAATATAGGTGGATTGGGACAAATGGAACCTGAAGGAGTTTATAGTACTTCTGCTTAACTTCAAGGAAAAGTATTGACATCATGATTCCACTTGCCCCTTTTTAACTTATATGTTCTTGAAGTTATCGAAAAAATAAGCTGAAATACGATATAACTTTGTAAGGAAAAGTCCTGTAGATATATGACTTTTGGCAAGAATGTGTATTTTGTGAGCCCTAACAATTCCTCCGAACAATACTTTCGTGTAAAATGCAACTAACTTTTAAGTAAGGTCCATGCAATATACTTTATAACTTTGTACCGA
Source organism: Wyeomyia smithii (assembly GCF_029784165.1). Classification (NCBI taxonomy): domain Eukaryota; kingdom Metazoa; phylum Arthropoda; class Insecta; order Diptera; family Culicidae; genus Wyeomyia; species Wyeomyia smithii. Next base: position 107,544,365 of record NC_073696.1, read on the forward strand.
AAGAAGATAGGATTTTCATTTGTTCAACAAAGTTTCATATTTTTGAATCTACTACAACTTTGCTGAACAAACTATTCTTCTATCTCAAAACACAAAAAAGTTAATTTTTTTCTTTATAGTATATATTTAGTATATTTTCATACTTTTTGACAATTTGCGATTATGCGGGTCATTCATACCAACAATTGTTCCGAAGACACATTTAAGCTAGGATAAAGGTAAGAGGGGCGATACGGAAATTAGTTCCACTTTTTGCCTTATTGGACCACTGTGAGGTGGGGGTGGGGGAAGAGGGTACTTCTAGCTTATATGTCGTAAAGGTTGTGCAAATTTCCATATAAAAAACTAGATGATTTGTGTTTGTATCGGAAAAACGAAAAATTAAACCTGGGCCGATGAACAGATGGCCGCAGCTAAACGTGTCGTAGAATGCGTAATGTCCGTGAATAACTGCGTGGCACAGTTATGGAACAATTTTTTTATGTATATTGCTCTAAGTACACTTCGAACATAATTTCATACCTTTTGAGTTGAGTCTGAATAAATAATTCTTATGGTTTTTAAAACATCTTTGAGCCCTCTGTTTGTACTTTTTGCTCTCGTTTTTTGACGTAGAACTACGTCTCTCAGGAAGTTCAGCTACATGGGAAAAGTGAAAATATAAAAACGAAATAAGTGAAAAATATGTCCAATTTCAAATAATGCGGTAAATTTTCAATGGACTACCTTCGTTCTTGCAGCAATCGATTGGAAAATCATCTATGCATTCACCCAAACGTAGGGAATTGTAATTTGATTTTTCGAACTATTGTATGTACTATTGAAAATTGTCAAGCCTTGTTAAAATACAGAATAAAACCTCCGATTGGTCGCTTAATGCTTGCTTTCCCTGGCATTTATAAGTACCTGATTCTGCATAAACCAGTCAGTTCTGGGTAGCGACTAAGACAGTCCTTACTTAGCAGCAGCAACATTAGTGGTAACTGTAGCAGTAGCTGCAGCGGATATCAACAGCGATAGTGGCAGTCCCTAGTAACAATGTTGGTTTTATCAAAGTTCAATAGCGCTGAATACAACCAAAACAGCGTTATAAAACGTTGATCAAACCAATTTTGTTACTTGGGGTGCCAGCTGCAGTAACGGTAGCCGTAGTGGCTGGTGTAGCGGCACTTTCTCTAGTACAAAGCTGCCTTTGTGCGGTAGCGGACAGCATCAGTACACTGAATTCTTTTTTACACGATTGTCTTTTGCGTAATTATATTTTACACGAACATTTTTTTACACGCGGCGGATGATTTTATCATAACGGCGTGATATTTTTTTTACACGAATTGTTGAAAATTACGCGACTTTTTGTTACGGGATTCTTTTTTCGCGAGGGCGCATCAATCGCGTAAAAAAAGAATCCAGTGTAGTAGATACATCAGCCGACACTTCCTCAAATGAAAAGTTGCCTTATTTGGATAACACACAAACGTTTTGAAATGCTGGCATTCAAAATATAAAAAAGCAAAGCCATGGTGCTACATTCCGTATCGGAAATTGACATTCTGTTTTACTATGACACAGACTTCGCAGCCGACTGTTAAGTGTACAGGACAATTGCGAGGCTAGCGCTACGGTCCTACTGACACTAACAGTCTCTCCCGAGCCGGGACTTGAACATACGACGACTGGCTTGTTAGGCCAGCATCGTACCTCGAAACCAGCTGGGAGAATTCGCATTCAAAATATATGGGCCTCAAATTTTCAGTGTGAACACAGTTTTCCACTGTGTTATCAGAAGAACGCCTCATTCCCACTGTAGGGGATAGTACAGAGATGCGATCAGCATCATATCCGCTATTAAATTAAACAACAAATTGTCCTTTTGAGGACAAAAATAATTGAAGAGTTATTATTCTTTCGTTCATCCATTAAATTTAATTTTAAATGTAGGATTGGTTATGAATTTGACTTCATCTCCATCTCTCAGCACGTTTTGATTTTTCTTTACTTTCGGCAATATGCACCGAAAGCATTTGTTAACTGCTTCTGAACGACATTAAAACGCATAATCAAACCTTGTAAATTGTCAAGCCTTGAACAGGAAAGCAACTTTACTATTGAAGATGGTCAATCCCTCTAGAAACACAAGTTTTGATTGATCTGATTGGTCGTTTAATGATTGCTTTCCCTAGCACGGTCGACAGAATTTTATACCTAGTAAACCGAGAAGGTACTATTTAGCTTTGAAAGAATATGGTTCTGCATAAACCAGTCATATTAGTTCTGGATAGCGACTAGGACAGTCTTACTTTAGCGGCAGCAGCAGTGTCAGCGAATAGCAGCAGTAGCGGCAGTCGATAGCAGCAAAGCAATTCCACAAAAAAAAACGGGCAGCCAATTTAATCGAGCATTTTTGATTTGACTGAATCTTTGCATAGATGTTTCTATGGGCAAAAGATGATATTTTGTGCTATTGGTTAAATTTTTTGGAAAATGACTCGGTTTTGAGAATGCTATTTTAGTAGATTTCAAAAAATTAGCTCTTGAAAATTAAAAATTGATTGAATGATCTTACATTAATTTTTAATGTTCCTTCTAACTTTTTTTTAAAACAAGTTTTTTTTTGTAGGGTGTATATTTTTTTCGGAAAGGAAAAACTACTATTTACAATTTCGCTGAAGATATCACACCGATCCAACAAACCGTTTTTACTCTAAAAATATTTGAAATTATCAATACCTTCCCACAACAGCATTTTTAAATAGCTTCTTGAAAACGAGTCGTGTTCCAAAAATTTAAACCATTAGCACAAAATGGCATGTTTTGTCCTAAAAAACGTTCATGCAAAGTTTCAAACAATTTAATAATGACAATCAAAAAAAAAAATTTCAACTGGGACATTTTTGTGGAACTACTCAGCAGCGGTATTGGTCACAGCGAGAAGCAAAACATTTCTCCTTCTTTCTGCTTGAGAACGAGACATATGCTACGCTTCTCAAGTCTTTTGCACAGACGCTTTCGAGATACTTTTTCTTCTTCATGCATTCCCCTGAGTAGCATCAAGCACGTACCGATAGTATGAGTGAGACTAATAACACCGGTATCAAGAATGTACAGCACGGGTGTTCCGCACATTTCGTAAAGCGACGAGACATCGCCTTGCGCGTCGCAATATATCCGAACCGAAAGAGCAACCTACAAATTGTATGTGACGTGTCTATCATGGAACATCTACAAGCGAGAGAGCAATTTCTCTCGTCGCTTGAGAAAAAGCGCGTGCACAGGATGACAAATGATGGTTATTCACAATTTACAAGTGTTGCCATAAAAAATCAGCAACGCTTTTGTGGCTTTGTGGAATGGACGGTTTTCGGTGAAGCTAGCGTTGATTACAAAATGTTGTGAACAGAATTTTGTTTCGTTATTTTTTGCAAATCATTCAATGGTACTTTTGAATGACCAAATCCATCGAGATAAATTGATCGAGTATTATAGCTAAATAAATCTAGTGAGTTCACAAGTTGCTGTTCGCTGCTTGCACTGCTCCATGAGTAGCAGTCACTAATACACTCGATGTGAGAAATTAAGTGTCGGTATATGATACATAATCTGATTTCAATCTATGTCAATGTATTCACAGTACATTTATTGAGTGATTTTAGTGCAAAATTTGTGCGAATCGGGACGTACAGTGACTGTATAAGACTTGAACTTTTGCGTGTAGAACCGGTAGCTACAGCGGGTACCAGTAGCGGTAGTTAAGATAGTATTTGCATTTGACAATGATCAATAAAGAAGATATTCTATCCAACACTAATAAAATAACTCTAGAAATAATGTGGCAACACTGAAAAAAAAATCAAAACAGCATCTGACGTCGATTTTTCGTAACTAAGTGCGGCATCTTTTGTTTTCTGCTCCCAAACGACACTAAAACGCATAATCAAGCCTTAGAATTCGTCGAACCTTAATCATGCAAATACTGTACTGTTGAAAATGGTCAAGCTTTATTGAAACGCTGATTTCGATTGATCTGATTAGTCGTTTAATGCTCGCCTCCCCTAACACTAGTTAACCGGGAATGCACTCTTTTGGATTATATAATAGCCTGGTTTTGCTCAAACTAATCAATTTACTTGTGGATAGCCACTAGGATGGTTCTAAGTAAGTAGTAGCGGGTAGCAGCAGTAGCGGCTAGATTTTGGATCCCCCTTCTGTATGCAAAGCACCATCGACATACAGAAATGTGTTTTGTGAAATTAAAACCAACAGTGGTTTTTAGGACGACCACATTTTTTTAAATGATACAGTAATAATGAGTTTTCTACATTTGAGTACTACAGTAATCATGAGTTCGAAAATTTAAAACTTCCCATTCTTATTGAACCTATATGGACCTTAATGATAGAGCTGGTCTCGAGGTATGATGCTGGCCTAACAAACCCGACGTCGTAGGTTCGAGTCTTGGCTCGGGAGAGACTGTTAGTGTCAGTAGGACCGTAGCGCTACACTTAACAGTTGGCTGCGAATCTGTGTATAATAAACAGAAGATCAAGTTCCGAATTGGAATGAAATAAGTAGATTAAATTGATTTTAATTTCAATAAATGTGAAGAAATGATATCCTTTTATTGTAGTACTGTGGATAAAATTGATTTTACCACTACGTACCGCAATATTTTAGCGAGTGGCCGAAAAATTTTACCTACTGCACGCACAATCAAATGATTTTGTGGTGCTAAGAATTTTATTTCTCTTCATTGTAGATTGCCATTTGCATGACGTGTGGGGTTAATCTATTTCTGTTGTTACCTCGGTAATTTTCGCTTGCAAAAAATACAGTAGCGTAATTCTACGTTAGCCTTGTGGTGGTGTCTTATAAACAAGCTCTTCAACTATTTTTAATTCCGTTACAAATTTTCTTCAAAACTAATCTATCAGTTCATGTTTAAATATTATGCTTTTGTAGTCAGAATAAAAGAAAAACAATGATTTTTTTATAGGAACCATTCCCCAAGATTTGAGCCAAATTTTAAAAGGATCGTTGACCTGTTCGTCCTTTCTTGCACACTTGAGATGGAGTGACCCGACTTTTAAAATGATAAACTGGGTTTATGAATTACGAGTTTTCAGTTGTTATAAAATTCCGTTTCGATACCGTAGGGTAAAACATCAGCCAAGTTTAATTGAAATCGTTCAAATTTTGTTCAACTACAGTAATTACGCTGATGATAAATTTTCAAGCTGACAGAACAATAATAACAATTTCGAACTTAGAAGGAGCCGTTTATAAATTATACCCTTTCTTGTCCAGGGAAGACGAAATAATCATGCTACAATACGAGAGATCTTAAAAACTAATCATTCTGTATTAGCATTTCGTGGTCCCCGTGGTTTGGTGGTTAGCGATGTCGGTCAGCTAGCTCTGTGATGTCGGGTTCGATCCTCGATCAGGTCGAGGATCTTTCCGAGCTGGAAATTTTCTCGACTCAGCACTGGGGTACGGTGGTGTTTCGTTGTACTTATCCTACAACATGCAAAATGTGCCAAAAACAATATCGATGACGAATTCTCTCAATTAATCTTTCAAATTGATTAAAGAAATAAAATTTAACCGCCTTTGAGAAAATGAAATCGGTTTTAAGTGAACATGGAGGTTTGAGCCTGCTAAAGTTGATAATCGTGAGAAAATTATAAAGAGAAATTCGGTTCGTTACGACAATGAATTTTTGATTTTTTTTGCTTCAGCTGTGTTATTTTGAAATTTTGGGTAATTTTTTTTTTCAAAAGATAGATAAAAATCCTGAAACGGTTATTCCTTCAAGATATCAAGATTAACGATTTTATTGATTAGATATGTGTTTGGAACTATTTATTGTAGTTGATTCTTTGGAAGAAAGATATTTATTTAAGTCGAACAAAAGTTTAGTTAATTGAATGAACGAATGAATGAATTCATGATCTATACCGAAATTAATCTTTGCTAATCCTAACCAACTTCGGCCAACCATTCATTACCAGGTAATAACACCTGTCTTCACTCCAGGGACTTACTTAGTTAACAATTGCTGGTTAAACCATCAAAGGAAACATCTCAACAAGTGAACCCTCGCTGACCTACAAGCCGGCCGGCCGGCCGGCATTCAAATTAGAGCCCATTAATTCCCAGTACCTCGCGCAAACACGGAGAGTTCAAATACCTCTTCCGCAGAACAAGCGCGTGGCCCTCGTCGTGCCCCAAACGTTCCCCGCAGTTATTACCTTCTAATGCTTCCATTTAGCTCCAACTCACACTTGTAATTCCATGTTTTTTTCCATCTTTTGTTTCGCGCGTATTCAGTAGTTAGCCAACCCGAAATTTTGTTAATAGACCACTTGCGCTCCGCGCTTTTGCGTGTGCCTCCATACACAACTTTTTTTTTGTTCTCGACCAAAACGAGTCTCGTCCATTCACCTTCCCCGGTACCAGAGCAGAGCTTTTTGCGTTGCAGCAAAATTCCCGGCAGATCGCTGTTCCAATTCAATTCCACCGCAGAGTAAGAGTGAGAGCGAGTTACTCGGATGAACGAGTGCGAACGCGAGTAGCTCACGTTTTCAGAACGCGACATTTCGAGTGTGATCATCACACCCGACCGACAGGGGGAGGTGGGGACGCAACGGGGGTAGTTGCCCGAGGTAGGCTCGACTGGACGAGGATGGATTCTTCTTTTAGCAGCCTGCACAGGTATCCTGGTTCATATTCTGCATTCCCCGGGGGCACACTCAATGCACAGCGCGACCAGAGATTCACTTTTTTGTGCTTTCTGAACATCGAACCTTTCCAGCGTCGTCCTCGGCGAGAGTACGAGCAAAAAAGAACAAAGCGTCGGTAAACTTTTTACGAGGCTCCGTTTTTAATCTCGCCGTTAAGTATTCCACTGGTAAATAGCCATTTGGGTGCAAGGTTCTCAGTATGCTTTTGATATAATAGGATGGCAGACTTTTTGCACGAGAGAATACTATAGAAGATACGTTCAATCCTAAAGATTATTGATTTGTCAAATTCGATGAAATTTGTCCGCAATTTTGCAGTTTTAAAAATGTTATAACCAATTTCAATACATTAAGACAAAAATAATTTCTATGATATTACGCACATCTACTTCAAATTTAAAAAAACTCGTAAAGATTTCTGACTTATATTTACAATCATCTATCATCAGAAACAGGGAAATGACTTTTTATACGACAAATTTTGCTTGTACTTAAAAGGTGGCACAGTTGAGTCCATACTAGACTGCCAATTGGAGTTCAATTTTTTGACCCAGGAAAAATGCGAAAAAGGTATACAATTAACAAAATCTATTTTTTTTTTGACCTAGAACCACGTCTTTAGAAAAGAAAAGGGGTGTTAAATGAAATGGAAAATTAAAATTGGCTGTGGTAAAACTATTGTTTACATAATTTAAATTGTCCTGCTTCGCATTACAGCTAGACTCAAAGGGAAAAAATTAAAGACGTTTTCGGAGATGGGGGCGAACAATATTAACAAGAACACATTTTGACAAGCTATTTTTTGTATACATTTTCTCAGTCTTCTACACCTTCTTTGTCGAATTAAGACTAATATCTCGTTCCAAAAATAATTAATCTGCCTTCAAAGTGAAAACAAAGTTGGATTAAAATTTATTTCTATCTGAAGCCATTGCAGCTCATGTTTTGTATTGTAGAGAATCGTTCCTATAAAATTATCTTTTATTCTTCTACTTTTTGTTAAAACATAATCTTTTCGTGCTTAACAGCGCCATTGGCCGTGGAAGCAAAACTGAATACATTCAAATGATAAATCATCACATAAAGCTTTTTTTCTCGAAAGCTTTTATAGTAGAGGCTACAAACCAGGCAAATTATGCTCGGTTAATTGCAGGCTGATGGCGAAAGCTTTTGTCCAGTATTTTCCATTCGAATACACTGAACCGAGTACCGTGCCAATGGATACAGAGCTTCTGATGCAGGGAACCAAGCTCTTGGCCATAGCGTGTCGTCAGTGCTGAAGGATATACCTGACGCACACGCCCTTTTACCGAGGTGTGCGATGCACACAATCGGGGTTAACCTTCGCGTGCTAGCTTTTCCGCTGCTTTTGTGTCCTAAAACGAAGAAGACACCCGGTGCGCAGTACTAGCTAGCGGCCAAATTTTAGTGGCAATGGTAATTAGACAGCGGGCTAGAAAGCAGCTTTGGAAACAAATTCAAACGCTTGGTCGTTTAATATATGTGCATGAAATTAATATTTCCATGTATATCACGTACAAAGTCATTAGCGCGAGGCGCACGGCCATCACTGCTGTATAGATTCCCAGACCACCGCAGCCGGTTGATACTTTAACGCATTTGCAACCACCTATTTCCATTTCCACCCCCGGTCGGACACATATCGCACCGTCGACCGCCGCTAGAGCAGAGAACTACCACGGAGACGACGATAGTCACAATTAATCACCGCAGCAGCGGAGCCCTTCCAATTCGAACGCATGGCATTCGATTGTGGCAGCAGACAAACGACCAAAGCGTATCTTCGTTAAGCCTTGAAATTGCCCTCATCACTCCGCAACGTATATAGGGCTTTTGTACCGACTTCATTCACTGCCACACAACACACATATGCCATTTTTCCATCACCGTCCGTCGTGCATACGTTCAAGGGTGTTTGCGTTTGACTCACCCTCTCCACCACTCGGTTTGTGATACGAATGTACGCATTTTCATATTTTTCCACTCCGTGTTGCATTGGGTACCACAAGTCCGCTACAACGTTACTGTACTACTTCCAAGCGAATCCGAGCCCATCCACAGGGATGTTTGGCCGATTGTAATTGAACTACACGATTCGATGGCGAAGGTGCTCCTGTGAAGAACCCACGCGGAGACGGATGTGAAAGCGTAAGTCCTGCTTTGTATGGAGGAGAAAGGCTAGGTTCGTTTAGCGTGGAAAGCCTACTTGAATAGGCTAGGCTAGGGAGTGGGCTCAAAAAGCTGGTCAAATAATCCCGATATAATTGAGGAGAAAAATGTTTTTCCAAATGAGTGAACAACTTTCATGTCACGATCGCCTCGTTAACCATGTTGAACCTTCTACATACGTTGTATTGCGAAACACGTTTTTTTTTTCAAAAATTTTACTTAAGGGTTGACTGACAAGTGGGGCATTTCGTGTAATGGAATTATTAGAAGTATTAGAGTATGACAATGAATGAGTAAGAGCAAATATATATCACGAGAGAACTTATAAATACTTTTCCTTTCCACTCACTCCCTTTCTCTGCCGCTTGTTCTTCCGACATCACTATGCTAATGATTTTGTAATGTAGATTATACTGGAGCATCATGTCCGAACATCATTTCAAATTCGCGGCGTTGCTTGAGTGTTTGCAGACTATTGAGCGTGCAACGTGCTTCATGAGATGGAAGAGAACTCAAGTTGCGAAGCGCGTATAAAAGGAACTGTTTTTGGATAGATTCTATGCGTTATGCGTGTACGGCAGAATGAGGACTCCATATAAGACTACACTATTCTACAATAGGTCTTAAAAATGTAATGTTTAGTAGTTTGATAGTGTACAAATCATGAATAGCTAAACCACTTAAGAAAGCCCAACATAATATTTGCTTTACTGATGATGAAGCTATTATGTTTTCAAAAATTACTTGGAGTCTCATAAGTTCAAGTCTTGCATTTTGTACAGTTCGTTTTGCTAAAGATGTTACACTCTATGGTGTTTCAATTTCCGGTTAAATGCAATTGCGTTACATTTTTGGCATTGAATTGAAATAGGCTTTTATTGCACCAAGTGTAGCATAAATTGACTTCTTACTGGAATTCTTTGGCCTTGCTAGAATTGCTGATTTCCATTAAATTTCATGTCATGTGCGCAAAATGGTTTTTTTTTTTTGAGTATGAAGAAAATGTCGTTTACATATAAAATAAAGAGAAGTCGACCAAAATGCGAACCCTGGAGCACCCCAGAGCTGACTGAATTACGTTTCAAGAGTAGATTTTTAAAGCGTTTGTTTGCAATTCGGTGAATATGACTGGAGCCAACTCGTATCTGGTTTCGAGGTACGATGCTAACAGGCCGAATCGGATTCCGGCTCGGGAGAGACTGTTGGTGTTGATAGGATCGTAGCTCTAGCCCTACAATTCTCCCTTACACCAACATGTGGATGCGAAGTCTGTGAATAATCATCAGAAGGTCAAGTTTCGGTGGCGGAATGTGGCACCAAAGCTTTGTTTTTTTTTTTATTCTCGCTCATTTTCCGTCGGTCTAGTTCCGCCACTGTTGTGCCAACCACCGACGCCAAGGAAGGCGACTCCACCCAGGACCCTAACTTGAACCCGTTGATTAACGAACCGGCGCCAACGGCTTTTTTTCCTTATGCGATGAAAGGCGTGATCCCAGAGATTTTTCGCCTGAGAAAATCTGCTGGTGTCGGCTAGAATTAAATCTAGACCAGTGGGGTTGGTTGTGAGAGAATCACGCCCCTTCACAACCATCGACACCTATGTCGGCGGTGGGATTCGAACCCAGGTCACCAGCGTGGTTGGCGAAGACGTTACTAATTACGCTAAACCCCCACTCACAATTCAAGTTTTAACAACTTGAAGAGTGATAATGGTATCTCTTTACTTTTCACTAAAGTCAGTAAAAAGACTTCGGATAAGTTTTCATCTACTTTCCCATCAAAATTCCTTTCGTAACGGGATATCATATGCTCTCGTAATTGAAGAATTATGTTGGGTATAACTTGACTTCACTTTCAACTCTGCGTTTATATTCTTTCTGTGCGATATTGACAAGATTGAGTTGGCTACATCAAATTCGTGCAAATTGCAAATTGGTGCCAGTTTTTAAATTTTTGTTTTCTATTTTTCAATTTTTTGATTGAGCTTGTTAATCCACTAGTAAAAATATTTATTTGGTCTTTACAAAATGTCAAATTCTCAGCTTTTTGGAAAAACTCGCAAATTTCTCCGATACATAAAAAAAGACGAGAACTATTTAGGTATAACATCACTAAGTGTTTGCTCGAAATTACCTAGCCATCTGTTCGATTTTGGATGTAATAATAATAAATTATTGTGAATAAAAGTTATGGTTATTGATGCAATGCAAGTAGTGTTACAAACAACCTAATATAGTTCTACGTCAATTTTGCGGTCGTGGTTTTGCGTGCAACCCTTCTGTTATGTTTTTGGTGTTCATATATTTGGCCATATTGCTACTGATGAAACTTCTGATTGATTTCTCAATAAACACTTGGAGTCTATTGAACGAGAATAACACAACACCTCAAAGTAATCCTGCACTACTTCGAGTACGAGACAATTTTTACGTTTTGAGGCGTGCTGGAATACGAAAGATAAGTCTTTGATCGGGAACCTTCACGTTCTGATCTACTGTCTACATATTACGATCAAGCAAAAAATGTCACGACTGCAACGATCCTCGTTCCTCTCAAATGCCAAGCGAGTGCTATATAATCTGAGACTCGGATTCTGAGCTACACCCACGTCAATGAGTTGAAGCTACAAGCTCAATATGAAGTGAAGCAGTGCTATTTTAATTTTCTTTTAAAAAGATTTTTTTTAATGTAAAATATAGTTTATTCATCTCTGTTTATAAATATTCATCAAATAATGAAAAAACAATCAGTTATTTAAGCTCAGCGGAAAATCCATTTTTTTTTCTCATATCATTTATTTGACACGGCACAAATACAATATAATGTTTAACGGCGCCAATTATATCTGAAGACTTAAAATCTTAAAGCAATTTTTTTATCCTCGCTGCCGACTACGAGCTGAAATTTAGTCTATCTTCAAACTAGGATGTATTTTTCAATCACTGTTTTGTAGTTTGATGGTCGTCTGATGCTCTTCGAATGGCCATGAATATGCAGCATGTATGGATTTGTTCTGCTGAGCCACGATGTCATGAGCTGGAAGAGGGGCTTGTAATTCTCGGGTCCTGAAGGTATTGTGCGGGGGCTAGTTGCTGGTTATGGTTCGTTGTTGTTGTTCGCTGGTGTTCAAGTGGCTTATGGTATGTGCCGCTGAGCCAAGATATCACTGAAGGCCTCGGGTTCTCAGGTCCTGGTGAATTCGTGTTGGGTGCAGTTGTTGATTCCAAAACCTCTGCTTAAGGTTCAAACGTGTTCTTGTCGTTTTGTTGGGTGTAGACGGAGGGGAACGGGACTAGACTGGGGCATGGATGGATTTTAGGAAAATGTATATAAGGGTCATGTAGGGTTAGGGTGTACCAAAATTGCACAAGACTGGGGCTCACCCTCCAGATGATAGAAAATGCTGTTACGAACAAACTTTTGTTCGGCGGCAGCTCTAGAAAATGATGTTTTCAACTGGCCCCGATGACTTTTTTGAAAAAATCGGTTTTTCTTATGTTAGATCCAGAAAACATGTCCAGTTAATCAATTTTCCATGAAACCTAATCCTTTTATAATTTTTAAAGGTAGGAACCTCACCAATGCTCTCACCATTCAGTTGGTTTAAAAAAAAAAGTTGGAAAATTTTATGAGGAAGAACATTGCCAAAGACTACATGGCTCTGAAATAACTTGATTTATTCGTGTTATCGTGATTTACTGTTGAATAAAAAGTTACATTTTGATGTTTTCCAATATTAAAATGTTCATTTTCCGTATCATATAGTATTATAATTTCAACTTAATCTCCTGCTACTCAAAAGGCCCGTTCTGCAGGGTCATTAATAACTGTTAGCTTCAACATTCCGATTTGGCAGCAAGATAATAATTTCTTTCTATCCAGGCCTTGGAATCTTTCTGAATAAAAAACTTGATACCAAACCGCAGTCTATCGAAAAAACTTTAGTGACTTCTGTGTGAGTCCACTAGGTTTTTTACAGACGAAAATTCTTTTACTCTTGAATTTCACTGCTCACTTTTTTCAAGTTTTGTACCACCTCCTCTTCGAGTCATCATTAACATTTTTATCGAAAAATACCAGGCTATCATTGACTTCCAGAAGATACCACAAGTGCAGTCTGTAGACCTGGCACCGTACCGAAGTCACCGGAGATTGCGGGTTCGAGTCCCACATGAATAAGTTTTTTTTTCTAATTTTTTTCGCATCCTCTTTAATTTTTTTACATTTCCTCCCTTTTAATAAACTTGATAATTTGGAAAATCTATACCGAGAGTCTTAGCAGAGTGATTTATAAAATCAAAAGAAATAATTATCGGTTTCCGTTAGACTCTACTGGAAATTTGGGAAATAAATATTGAAATTCAGTCCGCGCAAATAAATATTTTGACTGTGACATACAGTCATCCTCAGCCTATGTGGACTGGTAAAGAGCAGACATGGTACGGTAAACAAACCGACTGCATAATTCCCTACCTAACTTCAATTAAGAGGGCTAAATTTCCATTTAACCTACTACAAATAAAAAACAGAGTTTACGCTTTGCTTTTTACCAGTCCACATAAGCACTGAGGATGACTGTATGTCACAGTCGAAATATATATTTGCGCGGACTGAACTTCAATATTTATTTCCCAAATTTCTAGTAGAGTCTAACGGAAACCGATAATTATTTCTTTTGATTTTATAAACTTGATAATATTTATTCAATTTTTTCACTCGACCTTGATTATTGTAGGAAAACATTAAAACTCAAAATCAAGTAATTTTAGAGCCATATAGTCTTTGGCAATGTTCTTCCCCATAAAATTTTCCAACTTTTAATGGTATTCAGTTGGTGAGAGCATTAGGTTTAATACCCACTTTTATTAATTGAATGTCAAAGTATACTTGAAAAATCTCTTTTCTAAACGATAGATTTTTTTTAGGAAAATAAATTGACGATAATCAATCTGAAACGAATTTTTCTCTTACAGTTTGGACCCTAAGGAACCTTTAAAAAATATAAAAGGATTAGGTTTCATGGAAAATTGAATAACTGGACATGTTTTTTGGATTTAACATAAGAAAAACCGATTTTTTCAAAAAAGTCATCGGGGCCAGTTGAAAACATCATATTCTAGAGCTGCCGCCGAACAAAAGTTTGTTCGTAACACCATTTTCTATCATCTGGAGGGTGAGCCCAAGACTTGTGCAATTTTGGGACACCCTAATGTAGGGTATGTCACGGCTCGCCAAGACATCACGAACAGGAACAGCTGGCCGTCTACCTCCGGCCTGAAGGGAAGCTACTAATTTAGACCTGGCGTCACGGTGGACAGGGCATGACCAAACAACGTGCTCTATGTCGTGATAACCTTCACCACAGGCACAGATACCGCTCTCTCCGAGCCCAATACGACGGAGATGCGCATCAAATCTATAGTGATTGGACATAAGCCGAGACATCACGCAAATGAAATCTCGACCTACATCCAACCCCTTGAACCACGGACTCGTCGATACCTTGGGTATAATGGAATGTAATCACCTTCCCAGTTCCCCTCTGGTCCAAGAATTTTGCCAACTGATGATCGTATTCTGACGTACAAATGCAAAAAATTTATTAAAAGCAATTGGTCTTTCATAAAATTTCACCGTTTGTAGCGCCCACCTTAGCCAAAGAGTCCGCTTTCTCATTGCCCGGTATCGAGCAGTGAGAAGGGACCCACACTAAGGTAATCTGAAAAGATTTTTCGGATAAAGCACTCAGATGTTCCCGTATTTTCCCCAGGAAATACGGAGAGTGCTTAACATCTTTCATCGATCGGAGAGCCTCAATGGAACTGAGACTATCCGTAAAGATGAAATAATGGTCCGTGGGCATTTTTTCGATGATCCCTAGGGTGTACTGAATTGCAGCTAATTCTGCGACGTAAACAGAAGCAGGATTATCAAGCTTATGGGAGACGGTTAAATTGTTATTGAAGATACCGAAGCCAGTGGACCCATCGATAAGTGATCCGTCAGTGTAGAACATATTGTCGCAGTTGATGTTTCGATATTTATTGGAAAAAATTTTGGGGATCTGCTGCACGCGTAAATGATCCGGGATTCCACGAGTTTCTTCTATCATGGATGTATCGAAAAACACAGTAGAATCAGAAGTATTTAATAAGTTGACACGATTTGGAATATTCGGAGAAGGGTTAATATTTTGTGACATGTGATTGAAATACAATGTCATAAAACGGGTTTGAGAATTAAGTTCGATTAACCTTTCAAAATTTTCAATCACAGGACGGTTCAAGACCTCACATTTGATAAGAATACGAGAAGACAGGCTCCAGAAGCGGGTTTTCAGTGGTAGAACTCCAGCTAAGACCTCTAAACTCATCGTATGGGTCGATTGCATGCAACCTAAGGCGATACGCAAACAACGATATTGTATTCGCTCCAGTTTGATCAAATGTGTGTGCTGCGGAGCGGAAGCAGAAACACCCGTACTCAATTACCGACAATATGGTTGTTTGGTAAGCCTTATAAGGCCTCCCGGGTGTGCTCCCCACCATGATCCGGATATTGTACGAAGAAAATTCACTCTTTGTTGGTTTTTTTTCCATCAGATACCTAATGTGACAACCCCAGGTGCCTTTAGAGTCGAACCAGACACCAAGATACTTGTGTACCAAATCCTGAGAAATCGTTTTACCCATTAATTGTGGCTGGAGCTGAGCAGGTTCATGCTTCCTAGAAAAAACTACTATCTCAGTCTTCTCCGGAGAGAATTCGATACCTAGCTGTAGAGCCCAAGCAGACAAATTGTCCAAGGTATCTTGCAATGGTCCTTGCAAATCGGTAGCTTTGGCTCCTGTAACAGAAACCACGCTGTCGTCTGCAAGTTGTCTTATCGTGCATGAATTTGCCAGACATTCGTCGATGTCATTTACATAAAAATTGTAAAGAAGGGGGCTTAAACAATCGCCATGCGTAAAATGCATGTGCTTTTCGAACAACAAATTGTGCAAAAAATTGTTCAAAATTGGAGAAAATCCTTGTCGGTGAAATTTGCCCGAAAGAATGGCAATAGAAGCGGAATCAAAAGCCCCCTTAATGTCCAAGAACGCAGACGCCATTTGTTCTTTGCGAGCATACGCCAGCTGGATATCTGTTGAAAGCAACGCAAGACAATCATTCGTCCCCTTGGCACGGCGGAAACCAAATTGAGTATCTGACAGTAGACCATTTGATTCGACCCAGTGGTCTAAACGACGGAGTATCATTTTCTCCATCAATTTCCGGATACAGGATAGCATTGCAATCGGCCTATAGGAGTTGTGATCAGAGGCTGGTTTTCCCGGTTTTTGGATGGCGATCACCTTCACTTGCCTCCAATCCTGCGGTACAATATTTTGCTCCAGGAACTTATTGAACAAGTTCAACAAGCACCTCTTGGCATTGCCGGGTAGATTCTTCAACAAGTTGAATTTGATTCTATCTAACCCAGGCGCGTTATTGCTGCAGGACAGGAGGGCAGTTGAAAATTCTGCCATCGTAAAAGGTGATTCTATCGCGTCGTGGCCCGGAGACGCATCGCGAACAAAGTTTTGCGCAGGAACAGAGTCCGGACATACTTTCCTGGCAAAATCAAATATCCACCTACTTGAAGACTCTTCGCTTTCGTTGACCGTTACGCGATTCCGCATTCTTCGGGCTGTGTTCCAAAGAGTGCTCATCGATGTCTCCCTCGACGTCTCGTTCACGAACCGACGCCAATATCCGCGTTTCTTTGCTTTAGCCAAGCTTTTTAGCTTAGTATCAAGCTCCGAATATCGTATATAGTCACCAGGTATACCTTTCTTCTGATAGGCCAAAAACGCGTCGGATCTTTGCGTGTAGACATCGGAGCACTCTTGGTCCCACCACGGAGTGGGAGGCCGTTCTTTGATCGTTACGCCGGGATATTTCTTCGTTTGGGCTTGCAACGCGGCGTCGAGAATCAAGCCCGCGAAGAGGTTGTATTCTTCAAGTGGTGGATGATGTTGAATCGACTCGACAGCTTCTGAAACCATTTCCTCGTATAACTTCCAATCAACATTTCGTGTGAGGTCATACGGAATGTCAATTGGCCGCATGCGAGTTGACCCGTTGGTAATTGAAATAAGAATAGGCAAATGGTCGCTACCGTGAGGATCGAGGATTACCTTCCATGTGCAATCCAACCGTAGCGACGTCGAACATAAAGAGAGATCCAAAGCGCTTGGGCGCGCTGGAGGTTTCGAGACACGTGTCATTTCACCGTTGTTTAGAATAGTCATGTCGAAGTTATCGCAAAGGTTATAATTTGAAGAGGAGCGGTTATCATTAGAAGGGGAACCCCAAGCCACGCCATGAGAGTTAAAGTCTCCCAAAATCAAACGTGGCGAGGGAAGAAGTTCTATTAAATCAAAGAGCAGCCGTTGCCCAACCTGTGCTCTGGGAGGAATATATATTGAATATACAAAGCTCTTTACCTTGTATTGTCATTTGACATGCGACAGCTTTGATGCCTGGAATCGAGGGGAGGTTAATACGGTAGAAAGAATAGCACTTCTTAATCCCTAGAAGTACTCCTCCATATGGGGTGTCTCGATCAAGGCGAATAATATTAAAATCATGGAAGTTTAGATCAGTATTCGAAGTTAGCCAAGTTTCACAAAGGGAAAATGCATCGCATATGTTTTTATTTATCAAAACTTTAAACGAATCAATTTTTGGTAAAATACTTCTACAATTCCACTGTAAGATAGAGATAGAATCCTTCACATAAGCAGATGAATTAGGCATCGAAGGATACGATCGCTGCAAGGAGGGGCCATTGAGCAGTCAACTGCTTCAAAAATGTTCTAACTGTAAGGAGGAATGCTGTAAGAAAATCCTTTATTGGATCGGGTACATTGAAAGTTTCAAAAATCCATTCCACAATGTCAGAAAATTTCACCAGTCCAGCATTTGATTTTTCAACTGGATGTGCAAAAGGAACAACTAGGGTTTTAGATGTTCCAGGAAGTGCTGGGAACTCCTTCTGGGACTTTAAATTTGCAAGCCCAGGAGGGGTTTGCTTCGGTTTTTCCGCTGCACTTTTAGGTTTGTTTGTACCATTCATTTCACTTTGGGAAATCTTAGGACCTTTTCGGGGAAGTTTGGGAGAGGAAATATTTTTCCTCTTTCTAGACTCCCCAGGATTGGCATAAGATGTTGCCGCTGGTGAATCGTCAGAATCGGTTTCATCAGAGGACAACAGATCAAAGGGGTTCGAAGTAACGAGAGAAGTGGTAACGGTCTTCTTCAGCATGTCAGCGTAGGAACGCTTTGAACGCTCTTTGAGAGACTGTTCTATTTTATCCCTGCGCTGCATGTACACCACACATGTCGAGAGCTCATGCAGATTTTCCCCGCAGTGAATACACTTTACAGCGTTAACACTGCAAGAATCTTCCGCATGAGTCTCCCCACACTTGCCACAACGTGCCTTATTGCAGCAGTAGGCGGCTGTATGGCCAAACTGCTTGCAATGAGTGCAGTTCATGACGCGGGGAACGTATAGCCTCACAGGGAGACGAACCCGGTGGATCGAGATGTGGCTTGGTAGTGCAGACCCGGCGAACGTAACTCGAAACGAGTCTGACGGAGTGTAAACTTTTTTGTCACCGACGATCGATACCGACCGCAATTGCTTGCAGTCGAGCACCTTCACATCGGGACATGTGTTGTTTTTAAAGCACCCTTAGCACTTTTCAATATACACTCGACGGACAGACTCGAATCGGTCACGACACCGTCGATCTCCACATCTCTAGCGGGTATTCCCGTGTGAAAGCTCGGAGCAAGCTATATCGTTGGCCTCTTTAAGGTCATTGACCACGACACGGAGCTTGTTCGGCCTGATTTTTAAAATTTCAGTCACAGCTTTAAAGTGTGACGTCAGGTCTTTTGAAATCTGTAGAATGTTTAAAGATTTCGATTTCGGCCCCGCTTTAGGCCTGAGGTAAACTGCCACCGGAAGAGTCGATCCATCTGGATACAATCTGACACGTGGGGGAGCTGAGGAATTAATATTAGGAGGGGGGGGGGGGGGGCAGGAGGGACAGGGTCGAGGGGATTCGAGGATGGAGGTGCGGGAGGTGGGGGGTCTACATCCATCGCGCTAAACCTAGCGCGCCGATGGAACAGACAAGAAGCACGTACCTTCCTTTCTTTTTCTCCTTCGTGTTGGAGTGCACTGCACTCACCACCAAATCGTTCGACAGCAGGCAGCTACAAAGCGACACAGTAACACAAAGGCGCTTGACCTTGCGATACAGCAATCTAGACAAAAGACACCGGTCAAAAAATGCCACCACTTGCACACACGTATTGAAATTTATCGGAGCGATTTCGAAGCACAACCGATGCTGATGCGTGCTCGGCACAGAATGGAAAATCCAATTCTCCTACATCGATTCTGTTATTAACATTTGAATTAATAAAGTTGATGTATTTCACTAAGGTTTTTGAAATATCATTTTTTCTAGTTACTGATATGTTGTCCAAACTGGGTCGCAGTAGATCGTCGAATGATGGTCTATACCATCCGCCTAGCAATGTTGTCATTCTTCGTTGCACGTACGCCCACGCAGCAGCCACTCGAGTGCACTCGGAGAATTTGTGTTTGATGTCTTCGATGCCCATCGTGCAGTGTTGACAATTCGGATCGTTGGCCCGACCGATTACATGCATCAGGCGGCGATGTTCCGTTTTTTCGTTGACCAGCATGTAGAGATCGCTACGGTAGTGTGAGGATAGTCTGCTTGAAGAAATATCCCCCCATATTCTCCTCCAGTTTATGCTGGGTTGATTTTGTTCAACCCTTGGTAGTTCGGTTTGATCCAAATAGTAGCGATGAATTTGATCGCTGGAGGGATTTTGTTGGATCTGCTGTGGAAGCAAAGGAATCTGTTGGGAAAGGATTTTGAGACACGGCAGGTCCGCCGGAGGAAGGATATTTTGGATTAGTAGGGAATTCTAATAGGGAAGGGAATCGATCTCTTTTAGATGTCGGTTGATCAGTAGCGCTTTGCATTTGATCGCCGGTAGTTGCAGTTTTAATCCACCCTGTATTCTATTACGCGCCAACTGATGCATTGGAACTCGTGCTGGCAGCCCACGAAATAGGAACGTCCCCATTCTCGCTGTCAACTTTGCTGTGTGTGCACATTGTGGTGGAATCACAGACGAAAGATACCACACCTTCGATGTGATAAAGGTGTTTAGCAAAATAATTTTCTGCTGTAGGTTTAGGGTCCGCATGCTATGCAACCATAATAGTTGCGATACTCTGGACACTAAAGCATCCCAGTTTAGTTTCACCATGCTTCGCACTGAGTTTGTGAAAATTACACCCAACACTTTCACTGTGTCATTTGTCTGAAGTCCCGGTACCGTCAGTGGGTTCCCATTAATGAATCCAATATCGATTGCCACCGTTTTTTTGTCGATTTAACTTTGCCCCGGATACGATTTCAAAATTATCAAACAGCTGATATAGCCGATCGATTGTCTGTGTGGATGTAGCGATCACCGTGACGTCATCAGCGTAAGCAACGCAAAGGTCTCCACCACAGACACGCTCTAATCGCGTGAGTAGTGGATGAAGATAGAGAACAAACAGTAGCATCGATAACGGGTCCCCCTGCCGTACAGAGCGTTCGATTCGAAACGGTTGCGATAAGTGTCCGTTGACTAACAGACG
Source organism: Wyeomyia smithii (assembly GCF_029784165.1). Lineage (NCBI taxonomy): Eukaryota > Metazoa > Arthropoda > Insecta > Diptera > Culicidae > Wyeomyia > Wyeomyia smithii. Next base: position 107,565,041 of record NC_073696.1, read on the forward strand.
AGTGAACGAGGCAGCATTAATGCGGGAGAGCTATCCGACGAAGTCCTGGTTTAGCCCCAGGGAGAGGAGGGTCCGATGCAGGAACTCATGAGAGACCCGATCGAAAGCATGATCAAGATCAAACGAAATCATCTTCCCTCTTTGCTTCCTCGCGATCAGCTGGGCCATCTTTTAGAGAGAGCGTGGCTTGGAAGATGGAACGGTCGGTGTTTGCACACTTCTGCGCGTCGCTCAGCACTCGATGTGTCTGGAGAATGTGTTCCAAACGGGTTTTCATCACACGGGCGAGAATCTTGTAGTCCACGTTGAGTAGGCTTATCGGACGGTACGCTCTCGCTGTCCCATCACCACCACGCTTTTTAACTAACACGATTGTGACATCGGCGAATTCTGACGGTAGCTCATTCGTCATAGCTTCATTGATAACGAAGTATAGCTCTCTGTAGATGACGTCGAATGTCCGTAGGTAGAATTCTACCGGCAGCCCATCGATGCCTGGTAATTTTCTCTTTTGCGACGTTAGGATTGCGTTTTTTATTTCTTCGACTGTGATCTCTGTCATAAGGGCAGCGTTGTCTTCGTCATTCTCGGGTATTGCTCTGTCAGTCTCGAAATTTTCCTCTCCTGCCTGTCTTGCTTCTCCGGCCGCATACAGCTCCCGGAAGTATTGGTGCATGTGTTGTCCGATCTGTTGGGATCCCTCAATTTGTTCCCCACTCTCCGTTTGCAGCTGTGGGACGATAGTTTTTTGCGACGTCTATCTCCCAACTGGAAAGTGGAAATGTTTTCACCGGCAACAAATGTTTCGTTAATTCGAATGAAGTTTTGTGCAAAGCGGCGCTGTAGCGTGGGCATTTCTGCTTTTATGCGATTGATGGTTACTAACATATTTGGGTTTTGGAAGTAACCGTCATATGCGAGCCTTAGTTGGGCATATAGCCGTTGATGTTCAGCATTAAACATGTTAAATGCTTCGCTGGATTTCCAACGAAAAAAGGATTAAATTTTTGGCTTTGCGTGTGAAACCCACCACGCCAGCCAGCTGGGGAAGTTTCTCCGTTGCCGGGTCCAATATTGCCATCGGGTTTGGAAGTCGCTGATGTTTTCGGTTGTCAAGAGGTGGGGACGAAGGGACCAGAAGCCGCGCCCTTGTTCACGGCCGAGGTGTGGGAGACAGATGCGTGCTGTGAGGGCTTTGTGGTCTGTGAAGGAACATACATGCGTGGCCGCACTGCGTAGCTGCTCGCATAGGCCAGTGCTCACATACATGCGATCAAGTCTGGAAGCAGCGTTGTGTGTGACGTAAGTCGGTGCCTGTGTTGCAGGGTAAAGTTTTAGCCACACATCGTGCAGTTGGAGCTGCTGTACGGCCGCTTGGAGAGCGGGGCTCGTATTAGCACTTGTGGAGTCGCTCGAGCGAAGCACGCAGTTGAAATCGCCGGCGAGGATGACGTGTTGCGTATTGTGACGAAGGTAGTAAGCGATCGTGCCGTTGAAGAAGCTCTATCTTTCCGCACGAGCAGCTGTATCCGAAGGAGCGTATAGATTGCAGAGAGTCGTATTCTGCACCCGCAGAGCAGTGAGGCGGTTATCCAGACTCTTCTCCACATGTGAAAAGTTAATGTGATCTTTCAGCGCGATTGCCGTTCCCCGTCTTGCATGATCAACATTACAGATCACGTTAAAACTAGGGAGAGAGAGTTGTTCGTTTTCCACCTCTTGGAGAAACACGATGTCAAGATCTAGCGTTCGTACGAAATTCCGAAGTGCGTCGATCTTCGTTGCGTTTGTTATATTGTTGATGTTGATGGAAGCGAGGTTGTAACTGGAGAACTCAGCCATTACGATAGAATAATATTCTCATCTCTCGAGTCGTCGTCGTCTCCTACGCGAGGTCTTTTTCCAGTAGTTCGAGTGCGAAGCTGCCTTCTGGAGCTGGAGAAAACAGACGAATCAGTGTCGCTTCCATCTGTCTTATCGCCATAAGTCCTACGTATTATTCCTGCACCAGCGTGGGATTGTTGACCTGCAGGAGAAGTCAACGACCCACCGACTGGAGAAACATATTGGTTCGAAGTCGAGGCTAACGAGGGGAAATTTTGTTCTGTTAGGATTGGTGGAAGAACCGCTTTCTGTTGTTGCCGGTGAGGAATTTGTTTCGGCGGCGGCATTCTTTCTGTCGGCGACGAGTTTATAGAGGTTGATTTGGTACCAGGCGTGGCGTGGTTTGGATTCGGGTTTGTATGTTTCACTACTGGAGTGAGTTGTTTTGTTTTTTGCAAAGCGATGGAGGCCGGACTCATTTGCTTTGCAGCATCGGCGTAAGATTTTTGCACGAGCAATTTTTTATTTTGCAGGCAGGTAGCTCCAATATGGATGTACTCGCGGCAGTGTCGACACGTTTGGCGCTGCCCATAGTACGCGACTTGCGTTATTTCCCCGTCTATGGTCACCCACGATTCAATGTCCCGTTTCACAATCATTTTTGCAACTCGAATACCCGTCGAGATGCCAGGAAAGTCGACATCGGCTCCATATTGCTGTTCTCGTATCGTGATAACATCACCGTATCTACTCAAGAAATCAACAATTTTCTGGTCCGTCACATCTTCAGACAAGTCATAGAGCCTCACCTTTACTGCTCCGTCCTCTAGGGTGATCCTCAAAGGGTATTTTTTGCCTTCGACTGCAATCTCATGTTTGTTGTCGTGTTCCTCGCATATTCGCTGCGCCAATGCTAAATCCACGACTTTCACGAAAGAAACCCCCAGGGTTCTGCTGTTTTGTATTCGTAGCACTTCACCTCGCTTTAGACCCAATATGGTCGCACAAAAACTATGCACTTTGGCATTGTCCGGTTTTTTCGGCACGTTTGAAAAATCTATGCCAAAGGTATTTTCTCGACGGCCCATCGCAAAGTCGTTTGGACGCACAGCGACACTGAACGGCTCCACGATGAGCAAGAAGAGAGATCGAAAGACACAGTTTTAACTGATAACGATAGCTTGCGTTCGACTTTCACAGCACGGTAGCGAAAACGCGTGTGTTCAGTACGGAAGTGGTACGCTCACTGTGATGGTACCATGGAACGAGGTGAAATTGATCAATTTTTATAACAATTTCCAATTAACTAGTTTCATGTACGTCTTTCCTGAAATAGTATAATTTTAAAAAGTACTGGTATGTGCTCCAGTAAACCTCTATGGCTATTGGTGAAATTTCTATCGTCTACTTCATGAAATAAATTCGATAATTCTATAGGGTACTATGAGGTAAATTGGGGTGAAATTGATCACCATTGAAATCCATACATTCTTTTGGCAATGTGCTTTTTTTCGATATGCTAAAGATAAATGATGATTTCTGTACTGAAAAATATCATTTACAGCTAGTTTGGAAGCGAAAATAACGATATTTCAGGTGAAAATTTGTTTATTTTGGTTCACGAGCTGCCTGTTGCTTAATTTGCTCTTATTTGATCGTCGTTAGAACGATTCCAATTCGGTTTGTTGCAAAAGCTCAAAAACTAGCTCTGGAATTGAAATCTTTGTGGTTTCCTGCGAATTCATCAGTATCTCTTTAATGGTATGGAATGATCATTGTTGAAAATTACATTTTTTGAGCTTTTATCATACTTTACTCACTTCTCCAAATTTAACGTAATTACTAAGATTACTTTAAGTAAATTCAATTGCACCAGGCATGCAAGGGTTAACTTTGACAGGTTAATCATGCAGAAGTTGCGAATCATGCAAAAGTTGCGTTCAAGGACACGTTAACATTGTCTAGTGTTGTAAGAGCAATATCTCTTGATTAGTATTTTTTATCAGGAATTTTCAGCTGATCAATTTCACCTCATTCCACGGTTTCACTGAATAGGAATGGAACAAACACTATGCAGTACGAATAGGTTAGACGTCCGAGTGCATGCAGATTAAAATAACATTTCATTTTTAATGCTAGCACAAAACCTCTTGAGAAAAAAGTGAAATCTCCTACCGCACAAAAGCATTTTTTTTTTACTAGAGGAAGAAGTAGTGCCACTGCAGTTACCACTCATGCTGCTACCACCACCGCTGCTGCTTAGTTAGGACCGTCCTAGTGGCCATCCAGTAGAAAACTGATTGGTATGAGCAGAAGCAGGACCTTACGTAGCCTGCTTATGTATTCTTCCCAGAGTGCATTCTCGATTTGCTAAGGGCATCTTCATCGGTGGTCCAAATCGGTGTTTTGTTCTATTTTTTGGAACAAACCCAAATTCACTGCTGCACCGGTGGTGTGAATTTTGTTTTTTACCAGATCTAAATTGAAAAAAATTAAAACTGGTATACGTTTTGGTCCATTTTTGTCACATTTTGGAACAAGAAATAGATCGTTCTAAAACCCTTTGTACGTTACCAATAGGTGGGTAAAATGTCATATTTTAATTGGATACCTCATTTTTTTTTATTTCCATATTAGAGTTTTGCGAGTGTTGGGGAATACACAACACACAAACAAAGTGGCTATTCTGAGAAGGAAATGAACAGGTTTGTCGTTTTTGGCTTCAAGGAAACCGACCAGCAGATGGGGGAATTCTGGAAGACCATAACCGCAGGTTCAACTACTTGGTTTGCAACATCAGCCACCAGGATGACAAATATGCTGGCTACTGGTTAGTCGCCTTAATTGTATTGGGACTATAGGAGACCTTAAGAGGCCAGAAAAATGCTCCTCGAAGACACTGAACTGAAAACGTTTAAAATGCAGACTTGTTTCAATATCCTGAAAACCGAACCCAAGTTTGAAGAACAAGATTCTGAAAGATTGATGAGACGAAAACGGAAGAAGAATATCTACGCAATCAAATATTTTTCGCTATCCTCCGAAGCCCTACTTGTAGCAGAAATTTTTCGATCATACCAATCCATCCTGAGAAATGTCATTGACGCTCGGGTCAAACCGTCAAATCCATAAAGTGTTGTGGATATAAAGTGTCTTGCCAAAGTAATCGTTTAATGTGCGTAAAAATTATCGAATTTCCGTTTGTTAAATATTGAGTGCTTTTTATTATAACTCATAAATCTCATAAATTGATAGCATGGGGTATTGAATTTTTGACAGTGTGTCAGATGTCAGCGGTTTAAAACAACAAGATATACAACACCGGTGCGGAGAACGAAAAGTTGGTCTATATTAGCTGGTTCTATTCAGGTTTCACTGGTGTAAATCTAGTATATAGTTGTTTCAAAAATAGACCACCGCTGAAGATGACCTAAGAAATTAATTCTGTCGACCGTGCTAGTGGAAGCAAAAATTAAGCGGCCAATCAGAAATCAAAATCTGTGTTTTAATAAGGCTTGACAAAATTCCTTCTAGCCGAAGACGTTTGATACTCTATTAAATTTAATGTTTGCATGAATGTATCCGTATGCATGGATGTGTAGATGTATGTGTGAATATATATTCGTATATATGAGATAGACGTCGTACACAAATTACGTTACGCTAAAAATCTAGATTTTAGACCCCCTCTCCCTTATGTAACGATAAGTAACGTTCGACATGACTCTCCTCCTAAAATTTTGTAACACTGATCAGCCTAAACACCTCCGAAATTTTTAATTTCGAACAAATATCACAGTTACGTAACTGTCTCTACTAACCCCCCTCTCCCCTACGTAACAATAAGTAACGCAGACTAAACCCCCCTTCCCGCCCTTCATGCGTTACGTAATTTGTGTACGACGCCATACTATATTGATATGCATGCGTGGTGTGTTCGTTCGCGTGAATGCATGTATGTTCGTATATGTGTGTGTATATCTGCATGTGTGTTTGCGTGTTCGTGTGTGTATACATACGTTCGTATGTGTGTGTGTGTGTGTGTGTTTGCATGTAAGTTCGTGTGTGTGTGAATTTAAATTCGTATTGTTAACAAGGGCTGCAAATATTCGACAGTTCAAACGAAAATGACAAAAAAAGCATTTTCACTGTCTCAAGTTGAAACGACCTTCAGTGCCACCGCCGGTGTCAATTTTCAATGTTGATAAGGCAATGATGTCTAATTTCATACAACTATAAAAATCCCTAATATTTTAATACCATTCGAGGCTTAAAGCTTCTGGGCAGCCTCAAATTGGTTTAAAAAATCGACCTCAAAAAAAATCTCGGGTTCGGGTGGGGCTCGGGTTTCACAGTTTCGGGTTCGGGTTTCCAAAAAATTAAATTTTTGGGTTCGGGTTTGATCGAAAAAAAATTTCCGGGTTCGGGTAGGGTTCGGGCTTTAACCGAAAAAAAAAATCGGGTACGGGTCGGGTACGGGTTTGAAAAAAAACCAAACCCGACCATTTCTACCAGACAACACCAGTGTGTGTTGTGTGTGTTATTTCTCTGCATATCCATATAAGGAGGTGTTTTCCAGAAACCAGAAGTTGCCATCTTGAATTTCAAAATGGTGTCTAGGGTTGATTTCCGGTCTCAAGTCAGTCTTATTTTATGTTGATTTTCCGAAACAAGAAGCTGCAATCTTGGAATCCAAAAAAATATCATTTTGAGCAAAATAGTAATAAAAACATCAGCAGTCTGCGAACTAAAGTTTAAGTGCTAATCTATTTCTATAAATAATAGGTTTCGAGTGAGCAAGGCTAGTTCACAGCACTAGGTGGATAAATCGATGTTTCTCTCAAAGGATTAAAAACCTTTTTGCTCGAGAAAAAAGAGCAAAGTTTGGATTTTTTTAAAGCGTGTAGCACCCTTTATGTTGCATAAAAGTAGTAACTTTTGGGAAGTTTTGTTAATCAATTATAAAAATAAACACGTTTGTTCAAAGTAAATACCAATTATTTGTGGAGTAACGGCTTTTTCCCCAATACACTGCTTTTTTGCAGAGGTTTGCGGCGTTTACGATAGAGACCCAGCGGATCAACTGGAATCAAAAAACTCATATTATTTCATTAGTTTAGAAGTGTGCCGGGAATCTGGAAGATTATTTTCAAAAGTATTTTGTTTTCAGTGCAAACAGAAACGGTTTTCCAAAAAAAAAATATGAGTATCAAAAAGCAATCGTTCAACGACCGGGGAATTTAATAACGAACATTTAAAAAACAGAATGAAGAAAGTCGGTTCAGTAGTATTACCGCAATCGTAAACACGTCATTTTTTGACAAACACCATTCCGAGATAAAACGCGTAGTTTCAAGTTTACTTGGCTTATGCAGCCGTGACGAGGCGCGCTTCAAATCGCTCTCATTTTCTCCCTATTGATCAGATCTTTATAAAAATTTGTGAAAATATTTTCAAGAAATTGTATTTAAGGATAGTTCAATTGTTTTTTTCGGTTTTTTGAAAACTAAAAAGGTATATAACGTCTTAAGGTTATGTTTCGAAGAATTAAAAAAAACTATTTTTAGGGATCTGCTTTCTGAAAGCAGTCGTTTTTGAAATTTCGAGTTTTCAAAAATAGAAATATTTAGAATAAATTCTTAATTACAATTCGTGATTTTCCAGCAACTTCCAAAGGGTAATCGAAATGCGTGATCAATGCTATACCATTCACTCTTTAAAAGCATGACGATTGGGGTGAATAGTTCTCAAAACATTGGGGTAAAATGCTTTTCATTCCTTCATATACATTATTAATCAGGTCACAATCAAAAAACTTCAATACATCGTTTTTACTTCCGGGCCATGTCCTATTTTCAAGTTTGGGACAGCCGGTAATCCGTTTACATGTACTATGGGCCTGTTTCACAATGTACTCGTTTTGACACGAGTTCAGTTAGTGTTAGCTACCTTCCAAATTTTTATAGCATTCAATTTTGTCGTCTCTCGAACATTTTCTCTATTGATTGCAAAATCATCCCGTCGAAGTTTTTTGCCCTACGCTCCAATAAATCCAGTTTATATACCATCAAAAATGTTCAAATACTTTTTTCCTGATATATTTTCCCTGTCTGAGCTTTACGGGTGACATCGGTGAAACTTTGATTTCGGTTAGACTTTTGTAAAATAACCATTCGGTACGGATATCGTGAACTAAACCTCATTCGTTGTTTTATATCAGTTCCTGAAGATTTTTGGTTCTATTTACGACTGAGGCAGAAGATAGATAGATCTGAATTATTAATTCAATCTTCTCGCTCTTGGAGACTAAATTGTATAGTATTGATTTTCAGAAAGTTTTTCTACAAAACCAAAGATTGCTAAACTGGTTTTTCTTAGAAACTTACTCTTGAGTCTAATTTTTTTTCCAGTTTGCTAAGCCAAATACCTAGGTGTTAAATGGTCGAATGTTTGATTGAAATTTTGCTTATTTTAAGTTCAGTTTGGCTGGAATTTATTAGTTATTTTATTAAAATTTGCTCGTTTTTGAATGAATATAAATAAAAAGCTAAATTAATCCACCTAGCGGTCAGACCCAGCCTTTCTCATCCAAACTTATTATTTGTAACAATAGATTTACATGAACGCTTCAATTCAATAAATGTGTATTCACTTTTTGGGTTCTAAAATAATGATGTTGTAATAGAAGTATAAAATATGAAATTTGACGTAATGTAAATGTTCAACAAATAGCGATATAAAAGAAATGACTCTTAATTTCGAACAATTCAATCACGAGCGATACAGGGAACATTCAAATGGTACGATACTACATTTAAATTAAATTGTGGCCACATATATTGATCAAAGCAGGTATAGTTTTAAATAGCCTTTGAATTTCTTTTCTTTCCATAACTTTCGAACCAAATATCAAATTGTTATGAAGTTTGTTATTTGTAAATTTGAGAGATGACTCGTTCGTATGACACTAGTTATGTTCAAATAAGTCGTGTAATCTTTGAGATAATAGAATTTTGTTGTTTTATTAACAATTTAATACATTACAGTGGCTTAAGTTGAATTATAATCAAATGAAATGGGAACGTATAGGGCAGCCAAACTTTGAAACCACGTGTTCAATCATAATTCATCAGTTAACCCTTAACTAGTCCGTTCATCTGATAATACTTACTTACTTACTTACTTACTTTTTTGGCTAACGGACCGTTCACCGGTCCAGGGCCGAACGAATTAGAGATGTCCATCTTCTTCTGTCTTGAGCAGCCGTTCTCCAGTCTCCCCGTACACCAGCAGATCGTGCATCTTCTTCCACCGCGCACATCCACCGCGTGCGAGGCCTACCACAGAGTCGACGGCCTCTTCCTGGTTCTCTACTGAAGATAGTTTTGGCGGCTCTCTCGTCAGGCATCCTGGCTACATGTCCAGCCCACTGCAGCCTGCCCCGCTGTATTACCTTCACTATATCAGCATGTTTGTATACCTGGTACAACTCGTGATTCATGCGTCTGCGCCACACTCCGTCTTCCAGTTTACCGCCAAGTATCGATCGCAGAACTTTACGCTCAAAAACTCCGAGCACTCGTCGATCAGCTTTCTTCAGCGTCCATGCTTCATGTCCGTAAAGGGCCACCGGGAGTATCAGCGTCCTATACAGCGCTAGTTTTGTGCGAGTTTGCAAACTACGGGATCTTAGCTGGTTACGCAGTCTGTAGAAAGCCCTGTTCGCAGCTGCAACTCGTTGTTTCACTTCACGGCTCATATCGTTGTCACATGTCACAAGCGTACCAAGATAAACGAATTCGTCAACCACTTCAAATCGTTCCCCATCTATCTCCACCTCAGCACCAACCACATGGGGACTCCCACGCTCTCTGCCAGCTACCATGTACTTCGTTTTGGCAGAGTTAATGACAAGTCCCAATCTCGCTGCTTCTCTCTTAAAAGGTACGAAGGCCTCCTCCACGGCCTTACGGTTGATACCGATGATATCGACGTCGTCCGCAAAGCCAAGAAGCATGTGAGATTTTGTGATGATCGTACCGTTTCTTTCGACGTTTGCTCTTCGTACTGCACCCTCAAGAGCGATGTTAAACAGTAGGTTGGAGAGCGCATCCCCCTGCTTCAGTCCATCCAACGTTACGAACGCGGCTGATGTCTCGCCAGCTATCCGCACGCACGATTTTGATCCCTCCAGTGTCATACGACTCAGCTTTATTAGTTTCGCAGGGAAACCGTGTTCCAACATGATCTGCCACAGCTCGTTTCTTTTCACTGAGTCGTATGCCGCCCTGAAGTCCACAAAAAGATGGTGAGTCGATAAGTTGTACTCCCGGAACTTATCGAGGATCTGTCGCAGGGTGAAAATTTGATCCGTCGTGGAACGCCCTTGTCGAAAACCAGCCTGGTATTCGCCAACAAAAGATTCCGCTAGCGGTCTCAATCTGAAGAACAGGATACGGGAGAGCACTTTATATGCGGAGTTGAGCAACGTTATCCCTCGATAGTTGCCACAATCCAATCGATGGCCCTTCTTATAGATAGGGCATATGAGGCCTTCCAACCAGTCGTTCGGCATTTGTTCGTCCGCCCAGATTCTCAGTATTATCTTCATCTTCATCATCTGATAATACTATTGATCAAATCGGTTGTGTACTTTCTGAGATAATGAAGTTTCGTGATTTTCACACTTCGGTACATTACAGACGAGGTTACAGTTCGATTACAGTAAAATTTAATAGGGTGTTATGAGTCAGCTAGACCTTTCATTTGACACTAATTTCGTGAAAATCGGTTCAGCCATCTAAGAGAAAAGTGAGTGAGTTTATGTGTTCTTCGGAATATGTTTCTTTTCATAGCTGGATTTCACATGTTGAAACATAACAGGCAAAGTAATAGTCCGATTGCAAAAAAATCAATAGGGTCTTATGGGGTAACTAGACCTTTCATATGACACTGATTTTGTGGAAATCGGTCCAGCCATCTCTGAGAAACGTGAGTGAAATTAAACAGTCTTCAGAAGACGTTTCTTTTCATAACTTTTGAACCACATGTTCAATCTATATAAAATTCAAAAGTTAAGGGTTTTTAAAATAGCCCGTTCATTTGATACCAAATTTATTGAAATCGGTTGTGTGGTTTCTGAGATATTGATGTTTCGTGATTTTTACATTTTTTTAAACATAACCTCTAAAATAAAAATCCAATTACAATGAAATTTAATAGGGTCTTATGGGGCAACTGGAACTTTCATTTGCATATAATTCCATTAAAATCGGTCCAACCATCTCTAAGAAAAGTGAGTGAAAATAAAAATCTGCACATACACACACACACACACAAACACACAAACACACACACACACACACATACACACACACACTCACACAGAAAATGCTCAGCTCGTCGAACTGATTCGAGTGATATAGACTGTTCCGAAAATTATGAATACATCTTCTTTCTTGAATAAAACAATTAATACAGGATTTTTCGGGTCATTTTAACCTGAAATATAGATAATAAGTGTTTTCTTTCCAGTTTCAATTCAAGTTGGGATTCTTTTTCGTAGGATACGCGAGTTCTCTAACTTTTCTCTTAACAGCACTCATAAGCTTTTCACAGTGTGTTCTCCGACCATTTTAACCACTTTAAGCCAATCTTTTTTAAATTTTTCAACATCGTCCGCTGGTTTGACATATTTCCTCAGCTTTGCCTTGGTCAAAGCCCTAAAAGTTTCAATAGGGCGAATTTCAGGGCAGTTTGGAGGATTCATCTCCTTTGGGACACATGTGACATTATTTGTTTTATACCACCCTAGTGCATCCTTAGAGTAATGGCAGGAAGCAAGATCGGGCCAAAAGATTGGAGGATTGTAATGCTGCTTAACCATGGGTAACAATGTTTTCTGCAAACACTCTTTCACGTAAATTTTACCATTCATTGTGTCATTCGTAATGAATGGACGAGATATTTTCCCACATTCACAAATGGCCTGGACATCCTTTCCCTTCGGTGATGTATAAAATTGCGGTCCTGGCAGAGTCTTATAGTCCAGTTTTATGTAGGTTTCGTCATCCATGATAACACACCCCATTTTTTTGGTCAGAAGTTTGTCATAAAGCTTCCGAGCTCTCGGTTTCACAGATTCAGCTTGTTTTGGATTTCGTTTTGGCTGCTTCTGCTTCCGACGGGTCTGCAGACCCATTCTTCCCTTGGCACGCATAACGTTACTCGCCGAGGTTCCAAGCTTTCTCGCCACATCTCGTACTGATACTGAAGGATGCCGCTTGTAGTATTCCTTAACCTTTTTGTCCATTGTGGGATCAACAGGCCCGGGTTTTCTACCACGTCTTGGGGCATCAGTAAATGTGCACTCTTCACAATACTTCCGCAATGCGGTTTGAACTGCTCCGACACTTATACCTTCTTCTCTGACTAATTTTCTTATAGAAAGACCACTCACGGTGCCCCATTTCTGCACAATGCGCTTTCTTTGCTCGGGAGAAAGGCCACGCATTTCCAAAATTTCGCACTAAATGTTAGAAAAAAATGACAGCATCTGCTTCTTTTGGATGTAAACAACAGGACGCAGCCAACGTTTGGTTGAATACTGCACGTTATTTGAAATGACGGCTGATCGTAAGTGTATTTATAATTATCGGAACGGTCTATATGTGTCATTTGGCCCTTTGGAGCACTTGCTATATATTTCTAGGAGAAAGGCAAAAAGTTAAAAAAATTGGAGTAAAATATTCGTGCTGAAGAAATAGTGAAATAAAAGAAATGACTTTGAATTTCGTACACTTCAATCACGAGCAATACCGGGAACGTACGAATAGCACAATACCAAATTTAAATTTTGTTGAGGCCATATGTTTTGATCAAAGCAGTTACAGTTTTGAATAGTCGTTGAATTTCATTTCTTCTCATAACTTTCGAACCACATATCAAATTGCTATGAAATTTCTTACTTGTGAGTTTTGAGAGACAACCAGGGGGAACCTATAGAAAAGCCAAACTTTTCATTTGACACTAGATTGTCGAATTTAGTCCAGCCATTTTTGGGAAAACGAGTGAACTTGAAAAGTCACCGGAACATGTGTCTTTTCACAATTTTTGAACCACGTGTTTAATCACTATAAAATTCATCAATTAACCTTAACTAGCCCGTTAATTTGATACCAATATTGTTCAAATCGGTTGTGTTCTTTCTGAGATAATGAAGATCAGTGATTTTCATATTTTGATACATTACAGACAAAGTAAGAGACCGATTACATTGAAATTCAAGAGGGTGTTATGAGGCAGCCAGACCTTTCATTTGACACTAATTTCGTGGAAATCGGTTCAGCCATCTCTGAGAAAAGTGAGTGAGTTTAAGTAGTCTTCGGAATATATTTCTTTTCAAAGCTGGATTTCACATTTTTAAACATAACAGGCAAAGTAATAGTCCGATTGCAGAAAAAATCAATAGGGTCTTATGGGGTAATTAGACCTTCCAAATGACACTGATTTTGTGGAAATCGGTCCAGCCATCTCTGAGAAACATGAGTGAGATTAAATAGTCTCCAGAACACGTTTCTTTAAATAACTTCTGAACCACACGTTCAATCTTCATGAAACTCAAAAGTTAAGGGTTTTTTAAGTAGCCCGTTCATTTAAAACTAATTTTGTTAAAATCGGTTGAGTAGTTTCTGAGATAATGATGTTTCGTGTTTTTCACATTTTTAAACATAACCTCTGAACTATAAATCCGATTGCAATGAAATTCAATAGGGTCTTATGGGGCAACTAGACCTTTCATTTGCAATTAGTTTCATGAAAATCGGTCCAGCCATCTCTGAGAAAATCGAGTAAGATTGGGAGAGCGTTACATACACACACACATACAGAAAATGCTCAGCTCGTCAAACTAAGTCGATTGATATACGAGATTCGACCCTTTGGAGCACTTTTATACCTTTGGTTTTTCCAGTGATTGCTATACCTTTCTAGGAGAAAGGCAAAAATTGAGAAGAAATAAATTGAGAAAAGATGTGGTTAGAAGAACTACACACATTTTATCTTCTTCATTTAGCTAGAAATAATTTCAGAAAAGCATCCATGGTTCCATGCAAAGAAACGGGCAAAACTACGAACTAGGAAAAAAATACCGACGACTGACCCGCAGCCACCAAGTTATGCGAAATTCGAAACATTTCGAAATCTATCATCATCGGTCGCTCGGACTAGAGCTACTGTGTCGCATTGATGGAAATATGCACTGAAGCATGAGCAGAAAAAAATGCTTTTGGTATACATAACAGTACCCTTTGTTTCTGCGTTCATACTCCGGGCAGTCCTGGCCAGGGCTTTGAAAAATCCTTTTCTATAAAGACGCTTGAACGGTTTTCTCGGTCAGTTACAAGCTTTCCTTTTTGTGCGATCCTTCGCTCAATTTCAACTTGTACCTGCAGCACGTTCAATTTCAACGAACGGTTGAAAGCAGAGCGAATAAGAAACGAGCTGCGTGCAACGTTGCTTTCCGCAAAAGGACCGCCGCTTCGGCGTTCAAGTCAGCCGTACAATCTTCTTTCGGCAGTCACGTACCATTTTTCGTTTGCGTTCATGATCGACCGAAAAAACAGTCAATCAGTTTGAAGCATTCTTACGTTTGAGGCTCATGTGCTGGTGGTATACTGTTGCACCTACAGTGCCAATTTTTACTAACCGGGACCTCATTCGTAATGAATTAACCAACGCTTACTTCAATCATCTGCGTCGAATATCGCTTAGCAGTAGAGTTTGTGAGTGATATTCAATATAGTCATCATTCAAGCCACGTGGTAATGGCTTTAAGAGTAAGATAGTTTTTCTCACAACATCGTCGGGAAAGAAGATAGGGTAGAACAGGGCTAGTTGGTTACGGGGTTAGTTGGTCAATGAGGATTACATCAAACCAACGCATCGAAAAAACTGTGTTTTATTTTCACATATCATTTATATGAAAAAATTGTGTTATATGGGTAATATAATCAGATAAGCAAAGAAACTAAATGACAAAACAAAGTACAGTTGTGCAAATTGTGATTTGAAAAAATGTTTATCGTTGTCCGTCGGTTTATAAATAAAAAATAATAAACACCCGTTTTCAAATGACAATTCGCTCATTAACAGATTTTGAGCAGGTTTGAGCATGAATTCAATTAAAAATACGAAGGACAACGATAAAAATTTCTCAAAAACCACATTTTGCTCAGAAAATTACTCTCTTTCAGCTGATCTATAACAATCAGAAAACCATAAAAACTTCGGAATTGCGGAATTCGGTTCGAGTTTTCAATTTAACACATGTTTTCTTTGATCAAGTGTCCATTCAAACCATCAATGTAATTTCAACGTATACCGCGTAAAAGGAAACCGCGTAAAAAATAATCGCGTGAATTCCTGAATCTACGTGAAAAAACACGTGAATTCCGGATTCCGAAATGAAAAAATACGGAATCCGCGTAAGAAAAAAACACCGCGTAAATTCCGGAATCTGCGTAAAAAACCGCGTAATTTCCGGAAACTGCGTAAAAATTACCACATAAAAAAACCTGCGCAAAAAACTGTAAAAAAAGGCTACCTTAGTGAACTTTTCGTCAAGCAAGGAAGAGTAACACTTTTTCATCCAATAATGAGTAGCTTTTGCGAACGTCTAAGCGAAAAACTGAAAACGATTTGACTTCCGCCTAAATGCTACAGACTGCCGTTAATGCATTGGTGGAGGAAAACTGAATTGTCCTTTCGAAATAAAAGTTGTCACTTTACCCCACTCGCTGATCAACTGCTACCCTACCTGAGGAGCTAATTGGCCAATCTGTCAACCGCTCAAAAAAGATAAAATACACTGAAGCCTTTTAACGCGTATTACGGAATTTACGCAGATTTCAGAACTTAGGCTGTTTTTTATGCAAATTTCAGAATTTACGCGTTTTTTTACCCCAATTTACGATTTCAAAGTTTTCACGGTTGTTTTTACCCGAATGTCGGTATTAATCCACGCGGTTTTTTACTCGGATTTCGGAATTTACGCGGTTTTCAGAAATTTCTCGTACTTTTACGCGAATTTTGGAAATCACCAGTTTATTTACTCAGATTTCGGAATTCACGTGAAGTTTTACGCAGATCTTACAATTAACGCCATTTTTTACCCGGATTTTGGAACTTACGCGTTTTTCACGCGGATTTTTTCCGCGCTACGTGTCTCCTCGTAAAAAAAAAACTTTAGTGTATCCGCAAAATTGCGAGCTGTTTAATGTAGTTCATATTTTCGCATAATACAGCCATACCTCGGTAGAAGGCAACCTCGATTCAACGTAACTCGGTATAACGTAACTTTTACCTAGATATAACGTAACTTTTTAAGATGTATTGATATTGAATATAAATGATATAGCAACTGTTTTTGGGGTATAAATTGCTTCGAAAATATGTAGTAAGTTTTGAAACCAATGCGAAAGTCCAAATGGGCATAAGAAAGGTTTTGAAATACTAATGGGTGATGGGATTAGGTTTCCACGCATCCTTCAGTAACAATTTACAGTCTTGCATCAACTTTTTTTTTTGTTTGTTGAAATTTTCTCTAAAGAAAAGCATAAGAAAGGTTTCAAATTACTGGCAGGTGATGGGAAATAGGTTTCCGCGCATGTTTGCATTTCAACAGTCTTGCATCAATTAAAAAACTTTTTTTTGCTTGTTGAAAAATTGTCCTAAATGGGCTTAAGAATGGTTTAAAATTACTGATAGGTGATGGAAAATAGGTTTTCGCGCGTCTTTGAGTAATCATTAACATTCTTGCATGAATTTAAAAAAAATTTGCTTCGATATAACGTAGCGGTAATGAAAATTAAGTTGCCTTATATCGAGGTATGACTGTATTACCGGTATAAAGTAATGGAACATTTTTACCAAAAATGACCAACTTTTCCCGCTCTACCCTAAGTACCGATTTATGCATTAGTCATATGTTACACAAATTTCAAAGTTCTATTCCAATCCAATCCGACATACAAAAACAAATACGAAAACAAACGCAAAACGAAACAGTAAGAATGATACCAACCGCCCTCATTCACTTCGTGTCTTGCACGTACACATAATCGGAGAGTGAACGTAATTAACGAGCGCTGCCATAGCGAATGACCGCCACCTAGAGACTAAAAAAACGACCAACTTTACTTTGACTGTTTTTTCTCTGGGCGATCGCTTGACTATATCGAGCAGTCAAGTTGACTGCGGAAGGCGTTCGCATTCGTGTTTCAACAGTCAACTTGCGATCCTTTGAAAAGCACTGGTCCTGGCGCTGTCGTTCAGCTCAGTTCCAGCACCCACCATTAGCTATGCCAAAGAGCCGCAGGACATTGTCATCCAGAGTCCCGGCGCCGCATACGCAACCGTTTTGCTGTACGTTCGTCTGTCTGTCTGATTGTCTGTGTGTTTGTTCGAGGACAACACTCATAATCAATGGATCCTGATGGAAAGTGAAGCTTCGGCAGTGCGTTCGGTGTGATAATGAACAGTTTCAGTTTGTGCCCGCTCAGGCTGGCAGCGGTTCCCTTTGGAATTAATTTCCATCCTTCAACGTCAACCGAGAGCCGAATCCAAAGTTCAGCAGTAACCCCTCTCGTGATGAGTGCGTTTGTGCGATACCGGATCCGCCTGCCTGCCTGCCTGGTCCGGTTATGTTGTATGCTTTTTCACTCACGGTCCTCGGTCGTAAAAAACTGTAAATTAATGGAACTTTTGTATTCAGCATTTTATGCCCGCTGCTGCGGCAGTCCTTCGCTAGTACAGTTCCGCACGCACACGCGCTCGGAAAAAGGGGTGTCAGCCGTGAAAGTCGGAAGGGAATTCCGGATCGAGCAGGCAAGGACAGACGGCCAGCAGCAAATGTATCGGGGGATGCGAACTTTAATACCCGAAACTGGTTTTTATCAATCCGTATCACAAATCGGGCTACCGAAAGGGAGTTTTTTTTTCGGGCGTTTGAAAGCAGTAACACACAGCTGCACGGATCTGCGCTGCAGCATTGTGAATATCCCGTGATTGGAAGGCAGAGGGTGAATGAGATTACTTTTTATGAAGCACCGTACTTGAACGGAATCGACAAATGAATGTATGGTTTTCGCATACCAATTCGCAAGCCCGATCATTTGTTTTTATTAAATCACATGCGATATCTGGCAGGAATGCGACAAAAAAGTTAAATGTATTGTTCGTTTAATTAGAAAAAGTTGACAAGAAATGCACAGAACATTCCAATTTGGGTAATATTTTGGCAATTTTTGACGTAGGGCTACGTATGAATTATAGGGTAAAACTTCATATGTGTCGCGCATCTCACGAAACGTTTTATGTGCGAGTATGGATTCGATAACCATTAAAGTCAAACGATTTTCGAATCGTGTGATGAACCTTATACATATTAGCGAAGATTGGTGAAAATTTTGAAAGCGCGAGCACGCCATGCACAGACGTCGAAGGTAATCAACTGGCATTCTGAGCGAACCAATTTGATGGCTTGTTTGTTAGGTTCATTTGAATGGATCTTTGGATGGAAAACACTCATCAAAATTAAGTATAATTTCAAACAGTCGTTATAAAATATTTAAAAAAAACTTTCGTTTTTGAGCGAGTAAGAAACAAAGAGCATTTCATTGAATTCCAATATATATATATATATATATATATATATATATATATATATATATATATATATATATATATATATATATATATATATATATATATATATATATATATATATATATATATATATATATATATATATATATATATATATAAGTTAAAG
Organism: Wyeomyia smithii; assembly: GCF_029784165.1. Lineage (NCBI taxonomy): Eukaryota > Metazoa > Arthropoda > Insecta > Diptera > Culicidae > Wyeomyia > Wyeomyia smithii. The sequence goes on from NC_073696.1 coordinate 107,583,696, forward strand.
ACGTTTTGTTGGTCATTTTCTTGCGTCTCGCGTTCCTCGTTTTCTGCTGTTGACTCATGTGTCTCGTTTGTCTGATCAATTTGAACGTATTCTGTTGGCTGTACTGCGAGATCGTTTTCGAAATATTGTTCGGAGTAGTAATAGTAATTGTTATCAAAAGGGTACTGTGGATAATTGTTATAATCGAATGGTTCGTGTTCTATATGGAAATTGGGTCTATTCATGTAATTGATTCCTCTCGATCTTATAGATTGATCGACTTCCATTGGCACGGGTTTTGGCTGGAAAGCCGGCCTTGGGGCGAAAACATTTTGAGCGTTTGTGGGTTGCTGCCTAAACTGGTAGTTTTGGAAGTAGGGTTTCGGTTGGTAAGGATTTTGTTGTTGCGGAAAATTTGATTGGTATGGATTTTGGAATTTCTGTTGGTATGGCTGTTGGGGGAATTTTGGTTGTTGTGGAAATCTTTGTTGTGGGAATTTTGGTTGTTGTAGGAATTTTTGTTGGTATGGTGGTTGTTGGTATCTCGGCTGATATAATTGGTGAGGGAGTTTTTGTTGATAGGGTTGTTGTGGAAATTTTGGGAATGGCATTGGTTGCACAAATGGTTTTGGTGGTAAAAGTGGGTACTTGTTTTGAGGGGGTTTTATTGGTATAGGTGGTGGACGGTGTGTATTCCTCCCGTACGTAATATTATTTTCATCTAGACAGATTCTTAATGCGTCTTTTAGATTTTTCGGCGATTGTGCCCGAATTATGTGGCCTGGAGGATCCATCAGTTCTCCCAGAAAAACTTTCAACCCCAATTCTTGATAGAACGTTTTCTTAGCTTTTCTAACATCCGGGTTTTGCTCGTTTAAATTGAGAAGGTTAATTAATAAGGATAAATAGTAAGATATATTTCCGTATAATTCTTCAGCAGTGCCAACTTGTTTTATTTTTAGAAGATCTTTTGTGAGAGACGATTCATCTCTCTTATCGCCAAAATGTGTGATGAGAGTGCTATTAATCTCCTCCCAATTTATTTCGGTGCCATACAGTTCCAAAACTGCATCGGCATCTCCAGTTATTTTTCCACGAACTGCTTGCATCCAGACATCATAAGTGGGTGTATTCTCCACTTGTCTGAACGCCGGTATAATATTGTCGATTGCTTTAATAAAACTATTTAGTTTCACAACATCACCTGTGAAGCAGGGAATGTCTCTGAGTATCTGTGGTGTTTGCATCGACTTTAAAATCAGATCGATACGAGAAGTAGAACTCTCGCTCGGATCTCTAGGGTGTTCTCTAGTGTGAAGTTGCAGATCGGAGATCTGTTCTTCTTTTTCGCTAAGCTGCAACAAAAGTTGTTGTAGCTGCATGGTTTGCTCTGTTATTTGAGCTTTTAGCATTTCATTCTCGGCAGCGACGAGATCTCTGTTGCAGTCGTATAGAGCCATTTTGTTTAAAATTATACGTTTTGATTAGATTATTCGAAGATTTAAAATTTTTAACACTTTTTGAGGATGATAATTGATATTCACTTCTTAATAAACTAAACTTCACTAAACTTCACAAGGTTATCTAAAATTATTGGTTGACTATATTTTTATTTATTTGCTTGTATTTTTTATGTTAGTTTGATTGCTTTTTGTGATATTCAGAGACTCGCTTACGACGGGTGCGGGCTTGTCTCTCTAAATTAGTAGTGTTTATTTTGTGTCGGATCGAAATAATGCTTTTATTTTTTTCCAGAAAGCTATTATTCGTCCTATTAGTGTTAATATAGACTAAAGTACTTACGGTTTTCTATGTTTGGCCCACGATATTCGTTCGCGGGGAACCTATTTAGGTTCGCGGATTTTGATTGTGATTAAAAACGCGAATCTCACGATATTTCCTCGTGGATGCACTAACTGCGGTTTCTAAATCGAATCACAATCCGCGCCGACTGCGCCACTTAAAAGATCATTTAGTTTAATTTAGTTTTTAAAAACTTTTATTTGACCGTACTCGGTCACACTTCACTTGAGACCGATTTAAGACTATTTTACAGAGGCCTGACTGCCCTACCTGCTGTACTAAAATCTGCTGACCTAAGACCTAACGACGATGCAGCACTTGGCGACGTCAATCCGAGTTTCACGTTGAATACTTTGGTGGCTCCGGGCTCCAATCCTGCTGACTGTGCTGTCTGGTTGTTTGCGCGTGGCTTGGTTTCTGGTCGCTTAGATTAGATGGGATCTAGAAAATGCTTGATTGGGTTGAGTCGAGAATTATTTGAATAATTTCTTCCATCGATGTAACTGCTTCGTTTTAATTAAAACTTTCTCATTTTCCAAGAGAATAGCTTCGATCCATTAATCAACGGTGCCAATCTCTGAAGCTGAAAGAAGCTTATTCTAGGGGGAAAATTGCCCATTGAAAAGTGGTACATCGGGCTGGCTTGTCACATCAGCGGGCCGAAGAAAACCTTTCGCACTAACTATAGCACGAAGGCAATGGCCGAGAAATTCAATCGAGCTCAAAAGGAAACAATTACATCCTTCTACACGCTATAATCATTCGATAGGGACGCTCCGATAAGCTGCATAATAACAGCGGTGACGGGCGGAAGAATGGACTTCCTGTTACGGTAAAGGGCTAAGCTGAATGCCGGAGTGCCAGGACGGAAGCATCGCCATGAAAGCGTTTAATGTTTCTATCCTATCTGACACATCCGACGTCTTAGCTCCTACGCTGCTGAATTCGGATGAAAGTCGTCGCTTTTTTTGGATGGTACACGAACTAATCGCCTGTTTACGATTAGCAGTGTGTAAAAGTTAATGAACGAAAACGGGCAGAGCCTTTCAGCCCAGATTTAGGTGTCGGTTCCGGTTAAACGACGGAGCTAAATCTGTCTGTGCTATCGCTCAAAAGCGCGCAAATGGCTGGCAGGTCCAAGCTGTGCAGGGCGTCGGCTCTGCGGCCAGAATTGTAGCGAATCGTTTCGCTGGGAGATGACTGTAGTTTAAAAGATATTCGTCATTTTGTACTGGGGAGGCCACCGGGGTAGGCCAACAGATAAAATCCAATAATCCGGTACTTTCTAGACACTGCTTTAACCAGCAAGCGGATAAACTTTGTTGACTTCGTCGAATGAATAGACGGTTGAGTCTATCAATTTTAAGATTTTAGGAGAAAAAAAAACTTTACAACCCATCAAATGTCTCTTGGCCTTGTTATTAATGCGAAAAAAGATAACAGCCATCAGTCAATTTCGGAAAATTTGCCCACTTAAAATGCCTATCACAAAATTGGCCGTCACGGGCAGTTGAATTTCTGATTACAAATATGTGATTTGAGCGGACTGGGAAAAAAAAAGTTTTCGATTCATCTTCATTACGTTGCCCTTCGGAGGCGACAGTAGGTCCTGAAACAAAGACAGTACACGGACGCGAGTGGTGAAGACGGCAGATTTCGTCTGGGAATCAAGTTTTCGATCGTTGGCGGCAGTAAAACTTTCCCTACATTAGTTTGCAAAAATTTTCCCGCTCGTTTTCCACCAACTCGAATGTCTGCTGCAACGGAATAAACTGTCAACTAATTGGAAACAAAGCTGCTGCTAGTCAGCCAACAGCGAGCAAAATAATTAAGAATATTTCGGGACTTTGGATGCTTCTGATTAGAGTTTAGAGTAAAGAGTTTTGTTTTGATCATTTCAAAGCGGGCCTGTCTTTCAGAGGACGTGGGGAAAAGTTCAGTTCCCTTGTTTTCAGACTGCCAAACGGGAATTAATTTGATTTGTTATCAAAAATTTAGTATCACTCCCGAACAACAGATTCTTGCTTTAATTCAAATCAGTGTTGGACGAAGGGTTTAACCCGAATCAACCCTATGATGCTATACGGCTGAAACTATACCGAATATTTAAAAGATAACATTCAAACACATATGAATATACATAAACACATGCAAATAGCATGAAATAAATTTGTTTCAAAAATATGACGCGAAACTTTTTTTGATCGCGGTATAATAAACATTCTTAAACATAACAGGCAATGTAAAAGTCCGTTTGCAAAAAAAAATCGTCTTATGGGGCAACTAGACCTTTAATATGACACTGCACAGTGGTCCAGGAATGCAATCTAGCGGAACAAAATTAATAACTCCGGATCGTGTTGGTTTTTTGAGATAGTGATTTCGGCAATGTTTATTAGAATAATCAAATAATATTTTTGTATGAAAATATTTGTACTAAACGTGTACTAAATTAGTACTAAATTTTTTTGTCTTCATTTTTTCAATTCAGAAGGATGGTTTCTTCTACAAAGTTGTTCGTTAGCTAATAATATGAAAGTCTTCCAAAGTCACAACTATTTTAGAAGCCATCGTGTATGAGATATTGATTTTTTTGGACAAAATGGACAAAAAACTGTTATTTTCAGTTTATTTTTTTTTCAAAGTGTACTAACAAACTTTATGAGTTTGAGATATTTGAGATATTTGAAAAAACGAAATTTTTTGATTTTCTCCAAAATGTCATATCTCCATAAGCACACGAAAGCGCAACCTGAAACTCTCAGGGCTGAAAGAATATTAAACTAGGTGTCTGTATACAAAATTTAAGCCCGGAACTCCTTGGAGCTTCTACTCTGTGAGTAATTTTGAAAATTCTTCAAAATTAGAAAAAAAGTGCTGTTTTGTTTCCAATATTATGCTCAATGTCTTCGGAGATGTTAAAGAGAATTGAATATGAACTCTTTTGGTCTAAAAATATTTTGAACTTAATATTTTTAGACCAAAAGAGTTCATATTCAATTCTCTTTAAAATTAACTATTCAGGTCTTATGGAATGATTTTTTAATCAAATAGGATACTTTTTAAGATACTAATCAATAACATAAAGGGATCATTGTTCAAAACTGATTTGTTCCTATTCCTCTTCATTTCTCCATACATTTAAAAAAACATCTTCAAAATCCAGTTCCATCTACTGTAAGATTTTGAACTTCGTTTGGAAGATCATCAATTGAATGGTCTTCTGTTCAGTGATTCAGAGAAATTATCGGATCATATGTGAGTAAAAGGCATTTGAAAACATCTTCCATGTTCACTAGGCGGTTGAAATTTTTTGAGTAAAATTCTCGATAATTTTTGACGGATTTATTCCGTGCCTCTTGAACTTCTTCTGACATCATACCAAAAGGCATAATACAATGTCGGTGAAAACGGGTAAAAAGAATACAACTCAATTAGGGGACATCCACATACCACGTGAACAGATTTTTAACGTTTTGACCCGCCCCCTCCCCCTCCGTGGACAACTGCCGATATAAATTCTAAAAAAATTGTATGGACTGTGGACATTAGCCATTTAAATATGACAATTAAATATGAAGTATGACTTTAAAAAAAAAACATCGAAATTTTAGTTTCTCAAAAACTACAGGCCATAGGCATCCTATTTCAGCGGCAAAGTTCAAAGATTGAAAAATTTATAATTAGAAACTCATAGAGTTCGTTAGTACACCTAAAAAATGAAATGAATTTTGTTCGCTAGATTGCATTCCTGGACCACTGTGCACTGATTTTATGAAAATCGGTCCAGTTTGATGATTAACAAAGAGCGTCAATTAATGAATTATATAATATACTCATATTTGTTTACTCTGCGTATATAGTTCAAGTGTAAATATATTTCTAAAGAGTTTAGGTTGGGTATATTATTTTGGTTAAATCATGCGGCGAAGGCGCATAATCGAGGGCACGGAACAGAGGTGGCATTAAGTCGCCGTGGTTTCCAATATTCGAACCGGCAGCCGACCCGCTGTCGGAAGCGAGAAATGGCCTTGCGTCCATTCGGCCTTGAACACTTAGATTTTATTGCCGAGTACTCAACAGCTGATAAATTCAGCGAAATGTTCTGCAAGTTTTCGGCAGAATTTTCGAGAACTTCGGCAAATAAAATGTCACTACATGTTGATTTACGGTAAATCGATATATTTGCTGAATGTTCGTCAAAATATATTACTGACATTTGTTAAAAGTTTCGCCAAGCTCGATCAGCTGTTGGAAAATTTGCCGAGATGAATTAAGTGTGTGCCCGCGTTTATTCAGCCTCGGGTCCATTCGGCTTCGCGCCAATTCGGCCTCGCGCCCATATGCCTCGTGTCTGTATGCCTACCGTTCATTATGCCTAACGTACTATGCTATGCGTCCGTATGTCTCGCGTCTATATGCTTAACAGGGTGTCACATTAAATAAAATTTTAAGGAGTGGAGTATATCCCGCATCCTGACTATCAGCTGGTACAGCAGGAAGTCAATCTATCCGGCCTCTGCTGCGATGCCGCCTTTTCCAGCTGATTTATTGTTCTTGAGCTGCTTGATAGCATGCTTAACATCAGCTATTGTGAGGGACGGTATGTCTCCTTCATCCGCTGTGCTGACAAAGTCGTTTCTTCTACCGTCTTAGTCTTCTGCCTTTACGCCATTCAGATGTTCATTGTACTGCTGCTTTTACATGTCGTTCACCTCACGTTCATCCGACAGGATCTTTCATCCCAAAACAATTCAAAAACAATTCGGGTCGCGACTCAACGCCTGCGTGGCACGCGTGAGGTTTCTTGTAGAACTTCCGCGTTTCCGTAGAACAGCGGTTCTCAATCTGGGGAAGCCTTCCGGGGGTACGCGAAAGATAATTCAGTAATGGCGGACAAACCAATTTTTCTTTAAAGTACCTCATTTGTTGTTCAATCTTGCTTTTAAAATATGACTGTAGCAATCCAACAAACCAAAGTTCCATTTGAAACTCAAACTAGACTACCACAACATGATCTACCACTACTCTCTCCCACTCTGCGAGAACATATCAAGCCAGGGGGTACAATCGGTATGAAAAATATCGCCAAGGGATACGCGGACTAAAAACGGTTGAGAACCGCTGCCATAGAACGATACAACTGCTCCATTTCCTCACACTTCAGCTCCTTCAGGCTTATTGTCCCGGAAAAAATAAGTGTACTGCTTTCGTTTCAGCTAATATTGCATCACGTTTTGTTAGTTTGTTTATTGTCCGACCTCCGTTTTCACCATGGGTATGAACGGTGAGTATGTTTTGACGGGTCATTTGCTGCAACATCAACGCCCGTGCAACATTATTCTCGTTCAAAATCGTTTGACACTCCTCGTCAAACAAGCCGTTACGTCCATTACTCTCGACGAACCAGAAAGCAGCTTTCGCTGCGCTGTTAATGGCTGCTTTGATATCATTCCAGCAGTCATCTAAAGGGGCCTCTATGAGGTCTCCCTCATCGTCTAATTGGTTTCATGTCTTGGTTTTAGTAGTTCGAGTATCGGGGGCACTCTCGAGCCATTTCGAAACTCGTAGAGGTTTAAGGCAAGGTGATGGTCTCTCGTGCCAACTGTTTATTATTGCCCTGGAAGGTGTCATGAGAAGACAAAGGCGGAAATTAACAACAATGGAACGGTATTCCAAAAGGCAGTTCAATTGTCTGGCTTCGCCGAAGATATCGCTATTGAGGCTCGGGCCTTTGTGAAGATGGCGGATACGTACATCGGACTGTAAGCCGAAGCCTAACGGACTGGACTGGTCATCAATGCATCGAAGACGAAATACATGAAAGAAAGGGGTTCATGAGAAGACAGTGCTAACCTTCCACCTCGAGTTCAAGTTGATGGTGATGAAATCGAGGTGGTTGACGAGTTCGTGTTGACGAGCTCACTAATAACTGCCGTCAGCGATACCAGCAGAGAAATTCATCGGCGCATTATGGCAGAAAATCGTGCATTCTTTGGTCTCCGGAGGACGCTCCGAGTAGATTTCGTCGCCACACCAAGGTTACCATTTATAGGACACTGATCAGACAGGTAGTCATCTACGGCCAAGAGAAAAGGATTATGCTTGTGGAGGAACAACACGTCTTTGCGGTCTTCGAGCGGAAGGTGTTTCGTATCATCTCCGATGAACTGCAGATGGAAAACAAAAGGTGGAGCAGGCGAATTGACCACGAACTTCAGGAGCTGCTTGGGGAGCCATCTATCGTTCACACCGCCAAGATTGGTAGGTTGCAGTTGTTGCTTTACGTTCACCACCTCGAACTCATCTCTTCCAATTGCTACGCTATCGCCTATACGAGTTCTACCGCGTCCGGTTCATCCTGCAAGCAGATACTTGATCTTCGACGAATTAACCTTGATTCCAACCTTTTCTGCTTCCCAGATCCTTACTTTCAGCTAGTGCAGGAAAGAAAAGCCGGACCCAGCTTGATAAACTCTGCTGTGATGCCATCTTTCCCAGCTGGTTTGTTGTTTTTGAGCTGCTTGATAGCAGCTTTATCTATCGTGGGAGGCGGTATGTCTTCCCCATCCGCTGTACGGACGAGGTCGTTCTTCCTACCGTCTAGCTTTCTACTTCTGCGTCATTCAGGTCATTATAGTGCTGCGCGTGCTGCGTTGTGTTTTCCGTAGAACTTACGCGTTTTTTGAGAACGATACAGCTGCTCCATTTGCTTACACTCCAGCTCTTCAGGGCGGCGCTTTTTGTCCCGGAAGAGATGAGTCTGTACTGTATTTGTTTCTGTGTATATCGCATCACGATCAGATGGGTCATTTTCTGCAGTGTCAATGCCCGCGCTGTGCTCTTCTCGTTTAAAATCGTCCGACACTTCTCGTCGAGCCAACCGTTACATTGATTCCTCTTGAAGAACCCGATAGCACAGCACCTTCCGCTGCGTTGTTAATGGCTGCTTTGACATTATTACTGCAATCATCTAGAGGGGCTTCGACGGGGTCTCCCTCTACGTCTAATTTGTTTCTGGTCTTGGTCTTACTTTGCAGAAGGGTTAAGGATCTGCTCTCACAGAGGTATGCAGAAAGGAATTTAAGTCCCATGTCAAATTTATCTCTTTGATGAGCATCTGAACGGCGATACAATAGAGCGCGAGGAAGGTACGGCAATTGATCTTGGTGCGCAAGCAGAATACAACAGGATTACAGCCACGAGGTGAAGGAGGAGATTGGGCGGCTGGAAAACAATAAAGCTGCTGGAGTGGACCAACATCCCAGCGAGCTGGTTATTTATGGTGGAGAAACCCCGGTCAAAGCCGTGCACTAGGTTATTGCCAAGATTTGGGAGAAAAAACAAGTACCGGAGGAGTAGATGGAAGGTATTGTATGTCCCATCTACAAAAGAGGCGACAAACTGGAGTGCTGCAATCACCACTATGCTGAACACGACCTAAACAGTACTCTCCCAAATACTCTGCCGTCAACTATCATCATTTGCAAAACAATTCGTGGTGCACTACCAGTCGGGATTCATTGGTAACCGCGTCACTACAGGTCAGATATTCGCGATTCGGCAGGTTTTGCAGAAATGAATACAACGTGTTCACACATTTTCTATTTAAACAATACAACACAATCAGTCGGGACCAGCCATGGAAAATTATGCACGACTACGGATTCCCGGACAAACTAAGGCGGTTGGCCAAAGCGACGATGGATCGATGGATGTGTCTAGTTCGAGTACCGAGGACACCCTCGAGCCTCTTCGAAACTCGAAGGAGTTAAAGGCAAGGTGATGTTCTTTCATGCCTGTTGTTCAATATTGTCCTGGAAGGTGTCATGAGAAGAGTGGGGAATAACACGAGTGGCACGATATTCCAAAAGTCGGTTCACCTGTTTGGCTCCGCCGACGATATCGGCATTGTGTCTCGGACCTTTGTGAAAATGGAAAATACGTCCATCGGAATAAAGGCCGAAGCCAAACGGACTGGACTGGTCATCAATGCTTCGTCAGGGGTTCACGAGTGCCAGTTCAAGTTGGTGGTGATAAAATCGAGGTGATCGACGAGTTTGGGTACCTGGGCTCACTGGGTAACTACCGAGAACGATACCAGCAGAGAAATGTATCGACGCATTATGGTAGCAGATCGCGCATACTTTGGTCTCCGGAGAACGCTCCGTTCGAGTTGAATTCACTGCCGCAGCAAGTTGACCATCTTCGGGACACTGGACAGACTGGTAGTCATCTGCGGCCATGAGACATGGACTATGCTAGTGGGGGACTAGGAGCTGTTTGGGGAGCCATCCATCGATCACACCGCCAAAATTGGCAGGTTGCAGGGCTAGGCATGTCATAAGGAGATCAATCAAAGAAATAGTTATCGGTTTCCGTTATACTCTACTAAATTTTTTGGAAATAAATATTGAAATTCAGTCCGCAAATATATATTTCGACTGTGACGTACAGTCTTCCTCAGTGCTTATGTGGACTGGTGAACCAGAACCTATAGCCATGTGCTAATTTAACACGTGTGCCGGATATTAGTTAAGACGCAGTTAGCTTTGATTTCCTTGCGACTTTCTGCATACCAGGCGAGGGGAGGTGAGTGGAGGACTAAAAGCAAAGGTAACTTGTAGTCAGAACAGGAGTGTTTGCGTTGCTACACTAAAAAAAAATAACAAACTTTAGTGTACCTCAGGTTCAGAGTTTGCTTGGGAAAAAGGCAATTTTAGTAACTTTCGCATTTGAGTAACACCACGGCACAAAGCCGCCGTGGTTTCCGCGGTCCGAGCCGGCCGCCGACCCGCCGTCGGAAGCGGCGGCCTCTCGCATACAAACAACTGATCTACTGGTTTTCTAGGATTATTCAAACAGGTTTTCTATCCCTTAGTTAAGTCCGAACGAGCGGTAGCGAGACAGTAGAGTCGGCCAAAGGCCGCGAGTGTGTGTTGTTAAAAAGACCTTTTTTCGATTCTGCCATTTGTGCTCTTTGTGATTCTGCCATTCGTTATTCTGCCTTATAAAATATTCTGCCTTCCGTAATTCTGCTTTTCGTGATTCTGCCTTTCATGATTCTGCCTTTTGATTTTCTGCCTTTCGTAGGAGACCCACTGCTCCAGACTATGCCGTGGCGAGCACGGGTAGCGGATGCTGGTTACAACCGAATGTCTTCGACGCATTTTGAACATCAGGACATAGTGGTCAGAATCGACTTTTGCACCGCTATTTGTTCTGAAATCTATAATATCCTAAAAAATCCATTCGTCAATCAAAATGTGATCGATTTGTGATTCGGTCTGTTGTGGGGATTTTCTGGTATATTGACTGGCGAAATCAATGAATCGAAGGCCGTACAAAGTGTCCTTCTCGTAGGTGAGAGCTGTGCACGTTAATGATACTAAGATTTAAGAAATGGTCTCTAATCCTCAACTTGCACAGTCTGTTGTTGATTAGTTATCATCCAATCATGCGCGTCTGCATTTTGCTCATCACAATAAAAGCTGTGTCGGCCTGTGAGTATTGCCCTAGGGTACAAAAATAAAACTGTTGAGAACTATCCTTCCCAGCGCCATTGCTGTGAAATCTAGTTAGTGAAGAAAGAAACAGGGCTTCCTGGATGACAGTCGGTTTTACATTTGTTGTTGTTTCGTTTTGACGTAAAATTATGTCTTCGAGGAAGGTTTTCTATAGAGTTACGAAATGAAATTCTACTATCGCACAGCGTTTTATTTTGCCGATTTTGTGCGCTCAATGAATAGCATCCTCTGATATGATTTTGGTGATATTCATTACTAGGAAAAGTTTCTATGTATTTTATTGTGCTTATTTCAGAATGGACGATTTAGTGATTAATTCTGCTAGAAGTGATATGAAAAATTTATTTTTTCAGAGCAGTGAGATAGACAGCCAGTGTCTCCGAGAAAGTTGTGGCAAATGTTTCTGCTGGCAACTTTGTCGAAGATATCGAGTTTCTATCTCTTAGCCTAAAAAAGATATTAAAAGATTTAAATACAAAGTTCACTCAAATCATAATTTCCAATATAACATTCTTCCGGGATTTTTTAAATATAATATATCTTCTACAAAATTATTAACCAAACAGAAATACATATTTTTGCTGAAAATTTGATCAAAATAAAAAAAAATTCGACCATTAACGGTTTTTCAAGAGTCAGTTTAACTTTGAATTATTTATTCGTACGCAAAAACACGGAGATAATTATTTGATATTCTGAAAGCACGTCTTTTCTACTTCCAAAAGAATATAAAATCATTTGTCTAATAAAGTCTTTTCGATTGTTTCAATGAAAAAAATCTTTTGCATAAAAATTCGGACTTTTTCAAATAACTTTAGTATTCTTAAATTTAGCGATTTACAATCTTCAGCAAGAATATAAACTTATCAAAATCGCACAACATTGTAGAAGGTCCCAAAAATATAAAAAATCATGAGAAAGAGTTATAAGTTATTCTTCTAAATCATCCATTCTGAAAGAAGCGCAATAAGATACATAGAAACTTTTTCAAATAAAGTGTATCACCAAAATCAAATTTGAGGACGCTATTAATTTAGAGCACGAAATCAGGCAAATAAAACACTGTGCATTAAAACATATAACGAAATGACGCCCCCCCCCCCCCTCCATGTCCCATTTCAACAACTTGAAACTCGCTGTGTTTTTGACGGATTTTTCCACTTCTTGCAGCAATCGGTTTGATAACTTAGTAGGGTGTTGATCGGGATAGTTCCAAAATGTACCATGTTCGGAACAATTTGCGAGATTGCTCCACTATTTAGCAATAAGTTATTTCAAATATTTACCGGTAACCAAGGATGGTTAGAATCGTATCAGAGAATTATCATGAGAGAATCCTATTGGATTCTGATTACGCATAATACGCGATGTTTCGTATCGTCTCTCGAGAAGAGAACTTGTGTGACAAATAAACTGCCGAAAGAATACTCCGTGAACTTTATAGCCTGTTAACTGTATGCGAGTTTATCGCCGCTTGTTCATACGATTTCTCGATTCTCTCATCGGTTTCAATCGGTAATTCATTATCGTCTCCCGATCCGTTCGAGCCGTGGAACGAAAATCTTTGGTTTGAATCACCTTGTGAGTGAGAGTGTCCCGATAATCGTAAAATTGTATCGCAAACCAAAAACTCAGAGAGGGAAAAAAACTGCAAGCGTTAGACCAACTAAAAGGCAGCACAAAACAGGGATACCAGATTTACAGAATTGTCTGTGAAATGCAGATTTTCAGAGTCCGTGGCCGATTTTGTTTTTTCAAATAGCAAATATTTGTTGTTACTTTTTGCATAGCTTGCAAACCTTTTTCGAATCTATTTATATTTGCGGATTTTTTTCTAAAATGTGTGCAGGTTATTGCTTGTAAAAAAAACTTCGATATCGGCCAACATACATCAGTGAACAAACTTTCGATGCAATTAAAACCGCAAATAAAGAACATTGAGTTGACAATGACAACAGCATGCAACATTTTGTTAAACGATGAAAAACCTATTTTACTGTCAACACTTGCGACTCAGTAAGAAAAAGGGATAATTGTTCAAGCGATCGCAATCACTTCTCTTTTCCGATAAATATCGTCTCGCGGTTCTTCTCTTTTATTTTGACACTTGGATTCTATCAGCGAAGAGTGAATCATCGGTTTGTAGAGCTATTGGAATTATCATCTCTGAGAGAGAATGAATTATCTCAGCGAATCTCCGAATTGGTTCACTCGGACTGGCATATCGTACGATAAATATTAGAACCGACTGAGACACGAAGTTGACTCACACGCTGAAAAAGGTCGAATGTTTATCGCCGATTTTATCGCCGATCACCATCATTTCCGGTAACATAGAACAACTTCTTCTAAAGATTCATTAAGATCTTTCACGTATTACTATTAGTAAAAAACCGTTAAAAAAGATCCGTTTTCAAGCGCAATTCGATCTAACGATTGCTATTATTCCTGTTTTTTTTTAAGCAGTGATAATAGAGCTACCTATTTGAAAAGGTCAATATATATTTCAGCAAAAAGCTTCTATAACATCTAAATTTCATGTAGGAATTCCTATTGTTCTTGTTGCAAAATTGGCTTTAAAGTTGGAATTATTGGTGGAATGCGAAGGCCTGTTGTGTGTCATCGGAGCAGCTAACTTTTGAGACTTAAAGACTTAACCACTTCACTTTGGCTATGCTTGATAAAATGATGGATTTTACGTAATTGAAGTTCGCGTAAAAGTTGTTAGAAAAACTTTTTTTCCTTAAGAGTGCAGGCAATATAATTGTCTACATTAAAACACTTGAAATCAAATGGATCTGTAATAAAATGGCTGGTCCAATTATGGTACATTTTTTGTTCCGATCACGATACAAATTCTATGATCAGTCAAATAATTAATTTGAATAAATTCAAGTTATTGTTTCTGTGAACTAAACAGATAGATTGTTTCGATAAACGTAATTTGCGACGTTATGCGATATTAATAGTGAAAATGTGACATGAAAGTTTTTGTAGGTACCATGAAAAAGATCTAAATTGTTTTGGTCATCATATGTTACCTTATAAATCCGCCTAAATACAGAAAATTATAATGTTATGAGGACAACTTTTGTACTATTGAATAAAACTTAATGCCTTGTGAAAACGCAGATTTTATCAACAAATCAGAGCTGAAAAATAGATATCATCCAATATGGATATTTCTGAAACCAGCATAATATCCAGAGGCCAATTCAATTCCAGACTCCGGAAATCAACTTCAGACGCTATTTTAAAATCCAAGATGACGACACCCAGTTGGACTCAGCCTTGAACACCATCCAGTATGAGTATTCCCAGAACCAGGATGATGCCCAGAAGCACTTTCGAAATCTAAGATGGCGACGTCCGCTTTCTTGAGAATCTGTCAAAAATAATTATTTATACTGTGATAGAATACATCATTAGGGTGTTTTTTTTTGTGGGGTTGTTTATGAACATTTTGGTTGGTTCAGTTTAGCATTGCATTCAGTTTTTTGACTCCCAGACCTCATTAAACATCACCAAAAATTAATTTTTCGAATAATTTTTAGATAAAACCCTTCAAAACACAAATGAAAAAAAAAATTCTATCAAGAACTGAAATTTTCATTGCAAAGCGGGATTTACGACGAAAATTTACATGAAAAAAGATACTTGATATCTTATCGGGGAGCTGAGATATTGGCATTTTTCTATGTGATGGAAAACTATGCATTTCAACAAATATGTTAAATAACTGTTTTATTTTAGAAGATAAAAAATAACAATGTTCAGAAAACATATGCACTTTTTGATGGCTGATAACTTAGTAAAAGGTTTAAAAATTCGGGAAAATCTGCGAAAAAAGTTAGAACGAAAATTGCGATTTTGAGTGGCTTCTAACAGAAAACTCAATGTAGCTCGTAATATGTACGAGATAGAAATATGATGTCTTCGGTAAAGTTTCTTGTTTTAAGATAACCTAAAACTTTGACGAAGACACCTTCTGTATATCTTATTTTGATTAAAAAGTAAATTTATTATCTCACTCATTGGTGGATTGATCACCCATCTTTCTACATTAAAAGATGCATTTTTGAATATCCTGACACTTATCCAAATATACCTTATGGCTATAATCAACATTTGAATCACTATTTAGGAAATTATACGCACAAACGGCAAAATAAAACACTGTGCAATGGAGATATTGAGCTTTAGTGGCATTTTTGTAAAAATGCATAGTTTTCCATCACATGTAAAAACACCAATATCTCAGCCCCCCGATAAGATATCAAGGATCTTTTTTCCTCTAAATGTTCGTCCTCAATCCCGCTTTGCAGTGAAAATTTCAGTTCTCGATCAAAAAAAGTTTTTATATGTGTTTTGAAGGGTTTTGTCTAAAAATTATGAGAAAAATTCACTTTGTGATGTTCAATGGGCTCTGTGAGTCAAATAATCTAATGCGATGCTGAACCAAACCATGTAAAATATTCAAAAACCTTCCCACAAAAATAAAAAAAATATATGGAAAAATTTAGGAATCGAACAGATTTAAAAAAAAGTGCAAAAGAGTGGTTTTGTAGCTTGAAAAAGTAATTTTTTCATAAATCACGTTTGGGCAACCTGAAAACGATTTTTTAGAAATTCGAAATGTTCTACAAAAATGCTATGAATAACATTATCTTTCAATTTAGGGCTGAGCACCTTGACTTTTTCAACATCGATTTTTTTTTGGGACAGCCTTCTTTAACATGATGATTTGATAAAATATATCATTCTGAAAAAAAAAAACCTTAAAGAATGTATATTTGTTAGAAATTAAATCAAAGGATGATTTTTCGTATCAGCATGGTTAGAATAAACTCCAATAAATATCTTGTGTTCAATTATGAGTCACCGTTATTCTGAACCAATATGCCGAAAAAAAACGTACCCATATATCAATTTGCTTACTGCTATTGTGCAACTTTAGGCGTTCAAATGACTTATAAGCTGGTCATGTACCAACTTTTTGTTAATGTTTGTTTAATTAATGGAAAAGTTATTCTGCTCAGTGACTAACAACATTTTTTTGTTTTTGTTTCCAGCATTCGCGCAATTCAGCCTTTCCCTTGGCGCATCGAAAAAAGGACCGAAGTATAAAACAAACAAGGTTAGCAAAAATTATCGAGGGAATCCTAATTTATTAATTAGATTGCGAGAATCGTAAAATAAGATTGGATTCGTTCAATCGCGCTAGGAAACTTCAGCAGCGAGAGAGACATTTTGCCTCTAACTGGTACCATCTTTCCTGTCATCTTAAAAGCAATATCGCAGCGACGGCCAATCGGATATTGATGCCAAAACGGAACGTTCGTTCGGCTTTTGTGGCACCGGTTCCGGCATTTTTCTCCGATCACATCGCATGACCCGGCGGATGTAACAAGTCGGAAAAAGTAGCAAAAATGCAAGAGAAGTAGTGAAAAAAAAAGGACACAGACTGAGTGGGTGGGTTGGATTTTACGATTCGACAGTCACGTTTGTTGGCATAAACGGCGCTGTTGTCTAATCGGTCCCCCAACGCCCACTAGGCTAGGATGCAATGGATACTGAGACGTAGAAATGGATTGCATCATGCGTCACGTTTTAGTGATTGATGCAGACTCAGCAGATATTCAACGCTTCTCTAGCTCGAAGTTTCGTAATACTTTTTCTCCAACATCCCATCCGATTACGAAAGCATTTGCATATTGCTGTCAGTCAACCAACCAACCCACCAGGTTTCAATACCTATCAATTTAGTCGGCACAGCTGCCAGTCCCATCAAGGACATCCTGCACCAGTCGAACTGTGAAGCGACTTCGGATGCAGCCGGTCCAGCAGCGGTGTTGAGTTGTATAAATTGTAGCGTTGTCGATAGGCTGAACCGGCAGGATGCTAGCTGCCCTTAGCCTTGGGATAAAGGACACACAATCGAGGGTGAAAACGAAATAAAACATAACCATCTCCTGTTGGTTTTAGTGAAATAAAGCGACAGAATTAAGCACGAGCCACAGTGTGATTACACAGCAGCCGCGGCGGTTGTATAGGGTTAGCTCAGGGCCAACTTTAACCGGCTATTTGTAACAGGAGAGACAGCAAGGGTAAGTTGTATGTAGTAATCGCACGAAAGGGTGGTTCCAATTGTGTCTGGATGGTTATCAGTATGTCATATTTGCAAAGGAACATTATGACACCCAGATTGGCCGCATTTTACACAACTAACAGAAATTTCTCGTAGCTTGACAGATTGCTATTTCGTACGATTCATTCACTCAGCACCACCCTGGCCAGACGGTCTTTTTCTCTTCCAGGGGGAGGAAATCCTAATGATGCTGTTTCACGCGCGCGACAAATGCAGCAGATGGAACATGGCCAACGCATGGAACGCGGCGTTGGCTGACGAACAGCCGACGGGAGGGTGAAAATTATGTTTATTGTAATTGCTTCGAAAGGGAGTTTGCTCAGTTTAGAACAGCTAGCAGCACTTAGTTTCTACCAGACCGTGGAACGGCTATGCGGTAGCAGAGGACTGCGGTAGAAGGAACAACGAAACCGGTGGCAGGAGGGATAATAATGCCTTGGCACAAGCCAAAATAAGAGAGGAAATAACGTAAACGTGCATGAAAATGGGGCGCAGCTTTTCAAAATACTAAATAAAACACGTTTCCTTTATCTCGCGAAGCGGTACGGTGTCTGTTTGTACTGCCGAGTAGAGCGGGAGAAGATGAAGAAGAGGATACCGAGCGTCGAGCTCCGCAGATGTTTTTGTGTTTCAAAGCCAATCCAAATAAGAGCAAATGGTAAAATGTTGCTACATTTTCTTCCTAGCCGAGGACGAAACGGATCAGCATTTCGGTTGCCCGGGCTCGGCTTTGTCTCTTTGGGATATTTTGATGGGATCAACTGGAGAGGACAATCCTAACGCAAGAATAACAACCTGAAAGAAAGCTAATTTGAAAATTTGGTTCGGTTGAATGGATGCTGTTACCATTACCGTTGTCAAATATCGTCAGACTTGCAGAGCCGAGATTACGGGAAGAGTTTGCGGTACATGCGAAGCAGAATTCACTTGCTTGTTTTCTGCTAATAGCACCCTCGAGCGGCGGTGAGTCAACATTGAATCTTAGGTATGAATGTGATTTTGTATGTATGTTATACAGAGCACATTTTTCTGTTATTTTTGCTACAGCTCAGATATCTTCCAAATTCAAGAATGATTTCATGGAGTGTGTGTGTGGGGGGAGATAATTCTGGTTATGAACTATTTTTTGGTACGCATATAAAACATCTACTAACAACTTGCTGATTTTCTAAAACACCTCTTTAATGTAGATTGAGGTTAAGTTTTATGCAACCGAAGCCAAAAAATAATGCAGATACGATGCAGATACACCAACCGTTATAAGTTTGGGCAAAACTTATGTAACTCCATCTCGTAATTCAGTTAACTTAAAGGAAACCGGTCTTCAGTACAGTTGTTCAGAAGGTCAAGGGCTTTTATTTGGTGTACAGTTGGTTTCGAAATTTACCTACGCAACGCTAGTGTGCATATATTTAACTATTTTTGTGAATCCAACCTATTGAAAAGATGTGGATTTCAGCGAGTTGTTTAGGAGGAAATGAGCTTTCGTTGTAAAGTTTGGTTTGACATTCAACAGCTATGTGGCGCTAGTGTGCGTTTTGTTTTGTGTGTTATGAACGAAATTTATCTCGAGAGCTCTCTTACTAGAGTGGTTGGCTCAGCAATTAAAATTTCTCAGAAGAAATTATGCAATTTAAATTATTTGATTTAAATTTTTTCCTAATGTTACATTAACAATTTATTTTTCGTGTTTATTCTATAAAAGTACTTTTATTTGAGCAGGATACAACATGTAGCATGAGACTGTATTAGGGTTAACGCTAATCCGAAGTGACTCATAGATTCCCATCGGAAGAATTGAGAAATGAGTTTAGGTTGAAAACGGAGAACTTCGAACATAAAATCCTTTGGAAAAATTTTACTGATGTCCGGCAATTTTCTAGGAAGTCGGAAACATGAGATAAGTTGAGGTCAAAATGCAAAGTATTGCGCGTACACTAGCGCCACATAGTGGCAGAATCCTGTACTAAACCAGAAGCGTTCAACTTTCTCGTCAGCTTTGTTGAAGACTGCAACTTTCTATATGATCGAAATCGTGAGATATAGTCAAAATACGACGAATTTCGTGGAATTCCGCACTGAACTGTTACTGCCACATGTTAACACCAGGAACATGTTCTCAAAAAAGTGTGCATAGGTGAGTGGATTCAATAATTTAGTTTACAATGCTTGCAGAAAACTGAAATCAGGTTCATGTAACAAGTCAATCTTATTGAAAATATGATCCATAAATTGGTAAGCGTTTGCCTCTTAAAGCAAAGCAAAGCTTTGGTGCTATATTACGATTTAGAACTCGACCTTCTGTTTTATTATACATAGACTTCGCAGCCAATTTTTCAAGTGTACAGGAAGATGGCAGGGGTAGCGCTACTGACACTAACAGTCTTTTCCGAGGTGAAAAATCGAACCTACGACAACTTGTTTGGTAGGCCAGCATCGTACCTCAAGACCAGCGGGAAGGGTTTGCCTCCACTGAAAAATAAATGTAGAGATATGGCGAATAATACGCAAGGTATACTCAAAGCCGAATGATGTTTTGTGGAGCCTCAAAGCCGTTATTGTTTCTCCTCAGAGAATCAGAGAACCTTTTGTTTCAAAACAAGAATTAGTATTTAAAATCAAACGACACAATTGAAAAAAATCGGGTGGATCGTGTACCAAGGCACGGCCGCAAGGTTGACGTCGACCAACTATAAAGCTGTTTGTCACCTAATTGCTTTTTTGTATTCGAGAGTACTTACAGTTCGCATAAAATTTCTCTTTTGACGTAGGACTATGTCTTACTTCAGTGACATGCTTTGGAAAAGGTGACGAAAATGTGCCCTTTTAATATGGGTCGTTTCATACCAGGGGCGACTCGTCCATAGGTGCAACCTGTGCAATGCACATGGGGACGTCAGACAAAAAATGAATCTAAAATCCAAATTCATGCTCTTATTTTCTTATTTTGTAGTTTTATTTTTAAATAGAAACAATAGGAATTACTTGCTTTCATTCGCGGATAAAATTGTAGTTACTTCCCCAAACTCTGATTTTCAGAACTTCCAGTTGAACAGGTTGGTTCAACAGCCACGAGTCACTCCTGTTCCATATGAAGTGTCCATACCACTTGGACATGACCATAACGGATTTGACTCAAAGTTGAAGGAATTACTCATCTAGATTTCCTTTGAAAAAATATCAATTGTTGTCGATTGGAATACACCCCGCTTTGTTGGACCTCCATTTTTTTGCATTTTTTGTTCAAAATCTCTTTATTCTTTCTCTTAAAATTCATAGACGTAAGATGTCCGAAAAATACTGATAGATGATTTCCAAAGCAAATAAACCAAGAAAACCAGAAAAATATTATTTTGACCGGGGTTGCAGACTTTTTTTGTATTTTAAAACTAAGTTTACATTTTTCTGCAAATGCAGCCATTTTTATTTCAAGTTTGATAATTTTATCGTGTTCCTCTGAAAATTTAACGTAAGAAACAACTATCTCACCCCGCGGTAATATGTGTCAATGTGTCATATCATATCTGAGATTTTTCTGATTATTAGGGAACCCCAAAACATCTTTTTTGCAGCAGTTCATTCCATTATTAGGAAAAATTGAAATAATTTATTTTTAATTTGATATTACCGTAAAATAAAACAAAATTGCGAAGAAAGTGCAATTAAGAGAATAAAGAGAAAAAGATTAACCTCGTTGAAAAATATAATTATTGAAAAATAATTTAGAAAAAAAATGGCAACAATGCACAGAGTTTGATTTTACTGATTTTGTGCTCTAAGTTAATACCGTCCTCAATTACGATTTTAGTGATATTCTTCATTTGGAAAAGTTTCGATGTATTTTATTGTGCTTCTTTCAGAATGGACGGTTTAGTGATAAATTCACTTAGAAGTGATATAAAAAAAAAATTTTTCAGGACAATGCACAATGGTCCAGAAACCAAATTTAGGGGGAAATTTGGGTCTAGAGCTCTATAGCAACGATTTAGAGAAAAACTTTTTCTACAAAGTTGTTACATATGATAAAGCGCTCATTGAAAAATTAGCAAAAATTAGAGTGACCAACATTTTCGATGCAATCAAGTATCTAACTTTTTTATCTTTGTAGATAGAAGAAAAGTTTGTTTTACAATGTTATAGCTCTATTAATTTTAAGTAACTTTGTAAAAAAAAGTTTTTCTCTATCTTTGAAAACAACCGATTTATATTGAAAAAACATATTTTACGCTCTAACTTTTTTATTTCAAGTTTCATCTCAAAACTGTTTTTGAACGACTTTTAGAGCTTTTTAAGAGAAACAATTTGCAACGCTGACATCGTAAATATCTCAATTTCACTCAAAGTTATTATTATTTTTCATCAAAAAAAAGCGTTTTTCATTTGTATGTCATTCATTTTGGGGCAAACATAAAAAATATCTCTTGGTCTCATTTTGAAGGACATACTTGACTCTATAAATGGAGGAACTTTTAGAAATATGTTATTTTTTAAATTTGAGTAAATTCAATTTAAAAACAAGACGAAAATTTCAATAATTTTATACATTATGCATATAAAAGTACCCAGATTTATTTTTTGGTATTTTTTCTAATAACTAGACATAATTACCTTTAATTCGACCAAAAAAGATCGAAAATCGATCAACTGGTTCAAAAGTTATGAATTTTTTTAAAGATCATACATCGAATATAGCCGTTTTTATATGGTCACCCTATTTCGGAGCTGGTCCCCTTAACAACCCAACGAAACAATACGGGTTTGATTATTTTCAACATAGATGCATCCTTGCGATTTTGAGCACAATTGAAGCACTTTGCGTGACCAACTTCGAAATAGGGTGACCATAAAAAACGACTGTGTTAGATGTGCTAACTTATTGGCTATAAAGAGAGCTTATCGTAGCAATTGAGGATTGCAACGATTTTTGACGAAAATTGTTAATAATTTTATTTGACATAGCTTCTAATGGTTCAACACCAGTAAGTCTATGTAATTCGAGTGTACCAAACCAAGGAGGATGCTTCAAAATCATTTTCAGAATTTTATTCTGAATCCTTTGGAGCGTTTTCTTCCTTGTTGAACAGCAACTTGACCAGATCGGTACAGCATAAAGCATTGCTGGTCTAAAAATTTGTTTGTAAATCAAAAGTTTGTTCTTTAAACAAAGTTTAGAATTCCTGTTAATGAGAGGATATAAACATCTCGTATATTTGATGCACTTGGCTTGTATACTCTCAATGTGCTCTTTGAAAATAAGCTTTTTATCGTAAATTAGTCCCAAGTACTTAACCTTGTCAGACCAACTTAAAATAACCCTATTCATCTTGACAACGTGATTATTGTTTGGCTTGAGGAAAGAAGCCCTAGGTTTATGAGGAAATATTATCATTTGAGTTTTAGAAGCATTGGGAGAGATTTTCCACTTTTACAAGTAGGAAGAAAAAATATCTAAACTTTTCTGCAATCGACTGCATATGACACGAAGACTTTTTCCTTTTGCGGAAATGCTTGTGTCATCGCAGAACAATGACTTTGTGCATCCTGGAGGTAAATCAGGAAGATCTGAAGTGAATATGTTGTACAGGACTGGACCCAAGACTGAACCTTGAGGTACACCTGCTCTGACAGGAAATCTATCAGATTTTGAATTCTGATAGACAACCTGCAGAGTTCGATCAGTAAGATAATTTATCAAAATTTTGATTAGGAAAATTGGAAAATTAAAAGTTTGCAATTTCGCAATCAAACCTTTATGCCAAACACTGTCGAATGCTTTTTCTATGTCTAAAAGAGCAGCTCCAGTGGAATAACCTTTAGATTTGTTAGCTCGTATCATATTAGTAACTCTGAGCAATTGATGAGTTGTAGAAAGCCCATGGCGAAATCCAAACTGTTCATTTGCAAAAATTGAATTTTCGTTGATGTGTGACATCATTCTGTTAAGAATAATTCACTCAAACAGTTTACTTATTAAAGAAAGCAAACTGATTGGTCGATAACTTGAAACTTCAGCTGGGTTCTTATCCGGTTTTAAAATTGGAGTAATTTTTGCATTTTTCCATAATTTGGGAAAATATGCAATTTTGAAGCAGCAATTGAAAATTTTCACTAAAAATTCCATTGTGCTCTCAGGGAGATATTTGATTAGTATATTAAAGATTCCATCGTCACCAGGTGCTTTTATATTTTTGAAGTTTTTAATAATTGATTTAATCTCATTCAAGCTAGTTTCAATTATTTCTGCAGGTAAAAAAAAATCTGGGAAGAAATTAAAGCAAATTGACGTGTGACTTCATTTTCAATTGGACTCACAAAATTCAAATTTGAGTTATGAACACTCTCAAACTGCTGAGCAAGTTTTTGAGCCTTTTGTTCATTGGATACAAGAAAACGTTCACCATCTTTTAAAACTGCAATAGGCTTTGAAGGTTTCTTAAGAATTTTCGACAGTTTCCAAAAAGTTTTTGAATATGGTTTCAATTTTTCAACTTTAGTTTCAAAATTTTGATTTCTCAGAAATGGCTTTCTTTGATGATTTTGTTTCAGTATTGTTTGCTTTATACGGAGCGAGCAACATATAGGTAGCGAGTGTTTCACGAAAGAATCCTGAACGATTGCACTCGAGCGATCGCAACGATTCGTAAGCATTTATGAAACCTACTTGCTCCGGTGAGCAATCATTTGAACGCAATCTAACGTTCATTTGGATTCATAATTTTGTAATCACTGGCGATAATCTCTTAAACATTCTCGTGATACTGTTGAATGCAAGTGAACTTGGATACAATAAATTTTATCGTGTTTGAATCATTCAGTCTCCTTCTATGGTATTTAGAACACTTAGAAGTGAAAAACAATCAGTAGCGTTTCTATGGAAAACTTGTACACGAGTGAAAATAGTTGGACGATACATGATGAATCAAATAACACATTTGCCTGGAATATTGCTAGTGAGTGAAAATTTCCATGCTTGGTGTCGAATTCCTATCCCGTACAAAGTTCACTCAAATCCTTATTTTGAATAAAACTTTTTTCCTGGATTTTCTACATGTTTATATTTTCTACAAAATTATTATCCTAACAGAAATACATATTTTTTTCTGAACATTGGATCTAGCTATAGTTAAAAAAAATAGTTATTCGATCATTAACAGTTTTTTTAAGGGTTAGTTCAACTTTGAATAATTCATTCGTACGCAAAAATACGCATATAACCATTCGATAACCGAAGCACGTCTATTCTACTTCCAAAAGAATATAACATCATTTGTCTGAAACAGGCTTGTCGATTACTTCAATGAAAAAATTATTTTGCATGAAAATTTGTACTTTTTCAAATAACTTTGTTATTTATGAATATAGCGTTTAACAATCTTCAGCATAAATTTAAATCCATTAAATTCGCAAAATTTTGTAGAAGGTCATGCAAATATACAAAATCATGGGAAAGAAGAAAGTTAAAAACCAAACATGAATTTTTAGTCACAGTTTCACACAGGACGTCATCTAAAGAGTCATCTTTGTTGTCTTCTTCATTAGTTGTTTCAAATTTCTTTGGTAGAGTTTAAGAAGCTTCTTCAACTCTTATCAACGGCTGTTGTAATGTAAACATAAATAAATTGTTGGTAATTTAGAAAAATTTTCTCAGTCAAGTCGCGGGAGAAATAAGACGAACAAAGTTTCTTCGGAACCAATGGTAACGGAGCCTGGCCGAAACTTAACACAAAATAATTTTCTGAAGATGCCAAAACGCTTCTCTTTCAATTTGAATTAGACAGTGAAGAAAACAACAAAGAATAAACTCAAAAAAATACGATTATTGATTCACTTAAGATGACGTCATGTGTTGAACTGTGACTAAAAACTCATATTTTTCACTATAACTCTTTACCATGATTTCCTCTTTTTTTTTTATTACCCTCTACGAAATTGTGCAACTTTTATTGGTTTATATTTTTTATGAAGATTGTAAAACACTATAATTGGAAATAACAAAGTTATTTGAGTTTTCATGCAGAAAATTTTTTTCATTGAAACAATCGAAAAGACTCTATTAGGCAAATGATTCTGAATTATTTTGGAAGTAGAATAAACGTGCTTTCAGAACGTCAGATGGTTATCTGCGTATTGTTGCGTACGAATGAGTTATTTAAGGTTAAACTAACCCTTGAAAAACTGTTAATGGTCGAATAACTGTTTTATTTTGAACTATAGCTAGATCGAATGCATAGCAAAAATATGTATTTCTGTTTGGCTAATAATTTTGTAAAGACATAAAACATGTAGCAAATCCAGGAAAAAAGGTACATTGAAAATTATTATTTGAGTGAACTTTTTATACAAAACTTTTTATATCTTTTTGCCTTTCTCCTAGAAAGGTATAGCAATCACTGGAAAAACCAAAGGTATAAAAGTGGTCCCAATGACCGAATGTCATATACCACTCGACCTCTTTCGACGAACTGAGCATTTTCTGTATGTATGTGTGTATGTGTGTGTGTGTATGTGCAACTTTTTTGTCTCACTCACTTTTTTCAGAGATGGCTGGACCGATTTTCATAACGTTAATTGCCAATGAAAGCTCTAGTTGCGCCATAGGTTGCTATTGAATTTCATTGTAATCGGATTTTTAGTTTAGAGGTTATGTATCAAAATGTAAAAATCACGAAACATCAATATCTCAGAAACCACATAACCGATTTCAATGAAACTGGTTTCAAATGTTCGGGCTGTCTCCAAACCCCTTAACTTTTAAATTTCGTTATGATTGAACATATGGTTAGAAAGTTATCCTGAGGTTGTTTAAACTCACTCATTTTTCTCAGAGATGGCTGAGCCGATTTTCAGAAAATTAGTGTCAAATGAAAGGTCTAGTTGCCCCATAGGTTGCTATTGAATTTCGCTGTAATCGGATTGTAACTTTGTCCGTTGTTCATAAAAATGTGAAATCACGTAATGAAAGTAAACATATTGACTTCCTCCTAACGATCACTGGCTAATTAAAAGGTAGAAAAGTGATCCAAATGGCCGAATGTCATATATTACTCGACTCAGTTCGACGAATCGAGCATTTTCTGCATGTATGCATGTATAGGTGTATATGTGTGTGTGAGTGTGGATGTGTACGTGTGTATGTGCACCTTTTTTTCGCACTCACTCCTCTCAGAGATGGTCTGACCGATTCTTTCTATCTTGGTGTCAAATGAAAGGTCTATTTGCTGCTTAGGTTGCTATTGAATTTTATTGTAATCAAACTTTCAGTTTTGGCGCTGCGTCAGAATGTGAAAAACGCTTCTATATTTCAGAAGCTATTATCATAGTTGAATTCAAATAAATGGGCTTTTAAACCCTTAAACAGGGGAGCTGCGTAGCTGCAAGGTTACAAAGTCCGCTTTGTCAAGCGGATGGTCGTGGGTTCGAATCTTAGTAGAACCAGGCCATCCGATGCCAAAAAGGACTTAAGCATGGGTTTATTCTCTGGCTCCCCACCAGTTACCCTTCCTTTAAGCTGAAATCTACAAATACCTTTGCGTGACTTCCTCTTAACAAAAAATAAGTCCCTCTTATCAATAAAACTGGCCAGAAGGACGCACGACGAAACTTCTCCAGGGAATTATAATTGGTGATATTTGGCAAGAGGAACGAGTATCGGTATAGTAGAACAGTAAGCGTGTAAGGAAGAGTAGCACATTACACACAAGCACTGATAAACAATAATAATAAGCATGCCACTTCTCAATAGAGGTATTGCTATTAACAGAAGTGCGGGATACAGCAGACACCCGGGCATATCTCACAATAGATCTACGATTCTGGTCGCAGTGAGGAAGCCCATACAGGAAAAAAAAACCCTTAAGCAATGAATTTCATAATGTTTAAACATGAAGTTTGAAAGTTATAGGAAGAAACGTAACCGGCAGACTGTTTAAAACTACAGCTACGATCAAAAGCTCGGGATTGAAGTTGAAATTAAATCCATTTCTATTTTTTTTATAGGGGGGGGGGGGGGGGGAAGTTAGTAATTATTCATTTATGTACTAATATCTATTCAGAATTATTATTGTGTGTAAACTTAAAACTATCTTACTGACTATAAAGTGAGCTAATCGTTGCAATTGAGGATTGCAACGATTTACGTCGGAATTTGTTGATAATTTGGCTTGACATATTTTCTAATGTTTCTACATTAGTGAGCCTATGTAGCTCGTTCGTGCTAAACCAGGGAGGACGCTTCAAAATCATTTTCAAAAGTTTATTCTGAATCCTTTGAAGTGTCTTCTTCCTGGTTGCACAACAACTTGTCCAGATGGGAACTGCATATAACATTGCTGGCCTTAAAATTTGTTTGTAAATTAACAGTTTATTCTTGAGACAAAGTCTAGAATTCCTGTTGATAAGAGGATATAAACATTTGATATACTTATTGCACTTTGACTGGATATTTTCAATGTGCTCCTTGAAAGTAAGATTCTTATCATAAATTAGCCCTAAGTATTTAACTTGATCAGACCAATTTAAGACCACAGAGTTCATCTTAATAACGTGGTTATGGGTGGGTTTGAGAAATGAAACTCTTGGCTTATGAGGAAAAATAATTAACTGTGTTTTAGAAACATTAGGAGAAATCTTCCATTTCTGCAAGTATGAAGAAAATATATCTAAACTTTTTTGTAGCCGACTGCATATAACACGAAGGCTTTTTCCCTTTGCGGAAATGCTTGTATCGTCACAAAACAGAGATTTCTCACAACCTGATGGTAAATCAGGAAGATCAGAAGTAAAAATGTTATATAAGATTGGGCACAAGATACTCCCCTGAGGCACACCAGCTCTAACAGGCAATCTATTAGATTTACCATTTAGGTCAGTTAAATAACTTTGTATCATTTTTGTAAGGTAAAGCGGAAAACTGAAATTTGACATTTTAGCTATTAAGCCTTTATGCCAAACACTGTCGAATGCCTTTTCTATATCTAGTAGAGCTGCTCCAGTCGAATAGCCTTCAGATTTATTAGTTCGAATCATATTTGTTACTCTAAGTAACTGATGAGTAGTGGAATGCCCATGGCGAAAACCAAACTGCTCATTTGCAAAAATTGAGTTCTCATTAATATGTGTTATCATTCTATTGAGAATTATTCTTTCAAAAAGTTTGCTAATAGAGGAAAGTAAACTAATTGGTCGATAACTTGATGGCTCAGCTGGATTCTTTTCGGGTTTTAAAATTGGAGTGACTTTGGCATTTTTCCATTTCGTAGGAAAATGTGCTAGAGCAAAGCATCTGTTAAAATTTTTTACCAAGAAATTTTCGGGAAGAGTTTTCGGGAAGTCTTTTGATGAGGATATAGAAAATCCCATCATCTCCTGGTGCTTTCATGTTTTTGAATTTTTTGAGAATAGTTCACACCTCACTCAAGTTTGTGTCCAATACCTCTTCAGAAAGAAATTCTTGGGTGGTGATTTGATCATATTTTTGGTTTACTTCATTTTCAATAGAATTTACTACGTTCAAATTGGAGTTATGAACACTCTCAAACTGCTGAGCAAGTTTTTGAGATTTTTGTTCATTCGTTAGAAAAATGCAATCACCATCTTTAAGGACTGGGATTGGCTTCGAAGGTTTCTTAAGAACCTTCGAAAGCTTCCAGAAAGGTTTTGAATAAGGTTTTAGTTGTTCAACTTCTCTCATGAAATTCTTGTTTCGCAAGAGAGTGAATCTATGTTTAATTTCCTTCTGTAATTCTTGAAAAATAATTTTCAAAGCAGAATCACGAGATCTTTGGTATTGACGTCTCCGTATGTTCTTCAAACGTATAAGAAGTTGAAGTTCACTGTCAATAATTGGTGCATAAATCCATTTCTATCATTTCACTTTTTGCCTTTTTGCCTTTTTAGTATTGCAATCACTGCAAAAACTAGAGGTATAAAAGTGCTCCAAAGGGCAGAATGTCGTATATCACTCAATTCAGTACGACGAGCTGAGCATTTTCTGTATGTGTGTGTAACGCTCTCCCAATCTCACTCGACTTTCTCAGAGATGGCTGAACCGATTTCAATGACATTTTTTGCAGATGAAAGGTCTAGTTGCCCTGTAAGACCCTATTGGATTTTATTGTAATCTGATTTCTAGTTTAGAGATTATGTATCAAAATGTAAAAATCACGAAACATCAATATCTCAGAAACTACAGAACCGATTTGAACAAAATTGGTTTCAAATGAACGGGCTACCTAAAAACCCTCAACTTTTGAATTTTATGAAGATTGAACATATGGTTCAGAAGTAACAGGAAGAAACGTGTTCTGGAGACTGTTTAATCTCACTCATGTTTCTCAGAGATGGCTGGACCGATTTTCATAAAATCAGTGTCATATGGAAAGTCTAGTTGCCCCATAAAACGCCATTGATTTTTTTTGCAAACGGATTATTAATTTGCCTGTTATGTTTAAAAATGTGAAATCCAGCTATGAAAAGGATCATATTCCGAAGACTACTTGGACTCACTCAGTTTTCTCAGAGATGACTGACCCGATTGCCACAAAATTAGTGTCAAATGAAAGGTCTAGCTGCCCTATAACACCCTATTGAATTTTGCTGTAATCGGACTGTAACTTCGTCTGTAATGTATCGAAATGGGAAATCACAAAACTTTATTATCTTAGAAACTACACAACCGATTTGAACAATATTGATATCAGATGAACGGGCTAGTTAAGAGTTAACTGATGAATTATGATTGAACACGTGGTTTCAAAGTTTGGCTGCCTTATACGTTCCCTTTTCATTTGATTGTAATCAAACTTAAGCAACCGTTATGTAATAAATTGTTAAAACAACGAAAGTCTATTATCTCAAGTATTGCACGACTTATTTGAACATAACTAGTATCATACAAACGAGTCATCTCTCAAACTTACAAATAACAAACTTCATAACAATTTGATATGCTGTTCAAAAGTTTTGGAAAGAAAAGAAATTCAAAGACTATGGATTTAAGCATTCATGTAAATCTATTTTCACAAATAATAAGTTTGAATGGGAAAGGCTGAGTCTGACCGCTAGGTGGATTAATTTAGGTTTTAACATAGGAGATGGGAATTCGACACCTTCGACAATGTTGCTAGCAGAAACATTGTCCACAACTTTTTGAAGACACTGGTTGTCTATCTCACTGTCATGAAAAAATAAATTTTTCATATCACTTCTGAAAGAAACGCAATAAAATACAAAGAATTTTTTTCCAAATAAAGTATATCACTTAAATCAAATTTGAGGACGCTATTAGTTTAGAGCACAAAATCAGCAAAATAAAACACTGTAAACTGCTGCAAAATAAGAAAACTATATTTGGAAACTTTGATAGGCAGAAAAATCTTATAAACTTGTTGGATAGTCCTTTGGGTTAGACAGTTATCAGATGATTTCAATTAAATTTGATTATTTGAAATAAAATTTAAAAATTCAAAACTGGTTTCGTAAAAACAGTATACAGGTAAACCTCGATTTTACGCACATTCTCGTTTTTAAAATGTGCATAAAATCAAATCGAAATTTTTAATTGTTTTTATAGCCCAAAATAAACTTCCGTGATCGGAATGTGCAAGAAAATATGTAAGGGATCATCCAATTAGTTTGTAACGTTCGAAAGGGGGGTTCAGAAGGTTTACAACACATAAAACAATATTAAGGGTCCAAAAACGAGAGCGACATAGGAGCGGGTCGAAGAAATTATTTGCGTTACGTAATTAATAGACTTTCTCTAATGTGCCGTGGGAAACTTACCCAGAACATATGCAAAATGCTTGAAAGGAATTACTTAAAACAATGAAATGGGCGTGTGTGTATGTGAGTATATATGTGTATGTGTGTGCATGCGTGTGTATGTGTGTTTATGTGCGTATATGTGTGTGGATGTGTGTATGTATGCGTACACTAAGGTCGCTTTTTACGCGGTTTTTTCACGCGGCTTTTTTTACGCGGATTCCGGAATTTACGCGGTTTTGTTTTACGCGGATTCCGGAATTCGAGCGGTTTTTTTACGCGGATTCCGGAATTCACGCGGTTTTTTTACGCGGATTCCGGAATTTATGCGGTATTTTTTTTTGCGCGGATTTCGGGTTCTTTTCACTCGGAATGCAAAATGAATTCTGTTTTTCACGCGGATTCCGGAATATACGCGGTTTTTTTACGCGGATTCCGGAATTTACGCGTTTTTTCTTACGCGGATTCCGAAATTTACGCGGTTTTTTATGCGATTTTTTCCGCGTTTTTTTTAACGCGGCACGTATCCCCCGCGTAAAAAGCGAGTTTAGTGTATATGTATGTATGTGTGTGTGTGTTTGTGTGTGCGTGTGAAAAAGAGATTGTGTACGTACGACGTCAAATATTTCACGCGTTAGACACGTATACAACCTTAAAAAGTACACTGTTTCGCAAAAGAGGTCTTGTTGTTACTGTTGCGGTTACGGTTTTCGGCAGATTTCCCAGTCTATGTGGACGGCCCTTTATTTGTTAACGATGTCTAATATATATAACCCTTCATTACGCACAATTTAAAGAAGAAAACATACGAATTTAAAATGTGTTTGAAAAAAGTGTGCGTAAAAACGAGGTAAAATGTGTGTAGAATCGAAGTACGTAAAATCGAGGGTGCGTATAATTGCGGGTGTGTATAATCGAGGTATACCTGTATCTCGAAATTGACCCAAATTACCTCGAGGTGATAGCTGTTTCTTACGTGAAACTTTCCAAAGAACACGATGAAGTGATCGAATTCGAAATAAAAAATGGCTGCATTCTCCGAAAAATGTAACCTTAGTTTTAAAATGCAAAAATAAACCATATGGCAACACTTCCGGTCAAAAATTATATTTAACGCCAATGCCTTGATCGTGAGATGGAGGTTTCCCTAAACTGTTGTTATGATAGGTGACATACCATTTCAATTGTAAACTAATAAAAAGTTGAGTTGAGCATCAATCACAGTTGGTTTAGTTTCGCAGCATTCAACCAATCACCAGCTTGCTTCTATAGCTGAGAACAGGATGCTGTAGTGTAAAATCGTACGTGTCGTGTACCGTTTGGAATGCATACATTGTTATTTTCACTGAGCAGATCATCAACACAAATGTCTTAATCAACAAGTGAATTTTTCTTCAACTTTGGTGTTTATAATTAGCATAAAACCAGCATAGTAAATCAGTGAAAAAATGAACTAAAAATTGGAAAAGCCCTGGCTAACCAGTCTGAGGCTAGCTTTTTGTTCGTGATGAACTAAGAGGCTCAACCTTATTTGAAGTTAAGTCATTACTCCAGTTTCACAAGACGCCGTTGCGTTGTTTCGTGCGTTGTTCCGATTTTTGTATAAAATACAAAAACACTAAGGTCATTCTCACGCGAGGAATGCGTAACGCCCGCGAAAAAAAAGACATCTTTAGTTGAAAATGTAATAAAGAAAACTGCCCTCCAATTTTTGACCCTCGTTCGAGTATAATAGTAGCCAATTTAGAGATCAAAATGCACTATTTGGAATTGTTAATGTTGACGTCAAAAATTATGAATTTTAACTAACAGATATATGATTCCTTCTGGCCCGAACCGGAAAACGTGATTGAAATGATTGAAATCATGTACCGTTTTTGAGTAAACAAGAAAAGCAACCCGCGAAAAAAACTCGTGAAAAAACACCTTACTGTACACGAAACATGATTCTGATTTCGTGTTGGCAAACAGTGAAACTGGAACGATGAATCTCTCAGACACGTAACAAAATAACACGTTGTATCGTGTTGCAGCCAGGAAGGAAGTTTCTTTGTAGGATAAAACAGCAGATAGCAGAAGGTGCAGCTTTCTGAGCCACGCAACAGTTCATTACGCTGTTGTGTGTTGCAAATTGCAGCTGTGCGACTGGAGGACAACAAAATTCTATTCGTGCTGATATTGACTGCCGGCAGACAAGGGAATGGAGTTGCTGAAATGTTGATGTGAAGTCGAATTAACCGTCTTCGTGAATACGTTCCAACATTTTGAATGAAGTGTTATACATGTTCTTAAACAAATTCAGCATTTTTTTTCTGTAAAACACACCTAACTTTCGTTTGAAATCGGATTTGTTTTGTATATACCGCTGTTTATGCAAAGTATTTTCGAGTTGTGATTAACATCTAACTATAATTTAACCATAATACCATCCGACTTTGCGATTTTTTATTTCAGTTCTATATTTGAAATAACTCCACCTTTTTTCAAGTTATGTGATTTTCCCAGTTTCGCAAAACGCAAAAAGATTTTTTTTTGCGTAGAAAAATACAAATATACGAGAGATGAATCCCATTTCATGTTGACGAACAGTAAACTACGCAACAAAATGACACGTTGTATCGTTGTATCTTTTCGTGTCTGATGGAAGCAGATAGCACGAGACGCGGCACTCTCAGCCAGGCAACAGTTTATTACACTTTTGCGTGTTGTATATTTATATCTGATATGATATTTGTGTGCGCCAAAATCAAACTCTCATGTAACCTAAAGTGTGCATATTCGGTTAATTGGATGTAGCATTCTGTAGGGCGTACAAAGGAAAGTAATAATAAATCTGACCTGCATGAATGAATATTAATTTATCTCAGCTCTGGTTGGTCAAAGTCAACGTTTCAACAAGGCTTGACAATATGCAATGGTAAATCGCTTGATCAAATTACAATTTTCTGCATTTGTGCGGATGTGTACTAATTTTCCAATCGATTGCTGCAAGAACGAAGGAAGTCCGTTTAAAAAAATTAATTTAATGAAAAGCATACAATGCAATTTCTTGCCAGTACATCACGATAATCATGTAAAAAGGTGTATGTATAATAAAATTTCGAAACGACTACACTGATGTGGGAATGTGTTTACTAAAAATATTCTCGATTTAAACTACATCAATAACCGTTACCTACAGTTAAAACGTAAAATTCACATAAAAAATCTAGGAGGAAGGCAAAAATATAAGTTTCCAAAATATGTATACAAAAATCAAAAGAAATCTTTGGCGACAAATTTTAAGAGCTTCAATTTTTAATGGTTGAATAAAGTGCTATGTATTGCAAATCTCGCCTAAAATTTTTATTCGGGAAATAAGGATGTTTTACAACAGGTTATATTGTTTTCATGTCGAAAAATCATTTTGTTATAAACCATTCATAGACAAGTTGCCAGTGGACAACAAAGTTTTGAGATACAGTTCTTCAAAGATTTCACCTACTAGAACATTTTCAATTAAGCTTATAGTAGTAATTAAGCTTATTCTGCCCCCGGCATTGTGCAGCTAGTTTTTTCGATCAGCATAAAAGTTTTTTTTACAATGGAGTTAATTTTTGTTTGAACCATTAACACTCTATCCATTAATATATAGCAAAATTTAATGGCTTTTGAATAGATGGTTATCAGAGTCTAAGTGAAATCAGATAATATTGCGGCGAATTATATGTCAAACATGTGCTCCCTAATTTGCACGTTGTAATTTTCCATGCTACCAGATTTAGCGCTAAATAGACACCCATATTCGGTAATATGACCATCCGAGTGCCAGGTTAACATACTCTACTCGTACCACTCGAGCAATTACTAGCATCACATTAAACTGAAAGGGCAATACAGCAGCCCATCGAAGAGCAATAACTTTGCAAACTGGAGGATATTCGAATAATTGCGACTTGAATGCCTCCGCGAGCTCACACTCGCATTCGCCAGCTAACAACCGAGTTTTGTTTTTATTTTTTCGCTCTCGGAACGGAACGCACCACCCCCTACCCCCAATCGGAGCAGTTCCTCCCCTCTCTTGCTCAGCGTTCTGATTCATTTCGGTCGATTATAACGAAAGAAGAACCATTCGCGTCAGAACCACGAGGGTTCGTTGAGTTCAGTTTTATTCTCAAATTCTTCCCCGCTTCAACATATACTTAGCGGAGAGGGTAATACACGGTACACATCCTATGCTTACCTTCGCAGGCAACGCAACACAACGACGGTGCCAGCGGGCTTTGAAAGGAAGCTGTAGGCAACAGGAGCAACAGCCCCATTTTTTTGAACCCCAGACAAAGAAGGCCACGCGAGAAGCAAAACCGACGAAGGCTTGGGATAGCAAAAATACGCCCGGTTGCCTGATGACGACGACGACGACGGCTGCCATTGTCGGACGGCCGAACGGACATACCAGGCAGGGCGTACTAAGTTCCTCCGAGTTCTGTCTGGGATGGGTTTAATGCCTGCCGGCAGTAGCCGCGGCAGAAGTGAAACCAGGGGGAGAGTTCAGTGAACTTACATGTGCGCCAAGCACGGTTCGCCTTGAGTATAAACACTTGAGCTATCAGAAGAAATAAGACGAAACGAATCGAAGCAAACCTTCCCAGGATGTTGCGAGAGGGTGGTTGTGGTGGTGCGAGATGGGAAGGAGGGGTGATTGGATGGATGCGGAAGGAACGGCGCGTATTACATGCAGCCTCCAGGATTACGGTCGACTATGGGGAAGGTGGATTTGTGTACGGAATTGCCTAAATGTTGACTGCCGGGGTTGCGGAAGTCGGTGCGAGCCTTCAAACACAATCAGTGTTACGAAGCGGAGCAACAGGGTTTAATAAGAATATTGCGCGTCGGTGGTGTGCTGTCTCGGCACAACCGGTACAGGAACGACTGAACCAAGAAAACGGAAAAGGATGAAACACGCGAGGGAACCGAATAATGTTCGGTTGGCGATTTATGGATGGGAACAGATATCAAGGATGACGCTAGGCACGGTAACACTATACGATGCTTACTAGCTTTGAATCGACGCCGGTGGGCGACGAAGGGTAAAAAAACCTCCGGGTGAGATTTAGATTTCATTTCGTCGTTTCTTCTGTGGCGTAACTACGCATTATGGATCCACAAAAGGGATGTACCTGCATGTGCCATGTGCCGATGGATAGGTGGAATTCTGTGGGTTGTTGGATGAAGTGGGATTTAAAGGCTTCGTATATCACGATTTAGTACTTGCTGTGAGTAATTGATATTCGATATATGTGGCGCAAAATGATGCTACACAGCCATCGTCCAGGGACTGGGTTTGAATCTGGGGCTTGATTTTTTTAAATATATTTTATAGAGTATTGCAGGATTTGTTCAAATTTGCACCATAATGTTCAACTGCAAACATCGAGACAAAATAAAAGTTAGTTATTCTCACTAAAGAAGTTTGCCGCCCGAAACAGACATGGCATCTGTACTTGCACCTGCAACCGAAAGACAGCCACTGGTCGGTCCGGTCCGGAAATATCAAGAAACATTAAGAATGCATAAATATTTAAATCTTGCACAAATCCGGGCGGTCGCCGGAGCGGCCCACGGGAAGGAAAAATCTGGCATTAAAATGATCTCGGATGGCGACGAAAACGTGAACGGAATTTCAATCCACTAATGCTACATTCATTATTTTGGCCATCGTTGTCTGCATAAAAAGCAGAACGGATGCTTTGCCTCCGGCAAGTGAAAGTGTCTTTCATCCCCAAGGTAAGCGAGCTTAATTTTGAATCAGAACAGGAAGAAACTCCACCCAGTTTGGTGACCTGAACATTAGCCTATAATTAAATTGGACTTTCGGCTGCAAACTTGTCACAGATCGTGTAGCGCAGTAAGATGTTACATAATAACTTTACACCCTTCATTATCAGCTTGATCACACGGAGAGCATACAGAAAAGTTAATTCGGCGTGTATGCAATGCCTGAAGAGTCAGCCTTATATTTGATTCCATTAAAATTTTACTCAACTAAGATGCTGAAAACCTTCATTAAAAATTGAGAAAGGAAAAATCACTTCAATTATAATAACAAAATTTGAATCTAGAAAGGCACAGAAACGAATGTCCTTTGGTCCTTTTAATCTTCATAAGCATGGTAATCATCAGCCATTGATGAAAGCACAGGGACAAGAAACAGAAAACACCCCGGCGAGGAAATTACCGAAAAGGTACGGGAAAATCCCCGGGGGCAATCAAGCAATTTCTCAAAGGTTTCTCTCGGGTTTTTCTAATATTTTTTTTCGGCGTTTTATCCGTCACCCCCACGCGCAGCCTGCAAGTCGATTTTGGACCAGGTCGCTGACGGACATCCGTACATACGAAACACAACCAAAATTAATAGCGTTGCAATTATTTTTAATTTCCACGCGGCCAGCCAGCGCTACGCAATTCTGCACAAAGCCTCATTAAATTATGATAAAGCTAGTCCGCGAGTTGAAGGAAAAAAAACACGCGCGCCCGTTATCCCGTGATTTTTTTCCCTCGCATTTCCGTGTATATGTTGAAAAAACTGCAATGAAAGCATAAATTTAAATACATTTTTCTGCTTACGGGTTGGTAGGAGGGATTATCCTTATTTCCCTGGAAAGTTGTGCAGCAAGAAACATAAAGATATAATTTTTCTTTTTGCAGTTCTGCGAGGGCCAAGCACGTGTCTTGAGGGTAGAATTTTCTCTCGAGAAAAGGCGAGAAAAAATAAACCAACACAGGAGCAGTTGCACAACAGATGGGGAAATCCTGTGATTTGCTGGAAATGCGATCAAATCGTCATAAGCAGTCTTTTTCAGGCTAATCAGAGCTACCCTCAGCTGCTTTTGTGCTAAATAATGTATGAAACTAGCACTCGTTCAGATGCATTACTCAGATTTAAGAGCAAAATTTTTTATAAAGTGATGATAATATTATGAAATTAAATTGAGGACAAAAAAATGGTTTGAATGCAGTAACAGGTTAGGTATATCTAATTCTATAAATTCTAATTTTATAAAGGCTTATAGAATTATTCAATAATGAAGAAGCTACAGTTAATGAAGAAGCTACAGTTAAAATTTCAAGTCAATCGGATGAAAACTTTTTCAGTTCTAGGTTTGGAAATACGATCGACATGTTCTTACGTTAACGCTGTTGTAAGAATGGTAATTGTGTTACACACATTATGAAGTCGTTTGATTGTGAAGTGGGTAAAATTTGTCTGTCACTCGCCAAAACATTCCGGAAATAGTAAAACTCAATTTAATCCACTGTGCTCCAAAGGGTATTATTCCCTCGCATGTATTGACAGTTGATATTAACTCACTTATTACATGATTTATGGTTTACCTTTTACGTGTCTTTGAAAATCCCAATATTAATAGACCCGAATAGGTTTAATGAGAACGGTGAGGCTCAAAATAGATGTCAGATGGTCTCAAGGTATGATGCAAGCCAGCCGTCGCAGGTTCGAGTCTCGGTCTGGGAGAGACTGTTACTGTTAGTAGGATCGTAGTGCTAGCCCCGCAACTGTCCTGTACACTAAACAGTCGGCTGCGAAGTCTGTGTATAAAAAACAGAAGGTCAAATTCCGAACCGGAATGTAGCACCAAGGCTGTGCTCAAATTTT
This sequence comes from Wyeomyia smithii, assembly GCF_029784165.1. NCBI lineage: Eukaryota > Metazoa > Arthropoda > Insecta > Diptera > Culicidae > Wyeomyia > Wyeomyia smithii. Next base: position 107,622,568 of record NC_073696.1, read on the forward strand.
CAAACCCGTTTGTCTCGGAGTTGTGCAAATTTTGAACAGACGATATGCCAATTTTAAGACAGTTTCTTCATTACCGTAAACTGGAATGACTCTGATAACTTTTTGAATATATCTTAAATATTTTAAGAATATACTGAATGCAAAATTATTTGCTATTTTTAAAATGAGTACTGGCATGAATTGAGCAAGATCCAATCACTACTTTTGAAATACAGCAACAATTCTGCTGTTTCTAAATATGCTCTAAAATTTTTTCATCAATCATCATTCCGGGGTGACTCTGATCACTTCATTGTTTTGATGAATTTGGAGTTAAACTTTGCTACTTTAACAAATTTGAACAATCTAAAATGACCTGAATGAATTTATAAATATGAAGGGCAATTTGGGGGCTATTCACATTTCACGTCAATAGTTTCTGTCTGCAAAATTTTCTAAATATGTATGACGATTGTCCATGGAGAGAGAAGGGGGTCTAAAGTCATCAAAAACTAATCCACGTGGAATATGGTTTATCCAATAGTTCAATGTTGCACGTAACGTGACGTGGTCGTTGAGACAAAATCATATAATACACTGTTGAGATTATTGGGACTCAACATTGCCTTGAGGAAAAAAATGAAATAATAATAATAAAAATCGTTGTATAAATATTTTTTTATCTTGAGAACTAATCTGGGAACAAAATGAATAAACTTTACGTATCGCAGCATGCTGTTTTGTATCTGCTTGAACCGATTGTTTGTTTGCAATGGAAATCGCTCAAAATCCACTTTATTTTCAATTCATATTTTAGCATATATCAAGATGGCTTGACAAAATATTTTTTTTTAATTCTTTTATCACCAATAGGGGGGTAAGGGGGGTCCTACATTTTGAGGCCACTACAATCAAGAAAAAATAAACATGTCTCAATTAATAATTAATGGCTCCCAATAATTAAACTCGCTTTCTATAAGTAGTTTCAGAGTCTTGTGAATATTTCCTTTGAATTACATTTGAAGAATTTGAATTTGAATAGCAAACTTGCGTATTGCATGCTAAACTAAAGTTGCATTGCGTATTTATTTGAGTCTAATGGTTTCGAACGCAACTGGGGGAGCCGTCTTTTTTCGAAGATAAAACTAATTAAAAATGAGTTGCGTTTGAAAAAAGCAAGGCTGTCAGATGTGTTCTGAAAATTTCTGACAAACTTTTGCTAAGTTTTCAAAGATGAATAAAGTTTATTCTGTGGCCCCCACACAAGACTGGGCCCCGGACCCCCACAATCTTAAATCCGGCTCTGCTACTGGTTCTGAAAAATAATCCGTCGAATTTGGATTGCTTTCTTTTGAAAGTACATTTTCGTTACCGGTTTCCTTTTTACCAACAAATTTACACACATTCATTTTGCGTCTGGTTGGCTACCTGAAATAGCAAGTGGGTTGGCTTAGTTCCCCGAATCTCCGATATTTACCATATACCCCACACGCACGCTCAGTATAGCAGTGACAAACACTAACAAATAAACAAAACGTAGAACTACGTGAATAATAAAACACACATTACTGTACAAACACTAGTAATTATGACCTTAAAATTACATTTTCGTGAACCACAAGCTTTCGATTAATATATATATATATATATATATATATATATATATATATATATATATATATATATATATATATATATATTTATATATATCATCGTTGTCCGATTCATTTGAAGCAAAACCAAGTTTCAAGATGGCTTGACTCAGTTTTTTGAAAATTTCTCGGAAACCACTTAACCACAAATTGGATTTCGAATTCAAAAAAGAGGTAGACTGATCAAAGTCACCCCAGCTTACCGTATTCATTCGTCTAATCACTGGGACCCAATCACGAGTGCTGGGTATTATTACTGAGATGCTTACAGTTTCTAGCAGTAAATAGCACTCCGTTTCTTGATAGTAAACTCATGTTTACTGTAGTTCTCAAATGAGGGAAACTCACTTCTACTATTTCAATTGAAAATACGTGCTCGTCCTAAAAAGGACGGTTGATTTTAGTATTTACAAAACTGGGAACATGCGACATGGAACATGTCGACGGTGCTGCCCACAAAGAAAGGAGATCCAAAAACTGGCCCTGTAGAAGATGCTAATTACTCTGTTGGTCTGCCGCTATTAGGCAAAGAGATATTTGAAATCGCCGCCTGCTGCAGCTCTGCTTGCCGCTGATCACGCCAGTTCCCAGAAAATCATCCTGCTGCAACAGTGATCGAATATACCGTTGCCGTAATCGATATTATCATCCCCTGCTGCTATAAGCTGCTACTGAGTTGGGACCGCTCTTCCCACCATCTATTAGTGAAATGATTGGTTTGAGCAGAAGCAGGCTTTTTGGTAGCTCAAGAGTTCAATACCGGTTAACTAGGTACAATATTATGTCGAGCGTGTTAGGGAAAGCAAGCACTGAGCAACCAATCATATCATATGACTAAAACTGACTTAGTTTTAAACATTTGAAAGTTGACAATTCTCGTGAGGCTCTCGATGTTCTCGTTTTTTGAATTTGCACCTTTATATATGTTGCTGTAAGACGTAATTTTACGACAAAAAAGTATCTGTTACGTATATCGTCCGAGTAAAGAAGGAGTTATATATGAAATTTAGTGAAGGTGTAAAGCACATCCGTACTCGCCAACGATTTCACCATGGGTCAAAATTTCGTCACATGGATCCAAAATGTTAAAATTTCGGAAATTTTCGGAAAGGACACATCTTCAGTGAAAGATTCCGCTGTGCCAATTATAATAGCAATCATATGTCAAATGTTTACCAATGTCCGTTTGATTTGTTTGAACGCAAGGCAGGGTATAAAATATTCAATTTCCAAATCTTTTTCTACTATATCTACAATTTCTAGACCCGTTCAAGTACGCGTGACGAATTCATATGCCGACATTGTAGGAGGTTTATGTAGGTTTTACTAAACAGTTCGCTAGTATGAGTAAACCGACAATGGTGGTAAACAGAAATACTTTAGTGTTGTGTATGATGGCCCTCTGGTGAGATAGGTGATTTGTGTGCAGGCCTCACAAGTTGCCACCGTAAAACACTCACAAGTAATGAACGAGGGACAAAGAAATTCGGACTGGAACAATCGGCACAGACCCACGTGACGAAAGCGGACTAACGATTGGAAACTCGGGACGTGGAACTGCCGATCTCTCAGTTTCCAAGGGAGCACACGAGTGCTCTCCGAAGTATTAAAATCCCGTAGGTTCGACTTTGTAGTTCTGCAGCAGGTTTGGGTGGTGGCCAATGAGCCCTCTAATGTGCAGGTTGAGAGTCAAGGGTTGATTCTTCAACATCAGCATCATAAACGTGCACAGCCCTTACGTCAGAAGTACCGAAGACGACAGGGATGAATTCTACGCGCAGTTAGAATCAAGATATCAAGATCGTCATCGAGGATTCCAACGCTCAGATCGGCCGGAAGGAGGAATACAAATCGGTGATTGGAAGGATCAGATCACACCAGCCGATCGAGGATAAGCTGGAGGAAGCTCCTCTCGAGGACTGTTGGAACACCATAAAGAAACAACTAACAGCGGAACACCATAAAGAAACCACTAATAGCGGAGAATGTTATCGGGCATTTGGGACGAACTCAACGAAACGAGTGGTCAGAAGATGATTGTAAAAGGGTAATGGATGAGGAGAACGCTGCGCGGGCGACTAAGATCCGCAGTGCCACTCGTCAGAATGTGGAGAGACACACACACAGGAGAAGATGCAGCGAACCCAAAACTTCCGGAGGACAAAGCGCCGCCTGGAGGAGAAAGAGTATGCAGAGCTGGAACAGCTGCATCATTTTCAGGAAACGTGGAAGAAACTCAACGCAACACTGAGGCTTTGTGCCGGGAGCCGTCATATGCCGGAATAAATATGGTAGTATTCTGACGAACGATCGTGAGGTGACCGAAAGGTGGAGGCAGCTCTCCGACGAACACCTGAATGGTGCCCAGGCAAAGGACCATGGTTTCGGAGCGGAGCTTGTTAAGACGGGCTCGGAAAAGCTGGCCACCTGTTTGCACCGAGTGATTACAGGAATTCGGAATACAGAACAGTTACCTTAGGAGTAGAAGGATGGGGTTATCTACAATACAATATCGCACGCTAGACTGTGGGGCCAAAAGCGGTCTCGATCAACTAGATAATAGATTAGTTGAGAGAATTCGTTATCGTTATTGTTTTTGTGACACATTTTGCATGTTGTAGGATAATTACAACGATACATTGGGCTCCAGTGCTGAGTCGAGAAAATTTTCAGCTTGAAAAGATCCTCGACCTGATCAGGAATCGAACCCGATATCACAACCGCGTCGGCTAACTGATCGACATCGCTAACCACAGAGCCGCGGAGACCACTAACTAATGGGGTTATCTGCCCTATTTAACAGAAATGGAACAAATTGGACTGTGGGAACAATCGTGCGATCACCGTCCTGATAGCCGCCTACGAAATGCTTTCTCGAATCATTTTCCGCCGACTCTCACCGCTAGCCAACAGATTTGTGGAAAATTATCAGACGGGCTTCGTGGAAGCACGGTCTACGATAGACCAAATCTTCACCGCACGGTAGATGGGAATGCCGTGAGTACAGCACCTCCATGCACACCCTATTCATCGACTTCGAAGCCGCGTTTGATCCTATCGATCGAAAAGAGTTATGGGAAGTTATGGAAGAATGTAATGGGCTTTCTGGGGAAGATGATTAAACTGGTAAAGGCTACGGTGGATGGGACTCTGTGCTGTGTGCGGATTTCGGGTGGGTTGTCGGTCCACTTGAATCCCGCAGGAGGCTTCGACAAGGTGATGGTCTCTCCTGCTTACTATACAACATTGCGCTACAGGGTGTAATGAATCGAGCGGACATCAATACGCGGGGTACGATATTTAACAAATCCAGTCAATCCGTTTACTTTGCTGATGACATGGACGTTGTCGGCAGAACAACTGCGGCAGTGGCAGAACAGTACTCCAGAGCAGCGAGGTTTGTCTAAACCAAGACTGACAATAGCTAGACAGTAGCATTAGGATCGACGGCGACGAGCTCGAGGTAGTCGACAAGTTTGTCAATCTTGGCTCACTGGTAACTAACTGAGCACAATGATACTAGTCGTGAAATCCGATGGCGTTTTATCAGCGGAAGTCGTGCCTAGTATTGGCTCCACAAGTAATTGCGGTGGAACAGACCAAGCCCCCGTACGAAGTGTAACCTGTACAAAACGCTCATCAGACCGGTTGTTTTCTACGGGTATGAAACGTGGACAATACTCGGGTGGGACCTGCAGAATGCTCAGAGTTTTCGAACGACGAGGACGATCTTTGGCCGCGTGCAGGAGAACGGAATATGGAGGCGGAAGAGAACTCTACGGAGAATCCAGTACACTGAAGTCGCTTTTTACGCGGGGGAAACGTGTCGCGTAAAAAAAACGCGTAAATTCCGGAATCCGCGTGAAAAAAAACCAGCGTTAATCCTGCATTCTGAGTGAAGGGAAACCGAAATCCGCGCAAAAATAAAATACCGCGTAAATTCCGGAATCCGCGTAGAAAAACCGCGTAAAAAAACGCGTAAAAAGCGACCATAGTGTATTCATAAGATGGCTAGAGCTGGACGGATACGCTGGACAGGGCATGTTGCAAGAATGCAGGACAACTACCCTACGAAGACGGTGTTTGCCTCGAATCCGGTAGGAACATGACGATCAGGAGCGCACCGGGAAAGATAGGTAAACCAGGTGAAGCGAGACCTGGCGAGGAGCACACGGGGTCCCAGGGATTGGAGAGCGGCAGTCAGTAACCGAGTGTATTGGAGAAACTTTGTGAATCAGGCAATGTCATTATGACGAACTGCCAAATGAATAAAATAAAATGAATAAAATAAAAACAGGGTTTTGGCGATGTGCAGCTCCATTATAATCCACCGCCAATTGATTCTTCGTGTTCGTTCTTATTTTGACACGAAAGTTATTGAAACTTTCTAATTTCAAGTTTGTACTCAATTTCCGTCCCAAACACAAGCGAGCAGAAGAAAATTATTTCAAAGGTAAATTACAAAAACTCACTTGAAATCGCTCAAAATAGTTTATAACCGGTGATTTGAACGTTAAACACCGATCATGGAATAATTCCTTCAATGATAAAATTTAGTTTAACGATTGTTCCTCGAGAAAACTTCTAATGCTTCCTAGACCTGATGTTATCCCTGTATTGTCTCAAAAAAATGCATGAGTAAGCTCGCCAATCCACTAGCAAAAATATTAAATTGGTTTTTACAACAAGGCAAATTCGCAGCTCTTTGGAAAAACTCGCATATTTCTCCGATACATAAAAAAAGGAATTATACAAGGCGTTGGTAACTAAGCGCCTGCTCGAAATTTGATGAGGCTCTGTAATCTTTTGCTGTTCTACACAAAAAGCATCATTTCTTTTGATCAACACGGGTTTTATCCAGGCTGATCTGTGACAACTAACTTGCTTTGTTTTACTTCGGGATACATCACTCATTTTGAAAATGAAAAGCGGGTGGAGGCTGTGTATGCAGGCTTAAAGCTACATTTGATAAAATTGATCAACGAATATTCTTCCATAATCTCGTTAGAATGGGTGTTTCTAAAGATCTGGTTAAATCGTTGCGTTCGTACCTAAGTGATAAAAGCCTAAGTGTCAATCTTGGATCCAGTACACCCTGACGGTTTACGAAACACTTCCGGCGTTCCCCAAAGAAGCAAACTTTGATCGCTCCTCTTTGTTTTGCTTTTTAAGAATGTCGCAGCCCGTCTTTGAAAAGGATGAAAGTGGTTCCATGCTGATGCTCTGAAGATTTTTGTGGTCGTTGACCAATTTTCCGACTGCTAAAAGCTTCAAAAATCGTTGGATATTTTTGAGACTTAGTGTCAAAATAACCATATGACTATTAGTGTCTAGAAATGTGCCGTAATTTCTTTTCATCGATGTAGTAATCCTATAAAAGCTTTTTATAGTATCGGACGCACACCTTTAGTTTGTGTCAATGAAATTTATGACTTTGGGATACTACTTGATTATTAATTGACTTTTGGGCCGCATTGACCCAATATTATTGACCGAGCATTTCTTATGAAGTTATCTAAAGATTCCACTAATGTTCATTGCTTGAAACCGTTATATTTGGCGTCAGCTGTAGTGTGGGCGCCATACCATACAACGCGGATTGATAGGATTAAGTGGCTGCAAAAGCCTTTTGTTCGTTTCGCATTCCGTAGACTTCCTTGTCTGCAGAAGTAATAGAAACTAATTTAAATTAGAATCGATCAATTAGCACAAATTTCAAAAATCTGAAAGCACCTGAACCTGAACATTGTAATTAAATATCTTTGCGAGAGCACAATGGAAGTTTTAGTAAAAAAAAATTGTAAAGCCTTGCTTATGTTTTCAAAATATGAAAAGATAAGAATCCAGCTGAGGTTTTAAGTTTTAGAGTAAGCTTTCTCCGATATTTGAACTGTTCGAGAGAATTATTCTTATAGCATGGGGTCACATATGAAAGAAAATTCGATTTTTGCAGATGAACAGTTCGGGTTTTGCCATGGGCATTACACAACACATCAATTGCCAAGAGTTACTAATATGGTAGTAGCTGTCAAATCTGAAGGTAATTCCACTGGAGCTTCATTATAGACATTTCGACTGTGACAGTGTGATTGAGAAGTTATCTACTTCTATTTTTCCATTTTTTTCATTCAAAATTAGAAGGAAATATTTAATTGATTGTACTCTGCAAGTTGTCTACCAGGAAAAAATCTGATCTGAGCAAGTTTGCCTCAAAGGTTAAGTATGAGATGTTTTAACCCTTTCCTGAACAGGAATTCTAAACTTTCTGAAAAAATAAATTTTTGATTTATAGCAATAAAAAAGTTTTGGTTGAAATTACTCATACTTCAAATTTCAAAACACCTAAAATGAAAAAAAAAATTGTAAACCATTATGAATTAATATACCTAGCTTTTAAATCCCAATATTGTGCTTCTAGTTAGCTAATATGAACTAAACTCTTCCTGTATTTGCAGCTATCTTCTAGCTGAAGGTAATATTGCTGAAATAACTTGCTCACTTGTACTGCAATAGCAAACCCCATACCGTTAATTACCTATTACAAATAGAAAGCCAACGTGTTTAAAAAACGATTACTTTACCTTCGTCAACGTCGACATAATCTTTTCCGAGATGATTTCGGCACACCCTTTTTTGCTAATCGAGCAGTCATGCTGTACCGTATTTGCATTTCGTACCTACTTTTGATTAGCATACACCCAAACCTGCGGAGGCGAATAATTGTTTGCCTCGAAAAATTTCGTATCGGGAAAAGTTTATTCATTTTTCACTGATCCTTAGTGGCAGCCAGCATACAGGAAAGGGGAAATTTATGAAAAATGAGACACCATTTATTTTTGGCTCCAAGTTGCGACTGCTCACCGACACACTCAACTCATTCGCAAAATGTGAAGGTTCAAATTTTTGTTGCTCGTGCTAGTGGTGGTGGTAATGGTGGAAGGAAACCCGAGCGGAAGCCTAATGTTTTTTCACTTTTCAATTTTCTTCCTGTCAAAAAGTTTTGCTCTACCAGGAAGAGCCTTTTGTCGTTCGCTTCTATTGTGGCAATACGCGCTACAGAAGTCGAAATTGGAGAACCATTTCTGCTATCAAACTATATTCCATTGCACCTCTGCGGGAATTTGAAAGGACTCCGAAGTTAAATGCATGTGAGCAAAGGGTATCAACAGTTGTTAGGTTGGTTCGGCAGTTGGCAGGCTCATCAGTTGTCAAAAGCTGTAAAGTTGCGCTAAACTTTTCACCTAATCGCTTCTGCAAACGTGATTGTCTTGGTAAACTTCACAAAGGTCGAAAGTAGAATCGTTTGATTTTGTGTCGTAGATTACAATTCCGGCGACAATATTGGACCCAAGAGGGCAAACACACAGAGGGTCTCCGTACAAGAAACCGAACGAAAAACACAACCCCGCTGCTGCTCTTTTTTGGTCCCTGTTATGAAATTGTCTCAATAACTTATTTATATGGAAAAAATCTCCTCCGACAGTTCATTCCCTTGTGCTGGGCGCAAAAGAAACATATTTTGCTGTATTACGCACATTTGCACTTGTACTCCACCCTAACCTTTAGTGGCAGTGAAGAACACACCAACAAGGATAGCCTTTTTACGTGCCCCAAAGGGTAACGAACCGTCCTTTGTTGGTTATTCTCGGCTTGCTGCTGCTGCTGGTGAAAGTGTCGTTGGCCCCGGAAGTTACCCTCATTGCCACTTTTTTATTACTTATTTTGTGCTTATTGTCCCGAGCTACGAAGGTTGTTTGTTGATACCTTACGGTGCACACTGGAATATGTGTTCAATTCATACAGCCGTGGCTTTTTCCGAACTGATTACGTATAAGTGAGTTTATCATAGTATGATCTAAACGAACTCATGTTGGGATATCAAATAGATTCGGTTTCTACTTGTGTTACAGACCAATTTACCTGGGAATGATTACGCATTTAAGTAACACTCAAGACGTACCATTCCAGAACTATTATACACGATGAAACACGTCTTACTCTTGCTCAGGGATTTCTTCGATAGTCTTTATGAATCAACATCATCATAGGTCAGTAACACTGAGACTGTTCATTTTTTTTTTTTTCATGAATATAGGCGTGAAGTGGAGTTTCTTTCTTCCCCTGTTCCTACCGGTTTAGGTTGCAGAACATTGCGTAGCTATGGGGACTAGAAGATGATGCCATGACGAACCGAGTGCCCGACTGATGGACGAAAAGGCCCACGATCATCATTAACAATTCAAATCTCGTTCTAACAACAATTCCCAGGTTCATCATTGTGTGTGCCTCAGAACCGCAGAATTGCCACCAGACACAGAAAACACAAAAAAGGAAGAAGGAGCGGCAGAGGAAAAACAGAAGAGTGTATGCGTTATGTGTACCTATGACTGAATAGACCGAATCTACTCCGATCTTGTCCAGAAACAGAGAAGTGAGCCTCCGGAAGCGCTGTGAAGAATTAACATACCAATAAATCTCCGCTTATTACTTTATTATCTCTTTCTTCGCTTTGAACGTGCTTCAATGGTATAGCAAGAAGTTTTTTCTAAATGAAACTCTTGGAGAACAAAATTTGTGATAAAAAAATGCATTTCGATTATGAACAAAAAGTGGAAGAATCCATTTGATCAAATGATACGAAAATCCGATAAGTCCACAACTAACTTTTAAAAAACACCTGCTTTGCTGATTGTGGTTTTGTCTATTTTTGACTTAAAAATTAGCTGACATTATAATTGAATAGCTGTTGAAGGTTGGATGCTATTTTTTGCATAAAGTAACTGATACCATCAGATACGCTAAGTGAATATTAAAATAATGATAATGTTTCAACTATGTATTCAACCACCAACCATATTTTGTTCTTCTCCAAAAAAATAATAATAATAATAGTAGGGTATCGGCTCTATTATCGTCAGGTTTTACCTATTATCGTCCGGGGGGTTAATGAAGTCAGAGAGAACTAATCTTTTGCAGAAAGATGTTCTGCATTATGAAGAACCATCATGCAAGAAATTACCGCTCTAGGACATCATTTACCCCCGGACGATAATAGGTAAAACCTGACGATATTAGAGCCGATACCCTATACGATTTACGTTCTTGCTTTCTCGCTGAAAATGGGGTCATGGTAACATTGCAGTATTTTCTCTACGCAATGCGTTGTTTTATAGACAGTTTAGTATGGATAAAGGTTTGTTTTAGTTGTAATTTTCTCAGAATACTGATGTTTTTTTTCGCGTTAGAAATGACGCAAATATTTAAAATGTTTTTTTTTTGGCAGAGTGTAAAGCGTGCTACAATTTCGATATTCCATGGGGTTCATATTCTAACGAGGAAACAACATACCATTTTTTTTTCTTTATGACAAAGTTCCATCACATGCGACCAAATTGGTTTCTGCCTGGTGCCTTATTAAAGTTGCAAATTATTAAAATCTGATTCTTCGAACGTCAAACGTTACGATTTTAAATGTGACTTTGAAAGCAATGACGAAAAATTCTCTGTTTCGTAACAAATTGGTTAGGCACTTGAAAAGTAATAAGAATCGTCTCCACTCAAGTAACAACACAAACTTTCGTATATTCTGCACTAGTTTTTTATCTCCAGTATTTATTCTTCTCCATCATAGAGTATGACTCCAAAGCTTTCATATGACTTTTCAAATCACATCAAGATCTCACAACTCACAAGATCTGTATACTGCGTTAGAGAAAACCCAAACCTTTGCTTTCTTGCAAGCGGATGCAAGCAATGTTGAAAACACATACTCATCGCTTTATACAAACTTAACGAATTAAAGTTCTGTATAAATAACGCAGTTAGGAATGAGCAATAGAACAAGTCGGTAGTGAAATGTGATACGCATATAGATTGTGGAACAGTACCAACGTCCCCCGTAGTTTAATTAGTCGAAACACCATACCGGAGACAGGGAGATTGCGGGTTCAAGTCCCGCCGGGATGCGGTATATCTTTCCAAATCTATAACATATTTCCAATTCGCTTATTTTTCGCTTTCCCTTCTGCACACATTGTCTTTTTTTCAATTGAAATTTAGTGGTAATTTTCAACTTGTTTTTAAGTCAAAATATGTTTTTCACGGTGTATATTATTTTCAGAGGCATTATCAATTCTCTACAACTCATTCTCACACAGTTTTTCTATACAATCAACGCTACAATGCTTTGAATAAAACCTGTGCCAAAATGCAAACGCCCTTTTAGAAAGTAACTCATGGGTCTAAAAAATCTATCCATCTGTAAAAAATGTTCAGTTTGCTAATTCAAATACGTGTGTGAAGTTTCATTTAAATCAAAAATGGTCGATATTCGGCAATAGACTCGTGTCAATTTAGAAAACCCATTTTTTGATAATACTCCTGCAACTCTGCTCGCAAGGTAACATTTTTTCATTTCTAACCGGTAAACAGAGAGTTGAGATAGCGAACAAAACACTGGTGTTACCTGTTAGGCATTTCAAGCTAGGACGCTATGGTAAAGTTTTTGCATATGTAGCGAGTAAAGAGGACTGAAATGAACCTGGAACAAAGGCAGCGAGTAAAGTTTGACTAACACATGCATTGCGCTTCTTGGATGTATTTTATCTTGCAGAGAAACATACAAGCGCGTAGCTGTAATTAATTTGATTACTTTTAGTTTGATACTTGTTTGTCTAATGAGTTTCAAAAGAGTGTAGGCCCTGAGGATACTTCCATAAAGGGACCGAAACGTCGATGATGAGCCATAAACCGAAGCGTCGGTGATGAACAATCACGCATTTCAATACCTTCTCTATCCATTTTGGGTGTATAAAAATGTGAAAACGACTCTCTCTCATATTAAAATTTTCTTAATCGAATTCAACAAAACTAGTGGGAAATACAAATTCTGTCTTTTGAACCCTCTACTAACGAATTTCATAATAATTAATCATGTGATTCGACAAATACGATAAACTGTTTAAAGTTTTCTTCATCAGAATACGTGACGACGTTGGCTACGAGATCTATATCGAAGAAATAGAAGGTCAAATTCCTGGCTTTTTTATATCAAATAATGATAATGAGATTGTTATTATACAAAAAAGGGAAAATAGGACAACCAAACTATCCTTTTATTTTGTCTCAGTTCACTATTTTTGGTAAAGCTTGGGATGCTACCGAAAAAGCCAGATTTAGAGGGGTCTTAGGGTCATGGCCCCAGGCCACCATACTGTTGGGGCTCCCACAAAAGATCACTTCTAATGACTCAAATCTAAATACTTCTTAAAACACAAATATAATTCATGAATCTTGAAAAAAAAAAAACTGAAATTTGAATAAAACTAACGAAAGCCTTCCATAACCTTTTTATAACTTTTATCGTTGTATGACATATTTCTTCTTAGAAATTTTAAAAACTAAAAAGGGGATCCCACAAGTTACTTGGCCGCCGAGACCCCATAACCCCAAATCTAGCCTTTTTGGTAGTTATGATAAGTGTGATGTTCACAATTTAAGAATACTTCGATAAACAGTGATATATACACAGCTAATCCTATTTCAAACAAAGGTCGGCGTGTTTTGCTGAAAATACTAGATCAATAGATTTGTTGCGTAGGTGTGAGCTCGATCTATTTCCATCATTTACTATATTCAGAACAAAATATCTTTAAGGTAGCAACATGACATCGACGATTACTTCCGTCAATAGTGATATGTCTGCCATGAGTACCTAGACTAAAGGAGCGGTATACCACAAAAGATCAAAATAATGGTCGCAGTGGTCCAAATCTTATTAAAAAAATCAGCGTTTGGCGAAACTGAGAGAATAATATAACTTGAAAAAAAGGAGGGGCCACTTACAACATGGACCTGAAGTAACCATCGCAGACTGTTTCCAAAGCTGCAAAAACGTGATCAACGTGGCCGTAGAGCCTACAGCAAAGTTGTTCCATGAATTATTCTTTAATTATAGAAGTTGCAATTTTGTAATTAATCCACCTAAAATTCAATAATGATTTTTTTCTTGTAGAGTTTTCTGTTGATTGCCGCTAAAAATCAATTTTTTTAATGTAACATTTAAAAGTGATTTTCGACAACTTTTCAATGCTCTACAATGTTGTTTACTATGAAAAAACAAGTTATCTCATTGTTGGGGAATGTTGGTTCGTTGATTGAGCCAGAGTGACCTTTACTTATACGAATACGAAAAAAAAATATATATATGAATCCTACGTTGTGTTATTTTTATTCAAACTATTTTATTATCGGAGATACGAAAAACTAGCCGTTTATAGAAATTTTACAAATAGCGCACGCGCGACTGTATTTTAACCTTCCTTGTTGGGCAATCGGCTTGATACTGATCCTCTCAGATACTGATATCGTGCCTACATTTGTGCTCAGTGTTCATTATAATATTAGGGTGAATTCAGTAAATGTCTTCTGTGTGTGCTTAGTTTATAACAGTTAAATGTCTAACACTAAACACTCATCAAAGAAAGTTTACTCTTATTCCTCATATTTCTTTGGTTTAAAATGATTCTCTTCAAAACTTACTAATAGATATCTACAAAATCTGCAAATATCTGCAGTTAAAACAAATTCTTTATAAAATACAGTACTCACTCGATATTATCACGCCCCGAGTTTATTACCTGATTGCACCTGATTTTATCATCATATAACATTCCATTAAAATATGTCAGGGTGAGCTGGTTTTCTATTTAAATTGATTATTTTAGTACTTTTACATATAATATCATTCTGGATATAGTTTACATTAAAAACTTAATAATTGCATAGTGTTTTATATTTCCGACTTCGAGCGAATAATTAAATAGTGATTTAAATGTTAATTATAGCCATAACGTAAGTTCGAAAAAGTTTCAAGATAGTCAAAAGCGCATCTTCTGAAATAGAAAGATCCACCTAAAAGATAGATAGGAAATTAACTTTATCATTAGATTTAGACAGCCGCGTAGTGTCTTCAGCAAAGTTTTAAATGATCTCAAAGCAAAAAACTTTGCCGAAAACATAATGTTTCTATCTATTACAGCCACATACAGTTTTCTTCTAAAAGGTACGAAAAATCCCAACTTTCTTTATAACCATTTTCCGCATTTTCAATGTTCTACAAAGTTATCAGTTTTTTTATTTAAAGTAATTAGTGAAAATTAGTGTATTTAGTGCACAAATCACCATGAAAGTTAAATTAAAAAGAACTGATTTTAGGGGTAATCTCTAGAAAATTCCACAAAAGTCCATTTTAAGAGATATGATGAAATATGATGTCTTCCACAAAGTTATTCCTTTTAAAATGCCAAAATAATTTCGATAACGTTTTTGAGCAAAATCATTTCAAATCGCCTGGAAATACGCGAAAATTTAATCGACCATTTTTGATTTGAATGAAACTTTGCACACGTATTTGGCTTAGCAAACTGAGCATTTTTCACAGATGGAGAGATTTTTTACACCCATGAGTTACATTCTAAAAGGGCGTATGCCTTTTGGCTTAGGTTTTATTCGAAGCATTGTAGCCCAGAAACCATTGGTTGTATAGAAAAACTGTCTGAGAATGAGTTGTAGGGAATTGAAAATGCACCATAAAAAATATACACTGTAAAAATAATTTTTTTGACCAAAAAAAATTAGAAATAAACATTAAATTCCAATTTAAAAAAAAGCGTTGAATTTTTTTTTATTTCTTTTTAAAGAAACTTGACGTTAATACGCAACTTCTAAGAAAAAGTCCAGGATGGAGAAATGAAAAATAATTTTTTTATGGTAGAATAATTTTTTTATGAAAATTCTAATTCAAACATTTTCCAAAATATTTGTATTCTGATAATTTTAAAAGATGCAGAAAGTCATTTTGAATCAAAAAGCTCTTGGTAGTAAACATTCTAAAGGCATTGGTTTTCGAGTTATTTCTAATTTAAGCTCGAAAAATTATAATTATTTAGGAAAATACACGTTTTTCTTAATTTGTCCATGGTTCTCCAGCAAAAACCATACGTTCATTGGAATGCTTGATCGAAAATATACAGTTCATTCTTTGACAACAAAACGATTGGGCGAACGGTTCTCAAGAAAAGAGTTATATGTTCTAAGTGATGTAAATATATATAAGAATCAAATATTTATTTTCGAGTTTTATTATCTTAGGAACTTATTTTTTATGACATAGATACTTTACAGAACTAGTTCCACCTTACATTTTATATACATCATAAGTAAATGATTCGTCATCTTTTGAAAACAGCTTCGTTTGTATCTTATTTTCTGAAATCGGAACAAAAGAGTAATACTTTTGTGTGGCAGCTATTATTATAGATTTTTTGAAAATATTGCTCCATTCTGTTACTCCATGCTCATATTCTTCATATGATACCCAACTAACTGACATTTTTGATGAATTTTTATTACTTTTCTGATTAGACCAATCATACAATTTTTTGCGCTTGTAATGGGATGTTCATGTTCTTTAGCTAAACTTGCATTTCCTGCCATTCATTTTAATATGCCACCAATTGCATCGCATGGGCCTTTACCATGAGAAGTCGCAAAAAATGCCACTCTGCATAGACGTTATATTTTGTTTACAAACAGTTATTATTAGTAAACAAGTAGATAGTGTTGCACGACAAACATATTTTTTTATAAAACATTCGGCAAGTGGGAACGTGTAGGTAGTCTAAGGTTTAGCGATTGAGTTATTTATCCAATAGTTTTGTTGTCAAAGAATGAATTGTATATTTTTGATCAAGCATTCCAATGAACGTATGGATTTTGCTGGAGAACCATGGACAAATAAGAAAAACGTGTATTTTCCGAAATGTTAATAATTTTTCGAGCTTAAATTTAAAATAACTCGAAAACCGATGCTTTTAGAATGTTTACTACCAAGAGCTTTTTGATTCAAAATGACTCTCTGAATCTTTTAAAATCATCAGAATACAAATATTTTGAAAAATGTTTAAATTAGATTTTTTATAAAAATATTATTCTACCATAAAAAAAAATATTTTTCATTTCTTCATCCTGGACTTTTTCTTAAAAGTTGCGTATCAACGTCAAGTTTCTTTAAAAAAAAATTAAAAAAAAATTCAACTCTTTTTTTTAAATTGAAATTTAATGTTTATTTTTAATTTTTTTTGGTCAAAAAAATTTATTTTGTACAGTGTATATTTTTTATGGTTCATTTTTAATTCCCTACATCTCATTTTCAGACAGTTTTTCTATACAACCAACGGTTTCTGGGCTACAATGCTTCGAATAAAACCTATGCCCTTTTAGAATGTAACTCATGGGTGTGAAAAATCTCTCCATCTGTGAAAAATGCCCAGTTTGCTAAGCCAAATACGTGTGCAAAGTTTCATTCAAATCAAAAATGGTCGATATTCGACCATAGGTCATTTGGCGCGATCTTGCTCTTTTGCAGCTTCGGAAACAGTGTACATCGCACACCAAAGTGATTATTTCTATCAAATTGAAATACACGCACACTACCGACACACGCACAGCTAATAACACGATGTGAGAGATCCGGACCAAATTACTAACATGATCGGACATGTTCATCAATGCTGTGCAGTGCTGCGGTCAGCCGGTTGGTTCGTCTGCTGTGGAACGCTGCAATCGAATGAGTTGCCTGCTCTGCCTTGCTGCACTAAAGTCAGTTGCTGCTCTGCCGGTTGCGGGTCGAGCCAGTTTCCAGTAAAACTCTACCCCTTCTTGCTGCAGTAATCGGTTATACAATGAAGTCTAAATTTCTACATGCTAGCTTTTATACGTGACTACTGAGAGTCAAACTTCCGGTAGGCGTGACTTTGTGGACTGGAGCGATTAAAACAACAACGACGAACAACAAAGTTAAATCGTTTGTGTGCTTTAACTCGGCTTTGATGGGGAAGAAGGTTTATTTCAGCTCTGATTGGTCGGAACAACCGTTTAACAAGGCCTCACATTTTTAATAGTAAAATAATTAATATCACAGAATCATATTTCTTTCCATTTTGGTGGAGGCATAGCATAACTGATTATTGTACAATTGGTGGAGCTGTGACTGTACCATTCAGTTTATTTCATCAGAAAAAAATCCTTGGAGGTGAAATAGCTTGAAGGCTGAAAAATCTAACGGTCGAACTATCGGATGGTAGTAAAAACACACATGCCAGCAGGACAAACTAATTCAACCTGGAACTATCTTCAAGCTAAATAAAAAGTGTTTTGTAAGACTAGCTTAAATTAATTGTGATTTCCATACGTAGAAAGTCAAAAAAGTCTTTCGTTTTTGACTTTTCGTACGTCGAAAGTAGCTCGAAATAATTTCTCACATCATATATTCATATCATGGAACACAGATACTCAATTTAAAACTAGTAAAATCTTCTTTTTTTATTAAAAAAAAAATCAAAATGTCCTGAAACGAATTTCTTTGAATCTACAGTAAAAAACTTCTTTAAAATAGAAACCACCAGAACTAACTAAAAAACTCAATACAAAATACTGCGACGTTATGCGGCTACGAAAAAATATTATCAGTAGGATAAATATTCGAGCATTGAGAAACAAATGTTGGAGCAGTGATTTAAGCGGTGAGATTAATATGAAGCGTTATGAAAAATGGTTTATTTTACAAACTATCGCATAATATATTTCAAGATTAATATTTTTCCATTAATGGTCGATTCCATAAGAGCAAGTAAGTGTATTTTGTTTATTTTTACAATGAATTCGTAAAACTTTGGTGTTTAATCCGTAATGCTCCGCGAGATTCAGTTTAATAAGATGAATAACGAAACAAATATCCTAGTTTTTCTTATCTTCGTTTGAAAAATTCATTCTAAGACCAGCTCTCATTCGGTATTTTAGTATTGTCCAAAGAATCCGTATATTTTGTTGTATGCACATATAAAATATGTTATCAACACTTTGCCAATAATCAATATTTGTGCCGTGTCAAATAAATGTTGTGTGAACAAAAAAAAAGATAATCAATATGTTTTAAACTTTAGTGACCACTAAAGCAATTTCAGCTTTTAGGTAATTTGTAAATAATTTAACTGGATATTCGACTAGTATAAGACACAGGGTGGGTATCATGTAACTGTTTACTATGTAATTGTCCACCAAACTGAAAATATTGGCTTAATAGTCCAGCTCCGATAGTGTAATTTGGTTATTCACGGCAATCATTGAGGGACCATAAATCTATAACAATAAACGCAATCATATAATGATAAAAATTCATTTCGCTTGTTTTGTTTTTGGGGCTCGTCTATCTGAGAGCTTGTTTTGG
Organism: Wyeomyia smithii; assembly: GCF_029784165.1. Classification (NCBI taxonomy): domain Eukaryota; kingdom Metazoa; phylum Arthropoda; class Insecta; order Diptera; family Culicidae; genus Wyeomyia; species Wyeomyia smithii. The sequence goes on from NC_073696.1 coordinate 107,641,486, forward strand.
CTGTGACTGACTAAAACTCCTATCGCAAATTAGAACTTGCCTTCTAAGCGCTTTTCCCTCGCTATTGGTACAATAAGTCCAACTTTCGGATTATTATTTTCCTCAGATGCTAGTTTTCCGCCGATTAACTTATTTGACTTATTGAGTTTCGAGAAAGGATGCCTTACTAAGCTGAACAACATTCGTTCGGGTGAGCAAGGCGAAAGAAAATGATAAAGTTTCAACACAAACAATACATCTCAATTACTGAGTTATTATTAACATTAATTACGACAGTCTCCGGAACTTGGTTCCCCATCGCGACGCCTACGACGACGACAATTGGGACCAACAAAACTGAAGGCAATATGAAAACAAACGCCAACAACAGCGATGAGGTACGGCACATCCTATTCTGCAGCAGCCGCCGCCGCCAGGTGGGCTCCAAAACAACAGGCGACGGTAAACAATTGCATCGCGGGACAACGATGCTGGCGATGGTTTATGCCACGCTAATGGCGGTCCCTTCTAGTGTTACTCATCTGTCGCAGTCTACAGCGGGAGACTGTCAAAAGCATCGACCACTACCGCCGCTACCTCTATGTGCCTACGGCGGGTGGGACCCCCGGCGTGTAGGATGGGCCTCGATCGTGCGGTGGACCGCTCTGATACTGGCGAGATATTAATTTTCATCTGGGACGAGATGAGGGTTTGCACGTTGTCTGTACGGTATTGTTCCACCGGATAGTTGAAGCCCACACGGATTGAGCCATCCTCACGTTGCATGCAGGTAGGATCGCGTGTGGATGCCGAAGTTGAGATTAGCGATTTCGGTGATGAACCTCGACAGGAGTACGAGTAGGCGGTATTAATATGGTCATGTTGGCTGTTTATGGAACTAATTATTACCATGAGGCAACGCAGAATCATGAGCTACGAGCTTATGAGCCTTTTATGGAATTCTGGGAACACACTGCATGAATAGATGAAGAAAATAAAACACACTGCATGATGGAACATTTTTGTTTTGTTTCGGAAAACGAAATCAACTAGAATAACTTCCTTTCACCTTCTGCCATCAAAATGGCAATTTACAGTTTTCCACCCTTCATTTATAGCTTTCTACCAACAACATTGTATAGAAACAGGCTAGAGGATACTTTGTATACTTTGTTGCATTTTTATTACTACTATTGCACCGCTTTTGCCCCGCTAGTCTTGTCCACATTCCACTCTGTTCGGGAGCAATCAATCACTTCATCATCCGGTTATGTGTTGCATTCTATCCGTTCGTTTGTCCGTCTACCAGCCGACCGAGGAAGAACCTGCACGAGTATTCTGCTCATGCTTCTACCATCACATCCGGCACAGACTGAGGACGGAGAAAATAATAATAATAAAAAAACATATGCCAACCAATGCATTGCGGTTCTACTGGTAAGGAGGAGAGAGGATATCGAGTAAAATTGCATGTCTTCGACAAACTTGGCCAGATGAATATTTGTCCTAAGGTGCCACACAACTGCAAGCCATTTTGAACATAACCTGACTCACTTTCCTCTCAGTCAACTAGCACAACAGCGAGCAGGGAATTCGTTGTGCTCGCGTGTTTGTTAGTGTAGGTGATAACTGCCGGAACTGCCGGTTGAGCTCAAGCCAGCTTCATTGGGGAAGGGCAATAGCTTTTCTTTGTGCTGTCCAAATCAAACGTCAATTGCCACTTTGCTAATGTATCCCTTAAAATAAATGCCCCTCATGGTTATCGTTCGCTGGTTTCCGATGATTTAAAGTTTAACAACGATTTAAAAGGGTCACTATCAACGACATCGAGAGATAGCATTGGGAATTCATTCTCATTTTATTATTGCCTATCATTGTAATTATCATGTCTTAACGAATTCTCAAGACCAGAAAATCGTGGTAAAACAGTCTGAGTTTAAATTAATTTTTTTCTTTACATTTAAAAGTTGAAATTTATTTCAAATTGTTATTTGATTTCCGATTTACTTTTTTATTAATGAATTGTTTTTTCTTTCTTTTGCGTATCCATAAAGTCATTAATAGTCAATCTAATTCAGCTATTGTTTGTGATAATATAATTCACGCTTACCAATTTCGAAATGATTGTTTTTAACAGATTTATCAATAAGCGCAAATTTTGCCAATGCATGTTCCAGGGACTGTTTACCGGTTCACGAATGTTGGTTTTAAAAAATGGATGATTGAGGATAGAGCGAGAAAAATTACCTAAATTTTTATACTAGCGCAAATACATCTCAGAAAGATTTCAATACATTTTGTATATATGTTATGATATGATGTGATATGATGATTGATGTTCAAGATGAAATTGTGCAAGGTAACCTTCATAGCAGCAAAGTTCCATACAAATTTGAAATCAAGAAGAAGAAATTTTTACAGAAAAGTTTCATTAAATGTAACATCTGGTTACCAAATACCTATGTGAAAAATAATTTTGTTGATATTTGAAACGTGTTTATCTTTTTCCATACCGAATTATTTCTAAAATGTTAACACAGTAGCAGAGGAACCATCCCATCTGAAGTGTGCACACCTCACGTCAACCATTCTAGGGGTCAAAGTTCGAAGAATCGTCCATGTAGGGTCCCTATGAAAAATCACAACTTTGCTCAATGATACTCTACAATACTGGTTTTATTGACATACTATCTTCAGAGGATATTTAGTATATGCAAAACCTCAAAGAAAGACCACACGTTTAGTTCGAAGTGCACTAGCGGCGCTGCAAATTCTTACTTTTCAGTCTTACATTTTAGATAACATGGATGTGTGGATAACAGTAACCACACAATTTTGCAAAACGCTAGTAATTTTTATTATTTCATTACTTCGTAGTAAAAATTGATAGAAAAAAACTCGAGGATAAATTCACGCGAACAAAGAACCATTAACACACGAGCATGCCCTGCACAAACGACATGAACAGACACCAAACATTTGACATTCTCTAAATTAGCTGAAAAAAATGATAGAGTCTTCCCGTTCCAACAGGTCAAATAATGTTTGCTTCCATGAACTTAGACTAATTTGATATCTCGAAGGTAAAGGGTATCCCAAAAAAATTTGAAAATTTGAAACGTTTTCTTGAACAACCTGCTGGTAGAACCTAATAAAAAAACTGATGTCTCGAAAGAAAACATGAAGTAGAAGTAGAAAAGAGCGCCGCTGGTCTATCATTGCAGCGGTACACGATTTCTAATCGTGTGCAATCAAGGAAAAACTGCTATGCTGCTGGTGAATAACAGTTCATCTCATGAATATGGTTACCTTAAAAACCATATGGAGCCCAACCACATTCTACGTGGACACAAAAATCGTCAATTTAGACCCCGTGGACAAGCGTGGAGACTGACTAAATTTTTAATTTTCATTTTTCCATCCTGGACTTTTTCTAAAAGTTGCGTATTAACGTCAAATTTCTTAGAAAAATAAAAAAAATCAACTCTTTTCTTAAATTGAAATTCAGTTTTTTTTTTAATTTTTTTGATCAAAAAAAATTTTTTTGTACAGTGTATATTTTTTTTATGATGCATTTTTAATTCCCTACAACTCATTCTCAGACAGTTTTTCTATACAACCAACGGTTTCTGGGCTACAATGCTTCGAATAAAATCTATGCCAAAAGGCATACGCCCTTTTAGAATGTAACTCATGGGCGTAAAGAATCTCCATCTGTGAAAAATGCTCAATTTGCTAAGCCAAACACGTGTGCAAAGTTTCATTCAAAACAAAAATGGTCGATTAAATTTTCGCGTATTTCCAGGTCATTTGAAATGATTTTGCTCTGCTTTATATTCTATACATATAAAATGCAGTTTTGTCTGTCTGTCTGATCCATATATACTTGGAAATTCCGATCAGCGTTAGAATTTGTATGTAGAGGTTTTTGGAGCAGGGGAGGCTTTTTATGATAGTTTGAGACCCCTCCTTCCTCAGGAAGGGAATAAATTTGGTATGTGAATGTTTTAAAAAGCAAGAATGATTTCTATGGCAGTTTGACACTCCTCCCGGCTCTATAAGGGAAGGCTTCTACATCAACGAAACACAAATATCTGTATAACCAAGGATTCAATCAAGCAAATGAAACCAAATTTGATATGTTGTGGTTTACGAGAGCAAAAAATATTTCTATGGTAGATTGATACCCCTCCTTCTTGTGGAAGGCAGGGTTCCCATACAAATGATACAAAAGTTTTTGCATAACTCGATAACTTATCAAGTAAATGGAACCAAATTTGGAAGTGCCTGTTTTTGGGGACAAGATATGTTTCCATGATGATATGACACCCCTCCCTCACTTGGAAGAGGGGAAGGTCTATACAAATTTCTGCATAACTCAAGAACTATTTGGGCAAATGGAATCAAATATGGCATGGAAAGGTTCATGGGAGCAAGATATATTTTAATGTTGGTTCAACACCCCTCCCTCTTCTGGAAGGGAGGATTCTCAAACGAATTAAACACAAACTTCTGCATAACTCAAGAACTAGTGAAGTGAATGGAACCAAATTTGACATGTGGCTGTTTTTATTTAGGGAAAAGGATAAAGTTTCTATGATGATATGACACCCCTCCCTACTCTGAAACAGAAGAGGTCTATAGAAATTTCTGCGTAATTTGAGAACTAATCAAGGAAATGGAACCAAATTGGGTATGTGGAGTTTAAAACTCTCAAACTTTTCGAAAAACCTTCACCTTCGAGACATCAAGTTAGTCTTAGCTCATGGAAGCAGCTCCCTCCTCTGAAATGGAGGGTTCGCATACAAATGAAACATTTTTTTGCATAACCCGAGAATCAATCAGGCAAATCGAGTATTATTCAAGCAAATGTAATCAAATTTGACATGAGAAGATTTTTGCGAGCAATAAATATTTCTATGGGGGTTCTACATTGTTCTCTCTTCTGGAAGAAAGCGCTTTCATACAAAAGAAGCACAAATTTCTACATAACTCAAGAACTAATCAACCGAATACCACCCAATGTGGGTATTCTGGAATCTTTGGAAGTATGTGTAATCAATTTTAAAAAATTTAACTTTAATTGAATAAAGAATTAAAAAGGTTAGAAAAACCTAAAACGGAAATAATGGTTTAAAACATTTTACTTAAACAAATAGAATTTGAATAAAATACAGTCGAATCCCTTTATAGCGACATCGCAAGGGACTATCGTTATAGCGAAATGTCGCAATAATACGAAGAATTATTGCATATGCAGAACAGAAGGTACCGTTGAGAATGTCGTTATAGATTTGGCAATGTCGTTATAGAGAGATTCGACTGTACTATTGTCGCAATGAAGAATGACAAGTATTAGTTTTGGTATGCCGTTATAGAGCAAGGTCGTTATAGCGAAATGTCGCAATAAAACGAAGAATTCTAGTATAAAACTGTTGAGAATGTCGCTATAGCGAGATTCGTCGCTACAAAAAGTGTCGTTATAGAGGGATTCGACTGTATGACGTACAATGCACAATGGTCCAGAAACCAAATTTAGGGGGAAATTTGGGTATAGAGCTCTAGAGCAATACTTTAGAGAAAATCTTTCTTCTACAAAGTTGTTGCTTATTGAAAAATTATCAAAAATTAGGGTGACCCAAATTTTCGTTGAAATCAAGTACCTAACTATTTTATCTTTGTAGATAAAAGAAAAAGTTGTCCTACATTGTTATAACACCGTGAATTTTAAGTAACTTTGAAAAAAAAATTTTTTTCTCTATCTTTAGAAACTATAAGTGATCAGTTCTCACTCGACCCAGCTAGCTCTTTATGGGGTTATCTCAGGGTCGGCAACCGACTCATGCAACCCGACGACTTACCGTTAGCGAAGCGGAACGACCAAGAGACGTTTAGGAAAGGGTAACTGGCTCTTTATATACAAAAAAGGGGAATTCATGCTATAACTTTTTATTAACTATCATCGATGTAGCGCTAAACGATGAACGTTGGGGCCCATTGATGAACGATGCGCAACAGGAGAGGAGAGGGACATACCTTGAAAACACGCGTTCCGGATGATGTCGATGGTTCCGAAGAATCCCACGGCTTACCCGGGATGCCAGACGTAGCACACGGCTCACACGGACGATCCGCCGCCGCAGAGTAGAAGGCCTCAGGGCCAGGTGGACCACCTCCAAAATCGTCCACGTGTTCGCACGGCGGTAAAGGTGTAACCACAGAGAAGTTGATTCCGGCTACTCGTGGCCTAGTGATGAAGTCCGCTGGGAAGAGACTGACAGCTCCCGAAAATCGCCCTCTGAAGAACGTTGATCCTCGGCACTACTCTCGATAGCCCTCTGGCTGGCCAAACTAATCCCCGCCTTCTCGAAATTCTATCACTTTTTTGAACTTTCGTCTACTTTAATTTTCTTCGACTGTCTTTCTTGATGGCTATCTTCAGACTATCCTTACTCAATCTGTCACCTTCCCGATCTTGTCCTCTCTCTCTCTCGCTTGTCCTCTCTCTCACTCTCCTATCTCCATACCGGATACCAATTTTTCGTGCAGTTGCACGAGTGGTATAAACTTTTCTGGATCGTTTTAAGGGGTGGGTAATATTAGTGCGAACTTTTTGCCGTCTTTTTTCGTTGCGGTCTTTTCGTTACAAATATATATTTATTTGGGGTTATTACCGTTTAACGAGTGAGGCTGTCCCTTCCATGGGCTATGTTTTACGGAGGCTTTAGTGCCTTCGTGCTAAGCCCCAACACCTGGTCTGGATGTTCCGGGGTGGACACGGAAGGTCTCTTTTACGGGCCCAGGGATTGCATTTTAGACAGTGCCCCTCACTACATCAAACGGTAACGTTCACATCGAGGATTTTTCCGCAATTTTTCGAAGCCTAATTATCGGTTGGAATTGGTTTATGGGTTAGTACACTTACACTATGTTAAACAAAAATACAAAATAAGTCAGCAAACAAAAATAAACTAACAACAATTATCAGAAAAGAGCCAGAAAAACAAAAAAAACTACTTTACTTAACATACCTCACATACTAAAATTTAATATCTAACATTTAACTCAACAAAACCCACACCAAAACGTCTCACATTCGTTACCGTTTCATGTTAACAAAATGTCCGGTAACAAAACAACCGATTTATATTCAAAAAATACATTTCGCGCTCTAACTTTTTTATTTCAAATTTTACCCTAAAACTGTCTTTGAACAACCTTCAGGGCTTTTTAAGAGGTATCTCAATTCTACTCACAGTTAATAATGTTTTTCATCACAAAATATGCGTTTTTCATTTGTTTGTCATTCTTTTTGGGGCTAACAAAAAATATCTCTCGGTCTCAGTTTAAAGGGCACATTCGACTCTATAAATGGAGAATTTTTTTTGAAATATGTTATTTTTTGAATTTGAGTAAATTCAATTTAAAATCATGACAAAAAATTCAATAATTGTATATATTATGCATATAAAAGCACACAGATTTATTTTTTTTTGGTAATTTGTCTTAAAACTAGAAGTAATTACCTTTAATTTGATCCAAAAAGATTTTGCAAAAAATAACTGGTGTATTTGTGAATATCTTTTGGAGAATCTAAAACTATTTCCGCTATTTCTGGAACGTCTAACATAATGTCGGCTGTGTGTTCTGGATTGAATTACCTTTGTTTGGTCACTAAATAGCATGCTATGATTATAGCTAGCTCCATTGTGGTTGAGATTCTTCAGATGAAGTTTAGCGAATACCAGCATTTTTGTGCAAACGCTTTCCTCGTCTGGGAAAGAGTTTTTCTGATAGTACGAGCACGGTATTTACAATCAATCAGACGGTTCCGGATGTTTTTAAACATCATGATATGTGAGAAATGCATCTTTTATACGAATTTCAGTACTCGACGAACATTACTGAAACTAATTTTTCTGTCCACCCTGGTGTTTCTGATATCTTCTGGTAACTCACCGGTTTTTTAACTATGTTCTGCGAGCAGCCGATGATTGTTTTGCTATTTTTTTTCGAAAGTTTCGCCTTTATATTGTAGTTTTTGATCAGCCGTTTTTCATCAGGGCTGAAATGTTTACCGCGACCCTTCATGGGTAAGCAAAAAGCAAAATTATAAACCCAATTTATGAAATATTAGTTCATCAGTATAGACTTACTGTTTCCACCCACAGAAAACCGTAAATCAGTATTCTTTAATAAGCAAATTGTATTAACAGTCACGTCACGATGTATAGTTTACTTCACACCTTTTATTTTCTCCACTTAAAATGTTGGTCAATGAAAGTATTTTTTCGCTCACGGACAAAATACCACGAATTGCGACAGATAGCATTTTTCTATTCATTGCCCAAGATGTAAGCAACCTCACGCAGATATCAAATATGCCTTAAACATAATAGGGTAACATGCAGATGACTTTATGAGCAATGCTCACACCTATTATTTTTTCCACCCCTGTAGATTAGCTAAAAATGCTTCTTAAGGGGTTATATACCTTTTTAGTTTTCAAAAAACCGAAAAAAAATTTATTGCATTATCTTCAAATACAACATCTTGAAAACATTTTCACAAATTTTCATAAAGATCTGAGCAATAGGAAGAAAGTTAGAGTGATTTGCAGTGCGCCTCGCCACGGCCGCATAAGCTAAACTTGAAACTTTGCACGCGATTATTTCGGAATAGTGTTTTCCGAAAAATTACTTTGCCGTGATCCTGATTGCGGGAAAACTAGTGAACCGATTTCCTTTATCTTTTTTTTTATCTTTTTTTTTATTTAGATGGCAAAAAATGATTTATTTTCAGCCAATTGGTTGAAGAATGTTTCTAAATGAAAGAAGTACGAAGCAGAAATTGATTCCAAATTTTGCTAAAAGTAGATCCATAGATGGATAGATGCACAGACTAAAGACAAATCCGAATTGAGCTTATAGTTGAAAGTCCCTCAAAGAAGAGTTAGAACAAATTGTAAGAAAACGCAAAAACGAAAAAAATTTTATTCTACTTGAAATTCCTGAAAGGTTCTCAACAGTGCTTGTGGCTGTTGGGGTTCGGCATGATTCTGAGCAAATCGTAACCCAGAAACATGCCGAATTTGAAGATGTCTGGGTTAAAGTTCTGTTGAAGGGTGAAATCCATATTTTCGTATCTGTTTACTTTCCACCCCACTTTGCCAAAAAGCAACCATATGAAAAATTTTTAAGGACGGTAGAACTAGTGAATGATGAGTCCAACACTAACTCAAAAATTCATATATATGGAGATTTCAATCAAAATGATGCTGATTTTATTGTAAATTATGATAATGAATCGCTATTACTTCCTGTAGTAGGAGAAAACGAAACTCTGCAATTAAGTTTTGACGGATTTAGTCAACTTGGATTAAATCAGGTAAACTCAATCCGGAATGAGCAAAACTGTTTTTTAGACTTTTTATTCACCAATTGCACGGAAGATTTTAGTGTTGACAAAGCAGAATATCCCCTATGGAAAAAAGAAAAATTTCATACTGCAATTGAGTACTCGCAAATGATTGATACCGAGAGATCACGACCCTCTCATCATGAGCCTGAATATAAATACGACTTCACTAAAGCAAATTTTGAACTAATCAATCGTAAATTAACTGACATCGACTGGCAGTCACTTCTAAAAAATGAAACAGATATGAACAAAGCGGTTGATAATTTTTTATCATCACTGTACGGAGTTTTAGACTCAACTGTACCAAAATCGAAAAAGAAAATGGCTAGCTCAAAAGATCCCATTTGGTTTACCAGAGAAATTAAAAATTTAAAGAATAGGAAACAAAAAGCTCATAAAACTTACAAAAAACTTAAAGACCAAGGAAATTTAGACAGATATCTGATCATATGTAATGAACTGAATACTAAAATATCTATAGCGTATGAGAATTACAACACAAGGGTAGAAAATAACATTAAATCAGACCCAAAACAGTTTTTAAATTTGCAAACGATAAAATGAAGTCTAATAACTTCCCTTCTCGCATGCAATATGAAGACTTTGCCAGTACTGACTCAAAGCTAATCTGCAAACTTTTTGAAGCTTTCGTAAACCAAAAAACATTTAATCAGGTGAAGAACCGCATAATGTGTAACCAACGTGGTTTTTACAAAGGAAGGTCTACGGCTACCAACTTACTTGAATTTGTTGATTTCTCTCTTGCGTCTATGGACAGAGGCAACTTCGTGGAAACCCTATACACGGATTTTAGCAAAGCTTTTGACAGAGTAGATATTTCCATGCTTATGTTCAAATTAAAAAAACTGGGATTTGAGACAGAGCTACTTAGATGGATTGAATCTTATTTAACGAATAGGACACAAACGGTTAGGTTTAAGGGACACCTCTCTGTACCAGTAAAAGTGACATCTGGAGTTCCACAAGGCTCCCATTTAGGCCCTTTGCTCTTCATTCTATTTGTTAATGACGTTACTCTTGTGTTGAATCGTCTCAAAGTATTGCCGATGACATGAAATTGTACATGGAAATAAGAAACAAATCAGACATCCAACAATTCCAACAAGAGGTTGACATTTTCTACGTTTGGTGTAAAAAAGTCTTCTTGATCATAACGTAAAGAAATGCAACATTATATCCTACACAAGGAAGAGAAATCCTGAACATTCCAGTTGCACTCTTGGACATCAAATTGTAGAAAGGTGTTATCAAATTAGAGATTTAGGAGTGATTATGGATTCTAAGTTAACATTCATTGATCACTACAATACGATCATCAATAGAGCCAACAGTATGCTGAGTTTTATAAAAAGGTTCAGTTATCATTTCGTAGACCCGTATACTATAAAAACTCTTTTTGTTACATATGTTAGATCTATTTTAGAATACTGTAGTGTTGTTTGGTCGCCTTATCAAGACGTCCATTCTAATAGAATCGAATCCGTACAAAAACAGTTTTTGTTATATGCACTAAGAAAACTAGGTTGGAACTCATTTCCTCTCCCTTGTTATGCATCGCGTTGCATGCTCATTAATATAGGAACGCTTGAAAAAAGAAGAGAAATTGCTTCGGTAACTCTTGTCAACGATTTAGTTTCACAACGCATATGTCCGGTAAATTTGCTAGGAAAACTAAACTTTTATGCTCTTACACGCTCATTAAGAACACGAAAAATTTTTGTATTAAATTCTTATAGAACAGAATATGTCATGGCCGGGCCAGTTAATAGTATGATGAGTCTATTCAATAAATATTGTGAAGTTATTGATTTAACGATGTCGCGAAATGCTCTTAGAAAAAAAATGAACACTATAATTAGATAACTATATTTGTGATGTTAGCAATAGTTTTAAGATGTAGTCTACTATGATTGACGTAAATAAATAGAAATAGGAACAATGGTTCATGTGCTCGACATGTGAAAAGAACCTTTGCAAGAAACGAAGAGGCCAAATTAAAACCACGATTACACAGGAGGTTTTTAAGTTCTGTTACTTTTGAGTTCCTGTAATTTCCGAATAAGTAATTGTAATCTTCAAAACTAAGTAAAACGGAGCGAAACACAACTAACCGCATGACATTCGCTGTGGATTTTGCTTGTACGTTTGCACCTCATTACTCTACTGGTAAACGTGTTGCGAGATGTACTAGTATTTTGTCAAGTCTGCAAAGTCTTTATGATTGAGGTTTCCAAATTGTTTGGAACACGAATTGATTTTGTATTTTCAACCTTATATTCTGCGTGATATAAGAAGACATTATGAGCATTACGAGTGCCGGAATTTAATTTTGATGTTATACAATTGACGTTTAGTCTCCAGCTCATCACAAAAATTTATAAGTATTTATTAGTTTCCCATAATAGCCAATTTTGAATGATCAACGAGAAAAGTTTCTCAAATAAATCTGGAACAGTCGTAAGATCTTCGAATAGTGATTTTCAGAGCTAATTTCACTCTAAGCTAACGTATGACCCCGTTCAGATAAACCAACTTATAAATTAGCTTAATAAAATATAATAAACCCTATTAGAAGGAGCGCTCTTCTGGTCTGCTTCCTGCTGGAAAAGTTTATTTATGTGTGCATGTGAAATTCAATTCATTATTCCATGATATTTATCGTACAAACTCACACAACCAAACTGAACCTAGCGTAGTCCGCCCGTAACTATTCCCGGACAACATCTCGGTCTGAGCAGTAAACAATATTCTTTCCGGGAAATTTCCAAACTTCCCAAAGTACACCGTCACGTGGGCGCCATTTCCTGGGCGATAATTTCATCGGTTCGTGGCAAACTCGTTCGCCAACATGCCAAAGCGCGCTGCGCACTAAGTTTGTCAATTAATAAAGTTCATGCTACAACTGTTTCGGGTGTGGTAATATTCAAACAAAAATGCAGCAACCGCAGGTGCGAAAAGACGACGACGACGACGACGGGGCGAACGAGAAGGCACTAACTAACTATGCTGCTGCAGCTCGGATGAGCACGGAAAACATACCCAGCTTCCCCATCGGAAGGCGCTCAACTTGATGGAAAGAAGCAAACAGATTCTGGAAAGGAAACCAAACTGCAAATAGCAGCAGGTCGGAGCACCCAGTGCCGGCTGAGTGTGTTCGGAAACATTGCCTCCCGGTGTAGGACTGATTTCCAGCCGATCTAATCTTTTGATCAGCCATGTATCGCGTATCGCGATAGACCGTGAGGGCGAGAAGACGGCACACAACACATAGAATTAAACGTCTAACAACAACATCCAGAGCGAACAGAAACATCAACAAACCCCGGCGGCTACAACAGCGGCAACAGTCAATGGTGAAAAGGCAGAAATATGCGGCGTACATTTTCATCAGCTTCGTTGTTTGTTTTGGGTTTGTGCTCGACTGTTGTGTTTTCCTCTGTGTGTTTGCTTGCACGTGTGTGTATGTGTGCGGTTGTGTATGTTGCAGTCGGCAATTTCATTTCGTTCAAAGTGCAGTGCCTAGCCGTGGACTCATTTGGTAGATGCTTATATTCGGTCTGTCCCCGTCTCGGCAGTTCACTTTGATAAACGAAATCAGCATATATAGCATTTGCAGCAGACAGCAGGGAAAGGTATTTTCTTACAGGAAGGAAAATGAATAATATTTTTTGTACCTCCAGTTTACTTGCTGTACCAATGTAGACTTAATGTCGTATGATTTGGTGGATTCGCCACTAAATTTATTATTCGTTGAATTTCTCCAGATGTTATTTTTCTGTTTCCTTTCTGGAGAATTGCAGTTAACGCAACAAAGGATGCCGCAGATATCCGATTGCCTATTTCAAAATGATCCGGAATTCTTCCAACATTTATCATCCTAATGACTTCCATGGAATGAAAACTTTCAGACGAAAACTATTTTTCAAGTGGCTAGACGGGAATTCGTTCGAACGAAATGCACAAAGAATAACTTTACTGCGACGACGAGGAGGACGACAAATGCGGCTGGAATCGAGCAAAAAAAAAAAGATGATCAGAATAGAGGTAGAGCTACAGTGTATGAAATCCTTTCGAACGGGGCGCATTGCGGAGCTGCTCTGTTTGCTTGGTGCAATAGAGAAGAAGAACGCACAGAAGTTGTTTCACGATACCGGAAAGCGATCCTTCCTACATTTCTTGCATCGTTAACATTCGGGGAATTTCTTCTGCCAACATCAACCACGAGCTCGTGACACAAATACTAACACCAAACCATGTACACCCCCACAGCTATCGCCATGTTGCAGGATGAATCTAAAAGTCTACGGGTTCACTCTACACTTGTGCCATTCAAATATGTGAGCACTCGGAGTTCGGAAGAGTGCTAAATCAAATATTTACAATTTTCACAGCAATCCTCAATTTCGTCACTCTGTCTGGCAACGGCAGAATCACGTGCCTATATCTTGAAACATCATATAATCGGCCGGATTAGCATGTGCTATCAAGTTTCAGCAACGAACGGTACAGTTTCCTTCGAGACTGCCATTTGAAGGCAGCTTATCAACAATGACGTCTAGCTTGGCTTTGCATGGCTTTACCTTCTTATGGGTGGCATATCCAACAGACAGCGACACAAACCGGTTGGACTGAAGCAGCCTAGAGTGACGAAAATCGGTTTAGAGTTAGTCGGGTGGTCTACAAATTTAGGAATTGCAAAAAGTTAAGAGGTGGTCGTCGTACCAACAATATATTATTTCTATGATGATTGGAAATCTGCAGTTCCACTAATTGATTACTGGCATATTTTCAAAAACACAATTAAATATTTTTCCTCATAAACCAAGAGTTTCATTTTTCAAATCCACCAGTAATCACGCTCATAATGGTGCGATCTTAAAGTGGTCTGATCAAGTTAAATACCTTGGGCTAATTTATGAAAAGAATCTTACTTTCAAGGAGCACATTGAGAATGTTCAATCAAAGTGCAATAAATATTTAGAATGTTCATATCCCCTTATCAACAGAACTTCTAGACTTTGTCTTAAGAACAAACTCAAGAACAAAAATATTCAGAGCAATGTTATATGCAGTCCACATCTAGACAAGTTGTCGTACAACCAGGAAGAAGCTGAAGCTTCAAAGCATTCAGAATAAACTTTTAAAAACGATGTTGAAGTGATTCTGGTTTAGCACTAATGAACTACAATATGCTTACTAATGTGGAAACATTGAATTAACACTTTTGAATCACAAATATTAGTGTTGCCAAATGGCTGAAGCAAACGCGACGTGACAAATCCGGACAAAACTATTAACACGACCAAACATGTCCAGCAAAACTGTGCAGTGCTGCGGTCTGTCGGTTGGTCCGTCTACTGTGAAACGCTGCGATCGATTGAGTCGTCTGCTAAGCCCTGCTGCTCTACCGGTTGCCGATCGAGCGAGTTTCCAGTAAGTCAACCGTGCACTTGCTGTAGTAATCGGGTGTACAATAAAGACTAAATTACAGCATTCTAGCTTTTATACGTGACTACTGGAATTTGAACTTCCAGCAGGCGTCTCTTTGTGGACTAGAGCGAGTTATGGTTGTTGCTGGAGAACTACAGTTAACTCACGAGATTCGGAATAATGTCAGGTGTCGACTAAAAATTAATTTGTATGAAAAATTTATTTCTTTTTTAATTTAATGAACAATTTAGTGTTTATTTTTCAATTTTCTCAACTTGTATTGAAAGTAACTCGAAAACCGATGCATTTAGAATGTTAACGACCGAAAGCTTTTTGAGTTAAAATAACTATTTGAATCCTTTAAAATCATTGAAATACAAATATTTGAAAAATGTCGAAATGAAAATACTCATTTTGAAAAATGTTGATACATTTTTTTTTTTAAATTATCTTCCATAAAACATTTGGTCAGCGTGCAGCCAAACCGAACTAAGCGCCAAAAATATTATTTCGAGTAATCGGTGTTCAAAGATTAACCACCCCGTAAGTTTACTGCAAGCTGCTACACACAATTTTTGTTATAATATTATGATCTGTTCAAATTAGCGTTGCACCGAATAATAGGGCTGGGAAAAAGTTTTTTTGTGAAGAGTACCGAATTTTCAGTTTACAGAATAATGGTTTTAACTTGAGCTTGTCAAGGGTAATTCAATTCAAGGCAAGAATAATTTGGTTTTTAATTTTTCTCATCATATTATTATGTTCCGTTGAATATTCGGCCAAACAGACGGCCGAATATTCAACAGAACATGATGATTTAATGAGAAAAATTAAAAACCAAATTACTTTTAAACTAAAGTAAATTACCCTAGACAAGCTCGAGTTCCAATCATTATTCGATAATCCAAATTTTCGTTAATTTTCAAAAATAACTTTTTCCCAACCCTATTATTCTTTAAAAAAAGTTTTTTTTACGGTGAATATATTTTATTTTTTTGATTCCCTACAACTAATTCTAAGACAGTATTTCTATACAGCAAACGGTTTCTGAGCTACAATGTCAAAACGCATATGCCCTTTTAGAAAATAACCCATGGGTATAAAAAATTACTCCATCTGTGAAAAATACTCAACAATGAGCTGCAATCAGTCTCAGTCGAAAGCAGTTTGGCAGCAAAAACATCTTTCGGGTCATCGAACTCCTGGGCGATTTTAAATAAAAAGTTGAGCTGTCGGTTAGCTTTGTCAATCACAAATGTCTGATGCTGTCGTAAGGAGAGATCTGAATCTAGATAAACACCAAGATCTTTACGGTTTCAACACGCTCCAACGAGTGTCCAGCGATCGCGTAGTTATAGAAGTAGGCTTCGCGGTTAACTTTGTGGTGAAACGAGATGATAACACTCTTTTCAACGCTAAGGGTCATTCGATTGACAATACACCTAGCAGAAAATTGCTTATGACGTGACTGTACTGCCCCTGTTCACATAGTTGACGTAAGAGCCAAAATGACCAAAATGCACTTTTTCGTTGATTCAGCTTCCTTTCCCTAAGATACACACACTACAAATGAAAAGAAAACTATTTTGTTCTAAAACTTTTGAGAAATATGGGAAAAACGTTTTGGCGTAACTGCAAATTGGTTGCAAAAACTGGCGTCACTCCATACAAGATGCAATTGTCTATGTTAAGTCGTTTTACTCGACTGTCTAACTACTGTCTGTTTGTCTAAGTTAAGTCGTTTAATTCGACAAATATTCCATGAAAAGGGGGAAAGGGAAAAGGGGGATCTAATTCTTGTATTGTATATTAATATTTTTACAAACACTCAGCCTCAGGAAGGTCTAAAGTCACCGTATCCTTTCCCCCTACTAGTGGATATTTGCATCAGATTAAATGATTAAAACGTGTGTGTATATTACGGTGGGTAAATTTTATCGATTTGCTTGAACGTTTTTATGGTTCTATCTGGGGCCGCAAACAATCCTGACACTACCTAAAGTGAATTGATCGATAGCTCTCTAAGAACAAATATGCGAAAAAGTTTTTCTATACAAATTTATGTAGATGTACATGCATATGTAATGCACTAATCAGAGGCACGAGTAATCCATAATCGGCAGGTTTATCATTGTCTGGGGGCCAAAATTGAACAAAAAAAACTGTTTGTTCTGGCTCTGTGCTGTCAAGTTTGCATTTTTCCTTGTAACGATTACCCACCTTAGCGTAAATGTAAGTTTTTGTGCATGTGTTTGTGTGTGTATGTGTGTGGGTTTGTATGTGTGTTTGTGCGTATTTGTCTAATTGAAACTGCCGATGGACAGTAACTGACGTTGGACCGAAAAACGATTGTTAAAACTAATTCAACTGCGAGGTCTGCCTGTAGGAAGTAGTCGAGTTTTCACGCCAAGCTATGCGAACAATCTGCGAGAAAAATGCATGTTTATTCGCATAAACTGGTGTAGTGGTTTTTCTGGATTAATTACCATGGGCAAACTCGTATAATCCATGGGGCCTCTATTCAAACATCAATCTTTATAAAATTGACAGACTACATTGTTGAAATTGTATTTCAATATAATTATTTGGGTTTAAATAACAAAAACGCCTTTTTCTCGCAATGATGGTGTTGGTTGCTACGTCAACTATGTAAACAGGGGCAGTGTAGAGTGTCGCAATCAGCTAAACTTTTTACTTCGGTATACATTTTGAAGTCATCAGCATACACAAGCTTGCAACTTCCCGTGAATAGGTTCGTGGCATCGTTAAAGAATAAAATAAACAGAATTGGCCCTAGATTGCTGCCCTGAGGCACGCCGGAGTAGTTGGTGAATTCCTGGGAGAGAGATGCGCCTATTTTAGTTGTAATCAGGCTTTCGAATACACCAACTCTTTTATCATTTTCGCCTGATGAAATAATATGCCAGAGCGATCAAGTTAGCTGATGAAAATATCGCAATCGTTCGTTGGGGAAAACTGTTTGGTGCTCAATGTCCTATTGTGCTGTTTCGCAGTATTAATACTAGGTTCGCTATTATAGACTGTTCCGAAAATTATAAATACATCTTCATTCTAGAATAAAACAAAAAATACAGGATTTTCCGGGTCATTTTATTCTGAAATATAGATAATAAGTGTTTTCTTTCCAGTTTCAATTCAAGTTGGGATTATTTTTCGTAGGATACACGAGTTCTCTAACTTTTCTCTTAACACTACTCATAAGCTTTTGCACAGTGTGTTCTCCGGCCATTTTTACCACTTTAAGCCAATCTTTTTTAAATTTTTCAACATTGTCCGCTGGTTTGACATATTTCCTCAGCTTTGCCTTGGTCAAAGCCCAAAAAGTTTCAATAGGGCGAATTTCAGGGCAGTTTGGAGGATTCATCTCCTTTGGGACACATGTGACATTATTTGTTTTATACCACCCTAGTGCATCCTTAGAGTAATGGCAGGAAGCAAGATCGGGCCAAAAGATTGGAGGATTGTTATGCTGCTTAACCATGGGTAACAACCTTTTCTGCAAACACTCTTTCACGTAAATTTTACTATTCATTGTGTCATTCGTAATGAATTGACGAGATATTTTCCCACATTCACAAATGGCCTGCTAAACCATTACCTTCTTGCCGAATTTTTCGGTGTAAATGGCTTTCACTGGTCCAGGGACATCCTTTCCCTTCGGTGATGTATAAAACTGCGGTCCTGGCAGAGTCTTATAGTCGAGTTTTATGTAGGTTTCGTCATCCATGATAACACACCCCATTTTTTTGGTCAGAAGTTTGTCATAAAGCTTCCGAGCTCTCGGTTTCACAGATCCAGCTTGTTTTGGATTTCGTTTTGGCTGCTTCTGCTTCCGACGGGTCTGCAGACCCATTCTTCCCTAGGCACGCATAACGTTACTCGCCGAGGTTCCAAGCTTTCTCGCCACATCTCGTACTGATACTGAAGGATGCCGCTTGTAGTATTCCTTAACCTTTTTGTCGATTGTGGGATCAACAGGCCCGGGTTTTCTACCACGTCTTGGGGCATCAGTTAAAGGAAGCTGATCGACGAGTGCTCGGAGTTTTTGAGCGTAAAGTTCTGCGATCGATACTTGGCGGTAAACTGGAAGATGGAGTGTGGCGCAGACGCATGAATCACGAGTTGTACCAGGTATACAAACATGCTGATATGGTGAAGGTAATACAGCGGGGCAGGCTTCAGTGGGCTGGACATGTAGCCAGGATGCCTGACGAGAGAGCCGCCAAAACTATCTTCAGTAGAGAACCAGGAAGAGGCCGTCGACTCCGTGGTAGGCCTCGCACGCGGTGGATGTGCGCGGTGGAAGAAGATGCACGATCTGCTGGTGTACGGGGAAACTGGAGAACGGCTGCCCAAGACAGAAGAAGCTGGACATCTCTAATTCGTTCGGCCCTAGACCTGTGAACGGTCCGTTAGCCAAAAAAGTAAAGTAAGTAAGTAGGTTGTGAAAATGGCTACCTTTGATTAGTTTTTTCGAATCAAGCAAAACTATAAGTTGCATGCATATGCAACACGTGTTTACTGCCTACTGGTATCAAGAGCAATATTCTACATCTACACATTCCAACGAAGAGGAGTATTCAGAAGCCTGGTTGTAATTTCCTCTGTTTGAGATAAGATTCTAGCCAGCTGCAAAGGCGAGTGGAACCCCCAAGTTGTTCAAACTTTTTAAGAGCTATGTCGTGGTCGACACGATCAAAGGCGGCCTTTAAACCGGTATTATTCGCATCGACTTGGTTACCTCGGGACATTCCATCAAAGCACAGAGAGGTAAACTCCATGAGATTCGTGTCAACTGATCTGCCAAGCAAGAAACCATGTTGCTGTGTAGAAATGTAACTGCGACAGTTGAACATTATGTAGTCGCTAACTACTAGCTCAAGAACTTTAGAACCAGCACAAAGGTATGTTATGACTCGATTTTTTTGCAACTAATTGCTTTTTACCCTTCTTGAACATCGGAAACATGATTGATTTTTTTCTTCTGAAAGAAACCGAGCTTGCTGCATCGAAAGGTTTAGAATTTGCATGAGAGGGGCTTTGATCTCCTGCGAGCACTTCTTCATGAAAAACAGTTGGATTTCAGTTTGCGGAATGCTTTTGACAGCATGTCTTCGGAAATATGGAGAGTGTCTAAATCGACTACATCTGAAGGCACTTTTTCGAGGCATTGAGGATCAACGGTAGCAAAATGCTCGGCGAAAAGTTCACATTTTTCGGCGTTGGTAGAAGCCACCACATTTCCCTTATTAATTGTCGCAGGCAACCCGTTCTCTTCGTGCTTTGATTACACAAACGACCAGAATTTGACTGGATACTGACGTAGCACATATTCAGCATATCGTGGACGATTATATCCTCTGTAGTTGCCACTGTTGGACATAGCTTTCGTAGTAGTATTTCGATTTCGAGTAAACCCGCAGAGTTCCATAACAGGTTCCACAGTAAGTGGACTGAGCGGCGGACCACAGCACTGCACAGTATTGCTGAACATGTCCGGACATGTTAGTATCTTGTCCGGATCTGTCTCGTCGCGTTTGCTTTCAGCCATTTGGCTGGGAGTGTGCCAGTAGCGTTTGTGCATGATTAGGTATTGTTTGCTTGCTTGCTTTTTGTGCGGAGCGGAGAATAACAAGAGTACTAGCATCATCCCGTGTCATCAGTAAATGGTAATCCAAAATCAACGGTTCTCTTCAATCAATTATCAAAAAAAGACAGTTGAAAGAGAACTATCACTGAAGTTTACCGCTTAACACCATTGAACTGACTAACATCAACCAAGTGTATTCTCAAACCTATTGCATTCATTGAAATAAGGCAGGCTATCATAACAGAGTCGCACCTCCCGCGTAATGGGTTTAAAATGGCGGTCAAAAATACGTTAGAGAAAAACCATTTTTTATGTTCATTTCTTTGTAGGCGCATTTCTCAATCAGATCAAATTAAGGCTCTTGAGCAGGCATGCCAATGGTACAGTCTTTTTTTTTACTGTCCTTTAAGGATGTGTTTGCTGTTGCTATTTGTTCGTGATACCTATTCGCGCTGTGGCTGTGGGAAGAAGAAACGTAAGTACTGCTCGGCAACTCACCGACAGCCTTTGTGCAAAGGAAAGCAAACTCGGCAATAGAGCGACTGTGAACTGAACGATGTGTGTATCGCGTACCGAATGTTATATGCGACCATACATGCTATCGTCGACATGGGAATAAGGTGAACAGCAAAGAAAAAAAACATTCGTGTCTGGGACGGCAACGTTATAGTCGCAATAAATTTTATCTGTCGGCTGTCTTTATTTTGTCAATAGCAACACTGTCATAGCGGGACACTCTCGGATGTCATCAAAAAACTGTCATCGCTGGGTACATTATTTCCCCTGCTCTTGAGTTGCTCCATTGTTTAAATTTTAAATCAAGGTATGTTGGCATAAGAAAAAAATCCAAAAAATCACCATATTTAGAAGACAAATTGTAAAAATGTTGTCAGCAGTTTTTGAACGTCAAATTTCGGAGAGCCTTTTGACCACATTTTTTCGGAACTTGACCCTTTGTTTATTATACAGTGAAGTTTTTTTACACGGTTTTATTTTACAGGATTCTTTTTTACGACGATAACGCGATTTTTTTACGTCGTTTTCTCAAATAACGCGGTTTTTCACACGTTTTTTTGCACGATTTTCCGTCTTCGCGTAAAATTGTTACAGTAGGTAACAGCAACGGTAACAGACTATAGTAGGCTGTTTTTTACACAGTTTCATTTTTACGCGATTTTTTACACGATTTGTTTACGACGTTTCCCCAAATAACGCGGTTTTTTACACGTTTTTTTGCACGGTACGTTGAATCGTGTAAAAAAGAACTTTACTGTACTCAGACTTCGCAGCCAACTGTTTAGTGTACAAGACAATTGTGGGGCTAGCGCTACGATCCTACCGACACTAACAGTCTCTCCAGAGCCGAGACTCGAACCTACGACGGCTGGCTTATTAGGTCAGCATCGTACCTTGAGACCAACTGGAAGGAAACTTAGAGAGTTGTGGTCTTCAAAAAAGTTGAAGGCTTTTATTTGGTACACAGTTTGTTCGAAATTTTTTAGTTTTGAGTATTTTGAACCTTATTTCCCTCGTATATCCTACCATTTAGAAAGTTGTCGTCTTCAGCAAAGTTGTCAAGAGATTTTATTCGATACACAGTTTGATCGATCGAATTCGATCGCAACACGGCGCTTGTGTGCGTGTAGATTTGAAAATTTAGAACATCACCTATCTGCCGCGGTCTTCAGGAAACTTGTTCAGAAGGTCATGTCGAAAACTTTGCTGAAGACCACAGTTTTGTTGGAGGATGGAATCGTAGTATAGGTAAATCAGGATCAAAATACGAAGAACTGCGTACCCACAAGCACCAAATAGTGGTGGAATACCGTACTTAAATTGACATTCTGAACAACTTCGCTGAAGACCGCAGCTTTCTAGAGAGTAAGAATCACGGGATAAGTAATGGTCAAAATATGAAGAATTGCGTTCACGATCGGCAATCAAGTCATGATTCATCAGGCAATTGAAAAACTCTTTCTTAAAAGTAGCGATTGCCTGAAAACTTGCTGACAATTTTCCGCTGCTAGATGAATTAGTTCGTGTCTTTAGATAATTTTTCATATCTCTCAGACATGTGATAAAACTGAAATGTTTTGCGTGA
This sequence comes from Wyeomyia smithii, assembly GCF_029784165.1. Taxonomy (NCBI): domain Eukaryota; kingdom Metazoa; phylum Arthropoda; class Insecta; order Diptera; family Culicidae; genus Wyeomyia; species Wyeomyia smithii. The sequence goes on from NC_073696.1 coordinate 107,664,048, forward strand.
TCAATTCGAGAGTATAAAACGAAACGTGAAAAAAACGAACCGTGAAAAAATCGGCACGTCACAAAGCAAAGCCTTGGTGCTACATTCCGATTATACACAGACTTCACAGCCAACTGTTCAGTAGTGTACAGGACAATTGCGGGGTTAGCGCTACGATCCTACTGACACTAACAGTCTCTCCCGAGCCTAGAGTCGAACCTACGACGACTGGCTTGTTAGGCCAGCATCGTACCTCGAGGCCAGCTGGGAGGGTAGTCACTATACCGCTAACAATATGAAGGACGGAGTACAGAAAGGAGGACTTTATCACAATAGATCAAATGCAATGATGAGAACATACAGAGAAAAAAAATACAACGAAATATTATCAATAAAAAACTACTGTAAGACAAAAACATATTGATGGATGAAATAACTAATTTTATTTTCGTTCGTGGGTTCTGCTAGATAAAAAAGTTTAAGTAAGATGGTGCCTGAAATACGACCGTACGGTTGGCATAGGGCTACAGTATATATTTGAATTTGTGGCTTGTAACCAGTACAAGTAGTAGACGAAAGAAGAAAAAAAAACCTTAGAGGTCTCACGTCGAGCTAACGAATTCCCACCCGTAAACTGTGTATCTTTAATTACTCTTCAGGTTAGTATTTCTACGGGAACAAAGCATTTGTTGAGGTATTCGAAGAATACATTGTTATTGCTATTTTCTGTTAAATAGGCAATATTTTTAAACTCGTTAGTTTACAGTTATATATTGATATTTCTAAAACATAACCCGTAATTATAAACCTTTTATATTTTTTTATAGTGTTCTGGAATAAAAATTTACTACTGTAATTCTAATAGAATGCAATTTTCAAAGGCAATATAAATTTGTATTTTCTGTCATTTTACTAAAATAAACTTGAACACCTCCAAAACATGAATTAATTCAGAAGTAGCACCCTAAAGACATTAAACAATTACACACCACTCATAAGCACCAATTAACATATAAAATCTTAAACTATAAAACTATACATTCTATTCATTTCAAGTATATTACCCCTGCGTCGAGACCTCCGTTATCCCATCAAACGAGCCGTACTACTCATTGGGCTCATCGGCGGATAAACTCTCAAATTACCCGACATCTGTCCGCTGTCAAGAACATTCGAAAGAAAAATAGAATTATTTTGCAGCCGTCATCATGTTTGTATTATACAGAGTCTTGTTTTGTATTATACAGAGCTGCTACTAGCCGGGTTGCGCTGCTGCTGCTCCCGAACGTTGTCCAAAAGCGACAGAAAACAAAAACAAAACATATTCTAGCACCATTCACCACGGCATAATCGTTCCCGTGCAGTGTGTTTCTGACGGTAAGCCAGTTGCTAGAGAAGCGGCTCGGAAAATTCCAGTAATCGGGCAGGTCCTCACGGATGTGTGCACACTAGGCAGACTCACAAGTACATGGGTGTGATGTATGGGTGCTTACTGCTTGTAACTGCAGGGTTCACTATACCGTAGCGCTGCTTTACGATTGCTTCGGGAAACTGAGATGATGACGACTCAAGAATTGAGAAGATGAAAATTTTCACTTTCGTTGTCACCAGTGCACTGTGCGGCAGCTCGCAGCAACTGCCCTTGGCCCATGACTTGCACTAACTCCGGTTCGGGCGAAGGAAAAGCAAGACCATAACCGGCTATGTTTCGCAGCGAGTCGTGAGGAAAAAGCCAGCGAGGGGGGGAAAGAATAGATTTTCTTGGTTGTTTATTAATTTTTCAGTGCGTTTTGTGTGTAAAAGAAATGGAGGGAAATCCAATTACAAGTGGAAATTGTTCGCTGAGATGCTTTTCTGCAGAGCACAGAACAGACAGAGTGAATACGCCTGTGTAGGTCTTATGGCTGCGGTTGTAGGTGCTTGAAGTCATCATGTCATTCCCAGGTCCATAGCCAATTGTGAGTTTAGTTTAGAAGAATGATCAATCCAAACCAAGAACATTAAGTGACACTTTTGAATAGCGTGCCTTTATGACGAAAGATTGTCAGAAAAGGTTTTTCAAAAAATATTTAAAAATCTTGTAGAGTGTACGCACCCTTAATGAGGTTAACGTAAGTGCCCGAAACAAAGTGATGTCATGTGGAGGGCGAATTGTGCGCTTATAATAAAGGTAGTCTAGATGCTTCACCTTACATATTTAAATTACAAGATGCCTTTCTATATTAGCATATCATGCACGTTTCAAACAATTCCACTTCAAAGCAATAGAGAAATTTTATCAAAGGCACACTGAAACTTGCAAATTAGGTTATTTTGTTCGAAAGCATACCTCCAGACAAAGTTAATCAAACACTTGACGCTTCAACAAGTTCGTAAAGATAACGAACCATTGCTATTTCTTTTAGCATAAAGCATCCGGAATGAGTCCCGTTCATGTCACCGGAAGTCTACATGAACGACGCAAAACAGCCAAACAATCCCCTAAAATGCTGCTGACAGAGGAAATCCTTAGCATAAAGGATAAGGGAATGACCGTACACACTCACACACTCCCAAATGACCAACGAATGAATGCAAGCACGGCTCGAAATGGACTTCCGCCTGCTCCAGCAAACGACCACATCCAGGCTCCAAAGTTCATTGGCACCTTTGTTATCTTTGGCTCTGCTTACTATACACCTATATAATCAATGGCGGCGGCGTACACACATTGGTTTCGGTATTTTTGGCAACCATCAACTGTAGGCTATACTCATATACGCATATATGGTTAAGTCGCAACAAAGCCGAAAACATTTCTGTATGCGTGGAGAGCAGAAGATTGAATAGTCCCTCTGTCTGTTGAATTGAGAGCACTTCATGAAGCTGTCCCGATGTGTTGGATGTCTCCTTCAGTGGGACATTAGGAATATTTACAGTCTGCGACAATCGATGTCGGATCAGCACGGACGATGATGGCCGCCGAAGGGGGAATATCCTCCCTTTCCAGACCACTAGGCTTTGCATTGGCTGGATCGAGTGAAGGGTAGAGATTGTAAACTAGTGAGAACTTTAGTTTTCTATTGCAAAAATTAGCAGTAGAGTCGAAGGGTAAAATAATCAAGGCTTTGCGTGTATTTGAAAGGTAGAAAAAATAAGGTTTTACCTATGAACGACTTTTCAATAAAATTCACATTCATTCAAGGTGCCCATTTAACGTCGAATCGAACATACGATAAAATCAAACGGTAATAGCTCGTATCGTTGTGCCGTGTCAAATAAATGTAGTAGTGTGATTCTGAGTTATTAGCAACTTTTCCCGATACACTATACGTATTTAACGGGTGACAACTAAATTTTTGGAATTTTTTTGAGGCTCTCTTACTTAACAACAAACATGCTCAGAGAAAATTAAAAGTATGTATATATAAGCTCTCACTCTTCTTTATGCCAGATTTTTTTTTGTTTTGTTTATGCATATTCAGATCTTCTCAAGCTGGCGGCGAAACAAGGAGCATTGCGTAAGTACATTTAACAGGTCTAACTGAACTGATCAAAAATTGTATCAAAAAATCCACCGTTAACCATTTTCAAAGCGAAAATCTTTCGGTCTTAACTGTAAGTAATTTCCTGCAATCCTCAACAACAATTCGCCAGGAAGGTAATGGAAGACCGGTCAAAGCAATGAACAAAAACAAGTTCATCTTCTTGTCTAAATCATGGTTCAAGTCCAGTAGTTTGGCTATCAATCAAGATGTGTTCCTAAACGAATATTTGAAAAAAAATTTGATTCCATTTCTTCACAAACATCATACCGATTACATAACGGTAAAAAGCACAAACGTTTCGGAGCAACCATTCGACCTCATTTGTACCCAAGAAGCAATGAGCTGCAAACAGTTGATTGGTAAAATCGAAAGAGATGCATTTGAAAAGTCAACGTGGAGGCCGTACAACGCTTTTGTTTCGACGTCATAAAAAAACTTCGTCAAATGTTCAGTTCGTTAATAATGAATGTAAAGTTTGTTCCACTTAGTATTTGGCCGTTTCCTTCTATTAACTGTTGCGCCTCTAGTGGTCGTATCGATAAACTAATGACAGAGTTTTGATCTGGAAGGTTTGTTTACTTAGTGGTGAAAATTTCGAGAATTGGTACTCCCGATGAAAACTCATCCAAGATGGAACGCAAAAGACGAGAAACATTGAGCACATGAATGATCGCCAAGGGGCCCAAATTACCGAAATCGACAGTGAATATCGTGCTCAAACGTTACCGGCACACTTTGACGATGGTTCGCGCTAAACAAACCAAACGTAGAAGTGGAACGTTGGACCGTAAGCTACGAGCGAAGGTCATCATGGCAGTCCGGAATAATCCTGGGGTCCCCCTCCGTGATTTAGCGAAAAGGTTCAATGCAGCACATAGTACAGTTTGTAGAATCTGTGAAGGATTACGGTCGTATCATGCCAGCAAACAACGCAACAGGATGCTGGAACAGAACCTGGTTGCCGAAACCCGAGCAAGAAAGCTTTACGAGCAAGTCCTAACAAAGTACAACGGCTGTATTTTGATGAAACATACGTCCAAATGGACTTCGGACAAATCCCGGGTCGGGTTATCTTGCTAACCGTAAGTAGAATGCTCCAGGTAGGTTCAAATTTGTTTTTGCGGATAAATTCACCCGCAAGTTGACGGTTTGATAAGCCGTAAGCAGCCACGGCAGGAAACACAAAAGCTTTCATCACTGAAGCAAGCATGAACAGACAAGTTTACAAGGCGAAGTGTCTTCAGTAGATAGTTTTGCCGTTCATCCAGTCATCCAGTGGAAAAAAAGACCGGTACAGTTGCCACTGTGCAGAAATTGATGGGAGGTATTCGACGAAAAGTTCGAGAATGCATCAGAACAGCGGACAAATAATTTTTCTTGTATTTTTATCTTCAAGTTTGATAAAAACCCAGCAAACATATTTTTACCAGTTTTGTACGTTATTTCCTCATGGAGACATCGGAAATTGTATGCGGCCGAATTCTAAATAAAACAAACCTTATCTTCAGGTAGGTACATCTACCGGTTTGCCTTTCTCCTAGAGAGATATTGTAATCACTGGCAAAACCGAAGGTAAAAAGTATGTGTGTGTATGTGCAACTTTTTAATCTCATTCGATTTTCTCAGAGATGGCTTAACCGATTTTCATAAAATTATTCTCAAATGAAAGGTCTAGTTGCCCCATAAAATCCTATTAAGTTTTATTGTAATTGGATTTTTAGTTTGTATGTTATTTATAAAAACGTGAAAATCACGAATATTTCTCAAAAACTATACAACCGATTTCAACAAAATTGGTTTTAAATGAACGGGCTACTTAAAAAACGCTTAACTTTTGAATTTTATACAGATTGGACATATGTTTCAAAAGTTATGGTAAGAAATGTGTTCTGGAGACTAATTAATCTCACTCATGTTTCTCAGAGATGGCTGGACCGATTTTCATAAAATCAGTGTCATACGAAAAGTCTAAATGCCTCATGAGACCCTATTGATTTGTTTTGCAATCAGATTTTTACTTGGTCTGTTATGTTCAAAAATGTCAAATCCAGCTATGAAAAGAAACATATTCCGAAGACTACTTAAACTCACTCACTATTCTCAAAGATGGCTGAACCGGTTTCCACAAAATTAAAGTCAAATTAAAGGTCTAGCTGCCTCAAAACACTCTGTTGAGTTTTACTGTAATCGGACTGTAAGTTCGTCTGTGATGTATCAAAATGTGAAAATCACGAAACTTTGTTATCTCAGAAACTGCACAACCTATTTGAACAATACTGGTATCAGATGAACGGGCTAGTTAAGGGTTGATTGATGAATTATTATGATTGCACACGTGGTTCAAAAGTTTAGAAAAGAAAGTCATATTTAAAGTAGATGAAAAATCCTACTATAAATAATCGAATCTAAAATGATATTTTATCGAATAATATATAATCAAGTCCAAATATAATTTTATTGAGTCTATATATAATCAAGTTCAACTTCATTATGAGTACAGTGACGTTTCGATTGTACCACGATCAAATATGTTTTCGAATGTTATGTTTCAAATGTTCGGTACAGGTTAGGTGTTGCCTGCCAAAAATTCTTTATTTACTGTGATAAATACATCCAGCTAATATTATCAAGGTGTATTTTTTTCTGAAAATTTAAGTGTTCGTGTGAATCTATTTAAACCGATAAAAAGTTTGAATGAGAAAGGCAGGGTTTCAATGCTAGGTGGATTATTTGGGTTTTTAACAGTATAAAAAAACCAAAATTCTAGCTGTCACCCGTTTTCACACAAAAAATTTTTTTTTATCATCTGTAGACATCAGTTCTTCTCGATGAAACAGCAATTAATATTATGCTGACCTTGTGAAAATTTGATCAAAAAAGTATAAAAAAATATATATCAAAACGTTACTATGTTTTATGTCCGACGTTTCGGCTTTGGGATTTGGCCTTCCTCAGGTAATACGAAGTTGTACCGTCATATCCCCTAAAGAACCCCAAGTCCCCGAAACGTCGGACATAAAACATAGGCAACACGCCAGTTTTTTCTCTCAATTGTTTCCCAACAAATAAATTTATCTTATTCAACTGCAATATCAAATCGAAATAATGGAAGAGAAAATTATTGATTGAATTAATTGAACGGGGGAAAAATCTGGTAACACTTATGTAAAACAAGATATTTTCGGATTTTCTAATGACCGGAAAAATCCTAGAAAGTCAGTCTTATGGAAAAAACAGGATAGGAGTGATAATTGTTTCGTATGTAAAATTTTTCAAGGAACGGAATGAAATTATTAAATTCAAATTGAAAATGGCTCAATTTGTCAAAAATTGTATTTTTTTAATTTCCATTGTTTATTTTCTTTAAAGATCACCCATCATTATTTATCGGTCATCTTACGTCTATGAATTATAAGAAAAACAATAAAGAGATTTTGATAAAAAAAAAATTTATTTTGCAACAACAGCAGAGCGGATGGTATTTCAATCGATACACTATACGATTTTAGCCGGAAGTTGTTCATAATTTTGTTTGACAATCAATTGGAGCTGGCATACTTCTCCTGTAGTAGCATTAGCCTAGTTATTTGATAACCGCACCTCGTGTACTATTGCGTGGCTGAGAGTGCTGCCCTCCTACCAGGTGTACTCCTAAGTAACTTCCGGTTTTTTGCAAATAAAACACATAATTTCGAAAAAACCGTAACCTTTGTTTTATTCAAAATATTTCCCATCGCTTTCTACACATTTTTCCCACCTTTCTGGCAAATTGTGGATACCAATATATCGCACGTAAAAAACGTTGAACTCCCAACGCATCTGCAAGCTGTCGTTGCGTTTGCGTGTTGTTTTTATCTAATAATGCTTGCAATTCGGCGTCATCAAATGGTTTTCGCTTGTTGGAGCGTTTGGCGTCGTTCAGGTCGAAATCTCCTTTTTTGAACTGTAGAAACCACGTTTCGCATGTTCGAAGTGTTAATGCACAATCACCATAAACTTCCACAAGCGCACAGTGGCTTTCGAACACTTTTTTTCCTTTGATTGATCATGAAAAGCAATGAATGGCGCATATGCTCAAAATTCGGTACAAAATTCGACATTTTTGACGCGCGATAAAAACTTACTGGAAGATTTTTTTGAGATAATGTCAACGCAGCTCAAGCACTCGATATGACTGAACAAAATTACATATGGTATGTGTTATCAACAGCGGTACAAAACAGAACGCCATCCATCGGGAAAACCGGAAATTACTTAGGAGTACACCTGGTACTTGTTGCTTTCATCCGACACGAGAAGAATTTAATTAACCTCCTTCTATAACTCGAAACAAAAGAATCAACACGATACAACGTGTTATTTTGATGCGTGACTGAGAGCTCTATCGAGCCAGTTGCCAACATGAAATGAGGTTCATTTTCCGTACATTTTTTCTATGTACGGAATATAATGTCTGTGTTTCGCGAAACTAAGAGAATGACATAACTTGAAAAAAAGCGGGGCCACTTACAACGTGGGTATAAAACAAAGCAACGTTGCAGATGCGCTGTAGTGCGATGTTTAATCAGAGCCCGATGATACTGAGCATAATACTTCACATGTCAATTAGTGGTAAAAATTTGTTCTGTGGAAGCAAGATTTATTTCTTGATTTTTAGTTCACTTTTTCAGTAGTTTTACCTAAAATTTGGAGAAAACTTTACATAAAAATCTAGTGTTCAACTGTTTAGTGAAAGTTACAATGCATTCATACAAAGCGGCATATTTGGCACGTACGATTTTACACTATACCATCCTGTTATCAGCTGTAAAAGCGAATTCGTGATTGGTTGAACATTCCGAAACTAAACAAAGGATTATTGACTTCCAACTCAATTGTTCAATAATCTATTACTGAATAGATATGCCAATTATAACTTCACCAGTTCGGGGGAACCATCACCCTTCGATCAAGATATTGGCGTTTAAAAACGGTCAGTGGTAATATCATAATACGCATTTCAAGATGATTACATTATCGTAACACTTTCCGCAGCCTATGGTCCGGCGACAAAAATATCTCCACACATTTAGTTTCATTAAATTCTTCATTAAGGAGAGAGGTGATTTGGTTCCTCATTGTTTCGTTTGTTACAAATGTACAACAAAACAAACTTTTCACTTGTGTTAATCAAAAAACCCAACTAACAAGTCTGCAGCTGGCAGAATGGCATTTTTTGTTAAAATTATTTTAACGGTTAATTTTGATAATTTCAGTTGTGTTTGAAAGATTTTCGCAAGATGTTTCAAATGATGAAAGATAACCTTTTCATAATTTTTGTATCGTTTCCGGATAGCCACGCTCAGGAGTCGCTTCGAACAACGATTATTATAAAATTCATCAGTCTAACGCTTTTATGAGTTTTTGGGAGGCCATTGTGTGTGTTTTTACAATTCATCTCCCACTGGCCGGCAGTGCTTTTATGTAAAAACCTAAATTAATCCACCTAGCGGTCAGACCCAGCCTTTCTCATTCAAACTTATTGTTTGTAAAAATAGATTTACATGAACGCTTCAATCCAATAAATGTGTATTCACTTTTTGGGTTCTAAAATAATGATGTTGTAATTGAAGTATAAAATATGAAATTTGACGTAATGTAAATGCTCAAGAAATAGCGAAATAAAAGCAATGACTATTAATTTCGAACAATTCAATCACGAGCGATACCGGGAACATTCAAATGGTACGATACCACATTTGAAACATATATTGATCAAAGCAGGTATAGTTTTAAATAGCCTTTGAATTTCTTTTCTTTCCATAAATTTCGAACCACATATCAAATTGTTATGAAGTTTGTTATTTGTATGTTTGAGAGATGACTCGTTCGTATGACACTAGTTATGTTTAAATAAGTCGTGTAATCTTTGAGATAATAGACTTTCGTTGTTTTATTAGCAATTTATTACATAACGATTGCTTAGTTCGATTATAATTAAATGAAATGGGAACGTATAGGGCAGCCAAACTTTGAAACCACGTGTTAAATCATAATTCATCACTTAACCTTTAACTAGCCCGTTCATCTGATAATACTATTGATCAAATCGGTTGTGTACTTTCTGAGATAATGAAGTTTCGTGATTGTTACAATTCGGAACATTACAGACGAAGTTACAGTTCGATTACAGTAAAATTCAATAGGGTGTCATGAGTCAGCTAGACCCTTCATTTGACATAACATTTTCATAACAGGCAAAGTAATAGTCCGATTGCAAAAAAATCAATAGGGTCTTACTAGACCTTTCATATAACACTGATTTTGTGGAAATTGGTCCAGCCATCTCTGAGAAACATGAGTGAAATTAAACAGTCTTCAGAAGATGTTTCTTTTCATAACTTTTGAACCACATATTCAATCTATATAAAATTCAAAAGTTAAGGGTTTTTAAGATAGCCCGTTCATTTGATACCAATTTTATTGAAATCGGTTGTGTGGTTTCTGAGATATTGATGTTTCGTGACTTTTACATTTTTAAACATAACCTCTAAAATAAAAATCCAATTACAATGAAATTTAATAGGGTCTTATAGGGCAACTAGAACTTCCATTGGCATATAATTTCATTGAAATCGGTCCAGCCATCTCTGGGAAAAGTGAGTGAAAATAAAAATCTGCACATACACACACACACATACACTCACACTCACATATACATACAGAAAATGCTCAGCTCGTCGAACTGAGTCGAGTGATATATGCCATTCGGCCCTTTGGAGCACTTTCATATCTACGGTTTTGCAAGTGATTGCTATACCTTTTTAGGAGAAAGGCAAAAAGTTAAAAAAAAATTTTAATTAGGAGTAAAATATTCGTGCTGAAGAAACAGTGAAATAAAATAAATGAGTTTGAATTTCGTACACTTCAATCACGAGCAATACCGGGAACGTACGAATAGCACAATACCAAATTAAAATTTTGTTGAGGCCATATGTTTTGATCACAGCAGTTACAGTTTTAAATAGTCTTCGAATTTCGTTTCTTTTCATAACTTTTGAACCACATATCAAATTGCTATGGAATTTCTTACTTGTGAGTATGAGAGACAACCCGTTCAAATGACACTTGATATGTTCAAATAAGTCGTGTGATCTTTGAGATAATAGACTTTCGTTGTTTTTACGATAAAAATACGATTATGGTCAAATAAAATGGGAACCTATAGGAAAGCCGAACTTTTCATTTGACACTAAGATTGTTGAATTTAGTCCAACCATTTTTGGGAAAACGAGTGAATTTGAAAAGTCACCGGAACATGTTTCTTTTTACAATTTTTGAACCACATGTTAAATCACTATAAAATTCATCGATTCACCTTTAACTAGCCCGTTCATTTGATACCAATATTGTTCAAATCGGTTGTGTACTATTTAAGATAATGAAGTTTCGTGATTTTCATATTTTGATATATTACAGACAAAGCAACAGACCGATTACATTGAAATTCAATAGGGTGTTATGAGGCAGCTAGACCTTTCGTTTGACACTAATTTCGTGGAAATCGGTTCAGCCATCTCTGAGAAAAGTGAGTGAGTATAGGTAGTCTTCGGAATATGTTTCTTTCCAAAGCTGGATTTCACATTTTTAAACATAACAGGCAAAGTAATAGTCCGATTACAAAAAAAAAATCAATAGGGTCTTATGGGGTAATTAGACCTTCCAAATGACACTGATTTTGTGAAAATCGGTTCAGCCATCTCTGAGAAACATGAGTGAGATTAAACACTCTCCAGAACACGTTTCTTTAAATAACTTCTGAACCACACGTTCAATCTCCATGAAACTCAAAAGTTAAGGGTATTTTAAGTAGCTCGTTCATTTAAAACCAATTTTGTTAAAATCGGTTCAGTAGTTTCTGAGCTAATGATGGTTCTTGATTTTCACATTTTTAAACATAACCTCTAAACTAAAAATCCGATTGCAATGGAATTCAATAGGGTCTTATGGGGCAACTAGACCTCTCATTTGCAATTAATTTCATGAATTTCATTTCATGAAAATCGAGTGAGATTGGGAGAGCGTTACATACACACACATACACACACATATACACACACATACAGGAAATGCTTAGCTCGTCAAACTAAGTCGATTGATATACGAGATTCGACCCTTTAGAGCACTTTTATACCTTTGGTTTTTCCAGTGATTACTATACCTTTCTAGGAGAAAGGCAAAACCTATCTGCATCTATTTCTATTCAAAGCTGATTTATTTTTTATTGATTTTTTAATATATTACATAATACAAAGATGCAAATATTTTTAGCCCTGGAGATGAGAGGTGACAGCTCTAGTGTTCAACCAACGACCCATTTCAAGAATGCCTGGTAATACCCGTACATTCCGAGATCGTCTTCATAAACACTAAGCCCCGCATGAATACGTTATTTTATCTATTGGACATAACATTGTATTCACACTTCCAGACTAATTTACATTAGTGGCTCGTATTTAATATTATTTGATAATACAGTTACAGTTCGGAACGATCTTACCAACGTCTTCTTAAAGAAATTCTTCGCTATTAGTGTAAAGATTCGAATCTGCCCACGTTTTCCATGGTAGCTAATTCGTTTACCCACCACTGAACGGCGGTGGCGCTGCGAGCGTATCAAATTTTACTTCTTGGTCGATGAGTTTTGTGGCTGGTTCAAGTGCTCCTCAAAAACAAAACACTTCGAAAATATAGCTATGCCTATCCTGCCCAGAGCGGCCCGTTGATGCTCTCCTTCACTTTTCTTGATATCAGAGGAACCGGAACTTCGCGATTTCACCAACTTCTTCATTTTTATTCCGCGGGAAACTGCCTTTATCACTAAAATTTTACGTTGAGGTAGAACGCGCACAACACTTAGTTGGCCTTGTTGCCAGTCGATCTCATGAATTTTTGGGGACCATTATGAATAAAAAAAAATGAAACTGAAACCACATATAGCGACATAGCTAGATCGCTTGAATAGATGTCATACTTATTTTAGAATTTCGATCAATTGCTATCTCGCTTCAAGTGTGCTTTCCAATTTGCTTAAGCTGGTTTTGAAATGGACCGATGAAACAGGTTACGGTTTTTAATTTTTGCTCAGAAGTATTTCCTTATTCGATTAAAGTATTTAAAATTAAAAATAAATCTTCGTCATGCGCGTCATGCGCGAAAATCATGCGATATGAGCATGAAATAATTCATTTACGTTAATCAAACAAAATACAGTGTTTAAAAGTGCGCTTGTCAAAGTACCATACATTTACTTCAAAGATTTGTTTAAATTTTTTTACCGAGTTCAAAATGACCTTTTTCGTTTCCAATCTAATGCATGTGCGTGCCCTTGTAGCGCGAAGAACCCAACACCGCGACTTCCACCACAGTGATTGTGCCAGGTTCACAGCCCTGAACGGTTTAAATGCTCCTGCCATGCTAGCATAAATAAATAGATCAAATGATATGATGCTAGTGCACGCAAAGATCAAGCTGCGTGCGTGCCTTTTCTGCTTTCCCATTTTTGTTCTATGCTGCACAGCAACAATTACCGCAGTGCAGTACGATTGAATGCATGCTGGTGATGATGATGATCATGGTGGGGATGACGGGTACAAAACGAAACAATTATATAATTACACTATCTAGTCAGCCATTCATACTGTGTGGACTTGGCCGCAGCAATTGTTGTTGCTGTTTTATTTCTCACCCGCTTCAGTTGAATTATTTACTTGGGAAGGAAAAGAAAATCATTAAAGAACGATTTTGATTTAGGGCGTGCGCTTCCTCCCATAAGTTTGCTGCGCGTTTCCCTTTCAGATTTCTTCCGTCCGTGGCCAAGAGTAAGCACAGCGACGAGGAACTGTACCACCCGGGTCCAGGGAGCAGTAACCGGAGATCGTTTCGAAATGTATTTATAAGTTTAGAGTTTGTTTAGATTATGATTCACTGACGGCTAACAGATGACTTCTCGAACGATGGCTGGGTTCGTTAACATTTTACTCGGGCTTCATTCAATGAATAAATCGAACTCTTTCATTGATGGTATATAATAAATGGGGAAGAATTTAAAATTCACACAGCATCCGCCAAAACACGGCCCCGTCAGCAGACAGTTGGCAATGACAATGATTTCCATATACCGTGTGAAAGCGTCGACTGTGAGTCCAGACAGGATGCGACCTGATGAGGAAACCTGACGCACTTCCTGTCTCCTTCGGTCCTTTCGTACATCGCTGGCTGGCTATCAAGTGGAAACCGACAGCTCGAAATTCTCCTGCGGGACCACCACCAGTGAGTTTGCCCATATTTATTACTGCTGTCTTTCGAATGGAATCAAAAATTAAATCAACCTAAAACACCAGTGGCATACAAGCGCGGCGACGGCGGTATCGGGGGCGGCTGTCTGGTCTCATCCCTTTGGTTTGTCTGCAGCGCACATGCTATGACCACCCTGCGAATCGAATGTGGCGCGTCGCCGGTTGCAAAATTTTAATCGATTTTCCTGTGCATTTTAAAAATCTCCCCCCAAAATTTTCCACATTAGCACAAGTCCCCAACAATTACTACCGGCACGGCAGGAGGCGGACTGCAAACCGTCTGAAATTGTCCGACCCATCCCCCGACAGTCTGGAATATCCTAGGAAGCGAGCGAACTATGCGATCCTGTGGATGCAGCCCAGACAGACCCAGTGGACGCAGTGGCGTAGGTAAGTTCACTGAGGGCTCGTTATGCCGCGTGTTCCTCTTCATCAACGCCACTGTCGCGAAGTGGGAAATTCAGCACACTGTAGCGCAACCCGAGAAAGGAGCCACGTACCGCACTGCTGCGGCTCAACCCGGACCCGGAACTGAACGAACGCGCAGACAGTCGACAGCCACCCGTCAGTCGAGTTCCTGGTTTGTCCTGCAACTCGGGTGCCACCAAAGCGGCGGGTTGGTTTGAGCGCACTCTGTCTGGGATGGATTTCGAAACCGACCGCACAGACACAGGGAAATGAATTTCAGCAAAAAATAACGAAAATACCCGGTAGGTTGGAATATTGTTGCACGACACGACAAAGCTAGACGATGATAGCCTTGCGAAAAAGAAGCACGTGAAACGTATCCGGGCCGCACAGCGACCGAGAACCTGACTTGGGAATAAAATTGACTACATTTTGGGGGGCATCCGTCCCCGAAACTTAGCATAGGTCGGTAGCTGTGTGTGTGTGTGCGAGTCTGTCTGTGTTAGGTGTATGTGGTTGGTATTTAGTATGCCCAATAGCTGAAGGGTCGGTAGGGTACTATAGGATATAATGGAAACAACTTCAAGTAGAACTCTACAATTCTATTGAAACTGGTCGATAATTTTCTCACGATCTCACGACTCCGGCTATGTATCTCGCTATTATGTCACAACATTTTACCAAATGTATTTTAAATAAAAAAATTCTCATCAGATCTTTAGTAATTTAATCCAGTTTCCTCTTTCTGGTAAACTCAAATGTGAGTTGCCAGACCTTTGTCGTAAAAATTGATGCAATCATCGTCTTGTTAATTACTAACTAAGTAACTATACAATTGAGATGAGTAAAACAAAAAAAAACTGGAGAGAACATATTACAAATGAATTGGGATGTACACGACAACTCCTGTGATTGAACTTACGCGATGGTCACCATAGTGTTTGAACCTACGAAGTACAGCCTTTCTCCGAGCTACATCATCGAGAAAGAGCGAAATTTACGGCGATTAGTTGAGCGATTTGAAAATAGACAGAGATCGATTTCTGTCTGCCCCTAAACTATTTGATTGAGATGACGCAAACACAATATCACAGAAATACTGCTCTCGCTCGGTAATATTTGTGATCAAGTTTGCAAAAAATTAAATTCTCTCATCTTTTTCGGTTTAACTCGAAGTAAAGTAATAGCGTTAACACTCGTGTACGAATGCAACGTCTTTGTAAGAGCAATCCGATGTGTGCGTTTCGCATGCAAGGCTGCGTTAAACGAGTGTAAACTCCTCATGCTTGTATGCAATCAGACGCAATGCGCAAACTTCACTTCGAATCAATTGAATATTTGCGAAGCCAGGAAGAAAAGAAAGAAGGAATATCTTTTATGAAAGTTTGTCTGCAAGTGACGACGTTTGTAACCTGCACTCAAACAAATGTTGAAAAATAACGTTTTATTCTTATATTATTCATGTAGCTTGCCTTTTGATGTCGCTTTCACTGTCACTGGACTTGTTTGTTGCTAAATCAAGCGCCATTCGCTGTCGAAAAATCAAAAATAATGACAAAACGGCTTGAACTGTTTATTCCCCTTTCAATACGCAAGATATTTGAAGAGAGGAGGAGGGGGGGTAGGTGACATAAAATTAAAATAACGTTTGTAACGGCCTTAATAAAAAGTTAAGTTGAAAATCAATTATTTTGGGTCGCAAAATTCAACCAATCACCGGCTCGCTTATATAACTGAACACAGGAGGCTATAGCACAAAATCGTACGTGCCATATGCCGTTTTGAATGCATGCATTGTTCCTACCACTGAACAGATCTTGGGCAGTGTCTTGATTGATAGGTGGAATTTTCCCCAATTTTTTGATATAAAAATCAATATATCTTGTTCAATTGCATGCTTAGCTGCGCCATATTTAATGCAACAAGAAACAGAGGACCATTAACCATGTTTTTGGCAAGTAAGAAAAAAACTTTTGAAATAAATATTATTTATTGAGTTAAAATACTTAAAA
Organism: Wyeomyia smithii; assembly: GCF_029784165.1. NCBI lineage: Eukaryota > Metazoa > Arthropoda > Insecta > Diptera > Culicidae > Wyeomyia > Wyeomyia smithii. The sequence goes on from NC_073696.1 coordinate 107,680,311, forward strand.
AGCAACAACTCATCCAACGTGTCCTCCTTTAGCTCTGATGACAGCTCGGAGACGCTCAGGTATAGTGTCTTCAGCAAAGTTGTCGCTAACATTTTTTAACTGTTGTGTGCTGAATACTCGGTCAGTTTTCATTGGATTTTCATCATTCTTGCAGCAGTCGTATAGAAAATTAGCAAAGCATCCAGAAAAATATCCCGAAAATTGAATTTTTATGGTTCTAACTATTGTACTATTGAAAAAGGTAGAGTCTTATTGATCATATTTTTCGACCAATCAAAGTTGAAAACAAAGCCAGAACATTCAGAGGAAGCAGAGCTTTGCAGACTACACAATAGCAAAGAACACGACACATTTTTTGTCATTTTTGATAGTTGCACTGGCCGCAATTTATTATTATTATTATTATTATTTATTTATTTCCATCTGACCCGCAGTGGTCTTAATGAAATGTTGATACACTAACAATAACAAACAAAGAACAAAGTGCAACATTAACAAACAGATTTCCAGCAATACAAACTATCTAACAAGCACATGTAACATTTTTAAACTATCTTATGCACTACATGAGTCGTCTTAACCTATTCTTGAAAACGTCTATGGGTACATTGAAGTCAAAATAGTCAAAAAATCTATTGAATACGTCACACATCGCCCTTATAGGTTCGTTCTGGCCGTAGTTAGTACGTTGGTAGTCAAGTCTTAGAAAGTTCCATGATCTCAGGCTTCTCGCATGCACATAGATGTTGAGTTGAGAGGGAATGGCCGAGGCATCAATTTGTCCAGCGAAAAGTTTCCCCACAAAAACAGCTCTCGATATATTTCTCCATTTGCTAAAGTGTCCATATCCAGCGATCAATGTATGGAGGAAGCTCACTCGGGTTACTCTATGGTAGAGTACGTAGTGCATAACGGATGAACCGGCTTTGCACTGACTCAATTCTTTTTTTCCAAATCCCCGCATTGGGGCACCAAACAACAGCAGATGTTTCTAGCACCGAGCGCACCAGGGAAAAATATAATGAACGCAGGCAATATAGGTCTGATAATTTAACAAGAAGAAAAGCTTGTCGCGTAGTTTTTTTTTACTATCTGCAATGTATTAGCGAGTGGTAGAAATACATTAACTACTTCAAATAAATGATTTTGGGGCGCTAAGAAGTGCCATAAGTGAGTCACCTGACAAGTTTGTTTAATTTCTCGTCATCGCGGATTGCATTTGAATATGACGTATGCATGATTCTCGTTTTTTGTTATCTCGGCAGCATTTCCTGCAAGGTTGCAGTAATTCTACGTTAACAACCTCTTAAATTAAAAAATGTCCACGGTCCATACAATTTTTTTAGAATTTATATGGACAGTTGTCCACGGAGGGGGAGGGGTGGGGGTCAAAATCGTTAAAAATCTGTCCACGTGGTATGTAGATGGCCCCTTTGTGAAATATACTAAAACTATGCCAAAACCGGTTTCGTAGAATCACCGTTTTGAGCTCAGTTTTTGTCCGATTTAAGATCTGTTTTATTTAAAGATGGGTAAAAAGATGTTAATATGTGGACAAACTCTTGGAATTTTGATATTTTATATAAAAAAATTATACATAGAAGCCAAGGCAGAAAAAAAGTAAATTTTTGTTGCACTGTGTTATCCAACATATATAAAATCAAGCGGTGATGATCTCAACGATACAAACAGTGGACTTTATTTCGTCCATGTTATTGTTATCCGTGCTTGGGAAGTAAAGAAATAGCGAAGAAAATGTATGGAAAAGCTTGACCTTGGAACTTTTCACTGCAGCATTATTGCTAGTAAAATTCAATAGTGAGCCGTGAGACATTCAATCAGTTTTGGGTGAATAACTTTTTCTACAATTTTCGTAGTGACTTACGGTCTTCAGAGGAGTTTTTCCCAGAAAAATTTTCTACTAATATCATGTATCGATATATTTTTAGGAGCCAACTGAACATCTCTAGAGAATAAGCTTTGGAAAAGTGGATTTTCCCATATAAAATTGTATGGAAATTTTGAAAATCGGGCGCAAAAATATAGTTCCACCGATCGATCTGAAAAGTTACACGATTGTTATACGACCCATAAGGAACACGAAAAGTGCATGGGAGCTAGAATTTATTTTTTGTCCGACCCTAATGTACAGGGGATAGGCAAAATTTTGATGAAATTTGAAATGCTGTAGCTTTGTCAAATGTTATTCGATTTTAAAAAAATCGAACACCATTAAACTGGAAAACTTTTAAAGTTTCCGGATATAGGACATATTCCTGAGTTCCGGTGGGCATGTCAAACCTGCTAATTTTTGGATGGATTTTGTAATGGGTTACCTGATAAAAATATTTATTTGCATCGTTGATTGGCATAGTTGAAAAAACAGTTCTGAAGCGAATGGTTTATCATGATCCGGAATTGGCCAAGAACTCATAGAGAAATGGCTATTTTTGATCCGGAAGTCCTCAGAGGAACCTGTAGTAGGGAATATTTACAATTCTGAATCAAATATAGCGTGTGACACTTGTATCTTCGCGATTTTTTATCAGGAATCTTTCAAGAGACATATTTTTAAACATAGGCAGTGTCGGCCACTTCCAAAACAACCTGGATGCTCCGTAGTGGGAGAATTTACATTCCTGCATTAAAATATATAGCATGCGACACCTCTATCTTCAGGATTTCTCATCAGGAATCATCCAAAAGATAATTTTTTCAATACAGACTGCGTTGGCCACTAACGGAATGATACAGATACCCCGTAGGAACCAGCAGTGGGGACATTTACATTTCTGCAGCAAATATAGCGTATGACACCTCTATCTTCAGGATTTTTCATTAGGAGTCTTTCAAAAGACATTTTTCTGGAAATAGGCTGAATTGGCCACTTTCGGAACAACCTGTAAGCCCCGGATGAACCCGCAGTGGGAGAGTTTACATTTACACTTCATCAAATTAATTTTATTCAAAAACGTAAATGCCCCCACTCTCAGTTACTTGAAGGTATCCGGATAATTCCGGGAATGGCCAATGCAGCCTATAATCAGTAATATGTTTTTTGGAAGATGCCTGATAAAAAATTATTAAGATAGAGGTGCCGCACGCTGTGTTCGATGCAGAAATGTAAATATCCTCATTCCGGGTTTCTCCGGGGCATTTAGATTGTTCCGGTAGTGGCCAATGCAGTCTGTATTCAGAAATAAGTCTCTTGAATGATTTCTGATGAAAAATCCTGAGAATAGAGGTGTCGCATGCTATATGTTCATGCAGAAATGTAAATTCTCCCACTACCAGTTCCTTTGGGGCATCCAGGTTGTTCCGGAAGTGACCGATGAAGCCTATATTCAAAAATATGTCTTCTGAATGATTCTGATAAAAAATCCTGAAGGTCTACCGCTATATTTGATGCAAAAATGTAAATGTCCCCTACTACAGGTTCCTCCGAGGTCTTCCGGATGAAAAATAACCATTTCTCTACGAGTTCTTGGCCGATTCCGGATCTTGATGAACCATTCGCTTCAGAAATGGTTCTTATCTGTGCCAATCATGCAAGTAAGTTTCTTTATCAGGTAACCAAATCCATCAAAAAATTAGCAGGTTTGACATGCCTAGTGGAACTCAGGAATATTTCCTACATCCGGTGATTTATGCCAAATTTGAGGTCAGAGAACGAAACTTTAAAAGTTTTCCAGTTTAATGGTGTTCGAATTATTAAAATCGAATAACAATTGGCACAAAAAAAACAAAAAAAATTTGCCTATCCTGCCGTGGGCTGGGATTTTGACGTAAACGCCAAATTTTCAAATCTCGTTTTTTCACGTAATACTATAGTATAAATAGCCCACTTCAAAATGCTAGTTGCCGTTTTTAAAAATATTGAAAAATAACTGAGAAATATCAAAGACAAGAAGTGACGTTAGCGCCATTTTATATAGAAATGACGATGAGGTAGGAGTGCTGCGATGCTTCTAGAGCGATTTTGTGTTTCTGGCGCTTACGTCAAAACGCCAGCTCACGGCAGTATCCTACTTATTTTGACTATCCCCTGTATATGAATATGTGTTCGTTTGTGTCACCGATTTGACGATTTTAGTTATAAATATCTTGTACAATTGCAATATTGGTTCAAAAAATAAGTATTTAGATCGAAAAACAAATTCTACAGACATTATGAGGCTAAAATGAACTGAAAAGTTTGTGTTATTTTTTTAATAAAAAATGGAGTTAATTTGAAAAAGGCTAGAACCCACTGGTAGATGGATTCGTTAAAGTTTTTCTGTACGCCCTATCCATTTAGTGCTATATATTTCCCTTTATTTCAAAGAGGTAAAAACTAATTTTTCCTTAATCTAGCGAAAGAAGTAGAATTTTTCAAACTATCCAAAGTGGTTAGAAAATTTGAGTTTTTTATGGTGTTTAGATGCTCTCTTATCGATTGAAAAAACATTTTATCAAGCAAAAAACGTGATCGTGTGCAATAGTTTTTGTACCTTCATCAGTGTTAATATTGTTTGTATATCGAAATTCGTTTTTCGACATCATAATAACGATTAAATTATTCACACAAAGATGATTCAAAAGCGTAAATGCCACACCCTTTCCAAGTAAAAGCGACAAGCTCAAATCTAGATATATTTTTTCGATTACCCCCGATCTCATCTTGCCGAGAGGCACAAGACCGAACCATCAATCTATTCTATTCCGCAACGAGCATTAATTACGTGCGTCGTCCCCCGGTTCAACCCCGGCGCGTCGCAGACCCACGGCAGGCACACTACCGCTGGTAGAACCTGACTTCCCCGGAGTGCAGCGTCGAGTTCCGCACCGACCGGCAGCTAAACTTTCCCCTTATTACGGATTCATGCACGGCAGCGCATAGAACCTTGCCGGCAGAGTGTAACCTTCAATTGCAAGCGAAACTCTCCCGGTCAGGCCGAAGGGAAATCGAACGAACGCACCTCACAGCGCGCCACACACACGTCTATCCAGTCTACCGATCGATCACCCTCCAGGTTTCAGCCAAATCTGGTCTCTCTTTCATTTGCGCTATGCTACCGAGGGAGAAGTGCACTCTGGATCAGTCCCAACAGCATATGCGTTCAAACTTCGACCGGCCGGTGTGCACTGTCAGTGTGTTAGTGGCGTACAAGGGTTTCCCCGGACGGAGCTCGGTTATGCTGCACGTTCTATGCTGGCTGTTTACTCAGCGGGCGAGAGGGTGGCCCTCACGATTTAAAAATCTTTTGATCTGAGCAGTATTAGCTGTGTTTCCATAAAAACTATTCATTAGGATGCCAGTTTACGTTTTTCAATACAGAGGACCCCCCAGTCGTTATTGTTCTCGTCGTTAACGTTTTACCAAGAACAATTTTAACACACAGACGTGAAAAGCGCCATCCTCTTGTGTATAGCATGGCGGAATATGATTTACTCTACACACAACGCTTGTTGTGTGGCAAAAGCCGACTGACTGGGTTTGCTGGGGAACCGACCGACGACGACGCGGTGCACTGTCACAGACACATGAAATGAAATAGTACAATTCTTGAGGGAAGTCGGTCCGGAGAAGAGGTTGCTTCGAAACGCTTGTATTCCCCAGAAAATGCTTTGCGCCTTATAATCGGTAGTGTGTTTGAGTATGATTAAAAAGCAAAACAGAAAGCGCAGCTATCCCGGGAATTCTAGCGGCACCGGTGGAAGGATGCACCTGACAAGAAGAGCTGCAGACGTAGCCGTCGTCGTTGCCGCTGTTGCCACCGTCGTCATCGTCACTGCAAACACAATTTAAGGGGTCCAATTTTTTCCGTCTGTTTGATTCAAGGTTTCTTGACATCCTGTGTCTCCGAGGTTCTGTGGCTTGTACTTGCTCTGTCTCGGAAGCCGAACAGTGGATGATTTAGCGGAAGAAATAGACGAAGAGAGAGAGAGAGAGCGAAAGCGGTTCGAAATATGGTTCTGTAAATTGATCAATTTCTTGGGAAGCCATTTCACTGTCTGCTCCAAATTTCACGCTTGATGCACGATTCAGGGCGTAAGGCTCACATGGGTGGATCAGAAGGTTCGACGTAAGCTCAAGGTTGTCTGGCGAGGAAATAGCCGGGTAGTGTTATTGAACATCATACTAGTTTGTTTAATACGTGGCAGCTGCTTGAGCTGGCCTTTTTAAAGTTTCTGATTACATTTTTTCTCGAGTTGTTTAAACCATTTCTTCCTGGAACTGAAGCTCATTATTGTGCCACTGTGTTTTAAGTTGCACTTCTATTTTACACGGTATAATGTTGAATTGAAAAAAAAAAAACGACTCACATTGACACCTTCAGCTGTTTAAGATTAACTTTCATCGACGCTAACGCGATTGCGCTTTTCAGAGCTCCTGCTTTTGTAAAAACATCAAACGCCTTCCGCCTTTTCCTGGCGCTGCCGAGGTGCGGTTTGCGAACGAGAATTTTATAAACGATTTTACGATAGAAATATTTTATTGCTGCTATAACTATGACTAGGGATATTTAAGCAATAAGCACTTTTCCTGCCATTTAATTGCCCATTTTGCTTCAAGGGGCGCTAAATGGGAGTGGTTCTAAAGACATGAAAAAAAAAATCTGCTGGATTGGATTTTATCGGTTCTCACGTAACATGTTCCTATTGAGATGATGTCCTTTGTTCGGTTTGATGAAAATTAAAGCATTGTGTGTGGAGACTTCTGAGTGAGTGATAATGGAATCAGTATCAAAACAATCAAAACAATTTGATGTAAACTAAAACTGATGTGAAAAACCTAAAATCTACTATTTCTAAGCGATGATATCTATTTAGTATTAAGCAGTTGCTGTAGTAGAGATGCGTTAAAGGGAAGAAAACTCAACTTAGAATATTTGATTCATTTATGAAGCAGCGCCTTCTCCTTAAATTAGCATAACATTGAGGTATTATAAAGACATACACTAAGGTCGTTTTTACGCGGGTTTTTTCGCGGCTTTTTTTTCGGAATTTAAGCGGTATTTTTTTGTTTTTTGCGCGGTTTCGGTTTCTCTTCACTCGGATTGCAGACTTACCGCGAGTTTTATTTACGCGAATTCCGGAACTTACGCGGTTTTTTTTACGTGGCATGTATCCCCCGCGTGAAAAGCGACTTTAGTGTAGTTGAAATCAATCACCGGTATTATTTACAAAACTGATTAAAAATATCCCGAAATAATGTTTGAGAACTATTTATATAGATGGTGCGAGAAATACCTACATTTTTGATTTTGACGCGAAAGATGATCTGGATTTATATAAGCGTGAGACAAAAGACTTTGACGATGGTTTCCCCATTTTACCCATTTACCCCTTTTTTCTGAACTTTCAGCCTTCTTTTATTTTTATAACAAATAACGAAACTAACTTTTTTGCAGAAAAAGAGAATTTGCAGAATTTCTAGATCCACTAATTTTGAACAACTTTGCCGAAGAAAATGGGTCATTATCTTGCATACTCTTCACGTTATGTTGAATTTGAGATCGTAGGTTAGGGCACCGCTGAAAAATCGAGTTTTTATTCAGTTTTTTTATTTAATTTTCGATTTTACCAAAACGCAGTCTTCAAAAGATTAGATCTTCCGAAGGTGCACATATTTTTGAATACTAGATAGCGCTAAGAAAAATTATCAGGTTTTTTCTCTTAAAAATAGGCTTATTTTCAATGTTTGCAATTTGCAAAATAGCAAATACAAACTTAAACTGTTGATCGCTTCTGGAAAACTGTACTTTTTTAGGAAATATCTAACATTAAAAACATAAAATGAAAAAAAAAAAAACTCCGTAAAGTTCAAACTGGATTTTTTCGAGATAGAAACATATCTACAGATCAAATTTAAGATATTTTATAAAGATAGGTATGATCTTTCATACGCAACAAAAAGTTTTAGTTTGATGCTTGATATAAACATTTGTATCGAGTGTATTTTATATAGAAAAAACCTGATAACTTTTCTTGTGACCATCACAGCGCTATCTAGTATTAAGAAAAAATGTGCACATTTAAAAGATCTAAGAGCTGTTTGCAGATTGCGTTCAAAGATAGAAAAGTTACATTGAAAAACTCTATTTTTCAGTGACACCATAATCTACGATTTAATATTCATCATACCGTAGAAAGTATGTAAGACAAAGACTAGTTTTCTTTGGAAAAGTTGTTCCAAAATAATTAGATCTACAACTTTTCTGAAATAAGCAGAAAAGTATCTTTTTCTACAAAAAAGTTAGGATCGCTGTTTGTGATTAAAATTGGGCAACCCTAATTTTTGTTTTCTAAAAAGAAGCACACTTCAAAACACAAAATATTTTTCACTACAAACTTAACAACGGTCGTTTTTGCACAAAAAATGCAATACCACTAGATCGACGTTCTGGACCGCTGTGCATTGTAAGTCCTGACCGGACGGTTACGGACATTTTACAATGATTATTTGATTATGTTAAAATTTTTTTGATTTCCACGACAACTAAATTTTCAACAGGGTGGCGAAAAAGTTTTCAAAATAATTTTTTTTTGATTTTCTCTGATGTCAACTTAGATATACCATTATTTTCCATATTTTTCAGCATTCTGCACAAAAAAGTGCTGCGGAGATGAACTCAACTCTGTAATCACAGTAAAAAGTATTCGATCTGATATGAAACCGAACGGTAGCGGTCTATAGTCTATGATACTAAGCAAAACAGTTTCTGCGCTAAAGAGCCTAATAAAAGAGAATCGCGTATTAGTTAAAAGAATTTCCCCGATTACACAGGTCAACACAGATTCACTTCAAGTGTTCAACCGAAAAAAAAATATAGCTATTCAACCACTCCTGTGACCTTTTTTGAGAGACTAAAATGAGTTTTCTCGTAAACATAACGTTAAAGCGACGAACCCGGCGAGCAATTACTATGCGAACTCTTACGTAAATTGACGCGTTTCGGTAATGGCTAGGAGCACCAAAATTCATAGGAATGGTTAAATAGCTATAATCTCTAATTTTTTTTCGCTTAGAGCTCTTGAAATGACTTTTTTCCATTTATTCGACCAGTGTTTTTAATCAATTTTCCCTGATTTCCCTAATTGAAAACTAATGACCTGAAATTTCCTGGTTGTCTAGGTTTTTCCAGGTTTTCACCACCCAGAAATAAACTTAGGGAGCATACTTAGCATACATCTCTTAGATGGTCTCGAGGTACGATGCTGGGCTAACAAGCCAGTGGTCGTAGATTCGAGTCTCGGCTTGGGAGAGACTGTTAGTGTCAGTAGGATCGTAGCGCTAGGCTCGCAACTGTCCTGTACACTAAATAGTCGGCTGCGAAGTCTGTGTTTAAATAAACAGAAGGTTTAGTTCCGAATCGGAATGTAGTACTAAGGCTTTGCATTTGGAGCATACTTAAATGCCGTAGCATTCATGGAGGGAGGGGAGATATGATCGTTTTGCGACGAGCTGTGACAAGAGGGAGGGGGAGTGAAGTGAAAATTTTTGTAGAAAAAATGTACACTAAATATCGCACAAAGCTCTGCAGCGGGAGCTGTAGAAATCTTTTTAACTGTGGCATTCGACAATCTTCTGAAAGCTCTTCTAGCATATAAATAATCGCTTGCATTCTCAGCGCGTGTCTTTAGTAGTGAAAATAACAGGTTACTCGTTTGTTTTCAAAGCTGGTAAGAGCAGCGATTGATTTTTTTTGGCGAATTTTTGAATATTTTCTGTGTTTTCTGCAGAAATGGAGAAATGTAGTTGTATAAATCACTTTTCTTCTCATTAAAAGACAATTATATAGAGCGCAGTCAACATCATTTGAAATATTGTCTTTGAATGTATGAGTGATAAATAAATTTAATTTGACACGGTGATTGGTTTTTAAATATTTTTTTCCATCAAACATTTTTCTTAGTACGGGGGTAAGGTGTAGTCGCTTACCACGGTACCATAATACAACAAACCTTTATTTTTAGCCGCAGTCGGGGAGATGCAGAAACAAACTCGGTTTGATCGTTTGGTCGGAGATTATTCGCACGTTTCTTCAACCCACTCCCGGCGGGTGATGCCGTATGGCATCACTTAACATTTGAACTTGGATTACAACTTAACAATGATTAAACTATTAAATACGGATAGAGAACAGATGAATCTACAATACGCAATCCAGTTTGTGTTAATTGTATGTGTAGTTGTTGAGTAATAAGAATTTGAAGGTCATTTTTTGATGTAAAATCTGATTTCTCTCCACCGGGAATAGGTTAATGAAAGCGCAAGCTTTAGTCCGCCATCACAATGATTTTTTTTCAAAATCGCATCTGCCGAAGTGCGTTCGCATTCTCGAGGGTAGGCTTGTTATTCTTCCCAATGTGTGGGAAGACTAGAGTGAATATTCACTGCTTGCTTCTTGCCCAGCACAAGTGTTGCGTGTAGCAATTCTATTCACTGCATTTTTTTCTTTTTGCTTTGTGCTGTGTTTCTTCTGCTCGCAGAAAAATTAATAAACTTGCTGCTTACGGCGAAACAAAAGTGGCAAATCACTCTAGTGAAAATATACAGAGGTACACCGCGGCGCGCACTGTTGAGATAAATTCGATAGCATTGAAGAGCTAACGAGCGGCGGGATTCATTTTTTTCAATATCGAATTGCAAAGCAAACTACTCTCCTACCTGGATGCTTAAGAGACACACAGTGAGCTCTGTTGTGTAGTTATTGAACGTAGAAGCCTTTCGTGTGAGAAACACACCAGTTTATTATCTCGCTGGAAAAATATTTCAGAAACTACCGGGGTGTTTTTTGCATGCTCCTCAGATACACTCGATACGCTGCTTTCTTCAAGAAAGTGCGTCGCATTGCCTACCAGCGTGACAGTAGTTGTTATCGCAGTTATAAAGATATTATCCAACACGCTAGTGATTCTCTGAGGAGAAACGACAAGCCTGCTCGAGGTACTCGGTATTTGTAACATACGAATGTTTAAACATTTGGATGCTTCGGGTGGTGCGTGGTTTTCGCTCTGGCCGCTCCCATAGATTCGCGGTGTATGGCAAGAAAGATACTTATCGTTCGTCTTCATTATGAGTTAACTTCGCGCGCAACATTATTCGTTTCCATCACTTACCACGGTTACACAAGCCTTCTTTCCGTCGCAGTCGTGGAGATGCAGAAGTAAATTCCAACAACATGAACTGTTACATCTCTTTCCTTACCCTAACGACTCTAATGACGTGACTGGCGCCGTAATCGATCTATACAATGAGGAAGCAAATGAATTGGAGATGGTACTCTAATCTCAAGTGGCCATATAACGTGGGTCTTTGTGCAGCTTTACTGGCTCATATCCATTACGAAGGAGCAACTACGAAATGTTGCGAAGTCAAGCTCAAGCAAAATTGGAAATATCTCAAATACTGATGCTTTTAGCAAATCGATCACCATGAAAGGACCACTAGAATCACATAGCATCATCGATATACGTATATTCTTGAAAAAAGTATATATTTTCAAAACACTTCAAGACTTGAAATGAAGAAGAGAAGAATGTCGTCATGAAGTCTGTGCCTTACTGTTCAAATGCAGATTAGATGTACCCCGTAGTCCGGTGAAAAAATGTCTTGTGATTCATATCGGGAAAATAGAATAACTACTCTTTATAACTGTGGTTCTGCAGAACGCTATACACAAGATAAAAATTTTAGATTAACAGAAATAACGTAGACAGTATGTGTCATTTTCGGAGACAATTTAACGTGTCATTATCCAGATGAGAGCTATCCAAAATTTGCACAATACCAAAGCGTTTGATACTCTAGGCTGTACTAACGTCAAACTAGGTGCGTAATTACGTTCTCGTTTTTTGTCAGTAGATAGAGCCAGTAAAACAGCTGCTAAAGCGCATCGAGAGTTAAAAAATTTTTTCGGAAATGCTGCTCTGAGCGAAACAACGTGCCGTCAATGCTTCCGTCGGTTAAAAGACGATAATTTCGATGTTGACGACTGTCCGCGTGAAGGAAGGAGGAGTTGAGGAGTTACACGCTAAGCCAAGCAGCGTCGTTTTATTTTGCCTGTAAACAACTACTCCAGCGATATTTTTTACGAGTTTTCTTCATCGCTTCGTGACGAGTGATGAAAGATGGATTTACTATAGTAACCCAAAGAAATCGAGTCATGGAGAGTGTCCGTTTACGCTTCTACGTTGTCGGCTCGGCTGAATATAAACGCTGCGAAGGTTTTACTGTGTACCTGATGGAACCACGTGTATGTTATTTATTATGAGCTATTGTAACCTAACAAAACTGTTACTGGTGAACGGTATTGACTGTAATTGATGCGAATCAGACACTGCGCGAAAAACGACCACAATACGAGCAGAGACACGAAAAAGTGGTTCTACTGCATGACAACACTTGGTCTCATACTGCCAAAAGTCGTTAGAACTTACATAGAGACGCTCAAATGGGAACCCTTACCTCACCTGTTTTATTTGCCCACCTAATAATATCGACGTGATTTTGCGCCCTGTGGTCATCACTTTTCAATACACAGGATAGCAAATATGATTGTTACTGGGGTCGTACACAACCGTACGCGTCAACAACCAGATGTAAATAGCAATATTTGTGCTACTTTTTATATTATTTTCAATGCCGAACAATAATGGATCGTGGACAAACAAACAGGTAGGCTAATTCTTCACTGCATTGGCAGTATTTTCGTCGGAAGTTTTGCTCATACTTGCCAATTTGTGACAAAATTTGTGAATGACTTCTTCCGCACCTAAAACGTTACATTCTATATTCATTTTTTCCCCTGAACTAATCACCATTTTTTTGTACAATTTTGCCTCTGCGATTCAAAACTGATGAACAGAAAAGATCAGGAGTAATTTACAACGTATTAAATAACACATGCGATGGGCAAATTCCCATGCGGAAACTATCTTCTGCAGGATGCGTTGCGTTTTCCGAGCCGAACCACCAAACGGCCAGCCTGGCGGAACCCTCGATACGACACCCCAATCCGGTTGCTATGCGGGTTTTTCTATTCAATTTATTTTTCGCCATAAACAACAATATTTATCACATCGTTTTTCGTTCCTGTCAGGTGCCGGGCGGTCACACATTTGCCTGCCTTAGTCGTCGATCTGCGCCACAACACAACACCATGTGTGCGCTCATTTGTCCCGCATGCTTTAGGTTCGGTACGATTCGTTCGCATCTGATATCCTTCTAACGGAAGTAGAGCAAGATCTCTGCAAGGCCGGATATCATCTTCCGCTGGGTTTACTAGTGATGAGAAGTGTATATCACTGATGAGTGGCTCAGCACTGCACTGGAACTGGCACTACGAGAGCTGCTTGTCAAAGCGCTAAAGCGTGGAAAAGCGCGTAAGCGAAAACGAGTGGCATTCGGTGGCTTTTCTCGCCTCCATATACGGGGGATCATTATCCTGTAAATTTCAAACTTGTTTCCTGGTCGCCGCGCTTAGTGGCAAGTGTTGTATACGGTATGTCTAAGTGTCAATCCGGTCTCCGGTCGCCATTAGCTGAGTATCACACACACGTATCGTTCGTAGTCGTTCTGATATGCTAATTACGGCATAACGAATGCGGATTCTAGTTCTGGCGCTCTGTCTAACTCACGTGAAAATCCACAGGACGAGAACAATGAGGTCTATCGCTTTTTTTGAAAACAAAATACACACTATCTCTAACTCCAAAAGCCAATCTGCTACCCAATTTATACACCGAATAAGCACTCCGCTTTTCTTCGTTTGATTAAGGCTCAATTTCCGACTCCCTGGCAGGGATTGCCTTAATGTCACCTATATCTATGCTTCCCGGGTTCTTTCCAGCTGGAACACGGCAACCACTTACTTAATTCCGGAGACTACCGGCTTTTATTATATTTTCTTACCCTATCCCGCCGACTAGCGCACAGATTGGACTCCTTCCGCCAAGCAACGAGAATAAACATTATTGACGATGTTGATGTGGGTTGGCTAGCAAATAGCGGCTTTGTTGGGTCTGTCCGAAACCGACTGAGCAAAGGAGCCCGTTGAATGCGTGACTCATCTAGGTCGTTACGTTTGCAACAGCAATAAGGATTGAGCTCTCGTTAGTTCTTTCACTTTTTTCTCCTGCTGCTGTCGTTTCCTCGTTTTCTTTTTACTTGTACATATTCACGCACGACCGACCAACCAACGTTAACGGGAGGCGTCGCACACCTGCTTTTCTCATTTAATCTGTGGCACAAATGGACCGGATGTTATGATAATTGGAGTACAAAAGCGGGGGAGCAGTGATTGGGGGAAGTTCGCTGTAAGGGTAGTTGATTAACTGAAGAAACTGCGCTTGTGTAAGGAAATGTTATCGCAAACAAACGGTTGGATGATAGCTGGCGCCATCACATGATCTGGTATAATCTAAAAACAGTGTTTTATTTTCCGTTCTATCTGAATTCAAAACTTTCGAGAAATGTTCACTGTCTCAGCAAAGATTTGCAACAGTAACATTCGATTTAGATTTCAGTTTTTAATAAGATTTTGAATCAAATGTGGGATCGAATATAAATTTGAATTATTTGATTTTCAATTTTGATTTGGAATAAATTGGATGTAACGACACTAGTAAGTGAAATGGTATCGGTAAATTGAAACAATTAACTTACAATTTGAAGAGTACAAACATTCACACAAGCATTTATAAAATAATTTTACAGAATATTTCAATACGATAAGGTGTAACAAAATTAAGTAAATTCAATTGGTATGCTTTTATCAATCTAGTACATCTTAACTCATTGAAAAATTGTGCTAACACCGTAAATGACTATAAATATTTTTTGGATTCCCCCCAAGAACACATTTAACTCCGAAATAACAAGATTCTTGAAATCAATTTTAAGCCCCGTGCAATTAACCTTTCTTTCGGCATAAATCAAATGTAATCAAATTTAAGGAAAATTTCGTAACGTATATCCTACCCTTACCGTTTCAATCATTTTCAACGACGTCATTCGGGAAGCGGCGATCCTATGGTGAAATCCGTCCCAGCGAACGGAACCACATCCCCTTCCCTAGCTACAGGAGTCATAAACCGCAGCAGCATCCTGTAGGCCGAATGCAGCAGGCAGCCGGGCCTCTCAGCACAGCCATCCGGAGCACGTTGTTCCGAGGTCGTGAAATCGCAAAATAACAAAAAAATTAAAACAAGCCGGAGGCCCTTCGGTTGCGGTTTGCCATTTGACCGAACACAGCCGTTCTCAGGAACGGCGCGGCACAAACAGCATTGCTACTGATTGCCACGCAAAACCACAACTTTCAAGTTCAATTTCGTGCTGCTGCTTGGGCATTATTTTGATTCCAAGATACATAATACAACTGTATAAGTGTGTCTAAGACGAATTTTACGAACTGTTTGAAATTCATGGTGCCGTCCTCGGGGGGATCGTAAAGGGCGAATTTGAAGCGGATCGTCTCAAGGGCTTATCGTGTCGAATGTTTCGCATGTTATCAAGTATTATTACTGTGTGCGTTGTTCTATGGCTGTTGGAGAGTGAAGCTATAAAACAGAGATCAAATTTTTACGACGCTTAAACTATAGAGGCTCATTGGATTCTTTATTGGTTTCCCAAATATCAAAACACGTTGTCTGCTGCATTTCGATCCGGCAGTCGATGTATAAAAGATCTCCCGTGGTTAGTTACTCATCCCACCAATGCAGTCTTGTACAGTTCATTTATCCTGCGGGCTTTTTGCCAGTAAGCTGTAAGCCTACAGGTTCACGCCGCTAGACTTCTGTTCTGTGCAAATGATGGCACTCGTAAATGCGCCTCTCGTTCGGAGACTACTGTTTCCTACCATTTGACACTTCTAACAACGCAGTCAGTGTGCAACGATTATGTCCAAACACCTCAGTTCTCTGTTCAGCATCCACTCAACCCAGCCTGCCAGGCAGCCAGTAAGCTGGTACTGCTGCTGTGTCGTGTCGAGAGTGTCGTTGAAGTGCACCATGATGGTATTCTTCTGCAGTTGGCATTTCCACTCTACTGAATTCTCCATCGCAAGATTCTTCCCGACACATACCGGCGGGTAAGTGGGCGGTAATGCTCCTTTCAGACACAGGAAAAGCTCATCGCACGTTGAAAGCCACCGTGTTGCCAGTTTTCTCGTTAACTGCAATTGCAGCGAAACCACGGCGAAGCTGTCGCACCTGCACTCCAGATGTGACAGCATTATTGTCGACCATATGTGTGGCACCAAGGGGCAGGAAAAAATGCACCAGATTATCTCCTCTAATGAAAAGTAACTTTTCGGTGTCTCGCAATAGCACGAAGAACTGCTTCGGGCTCACTGAAATATCACGGTGAGCTTGTGGGATAGATAGACTGGGAATAGGCCATCCCCATCTCCAGCTCTCGAGAAACCACCTGGTGAGCAAGTGGAGTGGAATGCAGTGTGTTTCGCGTGCATTTTTAAACACAGACGCCGAACTAGTGGCGGCTTTGACGTGGCGTATTTTAATTTCCATGCAATTTCCAAGTAACACCGATGGGCTAATGCGAAAGTGGATTTTTCTTGATTCACCGTAGACAGATTGAAAAGGAGGATTTTCACGAACGAAAAATGAATTTTTTTATTCTACCAAACTTCAACGATTTTTTTGAATACCTAATTTTCATAATCGGAAGTGCACTACAATGGTGCTTAACTGAACAAAATCTTTACCTAACTACGCAGAATTCTTCCAGGCTTGAATGTTTCAGTTTTATCTGAGGTTGTTTGAATTGGTGAAACCATCTACAGCACTAAATTTATTACTGGCGAAAATTGATTTTTCAAACGCAGCTAAAAATGTTGAAGCCACGAATTTTAATCTTTTTTCTTAGAGCACATGCCATTTTGAAATCGCATCTAGTAACGGACTAACTTCAATATCAGTTTCAGAATTACATACATAATTACATACTTGGCGTTATGTGAATCTGGGTAAACTATTACGTTGTAGTATCTTTATCCAATTGAACAAATCTTTTAAATTAGTACTAACAATAAAAAATTTGGAAATCTGTAAAATGTATGTTTCCGTGATTTCTATACACTTAAGCGGCATCATCATTTAAGTTTGGTAATTTACCTTTTAATTGTTAAAAACTACAACCAGCCCACGATTTCATATCGAGTGATAGCTCAGTGTCCCACAAAACTCTTGCATGAACTTACACGCAGAGTAATTACTCTTCGGATTCGTCGCTTCTACTTCTGCCTACGGGAAATTTTCATTTGAGTCTTTGAGGATTTTACGCACTTCCGACATGACTAGGAGCACCAAAATTTATAGAAATATTTAAAAAGCTATAATCTTTAATTTCTTCCAGTTTGAGTTCTGAGGCAAATTTTTGCCGTAGGAAACGTCTCACTTCAATCCGAAATATCGACCATAGAATGAAACGGCAGAATGAAAGATTTCAAATGCTCATAACTTTGTTACCACTGAACGGATTTTAGTAATCGATATACTGTAGGATAAAGAACAAATTTCTTTAGTTTATGAATACAATTTTTGAAACCTTTTTTTCATAGTAAAAAAGTTAAAATTCATAGCGCATGCTTTGTGCGCTCGAGTGCACAACGACACATCCACTGGTAATATAATTGTTATAAGTCTCATATAAAAGCTAGCATGCAACAATTTAGTCTAGGGATGTGAAATATTGCCTAGAGTAAGTACCGATAATAATCGATAGCTTCGGGCTTTAATCGATTAGTTTCGAAAGCATGACATCTAGGAGCAGATGCAGAGAAACGAAAAAAAATGCTTCCGATATTGAAAAAAAAAACAGTTTTGCGTGTCTTTACCGGTCTTTAGAAATATCTAGAAGCTTATTCGCATAGATCATTTGCGCTTACGCGAAATCTTCTTTAGATTCGAACGAGTTATAGTGAGCAAAAATGATTGTCTTTCAATTTTCCAACAGTTTCGAGGGTGATTTCGTCTGATAGCGAACGTTGGCAAGGTCAATTTATTTTTTAGTTATGGCATCAAAATGGAGGGTGAATGCGGGGGAAATATCGATAACTATCGGTAAGACAGAAAACTTAACGATTCTATCGATAGTTGACAGCTGTTGATACTACCGTTAAACATCGATAGGTTTCCCACCCCTAATTTAGTCGATCACTGTAGCAAAAGGATGATGTGCTGAAAACCGGATCAACCAGTAGCAAGCAGACTTGCTGCAGCGTAACAGGCGACGATTTAATGCTTGTATGGTTTTGCCTTTTTCCTAGAAAGGTATAGCAATCACTGCAAAAACTAAAAGTATGAAAGTGCTTCCAAAGGGCCGAATGTCGTATATCACTCGACTCAGTTCAACGAACTGAGCATTTTATGTATGTATGTATGTATGTGTGTATGTGTGTGGGTGCATGTGCAAGTTTTTTTTCTCACTCAGTCAGAGATGGCTGGATCGATTTCCATGAAATTAATTGCAAATGAGAGGTCTATTTGCTACTTAGGTTGCTATTGAATTTGATTGTAATCGGATTTTTAGTTAGAGGTTATTTATCAAAATGTAAAAATCACGAAACATCAGTATCTCAGAAACCACATAACCGATTTCAATAAAATCGATGTCAAATGAACGGGCTATCTCCAGAATCCTCAACTTATAGATTTCATAATGATTAAACATATGGTTCAAAAGTTATGATGTAAAGAAATGGTTTCCAGAGGCTGTTTAAACTCACTCATTTTTCTCACAGATGGCTGGACCGATTTTCACAAAATTAGTCTCGAACGAAAGGTCTAGTGTTCCCATAGGGTGCTATTAAATTTTATTGCAATCGGTTGGTAACTTTGTTCGTTATGTATAAAAATGTGAAATCACGTTATAAAAGCAAAGCTTATACCAAAGCTTGCTTAAACTCACTCACTTTTCTCAGAAATGGTTAGACCGATTTTCCCGAAATCAGTTGCAAATGAAAGGTCTAGTGGCCTTAAAACACCCTATTGGATTTCATTGTAATCGGATTTTTAGTTTAGATACCGTGTTTCAAAATGTGAAAATCACGAAACTTCATTATCTCAGAAACTACACAACCAATTTAAACAAAACTGGTGTCAAATTAACGGGCTGTCTTGAAAGTCCTTAACTAATGATTAAACATGTTTCCAAGAGCCTATTGAATTTTATTGTGATTGGACTATAACTTTGTCCGTTATGTATAAAAGAAGGGAATCACATTTTAAAAGAAACATATTCCAAAGACTGCTTAAGCTCACTCAAGTGGTTGTGTGGTTGGACCGATTTTTACAAAATCAGTCTCAAACATACTTATATTATGACTTTATATATAACATCAACATATTTGAACTCAATGAGTGAATATACCTTCATTGGATTGTATTTGACAATTAAAGTATGTTTTCCAGAAACCGGAAGCTGCAAAATCGTTATGTTGTTTTCCATAAATCGAAAGCTACTCAATGTGTGCAGTAGGGAAAGCGAAAAATAAGCGACTGGAAATATGATACAAATTTGGAAAAATATTTCGCATCCCGACAGATTTGAAAAAATATACCGCGTCCCGTCGGGAAGCGGTATATTTTTCCAAATCTGTATCATATTTTCAGTTCGCTTATTTTTCGCTTTCCCTACTGCACACATTGCCTATTCAATGAACTTGGATGTTAACGGGTAAAATCCGTTGTTAAAAAATAGAAATTTAGTTTGAAAGCTACTATCTAGAAATTTAAAATGGCGTCTCAAGTTTATTTCTGGCCTCTGGGTAAAACGCTTCCACAACACTCATAATGAATAATATTTGGTCACTTTAAGTTGTTTTCCAGAAACTGAAAGTCGACATCTTCGCTATCGAAATGCCCAGATTAGGCAGAATTTGGCCATTTTAGGATGGTTACCGGACCAGGAGTAGTCACATGGATTTTTCGCGTGATGTGTTTGAAACATATTCATTTCATGGTATTTGCTTCTGTATTTTCCAATGTATGCTCATATGTGTGTAAATGTTATATTTAAAATGTTTGGTATAGTTGTGCTGTTGGCTACCAAAAATTCGTTATTTAAAGTAAAAATAAATCCAGCAGAAATTTTTCAAGGTGTATTTTTTTTAAATTGAAGTGTTCGTGTAACTCTATTTCAACAAATAACAAGTTCGAATGAGAAAGGCTGGGTCTCACCGCTAGGTGGATTAATTTGGGTTTTGATGCAACACACGCTCATTTAATAGCAGTTTTCCGTAGCGGACCACGGCGCCTTGTTTTTTAGTGCATCAAAACTATTCCATTATAGTACCGTAAACTGGGGTGATTTGGATCACTTATCTGAGTACACTAAGGTCGCTTTTTACGCGGTTTTTGTTACGCGGGTTTTTTATGCGGTTTTTTTTACGCGGATTCCGGAATTTATGCGGTATTTTTTTTGCGCGGATTTCGGTTTCCACACACTCGGAATGCAGAACTAACGCTGTTTTTTTTACGCGGATTCCGGAATTTACGCGGTTTTTTTTACGCGGATTCCGGAATTTACGCGGTTTTTTTACGCGGCACGTATCCCCCGCGTAAAAAGCGACTTTAGTGTATATCTTAAATATTTTGAGAATATACTGAAGACAAAAAAGTTTGATATTTTCAAAATGAGTACTGAACGCATGCCAGCAAGAATGCAGAACAAGATCCAATCACTACTTCAAAAGTTTAGCAACAATTCTGCTGTTTTTAAACATGCTCTAAACTGCCGTTCAAAGCATAGTTGTCCCAACGTGCATAAGATTTGTGTAGAACATGGGACTACTATGATTTGAACGGCAGGAAAATGTTCTCAACAATCATGATTTCGGGGGTGACTTCAATCACTTCATTGATGAATTTGGAGTAAAACTTTGCTGCTTCAACAATTCAAATTTGAAAAACCTGAAACAATTTAAATTAGATTTAAATGAGAAGCAATTTGGGGGCCTTTCACATTCCACGTGAATATTTTATGTTGGCGAATGTCCAAGTTTCATACAAAACTTTTAGAATATATATGAACGATTGTTCACGGAGAGGGAAGGGGTTCTAGAATCACCAAAAACTAGTCTACGTGGATTATGGTTTATCCAATAGTCCAAAGTTGCATGTTATGTGACGTCTTGGGTTGCCGTTAAGAAGAAAGCATGTAATACGCTGTTGAGATTGAGATTATTGGGACTCACCATTGCCTTGGAAGAAAAAAATGCAAAATAATAAAGAAAATCATTGTACATATATATTTTTATCTTAGAACTAATCTAATAACAAAATGAAAAAAAAAAAAAAAACTTTACATATCACAGCTTGTTGTAATCTATTTGTTTAATTCGATTGTTTGTGTGCAATAAACACAATTACGCGGAATATTCCCGCCGCAGCGGTGATGCACATCAGCCCTTTTACCTTTGAACTCAGTAGACAGTCACGTGCCGTGCTGCCAGAAACAGCAGAAGGCTGAAAGTTTACCATTTGCGGAATATGTCCAGTACGTGTCGCACAAAATAATCGGAATCACATTTTTTTACAATTTTGTATGGAGTGGTACGTCTGTTTGTGTGTGGTAAAATGACTGACTTTATTGCTAAATTTTTGAAATTAAATGACACTGCACTACCCTCAAATGCACTGGTTGCTGACTATGTTAATATGACTGACATTAGATAAGTTAGAGGAAATTTTTTTTGTAGATTTGCGCTAAAAAAATTAAAATCCAAGTTTTGCAAAACATCGCCGATGAAATATTTTTTAACTTCCCGATCCTTGATTCATATCTAGTTGGCAACATTTTTGCGAAAAAAAATCAGAGGTACATGAAAATTCGACAATAATCGAAATTTTGACACCGTGCAGCCTCTATTGTTCAATTACCACATTGCCGGTACATGTTTACAACGTACTAATGTCGTCACCGATTTGGGTGTTTTGTTAGACACTCAACTAACATTCAGGCAGCATTTGTCGATGATCATCTCCAAAGCTAATCGTCATCTTCTGAATATCATCAGAACTGGAAATAAGTTTGTTGATTATGGCACCATGCGGACTCTCTATTATTTATTAGTGCGCTCTATTCTGGAAACTGCTTGCGTTGTTTGGGACCCGCATTATGCGTTTGTAGTCAGCGAATTGAGCGGATACAAAAACATTTTTTTAGAAGGATCTGCCGTACTTTGCCATGGAGAGATCCAGATCATTTGCCACCTTACGAAAGCCTCTGATTGTTGGTTGGAATATCCCCTCTCGAACAGCGCCGTAAGGAAATATTTGCCAGAATGACTCACAAAAATTTGACAAACCGGTATGATTGTCCAGCCATCCTGACGTTGCTGCAGTTGTTTTGTCCCATTCGTCCTCGTCGAAGCCGGAGCCTATTGCAAACGAATTCGCACCGCACGAACTACGGCCAGAATGAACCTGTTCGCCGAATGGCCGTGCTTTTCAATCGATACTACGCAAATTTTAATTTTCAGTCATGTTTTGTATACACTGGGGTCGCTTTTTACGCGGGTTGTTTTTATGCGTTTTTTTGAACGGGAGATTTCTACAATAGCGCGGATTATTTTTTTCGATTCGGAAGATGGTTTGTACGCGGTATCAAATAAGTTTAGTATGAATATATCTAATCTAATCTTTTAAATGCGGTACAACCAACCGCGTAAAAAGCGACCCCAGTGTACACTGGATTCCGCGATTAATACGTGCGCGCCAAAAAAGAATTGCGTAAAAAAAATCGCGTAATTTCGAACAAATCGCGTAATTTGGAGCAAATCGCGTAAAAAAAGATCGCGTCGTTACAAAACCTTTCGTTATGTGGTAAGTGTGTGTGTGTATGTATGTGTGTATGTATGTCTATGTATGTGTATGTGTGTGTATGTTTGTGTGTGTGTGTGTTACATATTGGCTCATAAACAATATTTCCCATGTCACATATCGCGTAATTTCAAGAAAATCGCGTAAAATAAAATCACGTAAAAAAAGTCGCGTAAAAACAGAATTCAGTGTATTATGAATTGTTTATTAATGTATGTTATTTTATACTTCTACTGCTGCCATGTATTATTTGCAAAAGATGCTGGGTTTTTATGCCTTCTTGAAAGTTGCATTCACGGCCTGGTTTGCATTCACGGCAAGGTGGCTTTTCCCAGCCATATAGTTTAATATTTATTCATTAAAACTACTGTCGGATGAATTAATCAATACATAATAATAAATAAATAAGAACGTGTTTGTGGCCTTGAGAAAGGCCGATTGTAATTTGTACTCGGCAGGAGGATCGAAACAATTCACTTTGAGCTAGTGTCTTTCGTAATAGCTTTAGCTCCGGACCCAGCGTCCTTGGCTAGCTCTCCTGATAACAGCAATAATACGGGAGGCTAGACTTGGCTGCTTTGCCGCTTATTCGTGACTCGCTTTTATCCGCGATGCCTTCATGACGACTTTATACCGTTCGTCTTTATACCCTAAAAAGCAGCCCAACCTTTTTTACTTTCTTTCATAATACCGTGTGCGTGGCCCCACCCACTTGTTGCGTCACTCCTCTCCGTAGGTATTCATGACAATTGCGTGGGTTTTTTTTTCATCACATCATCACACCCATTCGTCTGCTAACTTTTGCGCGATTTGGGTGTATAATTCAAAATCGGTTCCAGTTCACATTTTTCTTCGTGTTTCTCGTGATTACGTTCCTACCACGTGGGTGTTAAACGTAGAAGAAGACGCACAGCCAGTCCTAAGGCTGCTAACGTCACGGCCAGTACCCGTAAATTATGCGGGTTGGTACAGGAGTCGATCTCGCGGCTGCAATGTATCTTGCTGCGGAAGTGTTACAATTGGCGGGGAACGCTGCTAGAGATAATAAAACGATGCCTTGCAAGAAAAGAGGAAAAAGGCATTATCCGTTTGATTGCCAGCTTAATAGAAAATTAACCCAACCGTTTTTTTAGGGACGATCGCTTGCTTTTAATTGAAGCAGTTAATGAGTTTTTCACATCTTAGTACTAGACAGTACACGTGAGTTTACTAGCAATTGCAAAAATCAACGCAATTTTGAATAAGCCACACTTGAAAAAGTCAATTACAGGCATCGTAAATACCTACGTAAATGACACAATAATAAATATGCAGCCTACAATCTATTTTTCGAACGAGTATATCAACTTCTCTTGCGAACGTGTCTGAGGCAAATAGAATAAAACATATTTTTTATATATTGCCAACCCAAAAGCGCATTAATAATATTTGTTCGCCAATTGGGTTACTGAGTAATTTGCATCAGTGGCGTTGTTCAACAAGTTCTCGTTGCACAAATCAAAATCCATGTGAGCTATTCAATTAACAGTTACTAGATTTTAACAAATAATAGTTAACTTCATGACTCATTAATGAAACACTCGCAACAAAACATTTGTTATTGCCAACAAAACGAACATGTGTGTTATATAACAGCTTATTAAGTTGTAGTTCAGCCGAAATCGGTTTAATAGCAGCTTTACAAGCTATAAATCAACAAAATTGTCTGTCGGGGAGTGTTTTCTAAGTCAGTTATGCGGTTGTGTTTTGAATACAATCTACTACTATTTTTTTCGTCGAAAATAGTTCTGAATTTCGTTATTAATTTTTCGTTAAAATTTTATATCTCAAGATTGGCTCAGATTACCACGGGGTGGTAAGTGCTTCTTACGTAAAATTTTCTAAGAAATACGATGAAACCATCAAATTTAAAATAAAATTAGCTGCATTGGCCGAAAGATGCAAATGTAATTTCAAAATACAAAAATAATTTATTTGGCAACACTTTCGGGCAAAAGCAATATTATTTCTGGATTCCTTGGTTTATTTTCTTCTAAACTCACAAATTATAAAATAAAATAATTACGAAGTTTACAACTTTTTTCGTAAAAATGTTATATCTCGAGATTGGTTCATATAACCTCGGGATGATAGTTGTTTTCAAGGAACATTTTTCAAGGAACACGATGAAATTATCAAATTTAAAATCAAAATGGCTGCATTTGCCGAAAAATGTAAATTTAACACAAAAATAATTTATCTGGCAACACTTCCGGTCAAAACTTATATTTTTTCTGAATTCCTTGGTTTATTTTTTTTCAAAAATCATATATCAGTATTTTTCGGACATTATACGTCTATGAATTGTAAGATAAAAGAAAAAGAGATTTTTGGCATGTACACTTCGTATGGAATGACCCATATTTCACACCGTTAATAATGCACAATACAGAATCGTTATAAACCATGTAAATTTGTACGTTAAGTGATATAAACTTACAGCTTTGACTATAAATATGCATACAAATTAACAATATATTCATTTACATTGCATGTGAATATAATGCCACACAGAATATTAAACAGTTTCCAATGCTCCAATTATGTGCATTTAAACAAATGTAAATTTTTCTTACTGTGCACATAACATTTTACAAAATAACGACTTCTGGTTTCAGGAAAATAATCTAAAGTGGTATTTGGCCAACCATTTCAATACTTCCGAAACTTCCGAACTCCATACGTCATTTTATAATCCGAAATGGCGACTTCCAGTTTTTGTAAAACATCCCCAGATCACAAAATGCAATCCAATATGGGTATTTCCGTTCTGTGCGTTCTCAGAATGTTGAAGTTCTTAAAGTGATGATGGACGTATAAGATGTGAAATATTTTCAAGTGAGTTGGGCTAATAATGCAATGAATTATAAAAAATGAGTCCTAATTTGGAAACTTTTGATCTCGGGCATCGCCGGGAACGTTCAACTAGTTGTTTAATAAAATGCTATATTCTGGTTCTGTACTTTTTCTGTAGAGAAAACAGTACCCCGAAAATCGCCAAGTCTTCTCCAAGAATTTTTTTTTTCGTCATATAAATTTATTTGTCACTTTTGTCACCTTGCACTTAAAGTTTTTATTTAGCTAGAGTAATAATCTAAACTTTTAGCAAATTTATCAAGTCAACCCGAGTTCATGAAGTGACTTTGACGGCATTTTAGAGCAAAAAATTTTTCAAGGAACGTTTTATTCTAAATTGTGTATCTTCTGGTAAAGTAAGTAGTTCTGGTTATCCAAATTTTCAGCAAAGTTTATAAGGTCTAGCAGTAAATATTCCGATTCTAACGATTTCGACGGTTTTTGTAAAAATAACCTACTAGGGCCGTTTTACCCCATTTGGCGCATACATGAAATTAATGCTTTTGAGTTGCTCTACAAAACGCTATATTTAGATATTTTTTCTAGCGATGTTGAGAAGAGTAGGAAGACCCTGAAAACTGACAATTTTTCAAAGAAAAAAAAACTTTTTTTTCGTCATGTTACAACTTTGCCATCTTTGTGACCATGCGTTTTGAAGTACTCCTAGTATAGAATAATTACACAAATTTTTAGAAAAAGCCATTAAGTTATGCATGAGTAATTGCACTTTTTATGATTTGGACGTTTTTGGACAAATCATCTTTAAGGGCCGTGTTACCACAGCACAAGTGAATTCGGATTTTATAAATACTTCCTCCGATAGGAAATAGTGAAGTTTATTATAAAATTCCTGCTCTTGTTGAATTTTATTTTCTAATACTGTAATTGAACTCATAACAAGTGGAAAACTATGCCAAGTTGAAACTTATTAGGAAAATTTTGACCGCAATGTGAATCGTTTGCCAAATGATAGCGAAGTGCGCTCGTTTGATGTCCGTTATATCCTCTACTTATGACGATCCTCTAGATGAGCAATGGGCGTGATCGAAGAACCGTCGGTCTGGTATGTAAGTCCATTCGCTGGCACTTTGCGTATGGCGATCCTTTCGATAGGTAAGAGGCGTGAAAGCAAAATCGACATATAGAGAGTGCTGTACCTGTTAAACGTGGACTGTGGGCTCGCCAGTCGAATTGGCGCATCTTACACTCCCCCCGGAATGCGCAGGTTCTGCACTAGGCGCATTATTTCCTACGCCAACGTCGAGTACAGCGAGCTTCACTGCCGGTCTTTCATATATTCCGCCATATCCAGTCCGCACGGTTGCTCGTCGTACCTGACCATCCAAACCGGTTTGGGCTGCGATCACTCTTCCCTTAGGCCAGCAATTTCGGGGTAATTTTGGATCAACCACGACAACAAGTTCATTGACTTTGATTGGTTCCACAGCAGCAAACCACTTGGTACGTCTAGTAATCGTTGGCAGATAGTCCCGTAGCCATTGCTTCCAAAACATGTTAGCTAAAACTTGAGAGGTTTTGTAATTATTATAGAGAGCAACTGGGCTATTGTCGAGTGGAACCAAGGGTTTCAAACCGTTTGAAGATTGAATCAAAAAATGGTTAGGTGTTAATACTGGAGAAAAATCATTCTCAAGCGGAATGTCTGTCAGCGGCCTGGAATTCACGATATTTTCCACCTCCGTCAGAGCATTCTCGAGAACTTTCGCTGATGTTACTCTCGATGCCAAAACATTGTTTAGGTTTTTCTTTACGGTTCTGATGAGTCGTTCCCAGGCTCCCCCCATGTGGGGTGAAGCTGGAGGATTGAACTTCCATTCGGTATGAGCCGACGTGAATTCCTTCACCAGTCGATCGTGGTCTACGTTCTCCATGGCGGTTTTAAATTCTTTCGTAGCGCCTTGAAAATTGGTACCGCAGTCACTATATATGACGGCCGGGGTTCCCCGTCTTCCGAATATGTTTCGTAAAGCCATTATGCATGAATCGGTTGACAATGTAAAGGCAATTTGTAAATGAATAGCTCGTGTCGTCAGGCAAGTAGCAAGCACCACCCACCGTTTTTCCACCCGACGACCGAGCGAGATAGTTATGGGACCGAAGTAATCCACTCCTGTATGTGTGAACGGACGACAGTATGCAGCTAATCGACCGTCTGGAAGATCTGCCATTAAAGGCGGGCGAGGCTTAGCCCGTTCGTTTTTGCACTGCTGACATTCACTGCGTACCTTTTTAAAGATGCTCTTCAGTCTTGGTATGTAATAAATCTGTCGTAATTCGTTTAGAACCGTTTCATGATTCTGATGATGAAAACGTTGATGAAAGTCCTCTATTATCAAGTGAGTGATATGGTGCCGACGAGGAAGTATAACTGGGTCAACTGCACCGGCATCAATATATTTGCATGCTGCAGTGCGACCGCGAATACGCAAAACATTGCTTTCATCTAAATATGCGCAGAGTCGGTATAACGAGCTGCATTTGGGAAGTGGCTTAGTTGTTTGAGCCCCAGAATTATTCATAAAAATGGCTATTGCATCCGCAAATACATCTTCTTGAGCGGTACGGTATAAATAACATTCGGCTAAGGTGTACTCACCTCGGGTAAGCGATCCGCTGATTAGCTGTATCTTTTTTACTCGCCGTTTCCAATTGAGAGCACACCGGTACAGTGAAGAAACTTTACGCAGTAACGTAGTCCAACTCGAAAATTTATACGCATTTATTGCTGGTTGTAATGCTAAGGTGTGCACCATAAGATGGGACCGGAGTTCTTCATCCGTTGGCCCATATTGGCGCGAGGTTATCGGCCACTCTGTTTCCGGTTTCCATAAGAATGCGGGGCCGTGAAACCATCGGCTCGTTGCGCTAAGATCCGGTTTTCCCTTCCATTTCGTCCCTTCATCGGCGACGTTATACTTGGTCGAAATCCAATGCCATTCTGCAGGCTCGGTACTTTCAAGAATCTCGCTTACCTTGCAAGCTACGTAAGAATTATACCTTCGGTGATCCGAATTTAACCAACAGCAAACGTCTCGAGAGTCAGTATAAAAATATCGTCGACTAACTTTAACATTAAGTGCTTTGAGCACGTTGTTAGTTAGACGTGTTCCTATCACAGCCGCCTGCAGTTCTGAGCGAGGAATTGATAAATACCGCAATGGCGCTACCCGTGTTTTGGCACCTATTAGGGTACATTCGATAGTACTTCCTTCTGTGTATCGTAAGTATACGACGGCAGCAAATCCGTTTTCACTGGCGTCGACGAAGGCGTGAAGTTGAATTTCAGCGCTTATTGATGTAATGTTGCGATAACAGCGCGGAATTTCCACTAGTTTCAGTTTGGGAAGCTCGTCAATCCACATTAACCATTTTTGAAACTCCGCGTCACAGATGCAGTCATCCCAATTGATTCCAGATCTCCAGATCTCCTGTAACAGGACTTTTAAAAACATCATAAAGTGGGCGATAAGGCCAAGCGGATCGAACATCAGCATCAGTGTACGGAGAACCTCACGCTTGGTGGGTCGACGAAATCCGGATAGAAACTCATCTTGACACTTGTTGGAGAGTTTAAATGTGAAACAATCTTTTTTAGTATTCCGAGGATTTTTTCAGTGGGGGCTCCATCGCATACGTCCAAGTTTTTCTCGGCGGTTGGTTTGTCGGTCAAATTTGCTAGCACCTCTTCGGAATTAGAAAGCCAGTTTCGCATTTCAAATCCACCCTCTGCATGAGTTCGTTTTACTTCGCCGACAAGCTCTGTCGCTTCTTTTTCTGTCTCCACGCTCACTAGCATATCGTCAACATAATGTTGCTCGGTTATTGCACGAAAAGCAGCAGGGCTTTTCTGCTCATAGCGTTTTGCATGTTCGTTTTTGACGTATTGAGCTGTGCTAGGCGAACAGCAGGCGCCAAAGGTCAAAACCTGCATAACATATACGTATGGTTCTGCGGAATGTCCCTCACGACCCCAGAAAAAACGTTGACATTGCTGGTCTTCTTCTCGCATTTGTATCTGGTGGTACATTTCTCGCAAATCGCCACATACTGCTACACGATATTCCCGAAATTGAATGAGGACTCCGAGCAATGACGTTAAGAGATCTGGTCCTTTGAGCAGTACTGAATTTAGTGAAACACCAAACGCTTTGGCAGCTGCGTCCCAAACCAATCTTGTTTTAAGTGGTTTGTTTGGGTTTACGACCGGGAATACTGGAAGGTACCAGATACGGGAATGCTGTGTATTCAGTTCCTCGTTAGTGAGCCTTCGTATGTAGCCCTGAAAGACATAATCCGCGATTTTCGCGTTTAACACATCACTAAGTTTAGGGTCGTTCTCCATTCGTCGCTCCAGACACCGCCATCGCTTGAGGGCCATTTCTCTACTAGCGGGAAGACGCGGGTTGTCGTATTTCCAGAGTAGGCCCGACTCGTATTTTCCTCCTTTCCAGCACGTTAGCATTTTCAGCAATTTTTGTGCTCGTTCATCCTCAGTCGAAAGTATAAAATTTCCTGATTTTACGACTCCCATACTATCAAGAGAAAAATAATTCTTCATCTCGTTATGAAGCACGTTGTCGCAGTCGTGATTACACTGGCAACCATCGAGCTGTTGGTTATTAAAGGAGCAACTATCTGAGCCATTGGATATTAAAGACCCATATACGCACCACCCCAAGCAGCCCCAGCGTTTTGATGCCTATTGGCTCCGATGGTTTACCTTCCCGACTGTTAGTTACATGTCCCAGTTTGGCATGATCAACTCCTATAAGAATACGCGGGGAGGTATTTCGATAGGATTCAATTGGTAATCCCTTCAAGTGCGGAAAACGGTTCTGCAACTCGTCGATCAGCATAGTTTGTGGACGAAGTTGAAGATTTTCTACGGTTCTTACGTTGGTGAGTTTGAATCTCTTCGCGTACTTCGATGTACCGGTAATTTCCAAATCCACTTTCTGAGCAGTCCTTTCTAGTCGCCGAGTGTCTCCGGTCCATTTTAGGCACAGGGGTGAAGATTTTCCGCTGACACCCAGCTCATCAGCTAGTCCTTTCTCTAGGAGAGTTAGTTCTGAGCCATCATCGATAAACGCATATGTCTGAATCGCTTTAGACGGGCCGTGCAGAATCACAGGCACAAATCTGAACAGAACATCGCTGGTTCGTTGTTGGTGTACGTTGCAGCTACGTTCACTTTCTTCAATAGATTTGTCTGCGACTGAGCTAGGTGAAATTACCACTTTCTTATTGCAATGTAAAAGAGGATAATGTAGGAAAGTACAGCCGTCAATTCCACACGGTTTCTTTCGATTACAGGAAGTGTAATGGCGGTTAAGGCATTTTCGGCAAAGTTTGAGTTCTTCTATGGTTGCCCATCTTGAGTCATAACCGAATTCCGAGAAGCGTTTGCATTTTTCTAGCGAAGAACACGTGCCCTTCCACACGCCACAAGCTTTCGGAAATTCTTGCTGTTTGCTAGGTTGAGGTTTACCTATCTCTGTATGCTTGTCTGTTTGAACATGGACAGTAAGAAAATTTTCCTTTTTCGCCCGAAATCCCAGTTTACGATCGGTCCCTTTTTGTTCGTTGCTCCGTATGGGTTTAACTGAGTTCAACCTTTCAGCCACAGCATACATCCATGCATTGAAATCTTGCAGGCTTGGCATAACGCTTCCCTCTGTAGCTTCTGCCTATTTATATTTCAACCAGGGTGGTAAACGTTCTACTAATTTGCTCCTAAGAGCGACATTATAAACAAAGTCAGGTATTTCACAGGCCTGTATTGTGGCACAAAGGTTTTTGACCCCAAGCGCAAACTGAATAACAGATGGAAGCTCCTCGATTTTCAAAATTAAAGCCTGAATAATCCTTTCTGGCCTGCCGTACAACATTTTTAGTGTTGATATAACGCTTGCAACGTTGGATGGGTGAAGTAATTCGCAGCTGACTGCATTTAACGCCGCTCCTTTCAAGCATTTGCGGAGCCGTAGCATATTTTCTTCGGCCGAAAAACCGCACATTTGCGTGGAAGTATTGAACATTGCGAAGAACAGTGGCCAATCCTCCAGCTTACCACTGAACTCCGGGAGATCCTTCGACACTGCATGGCGTGCAGCCAATTGGCTACGATTGAGAATACAAACTGTTTCATCCTCTATATTATTCGCATTAGTCGAACGATTCACTCGCGAAACGATGGGTGGTTGAATTATTGGTTGTCGATTAGGTGTTGAACCATACCCGGGAATAAAATGGTCCCGAGTTTGATTACCACGGGGAAAATGTACAGAATTCACTGGTAGTGTTTGTTTTGGGGTCTTTGTGTTTATTACTTCGAGTTGCAAACCGGGGTCTTCGTTACCAACCTTATTTGTATCATCGATCCAGTTTTCGATTTGCGAAACCTTATCAGCAATCGACGGAATATCATCGATCACGCTGCTAGTGTCGTTTTCGAACTTATCAAGGATAGCAAATTTCATGTCTAAAAACCGTTGCTCAATCGCTTTGGCTTCTTCTAATTTCCGTAGCTGTAATTCCATTTTTCTTCGCATGCTGCTCTGAGCGCTACTGCTTGCTACGCTAGCTGAACTAACTGAAACGGCTGCGTGAAATGATTTCTGTGGCGGTTGTTGCTGATGCTCCGACGAGTGACGCTGAATACATTGATTCTGTACGCTTGTATCGGCATTAGCAGCACCGCTCAGATCGGTAGCGTCGTGCGATTTAACATCGGATCCATTGTTACCAGTATCGCTCCCTGACTGGAGATCAGAAGATCCATTCTTCTTCCCGATTTTTGGCATTCTCCTGTCCTTGCAGTAAAGGAATTTTATAAGATGTTACCACAGCACAAGTGAATTCAGATTTTATAAATACTTCCTCCGATAGGAAATAGTGAAGTTTATTATAAAATTCCTGCTCTTGTTGAATATTATTTTCTAATACTGTAATTGAACTCATAACAAGTGGAAAACTATGCCAAGTTGAAACTTATTAGGAAAATTTTGAACGCAATGTGAATCGTTTGCCAAATGATAGCGAAGTGCGCTCGTTTGATGTCCGTTATATCCTCTACTTATGACGATCCTCTAGATGAGCAATGGGCGTGATCGAAGAACCGTCGGTCTGGTATGTAAGTCCATTCGCTGGCACTCTGCGTATGGCGATCCTTTCGATAGGTAAGAGGCGTGAAAGCAAAATCGACATATAGAGAGTGCTGTACCTGTTAAACGTGGACTGTGGGCTCGCCAGTCGAATTGGCGCATCTTACAGGCCGTTTTACCCCACTTAACCTCAATGAAAAATATTGAAAGCAATCTGGCAAATTGAAAATTTACGAAAAAAGAAAACAAAATCCGTTTGCCTAAGGAGAATATCTCATTTGTTTATATGCATATTAAAAATTCATCTCTATGGAAATTTTCCGAATATAATCCCTGAAAACAAAACAGAAGCAGATTACAGCTTAGCCCCAAAACTAACACAACTATAAAATTAGCTGTGCTATGTGACACTTTATGATTGACAGAATAATAACATCGTTAACGTCATTGTGTATATCGCCGGGGCCAAACTTCCACCCAGTAATCACAATGGGCATGTGTATAGTTGCTGAACATTTCGGTGGTGTACACTATCAGACACTAGCATACCTATCAACCGGTAGCCATAGAAAGCAGGATTTCATTCACCAAACCGTTTCACAAAGCACCACCACATGACCGTTTCACGTGACAGTGAAAATAGCAACCGTATCCCACCCGGCTTGGCAAAAAAGCCACCCACCCACCGGGTCATTTTCAGGTGGTTGTTTTCCAGCCAAGGGTTCGGGTATCGGTCATGTGACCAGCCGAACCTCAGATCCTCCGCAATATTTCTGTTGTTTACTTCCTGTACAAGGCCGGAACGATAAGAACTGTATACGCTCCGGTATCCTCGAAAACAAACTCCTTTTTCTGCACAATCATTTGGATCCTCCAAAGGTCGTAACAGGCAAGACAGCATCTCATTTTTCATTTTGACTGACTGAGCTCTGTTGTCGGTGCGATATGCAATGGAGGCCACCAGAAGCAGGCGGAAGTAGAAGAAAGGCAAAGTTTAATCCTTATTTATAGCTTCCTATGAATTGGAAACTGCCGTGGGAGTGGGTTTCTGGGAATGTTATTGAATCAAGGCAACATCGGTGAGATTTGCTTCGTGAAAATTGTTATTTGGAAGCACGAACGGATGAATCGGCTGTTTGCCACGGTTCGCAGTCCACCAGCCGCGACCAACCCACCCGGGGACCTTCGAAAGGATTGAGATGGAGGACACTCATCACCGAGTTGTGAACAGAATTGGGACCGAAATAAATTTCACAGCTGGGCCTATTTCCGAAGGCATATGTCAAATCCATAACTGCGAATTGAGAGTTTGCGATGAAAAATGTAAATGTCAAACATTCGAGAGGTTAAGGCTCATCGATAATATTTACAGTTAATTTTTAGAGTGTAATTTTGCAGAAAGATCTACGGGTGGGAATCAGTTTTCTGTGACAGTGTTGTCAGGGAGGAGTGACAGTGTTTGTCAGGGAGGATTTGCTCCCTCGTTTCGCCGAAATGGGGTTGTTTCAGCTTTAGAATGGTACACTGCCAAATATATTATCATCGTTTCAACAGGCAGGACCCGTTTGAAAACTACCTTCTATGGGCCGAATTTAATAAGATGGAACAGTCGATATTGAAGCCAAAAAGGTAGAACGAAATGATATATTGCTTTCATTATGTTTATCTTGTCCGATTGCGGTGAGCTGATTTCTAGAGGAGACGTTTTATCTAACTCGTTCGAAAGTTTAGCAGCAGGAGTTTTAAAATATAGGTTAGATGAGTTGCAGGAGGTTGCAGTTACATACTTCATGAACTAATTACGTTGTAAAGTAGGCATTGTATGTGATTTTTTTCAGGAATGCGAAGTAACATATCTTCTTTTTTACATTTGTATTACGATGCCCGTTAGATACTTTGGATAGAATATTATTAAGTTAAACATTACATTAAATGTTTAGTTGAGAATGATGAAAATAAAATTTTAGCTAAACATGTTAACGAATGTTTATCTCTAAGATTTCAAACCATCAATTATGAATTATATAAAATTGAAAATGTACGTAACACTCATGGAAAAATGTTGATTAAATTTTAATTGTACATAAACGAATTATGAGAATTTCTTTTTAAATGGGGGACGCGAGATTCAACTACGGCTATTTTTTCAAATATCGCAGAATTTCAATCAACTTTTTGAGATAAATTGGTTTTTAATTATTCGAGTGTTTTCTTTGTAATAAAACATAAAAATAAGATTTTCAAGCCTGCAATAGCTCGTAAATCTAAACTCTCAACTCGATAATTCAAATAGTTCAGCTGTTCCAATCACAATGAACATAGCTGCTGAACAGTCCACAGTTCCAGGAAAAGAACACCTTCAGCACGGCAGTACAAGGAGTAACCCCTTGAGGGGAGAAAATGCGGCAACCGGGACTCTACTGCAGTTCCTGCCCGCACACTCAGCAGCACAGCTCAGGCCATGGTAATTCGGAACGAAACCGAACTTGACGGTGCTGGTAGAGGTTGCAGTAATTGTGGATCGTGTTTCAGCCCGGACAGCCGACAACGAAGACCTTCCAAGTACAATGGGGCACTATGCAGGCTAGAATCCTAAAAGTACATGTTCCAAGCCGAAGCCATCGTCTGCCTAGCAACAGCTGATGATGACGGTGAAGAAAGTGTGGAAAAATGCGAACACAAAACCGGTTAGTCGTCGCGGCGTCGTCGCTGTCGGTCGGGTTCGGAGGAAGCACGCCGGAGGAAAGTAAAATACTTGCCTATGAACCAACTTCCCCGTGGTAGCAGCCTTACATAAATGGTCTTCAATTACGCTGACCTTGGTATTGAAAGCGTTAGATATTTCTTCTACGTAATAATAATGTGTTCTCCGAACAGGGCATTGTGAGTAGAAATAGATGGGAAAAGTTCTGTGGAATAATGGCTTACTTCGAGTGCCGGGAAGTTGGTAAGAGCAAGGAAATACAAATGTCTGCGCTAGGGTAAAATGCAGTCAAGGTTACAACACTTGTTTTAATCTTTGATTAAAAAAAAAAAGACCTGATCTGATAGAATAGACATTGCATGCGACGTAATAAAATTTTTTGAACTATACAATAAACCAGAAATTTACTGAAACCACTGGTGTGATTTGGTAGAACTCAATAGACAAAATATACAAAGCCAACCATTCGTGATGAGCAAAGTAACGAATAATGTTAAACAATTCTCTGTTAAATTAACAGATCTTTTTGATGTGATTGAGATGTAATTTTCAAAGCCATAGTTAAAATATGTATGCTACACACTAAATTCCTCATTCTTAGATTTGTTTAAATGCTGGCTGTAATGAACAGAAATCTTATTCCGCTGTACTGATGGATGAAGAGTGACCAACGCTCTGCTCCACATGGCTTTTACTGAACGGTACTTGTACCAACATGTTTGCCTCCAAGACATCAGTTCGAATTGCATTCTAGCAGGTGGACAAAAAAATGGATTGAGAAACAAGATTGGTACGAACTTTTCGAAAAACTAAACTATTGAGACACCTAATGAGTCAGGGCTCACAGAAGTTAACTTTACACAATAATCAGAACGTTGAATAAGCGGGATTTATTTTGACGTAGGACTACGTCTTTGTTTTCAATACTAGATTACATTTTGTGAAATTGAAAATGAAACTGGCAAATGTTGCGTCAGATTTCAAACGATTATAGCAAGTGAACGACTTAATGCATCTTATTCATTTTTATGTCGGTGGATAGATAAAATGTGTGAAAATTGTTTGATACAGTCATACCTCAATATAAGGCAGCCTCGATATAAGGCAACCTCGATATAACGTAACTTTTACCTCGATATAGCGTAACTTTTTTAGAAACCTTAAAATTAAAGTACAAAAATGTTTTCTGAGGTGTTTAATGTTCCGAATAAATGTTTTTAGTAAGTCAATAGGTACCGTAAAATGGGGTAAAATTGATCATTTTTTTCTTCCAATGTTTTGTGACATGTGATGGAAAATAAGTTTTTGCGCACTTTTGAGTAACCATTAACAATTTTGCATCAATAAAAAAATTGTTTTTTCGTGCTTCGATATAACGTAACGAAAAAAAAAATGCCATATATCGAGATATGACTGTATAATTTTTAACGTTGATGCTTCACTGCTTAATGGTCGCCCTCATGGTAAAAATCTACGCTCAATTCGATACAACAGATTGCGTGTAGAAAACTCAGCTACAGTCTAGTTTGTCACACAATAGCGAGTGGAGTATAGCTGTTAGAGGTACGCGACATTGAAAAACGAGAGCTGCATACGAGTCAATTTCCATGCACTGCGGCACACGTTACCTTTATTTTGCATACGGCAGCACCAGTTACTATTGTACGCTGCAATATATTTTGCTGACACAGCTACTGGAGGGCTCAGCGGAGCGCAAATTTTATTATGCGCGGTCAAGCAAAATATTCAATGCAACCGGTGATGCGATAATCGGCGTTCTGTAGCACGCATTTCGAGCTGAAGATTATGGAATCGGTTCTTTTCAGGACTATACTGCCGTTCTACGCATAGTTGTCCCATGTTATTTTCGGTCGATTTGCGTTTTTTATCACCAATGAGCCTATTTTCGCGTATATTTTTGAAAAACTTTCAAAAATAACATTGTTTGTTCCGAAAATCTTGAAAAACTATACCAAGTCTGTTTGTCCCATCGATGATTTTCTACACGTATTTGTCTCACTAGATTTTTTTTTATTCTAATTCATCCTAATAACCACTAATTCCCACATTTATAACTTGAGAAGGGCTACAGAGCACTAAAGACTTCTCTTAACAACGTTTGGTACATTACAGGTTTCGGAAATTCGGTACCGAATATCACTATGCTTGATAATTTAAATGCGGTACGTTCATATCTTTGTTAGGGATAACTAAGCCATGTTTGCTGGTTTGTTATATGCTCTTCCTTTTGGTGCATAAAAGAAGATAAACGCATGAGATTCTTACTAAGGAGCCGTTCCTAAACCGCGTGGTCATAAAGAGGGGGACGGGGGGGTTTGCCAAAAGACCACGAAAGACCACGCACGGGGATTAACAAAATGACCACGTGGTCTTTTTTTCCTGACTTATAATTTATTGTTGCCATTAAATCAAGAATGAAGCTTTTTCATTTTAGAAATATAGAATGTACTGAAAGTACAATGATGAAAATGTAAAAAATTTAAGCGAATTTTTGGCACTTGACAAATGAAAAGACCACGTGGTTAAAGTCGCAAGGGGGGAGGGGGTGTGGCCAAAATACCACGAAAGACCACGGGGGGGTACGGGGGGGTACGGGGGGTATAAAAAGTGATCAAAATATGACCACGTGGTTTAGGAACAGCCCCAAATTGGAAGTTGTAAGAACTGTCTTTTGTGTGTAGCCAAAAAGGTGAAAGCCCAACAACGTTCAAATATGATAGGAATGGGCAATTTAAAAACCAATTTCCCTTTGTAATGGTAAGTCATCTGATACTTATTTAATTAACTAAATTTTCATCTCGACTATCATCACTTACGTATAAAGACAACAAGATTAGCGTGATCATTTTCGTGAAAGGTTAAACAGCCTTGTATCCCCAGTACGAACTTTGTATTGGGAAATTTCGAATGCACTGATATGCGTAGAAAATTCATATGGGTCATTTCATACGAAGTGACCACGAAAAAGCACAAACTTGGACACGACCATCACAGATTTTGCTCAAAGTTGGGAGAATTATTCATCTACTGTCACTTTGGAAAAATCCCAAATTTGGTGTCGATTGGAATACCCCCCGCTCTGTGGATGGTTCTGAATTTCGTAATTATTTTTCGTAAAAATGTTATATCTCGAGATTGGCTCATATTACCACGGGGTGATAAGTGTTTCTTACGTAAAATTTTCCAAGAAATACGATGGAACCATCAAATTTAAAATAAAATTAGCTGCATTTGACGAAAATGCAAATTCAGTTTTAAAATACAAAAATAATCTATATGGCAACACTTCCGGTCGAAAATAATATTTTTTCTGGAATCCCTGGTTTATTTTCTTCAAAATTCACTCATCACTATTTTTCGGGTGTCTTACGTCTATAAATTATAAAATAAAATAATTACGAAATTTACAACTTTTTTCGTAAAAATGTTATTTCTCGAGATTGGCTCATATTACCTCGGGGTGATAATTGTTTCTTATGTGAAATTTTCCAAGGAACACGATGAAATAATCAAATTTAAAATAAAATTGGCTGCATTTGCCGAAAAATGTTATTTTAGTTTTCAAATACAAAAATAATTTAACTGGCAACACTTCCGGTCAAAACTTATATTTTTTCTGGATTCCTTGGTTTATTTTCTTCAAAAATCATCTATCAGTATCTTTCGGACATCTTACGTCTATGAATTGTAAGAAAAAGAAATAGGAGATTTTTGACAAAAATTGCACGACTTTGCAATAAAGAGGGGGGTCCTGAAGAGCGGGGGGTATTCCAATCGACACAAAATTTGGGATTTTTCCAAAGAGACAGTAGATGAATAATTCCCCCAACTTTGAACAAAATCTGTGATGGTCGTGTCCAAGTAGCATGTACACTTCGTATGGAATGACCCATATTGGAAGGCAAATTTCTCGGCATTATTGTCCCAGTGGGTATTTTTATGGAAAAGAGTGTTAAATCGAAAAACCTAGATTTATTGAAAACAGTCTATTGCAAGGTAAAACTGGTTAGAAGCCGATAATTGTATTTGTCACATTGACGCAATGCGTAAAAGTATTGTATTGTAAAACTTTAACATCGTTTTTCTCGTTTGCATGATTTGGAACATGGGACAAATGTGCGTAGAACGGCAGTATAGATGCTTGAAGATAACAGTTATGAGAATTTTCACAACTGCTCATAGAAGTTAACTTTACACAATAATCCAGAACGTTGAATAAGCGGGATTTATTTTGACGTAGGACTACGTCTTTGTTTTCTATACTAGATTACGTTTTGTGAAATTGAAAATGAAACTGGCAAATGTTGCATCAGATTTCAAACGATTGTAGCAAGTGAATGACTTAATGCATCTTAGTCATTTTTATGTCGGTGGATAGATAAATTGTGTGACAATTTTAAACATAGACGCTTTACTGCTTGATGGTGGAAAAAAGTGAAAAGTTCCAAGGTCAAGCTTTCCCATACATTTTCCTTGCTATTCCCTTGCTTCCCGAGCAAGTGAAATGTTCATCTATTTCTCAATAATCATTTTTACAATAACGACTAGGTCACCAAAGATAAACGGTAGTGTTGCCTATGAACAGTTTATCACAGCAAGACATAAGCAAGATTTACCGGTTCAATTGTTTCTTTGTGCTCACTCGAACACCGTTAACAGTCAGATATCATAAACGCAAATTAGTTAATTTAAGAACCAGAGTGATTTTCGCATCGGGAAAGCACAAACTATCTTTTGGTGATCATGAAAATCACTCAGTAGTATCGAAGGTGTTTTGTTTCGTTTCTCTTTCTCGAAGCTGCGTGGCCACGCCCTCATGGCAAAAATCTACGCTAAACTCGATACAAAAGACTGCCTGTAGAAAATTCAATTTCATTCTTTTTCTTAACACGATAGCAAGTGGAGTCCTTATATCTGCGTGAGAAACACGGTGTTTAACAGGTGAAGTGAAATATGTTGAACGAAAGTTATAATCAATATGTATTATATATTATACATTCATACAACCCCTAGGGCTGTACACCTTGTAGTATTTTTTTCCAGAAACGACTTTTGTTAGGTTTATAGTATCTTTAAGAGATATGTGCTTCGAAATGCTCTACTTGTTACAAAAAATTTAGGGTGGCCCCATTTTTATCAAAGCTTTTTTGCAGAAATGGATACACTTTGTCAATAAAAGCACGTCTTTGTCGTGCATGAATATAAGATCTCAGGTAAGAAAGTTGGTGAAAAATCAATTTTTCCAATGTAACTCTTTCATTTCATTCAAACATGGTTCAAGTTATAAATTCCAGAAAACGCAATGCATTTAGTGCATTACTTCAATGCACATCATGCTAACAATACACATAAAATATGAATTTTTCTTTGACACTAATATAGAGGATGTTACAGTAGGTTGTGAAAATCGTGCCCGCACGTGAAAAGTTCACTGTTTGTAGAAATACTACCTTGAAACGCTTCATTAATTTTCACCGCTGAGTAATGTAATAATAATGACAACTGATGTATTACAAAATTGTCCACCAAAACACCATGCCGGAGACATCGGAGATTGCGGGTTCGAGTTCCGTCTTACGGAGGAAAATTTTTTCTAAGTCTGAATCACATCCTCAGCCCGTGTTCATTATTAGCATGCTCGAAATACAATATCTACTTTATAACTTAAAACCCAGCATTTGCCCGTAAAATTTTCACTTCTATGGAATATTTAAAAACAAAGATGCAGTCTTCGTCAAAACATTTTTTCCCATCACACTCTTTTCATGCAACTAGAATACGGTCGTGAACGATAATAAAAAACAATTTTAGCCCCTATCTTAACACAGATGAGATGGAAAGGGAGTAATTGCAAATTCACAATATTGTTTTCATTTCTCTGTTTCTGAAATTTTCCCGTTTAAAAAGAAAATGTTGGAATTTTGATTCAACTGCACGCCTGCTAAGAAAAATTGGAATTTTCCAAGCCAACCGCAATAGTATCTCATAATTATAAATTATCACATCGAAACGTGCATCGATGTTAAACGAGAAGCAATAAATAATTACTACAGAATCCGCCAGTTTTTGTTCGTTTTGGAACAAAAATGGAGGGAAAATGAAAATGTTTTTGATATATAATTTGGAAAAACTTTTTTTGGACATTTTCAGCCAATTTTTTTAACTTTTCTATTTACCGGTTGGTACCCTATTGTGATCATCTACCTCTGTCCAGCAACTTCTATCCCAACCGCCACGAGGTGCCGACCTGGATACGAGTAACCTTAGCGGAGATCGGGTAGCCAACCCCCGGTGGAAACTATGGTCGTATGTTAACTGGGAAGGAGGCTTGTACGCAGCTGTATCCTCATATTAGGAACGGCGTACAACAGTGTCTGACTCGGAGCGGGCGGCTGAATCACGAAACATGGGGCCTCGCCAGGTATATCCCCTGGTATCCAAGATTCGCACCCGGTTGGACAACCGTGTTGAAATCCAGGACGAAAAGAAGGATACAGTTGAACATCCAGTGGCTATCAACTGGAGAAGTGGCTACAAAGTACCTGCAGAAGGTTGATGAGCGAATCGAGGATCAAGTTGGACGTAGCCTTAATGAACAGTGGAGCCTATCCGCAGTACAATCAGCACCACCACGGGAGAAGTGTTGGGTACATCTGCGACAGCCACGTCCAATGAGGTTTGACGAAAAGAACCGCACCAGATTTTACCACGCCACGACTGTGACTCGTCAGTGCGTAGTAAGATACCGGGAAGCTAGAGCTGCTGAAAAATGACTCCATCGCCGGAAGAAACGACAACATTGGGAGCTTATTATTGCGGAGGTGGAAGGTTGGTTCTCTAGGCACAATGCGAGAAGCTTTTACAAGAAGATAAATTGAATCAGGAACCGAAACGTGTCAACCCCTGTCATGTGCAACGACAGGGAAGGGACCTGATCACCAATAGAACGGAGGTGGCCTGGCGTTGGAAGGAACACTTTAGTGTGCTATTGAATGGTGAAGAAAACAGCGTAGTCGAAAGGAGCGGGATGGTGATTGAGGATGATGGTCAAGCTGTGGACCCACTATCCATGAACGAGGTAAAAAAAGCAGTAAAAGAGCTGAAGAACTGCAAGGCAGCTGGTAAGAACGGCATTTCAGCCGAACTCTTCAAAGTCGGGAGCGAACAGCTGTATCGTGCTTTACACCGGATCATGCTGAGAGTGTGGTCCGATGAAGAATTACCCTCGGACTGGTTGGAGGGGCTCATATGTCAGATCTACAAGACAGGCCACCGCCTGGACTGTAGGTTAATTATCGGGGCGTAACCCTTTCCAACACCGTTTACAAAATTCTCTCCCGAATTCTGTTCCATAAACTGAGGCCGTAGCCGGAGACCTTTGTTGGCGATTACCAATGTGGTTTTCGGGGGGGACGCTCCACTACGGACCAAATGTTCACCCTGCGACAGATAAATTTCGAGAACTCAACTTGCAGACTCACTGTCTGTTCATAGACTCCAGGGCAGCGTACGATACAGTTAAGAGAAATGAGTTATGGCGAATTATGCTCCAACATGGTTTTCCAATAAATAAGCTTTACGTGCCACTCATGAAGACTCTACATCATGCGTCAGGATAGCCTGTGAGATATTGGACTCCTTCGTAACGTTAAATGGTTTGAAGCAGAGAGACGGGCTGTCAAACTTATTGTTCAACAACGCATTGGAGGGTGCTATACGAAAGGCTGGCGTGCAAAGAAGCCGCACCAACATTACGAAGCCTCACATGCTTCTAGGTTTTGCGGACGATATCGACATCATTGGTATCAACCGTAGAGCAGTGGAAGAGGCCTTCGTACCTCTCAGGAGGAAAGCTGCGAAAATAGTGCTCATCGTTAACGCTGCCAAAACGAAATACATGGTGGCTGGTAGAGAGCGTGGTAGTCCGACGGATGTTGGTGCTGAGGTGGTGTTAGATGGGGAAACTTTTGAAGTAGTCGACGAATTAATTTACCTGAGTACATTAGTGACATGTGACAACGAGGTTAGCCGTTAGATAGATAGGCGGATAGCAGCTGCCAACAGGGCCTTCTACGGATTACGTAACCAGCTGAGGTCCCGCAGCCTGCAAACCCGTTCTAAACTTACTCTCTACGAAACACCAAACCTTGCCGTGTCCCTCTACGGACATGAAGCATGGACGATGAAAAATGCCGATCGGCAAGCTCTTGGTGTTTTCGAGCGTAGGATTTTGCTTTCAATCCTTGGCGGTAAACTAGAAATCTGCGTTTGGCGCAGACACATGAACCAAGAAGTGTACCAAGTGTACAAATCGACGGATATAGTCAAGCGGATAAAACACGGCAGGTTGCAGTGGGCTGGACATGTACCTAGAATGCGGGAAGAACGACCAGCGAAGACAATATTAAGCAGAAATCTTGAAAAAGGCTGTCGACTCCGGGGTAGGCCCCGCATTCGTTGGATGTGGGCTGTCGACGAGGATGCCCACGAAATAGGTATTAGGGGAGATTGGAGGATAGCAGCCCAAGACCGAGCGACATGGCGACGTATTCTGGATTCGACATTGAACCGATGATCGGTCTGTCGCCGTAAAAGTAAAGTAAAGTAATATTTACCTGCTTCGTAAATCAATTCGTGATTTATTCCTCGAATTCCGTCTGAAAATTAACTTGGACTCTAGAGGGTTAACTGCATTCTGACCATTATTTTTTTACTATAGGTATTGCTTATAATTTATTTTGTGCATACCTTTTTCAGATTATAATTTTTCTGAAACGTGGAGAATATTTTACTGCAAATTAAAGAAAAAAATAAACAGAGAAAATTCGGAACTCATTCCTCCGGGCACTGAATTTAGTAGGGGATTTCGTTTCATCAGATGCTATTACGATAATTCGCAATACTCTAACCACCAGTTTGAAAATTATTATTAAGCCAGACTCTAATTTTTATGTGGAACCGAAGTTAATGTTAAAGCTGTACGCTCGAATTTAAAAAGTTAATCTCAAAAATTCTCAATTTTTATTCAACATTTGTTAGAATTTCTAGAAAATATTTTATATGTCCTGGGTTACAACAAATTTGAACGTTCAATGTTTTTCGGTGTAATTCCCAATTAATAATTCTCCATTGTTCTATTTAGT
The DNA here is from genome assembly GCF_029784165.1 of Wyeomyia smithii. Taxonomy (NCBI): domain Eukaryota; kingdom Metazoa; phylum Arthropoda; class Insecta; order Diptera; family Culicidae; genus Wyeomyia; species Wyeomyia smithii. The sequence goes on from NC_073696.1 coordinate 107,725,028, forward strand.
TCCTGAAAAATAGATTTTTTTTTAATTTTGTTTTTCAGAATCTTCAAATAGATGAAACGAATAATTTTTTAAATCAGTTCACAAGAAATACAAAATAATAATCACATTCAAGATATTTCAAGTCAACCCTGCGTAAACAAGAACACCAATGGCACAAACTTAACGCAGGCACCCACCAGCAGAGCAAATCTCATTATACCAAATCGAGCGATAATGAAAGACGCGATTTCCATTAAAGTGCATTTAAGCACCAACAACACAAACAACGAACAGCCGAACGTTAGCGCTTTTGCCGCAGACGACAATGTTGACAATTTGAACATCGCGACAAAGTTTTCCGTCAGAATTGCATACTAACCATAATAAAAGAAAATGACTCGACACATCCATCCATCCATGCGGAATGTGTGCGCTAAAAAAATCCGACTTTCACAGTGCAATGAAAGCGGAATTAGGGCACCAAATGCAGTCGGAACTGAATGAACTGAACATGTATAGAATATAGTATCATCATCATCAATATGCTGCCTCAGCGAAAAAAGGCTCAGAACACTATTCACGAAAAAAAAAGTAAAATAAAATAAAATAAAGTATAAACAGCACCGCACCGGGGTTGGCCGGAGAAAATGTTACATGCAAAAAGTGCTAGGGAGAATTGCAGCAACACAACTCCAGCCGTACCCCGAATGTAATATGCAACAGTCGAAGTATAAACAAAATAATAACTCAAACCGAGCCCGGGCGCACACAGAAGAGACCCCGAAAGTGAACGCAACAACCAACAACTACGGCAGGAGGGAATCGTGTTACCGAAACGGACCGACGCAGACAGAGTGGAAAAAACACACACAAAACTCCCGGCAAAAATTCATCCATCGGAGTGAGCCAAACCTTTCTCCTTCCCTCGATCGACAACCAAATAAAAGGCTTCCCGATGAATTACAACGTTTTTCCAATATCGAGAAACGCTGAAACATTAAAACAAACTCCAACTTAACCCAGCAACATCGCACATTACTTCACCCCAAACCGCGTGCCTAGGCCGGGCCAAGTTCGACACAACAACGACGGCGGCGGCGACGACGACGACGATGACGACGCCGCCAACGGTGTTGTGAACGCAAATAACGCTCGGATACGAAAACTACACCAGTCAGTGGGGGAGAAAATAATAACAAATGCGAAATGCATTTAAAAGTGCATACTTTGTGCATTTTTTCAATTATGACACAATTATACCACGGTCTCTGACTCTAGCCCTCCGCCAACACGCGCACTCTTGTTTGCAGTTCGGGTCAGACACAGTGCGCACAAGGGAGGAAAACGGTTCGGTTCGGGCTTATGCTTTGTACTGCGCCTGCTGCACCGGTGAAGTTTCTTGACCAAAGCGGCCGTTGCGGTTGGTGATAATTTTGTTGTAAATTCGTTTGTAACTTCGCCGAACGTGATACATCATATCGAGCAAGTCGTTCTCCGCCCGGTACATGCAAAAGCTGTCGAATGACTTCTAGGGTCAGTTGCGGAAATAATACACCATTCTGAAAAGGTGATCTTGAGCGTTGAAACGTTTAACGAGCACACTTTTAAATGAGATTTTTATGATTTTTTCACGTCAAATATGGAGCGAATAATCGTCATCATCATCATCTGAAGTTCATTTTGTAACGCATTAAAAAGTGCTCTGCATTTGTCGATAAATCAGATAAAAGTATTATAGCAGAATCGATTCTCGAAAAAAAAAAACAAAATAAAAAAAAAACAAACAAAATAGTGCCGGTTTTTAGAGCGCTCTTAAAAACGAAACGAATTCAGCGAGTTCAATAAAATTAAAAATAAGTATAAGATTGTTCCGAATTTACGATATGTTAATATTCATACCCAATAGAAAAAACTGTCGGCTTTCCTTTACGCTCGAAGCACCGACATTGTAGGCATAAATGTCTCAATGTAATTTGCAACTCTGGAATTGTGTCTTTTGTATTTTTATTATTAATTGTGCTATTCGTAGTTCTGATTTTTTGGCAATTTTTGCTGTACATACAATTTTTTTGTAATAAATTGCGTTGACATCTTGTAAGTCGACGTAACATGAGTCCATGAAGACTACGTAAAACTTATGTTTTTTTTTTTTGTAACTGAACTTTTAACTATATCCTGTAGGAGTTCAAGTTGCTTAGGCTTCGAATGCATGGAACTTTGCCAGTTTATGACGTAGAACTACGTCTCCCAGGATGTTCAGAAACACACTCAGCTGCATAGGGATGTAAAATAAAAATCTAAAAGCGAAAAACAGTGAGAAATATGTCCAATTTCAAATGCTAATAAATCGGTTGGTTCTCGATGGATTTCCTTCGTTTTTGCGGCAACAGATTGAAAAATCTTCTAAGATTCTTCCCAAATGAAGATAATTGTAATTTTATTATTTAAACTATTGTACTATTGAAAATAGTCAAGCCTTGTCAAAACGAAAATGATTGCTTCCCAAGCACGGTCGACAAAATCATAGACCTTGCAGTTTGAAATATATAGCCTATATAGGAGCCTGTTTTAGCCGAAGCCGCTCATAATAGCGACAACAGCAGTCCTTCCTTAGCAGCAGCAGTAGCAGTGTAGTAGATACCAGTGGCGACGGATAGCGGCCACAGCTATGGCATGGCAACGGATAGCGCAGCAGTTGCAGCGGTTATCAGCATCGATATTAGAAAGGCCAGCTGATGCAGGGGCAGTGGATACCAATGACAGCGTATAGCGGCCACAACTGTGGTATGGCTATGGATAGCGCAGCAGTTGCAGTGGTTATCAGCATCGATAGCAGCTGGGCTTGCTGATGCAGTGAGGCACTTTAGTGAAATGCAGTCTCTGTGTGATAGCGGGCACTAGTAAATGCATTCCATGAAAAATTTAATCATTGTGACAACACATTAGCCGTCTAGTTTCGAGTGTTAAATCAGCTTTTCGCTGTTCATTTTATTACAAGAAATACTTTATTCGCACTGTCAGTGATAACGCAAAGATGTGATCGGCATCTTATCCGATATTGAATTGAACAACAAATTGTACTTTTCAGGATGAAATAGAAACCTAATTGAAGAGTTAATATTTTCTGAACTAATTTACATTTTTAGATTTGGTAAATGTATAAATTTGACTTTATCTCCGTGTCTCAGGGCGTTATCTTTTCCTTCAGTCATGAGCACAACATTCGAAAAACTTTCATTATCTGCATAAAAACTAAGTTCGATTCGATTCGTTAATATGATTGCTTTCCAAGCATGGTCTACAGAAACATAGACCCTGCAATTTGAAATGTGCTATTTGGCCTGTATAAGAGTAAGGATGCAAAATATCGACTAAAATAGCTATCGATAGTTATCGATAATTTCCTAATACTATCGATAACTATCGATAGGTTTTTATCTCTGTATAAAAGCCTGTTTTAGTCGAAGCCGCTATTAATAGTTCTAGACAGCGACAACAGCAGTCCTCCCTTAGCAGCAGCAGTAACAGTGCAGTGGATACCAGTGGCAGCGGATAGCGGCCACAGCTGTGGCATGGCGATGGATAGCGCAGCAGTTGCAGCGGATCTCAGCATCGACATTAGCAGGGCTAGCTGATGCAGGAGCACGGATACAGGGGCAGCGAAAACCAATGGCACTCGGCATTCGGACGGAGTGTCGATCAACATGTCAACTTTAATCGGCCAATCGAGACTACCGAACTTTAATCGGCCAATCGAGACATTGATAGGGCTGTTGAGGAGATCCAAGCTGCCGTTCAGTTGACTCAGGAAGATAACATCAGACAGATTCCGGTAAACCGTAAGTCCTTAGATTTTGATCCCATCACTAGCAAATTAGTCGGGCTTCGAAATATCTTCCAGAGACAATAGCAAAGAACTAGTAATCGTGATAAGAAAATTTCGTCCGATAATCTCACTAAAATAATTAGAGCTAGAGTTAAAAAGTTGCGTAACCGTAACTCCTCTAAATTAGTCAACGGTCTAGACAATTACTCAAAACCTTACTGGAAACTCTCCAAAGTGCTTAAATCAATCCTAAACCAATCCCTCCCCTCTCCTCTGATGGTAGACAATTATTAACTCCGGCTAAAAAGTCAAATGCCCTTGGGAACCACTTCCTAAGCTCTCACCAATTAGGTAATAGGGTTAAAAGTCCACTCGCAGACATCGTGTCTAACACCGTACACACAGTTCAACAGTCCCCCAACATCTTTCTGGAAGAGCAGAGAGTGACGGCGAACGAGGTCAAAAACGCAATCAAACAAACCAAAAGCATGAAGGCGCCTGGCTTTGATGTAATATTCAACATCGGGCTATAGCATTTAAGCGACGCACTGTACCAACATCTTGCATGCTTGGAATTGGGCTACTTGCCACGTTGTTGTAAAATAGGAAAAGTAATTCCCCTACTAAAGCCCGGTAAAGATCCGACTTCGCCCAAAAGTTATCGACCTATAAGCCTCCTCTCTGTACTATCCAAGCTATACGAAAAGCTCATACAACCCCGGCTGCTGGATTTTGCTGATTCCCACAACATATTCATTAACGAACAGTTTGGCTTCCGCAAGGGCCACTCCACTGTTCACCAACTTGTGCGTGTTGCAGACATCGTCAGGCGGAATAAAGCTGTCACTAAAACATCTGCCACGGCGATGCTGGACGTCGAAAAGGCGTCCGACAATGTCTGGCATGATTACCTGGTCTGTAAGCTGCAGAGATTCAATTTTCCAATCTTTCTGGTGAAGATTATATAGGACTATCTATCGGCCAGAACATTCCAGGTCAGTCTAAATAACATCAGCTCTGACACTTTTGCTATTGGTGCCGGGGTTTCCCAGGGAAGTATCCTTGGCCCAATCCAATTCAATATCTTCACATCGGGCATCCCTGACCTACCTGGTGGAGGTGAACTATCGCTATTTTCGATGATACCGCACTAATAAACAAGGGTCGCATGATTAGGGCTCTTGTAAGAAAACTTCAACAAGGCCTGGATGCTCTGGCCGAATACTTCAACAGCTGTAAAGTTGGTAACAATGCGGCAAAGACCCAGGCTATCATTTTCCCTCACTCCAAATCTACGCGGCTAGTTCCGGCTGATGATGTCAAGGTTCGGTTAGGAGGCTTTACTGTTCTAAAGAAGTGGCCTATTTAGGACTGACCTTAGACAGTAAACTTATCTTTAAATCCCAAGTAGACAAAACCTCAACAAAATGCAACCTGCTCATTAAACAATTGTACCCTCTTTTCAACCGAAAATCAAAATTGAATATTAAGAATAAGCTTGCTGTCTTTAAACAAATTTTTAGACCTATAATTGGATACGGTTTCCCAATTGGCGAAACCTGCGCTCAAACTCACAAAGTAAACTGCAGAGAATACAAAACAAGATCCTCAAACCTATTTTAAATCTCCCTCGCTGGACTGCCACTGACACTGGGCACGAAACAGTCGAAGTAGATATTCTTGAAGTTAGGTTTCAGAAGGTTGTTCAAGCCTTCCGCCAGAGAACATTCCAATCCCAATATGAAATAGTCCGCAACCTAGTTCCCCAGTGATCCTAATCCAACTTCCAATAAGTAAAATTACTTGTAACTAACCTCGAGCAAACCGCGAGTAAAAGGTTCAAGTCAAAACTAGCACTACAATCAGAACCTCCCTCAGAATGTAAATATTATGAATGATATGTTTAGTTAGGTTGAGTTTGTTCTCAAAACATATCAGTGGCAAAGTTCACAAAAATCTAAATATATAACTAAATGTAAATAACAAAGAAATGATGCACATAAACTAAAGATGCACAGTAGTTCGCTAAAGCACTTGAAATGTAAAACAAATGTATACCAACATAAAGAACTCAAATAAATGAAATTTAATTAAAATTCGAAGCCGCTCATAATAGTTCTAGACAGCGACAACAGCAGTTTGGGTACCAGTAGCTGTATGGTAACAGCCTCAAACAGTTCGGGATGTGCTCAGACGTGCGTCATTTTTCGTTGTTGACATGAAACGACGGGCTTTCGTACGGTATCAGCGGTATTAGCGGTAGCTACATTTGCCAACACTTTCTCCAGTAAAGCCGTATCTAGTTTTCAATGTGCAAACACCTTTCTACTGTGTTGGCCGTGCGGCCGTCCTTACTGTCAAGATAGCACAGAAATGTCAGATAAACACTACATCCTATGGTAAATTGAACAATTGTCCTTATAAGGACAACAAATGAATTAATGAAGATTTAATTTTTCCTCGTTTTGCGCTATAATCGAAAGATAATTATCTCTACCTGCATGCACACTCTGACTGTTAAAACTTGTTTGCTCCGCATAGTGTTTGTTCCATTCCTGTTCAGTAATGTATTTATATATGCATATTACAATTCGATAGAACATTTTGGAAATTTTCCATACTAGTAACGTATCAAACAGCCTTGTGTAGTTCTACGTCAACCATGCGGTCGTGGCTTTGCGTACAGCCCTTGTGATTTTTTATCCTTAATATACACTATACGCCGTAAGTTTTGGAATCGCTTCACTGAGTATTGCAACACCCAGTTATTAAGTAATAATAAATAATAAATGTAGAGTAGCAGCTTTGGTACCGTGACCAGGATTCGCACCAATTTGCCATCACGCTATCGTCAGTCAGGTTTAGCTTCCAGTGGTTCTACCTTATGGGCCAACCAGTATTATGGACCAGTCTACACTTTGTATTGGTTTCTAACATATTTCAATGACTTTTAATAGTCAAATTTAAGTTTAGTGAACGCGAACAACGTTCACCAAACTAAAATTTGACTATTACAAGTCATACGTTAGAAACCAATACAAGGTGTAGACTGGCCCATAATACTGATTGGCCCATAATACTGGGATCACTGTATAGTTGACATTGGCTCCACATTATGGAGTCCATAACCAGAAAAGCTGTAATATTTTTATTATAGGCGCATACAAGTTAAACAGATCTATACACAATGAGCATCCTATTTACATATTTTTGGTCAATTAACATCCTTGACACCTAAACGATTTCATTTCACAAAAAAAAAACTGTGCAGATAACGACTTTCGAAACCTCATTTATATTATACGTCAGAATCAGTAACAACCAAACCGAAAAAATGCAAAGTTAAATGTTTCCCGCTGGCACAGGTGGAGAATTGCAACCGTTACCGGTCACTGCAGTTTTCCGGAAATGACTTGAAAAAATTAAACTGCCCTCTACTCAAGTCTACCCCCAGCAACCTTCCATTTTTGCCAAACGTTACCGTTAAGCCAAATCCTTGACTTCGCGGTACGTAGCCGATGTTTCAAGGACACCGCAAGCCATTTCTGGTATAATTAATCGAAGCAAACGCACCGCAACAAATTGCGTGGGTAATAGTCGCAACCGTCGCGAAACGTCAGTTTGGCCAAACCGGTGAGTTGTATGCTGCTCGCCTGCTTAGTACTGTTCGCTTCAGAAGACAACGATTCGTTTCAAGAAAAGAAAAATATCGAACGCACTTATAAACTGCTGTCATTGCTGCGGTGCCTTGGCAACCGAGACCAGCTGCCGATTCTTCGCAGCGTCGTCGTTGTCGTCGTCCACCAACGCGACCGCAACAGCAGCAGCAGCAGTACAAAACGTCACACGCACGGCTCAGATGGCACCGGCGGCGGCGAGCGGTTTTTTGCATTTGCTCTTCGTTTTCTTTCCGTCAGCTTGGGCAGTTACTTCGGAAATTAATGCGATTATTATTCGCCAATTTAGAGTCGCAGCCGTCGTCGTCATCATTTCGTACATTCATTTACTGCTAGAATCGCACAGTCTGTTGTCCGTCGCTGCTAGTGGGTGGCGCTTCGATAAGTTGATCGTTGCACAGAGCGGAGGGAAGGTATGGGTTTCGCCTGAGGGTGACAAACTTGAAACTTACTGGTAGACAAGTTCGAATGATTCGAAGTAGGTACCAATTACTAGACTGTTGATAGTTTTGCAGTGTAGCGTTAGTCAATAGCTGCTAACAGTGTGTACCTATTAGGGACATTAGAATCAAAATCAACCACCTTCGAAGGGTTGAACCTACCGCAGAATATGGCAGCTTGCTACAATCGAATCATGCTGGCTGCTTCATCATAATTCGAGTTGAGTGGAACCAATTTACCGAATGGTGGTGCACTTAGAGCATGTAATGCGAGTGCACGTAGCTCCAAGTGGAACTGCTTCGCGCATACCCATTATACCCATACTCTCGACACCGGGACTCTGTCAGTCAGCGCGGTGCGATGTTCAACGTTCAGTGTCAAACACTCAATGTTAATGGCCACACGCAAGGGAAGCTGCCAACATGATGTCCTTGGTTGATTTTTTGCAGCACATTTTCAACGTTCAAACGATCCCTCATTTCCTCCATCAGAACCTGTCGGTGACATGCTTGCAAGTTTTATAATGTAGCGTAATTTGGTTCTCGATACGACAGCCTGACAGCGACGATGGCCGGAGGAACCAGTTATGTGGAACTGCTTGCAGGCCGTGCGTTGGTTATCGATCCGGGCAAGTGATTCTAGAACCGTTCTGCCTAAATGACCCATCGTTAAATTCATGCCTTTTTATTACAACTCTTGTACGTCCGCGCAATTTCAAACTGTCCGTAAAATGCATGAATGTAAAACAGTAAACATATTCACTAAAATATTTCTTCTATTAAACACTTGCTCCCGGAGTGTACAATACGTCAAATGAACCTTTTTGTTGTTGCCTGTCACCGACTAGTGATTATCTAGCTACAATCACTCATTATATCATCATAAAAATATTAATTTGAAAATAGACAAACAATAACGGTTTTTTTTTCAAATAGGGTTGTCTCTATTACGTTACTAAAAGGAAACGTTTATCAACTTAAGAACAACTGTGGTCAGAAACAATTATGAGTCACTTTTATAAAAGTATGTTTATTTCCAAGAGATTGAACAATTTTCATTAGACGTTGCATTTTTCAGAACTCAATTGTACCCTTTTTTGGGCGATTGAAGTGATTTTTATTTGCCAATGTTACTAAATTTAGTAGAAATCAAACTTTCTCAATATTCCATATTTTAGAAAAAGTTCGAGTAATCTTCCGCCATCTGAAATGCCAAAGGGACCCAAAAATGTGTACTCCGCGGCTATGTAGATAGAACTTTACATTTAAATCGATTCAAAGATTTCTCCGGTTTTATGTGTATTCTACAACATTCAGAATCGGCGCCGTTGACTGGCCCGGAATCGTGGAGCTTTGATTGACCCATAATTGTGGAGGGACTGTATGTTCAACAAAAATAGAGCCTCCACTACGCTCTTAGATAGATTGCGTCATAACTGAAATTGCACCCTGTGTAACACCGAACACCAACAACATGTCAGGAAGTGTGTATCTTAAAGTAACTAGCAATCGTAAAGGTTGTTCACCTTATTGCGGTGTATTCGACAAGGCAGGCTTTTCCCAGTTTAGAGAAAGTTTAAGGTGAATCGGGACCGAATCCAAGCATGGGAGAAGCGATGGCTTCCTCCTGCATACTAATGCGTTTCGAGATTGCCTCAATAAATATCATAAATTATACGACTAATCTGCAATTGTTTATTGTCGAAATGCTAACCCAGCACCTAGTTCAATAAATTTGCACATTTAGTTTTAGCGTGAAACCCTTAAAACGTTCTAATCTTGCTTTTCTTCACGCCGCTGTTTTTTCTCTCCCGGTTTTGTTTATATTCTCACGCCGGTAGCCACTAGAATGTTTTCCACGAATACCGGCACGTACGAGTCGCGTAATCACTCAAACTACGTATACTTTTCTCTTTACACTTATGACTATCGAGATCGTATCTAATTTTCACAAAAACTCGACCGAAATTGGCTAAAACTTGCCTTTAAAGTGTAGCACGTCGCGAAGTTACCGTTTTTGCTTTTTTCTATTTTCAACTCGTTTGCACCTCAATTTGTGCGCCCGTGCGCGAGCATTTAGAGCATATAGTTTGAAAAGAGTTGTGTGAAGTAGTAGTGTTTTCATTTGTGAAGTGTGATTTTAGTGGTTTTAAGATCATCATGCCGCGTTTAACTAAACTAAGAAGAGCAGCGGCTGCTCGCGAGAACGCAAAAAAATGGAGAGAAATCTTGTTGATCCCTTGGCATGGACATATGAAAATCCGTGGAGCAACCAGTTACATAAATCGAAAAAACAAAAACTTACAAGTTCCGACGATTGTCAAACCTCATCATCTATCAACGTTCCTGTACATATCCCAAATGATGTGGTATATTCTGATCAGTCTGCCGAATGTAAAGGTGAGAAAAATTCCTTTTCATTTGTTTACCTTTTTATTCTTGCAATTGTTTTGAATGTGAGTTTTCAAAAGCTGTGCAGTACCACAGAACGTTGCGGCACAGCTGATCGAAGCCGGCCGTTGACTTTCGATGGTAGCAGCAGTAGTCAGTAGGTGAGGGAACAAATTAGCTAATAATCTGGCAACCGTGTACTATTTTACCGTGTTGCACCAATACAACCACATATGAGTGTAAAGATGTAGTGGTGTCAACAATGATGCAATGATGCTTGGATTCCGTCCCATTTCACCTTAAACAGCGTTCGTGAGTGAGTAACTCAGTCAATTCGTGTTCTACCGAAACACTCCTAGTGTACGTAACTGTAAGCTTTTGATGGCAGTTTGTTTTGAAAATAGGTAAAAGTTTCAGTTCGATCCATTTTATTCTAAAAAAATCATCCATAATGAGATTCCGAAGCCGCGGAAATTTCATAGCCCCGCAATTAAACACAAGTAGAAGATGAGAATATAATGTTGAGTGTGGCAAACTTTTTTGGAAAATGTTTTCAAAAATTACTCATTTATTATGATCTTACGTTCAGGTTAGTGTAATAAAAACAAAAAGATTATTGCATGCCATTTCGTTTCTTGGAATGTCCTCTACCCAGTGATGTATAGGTTTTTACTGTAGGACCCTTTTCAAAAATTAGCAGGCGTGGAAAGAAGTGACAGTCAGAATTTAGATGGTCTGCCTATTTATCTCTTAACGATTAGCATTGAAGTATTCGGAATTTGAATCACAACCGAGTTTTGAGTTCTTCCTATTTTCATTTGCGGAACATGCCTAAATCTTCATAAATAGTACTTATTTGCAACAAAATTAAAATAACCAACATGCTGAATCTTTAAAATCGACGAGAAAACCAATTTTTCGTTGATTTTTTCTTGTAATAAGTTACATCATAGCATAAGTGGTCGAAATTTGATGCAGTACGGTACGACATTTCAACCGCAATTGATAGTTTTAGTTTGTGTCTGCTATTTAACTAGATACAAACATTTGAAAACGTATTTTGAAAAGGAAAAAACCTGATAACTTTTCTTGCGAATGAGATAGCGCTTTCAAGTATTCAGAGGAATTATGCACCTTAAAAATCTAATAGTTGTATGGAGACCGCGTTTCGATAAAATTAAAACTAAGAATGTTACATTGAAAAAACTTGATTTTTCAGCGACTGGCTTTCTTCGGCAAAAATGTTTAAAATAAGTAAATCTACAACTTCTCAGAGATACCAAGGGCTGTGTCTTTTTCTGCAAAAAAACTTAGTTTCGATAAAAAAGGGCCACCATAGTTTTTGTTTTCTAAAAAAAGCACCTGTCAAAATACAAAACTTTTTGTTGATACACTACAAACCTAAAAAAAATAAACACCGTCAAATCGATGTTCTGAACCACTGTGCAGTGGAATCAGATCAAAGGAGTTTTCAGCCACGCAACAATATGATACTTTGTATCGTGTTGCACCTTGGAAGAAAGACAATCAAATTCTTCTTGTTTCGGATAGCATTAGATAGCCAGAATGCAGCACTCACAACCACGCAACAGCTAATTACGATTCCAACTCCAGATTCCAGATTTTAGACTACAGATCCCAGTTTTAAGATTTCAGATTACACTCTGCTGATTCCGGACTCCAGATTCAAAATTCCGTATTCCTGATTTCAGATTACAAATTACAGATGTCCTGTTCCAGTTTCCGGACTTCAGACTCCAGATTCCAAATTTCAGATTCCACATTTCACACTCCAGATTCTAGTTTTCATTATTTGTAGATTTTCATGTTTTACTTGTAACTCCAGATTCCAGATTTCAGACTCCAGATTCCAGTTTTGAGATTTCAGATTACAGTCTGCTAATTCCGGACTGCAGATTCTAAATTCCATATTTCTGATTCCATATTCCTCCAGTTTCCGGATTTCAGATTCCACACTCCAGAGTCTAGGTTTCATTATTCTTGAATTTTTATGCTGACATTTTATGCTTGCTGAACTGCAACTGAAATTATTTTGTTTCTATTTTTTATTCTCCCTTTTTTCCGTCGGTCTATTGTTGTGCCTCTAATCGACGCCCGGGGAGGTGACTCCACCCAGGACTCTAACTTACGACCCGTTGATTAACGGACCGGCGTCAACGGCTTTACTTCCTCATGCGATGGAAGGCGTGATCCCAGATATTTTTGTTTAAAATGTTTTCAGTCAGTTTGTTACTCGGAGAGTTTTCATGCATTTTGAGTTAGAGTTGGCGTAATTGTTTTTGGCGAACTTGCAAAAAAAAAATTATCTTTCTAGCTTCCAGCCATATTTAGCCAACTTTCAAATCTTTTTTGTTTTTAATCTCATTTTTAGTTTCTCCGTGCGATTTACAACTATGGTTTTGTTAAAAGTTATTTTGGAGCGGATTTCTGTTTCTTTGATGCGTTACTCAGCCCAGATTTTTTCATGGGAATGTTTTCATTCATGGCTTTTCTGCTCTAGGTGGTTTTGGGATGATTTTGATATTATTTTAAAAATTATACCATGGGACGTAGACAACTCTACGAAAAGACACTATCGATTTCGACTTACGTGTTTCAATAACTCTACAGTTCTCAGAGGATAACAAAACAAAAATTGAAAGAACTTTGAAAGAAGCCCGAACCCACTTGTACGGGTCAGCTAAAAAGATCTAATCACAATATTCGCACTGCAAAAGTGTTTCTATAGCATTTTCACGATGTGGCTGAACCCATTGATGGTTCGCTGCCTACTTATCAGTCACCTTAAAATTTGCTGCAAATTGCTGGAAACCAGCTGGGTTTATTCCAATATGTGATTACCGTTTTCTGGGTAAAAGAAAAATAGTTATCAAATTTCGCAATCAAACTGTTGAGCGTTCAGTGAGAGTGAAGGAAAAATTATTTGCAAACACGAAAAGGGCCAAATGTTACCACTAACTGCAGCATGGAGTATAATTACACCCTCGAGTAACTCTCCCGGGGAAAAGACTCACCATCCATGAAATAATATAGCACCACAAAGCGGCAGTCAGCTGAGAATGTGTGGAGTTTAAAAATTAAATATCCCATTCGCCATATGGTTCCGTCGGATCGACGACGACGGTTTTAAAGGTCCCTGTTATTTGATCGGGAACTACTAATAACTTACGGCTGTCAGGAACGAAACGGTATGTGCGTTCTTCGTTCTGCTTCAACATCCTGCCGTGTATCGACCCTGCCGATCGGGAAGGGAAAAAAGAGCACATAAACTACTCCCCTTTTTGCGACCCGCCGTCAGACTGCGGTGAGAGCGCTGGCAACTGTCGACCACCGAATCGACCGATGTTTTTCAGTCTGTCCCGGAAGCAGTGAACGTTGTTTCCACCTACAGAATCGTCAGCTGTTTCGTTCGTACTCCTCAATAAGAAGCGTTAGCTGCGAGGCGGGAATGAAATATGCCTAATACTTCCTATTTCCAGAGAGAGTACCGATCCCGTTATATTTATTTTCTATCCCTAATCGACCAGTTGGGTACGTTTGGAGGGTGTTTTTGCGTTCATGGTAGGACAAAATATAGTACCGCAACTTCTTTTCGACGCTGCTACTCCTGAAATACGCCAGTTCGAAACATCTGCCTAGGCATTACTTTGTTATTTACGCACGCTAGCGCACAGAAGTAGCGCATGATTTTGTGCACCCTCATGGTTTCACTATCACGGAGGGAAGTTTTTATGTCTACCTCCTGCTCTGCTTTGCACGTTTAATGTTTCCAATACATCATCGCCGGAGAACCTGCGTTTGCATATTCACTGCCAATTGTGTGTATTGGTAGATCCACTCCTGGCGAATAGGGTTTTCCCCGTCCGGTCCGATTCCGGTTTGGTTTAGGGAGTTTCGTCCGGTTCGAGCCTTTTTCAAGAGCAGGACAACCTAACGGCAGCTGTATGTACGGTGTTCAAACTCACGTGAACTTTGGAAACAAGCGGTGCAAAGGCAAGCCGATATTAATAAAGCATAATTTAATACCCGGTCCGTCTGGTACGTTTGTTCCACATGGGTACTTAATCAATGAAGATTTAAAGCGGTTGTAAACCGCTGACTACAAAACACGACCTCGGCTGGTGAGTTGGGCCTGAGACAGAGTACGAGAGCGAGCCATTCAAGGGTGTTAAACCCCTTTTACCGTCAAACCGAGCGACCCAGACAAAGTACGCGATGTAAGTGATACCACGTATGTGATGCTTCTTAAGAATTCACTAGGACGAGGAGAGAGGGCGGAAGCGCGCAAGGAAGAGAACATGCCAACTGAAACATGGAACAACAAAGAACAAGTGATAAATTTATTTTCACTTATGAATCAACCCGAGCCCGTTATGGGTTGTGAATCAGACGAGGAGCTTGGAAATGCCTGAAAAAAGCACCGAACCGAGTGCAAAATTTATCAGCAATCTTGTTTTTATCTGCAATTCGTCTTATTTAAGATTCGTTCCAGATTACGAGCAACACTGTAATTGGATTAGGATACAGTAGGAAGTTTAGTACTTTGTTTAGATTTGGATTGTTCATATATTCTTTGTCTCCATTGAGTGACGTTAAAACAGAGACGACATTATAAATAATAAATATTTCTTATGCAAAATGACAAATAATAAAACATACTGATTTTACGCATAGAACAACTCGGTACATAAAAAATGCATTCGAATGGGGTCGAATCAAACAGTAAACATTTACATAAACGGCACCCACCAACTTTTCGTGAGTAACTGCGAAAAGAACCATTTTCACACCCATTCCCATAACGAGGCTGGTCGTGAAAATCCAGCAACCGCAGTATTATGGGTAAAGTAGTAAATCTCCAGTCACGAACGTTGATATTCGACTCCTCCGCTTATTTCGAGCAGCCGGTGCACATGTCACATACGTTTTATCGCATCCAGCAGAGGCAGCTTCCCTATTCAAGAAGTTTTGATGATCCTTTTTGTGAGTTGTTGCCACCATTGCTGCAATAAACAAAGTCGGTAGTGGTTTATCTACTCCTATCAAAGGTTTTGGTTTTGTTGTTGTATATCGTAAAAAGTCGTTTCTCGTATTGGTGTCTGGACGCCGTTGATAGTACCGTGTTTCTTTCATTTGTTTTCCAAATTTGATACAAAAAGTCAGATTAAAGCTGATTTGGTGTGACTTTGGCAGATCTGTGCACTGCTTATATGCGTTTTTCAGAACATTTTGAAATAGATACGCCTGAGAAAAAAAAAGTTTTTCTAACAAAAACTTTTTTATATTCAATACTGCTTTACGTTGAAAAAGTTTCATAGACATGAAATCTAGATCAACATTTCAAAAGGTCCTATCTGCTTTTTTCGTTTTTATTTTGGTAAAAGTTTAGCTTTAGTAACTCTCCGAAGCGTGGTTTCCGTTCAGAAGGCTAGAATGATCCCTCCGCTATCAACTTGTGCAAATAAAATGCCAAAAAAGTGTATAAACAAAAAAATGCATAAGCACTCGCCGGCTCTTACTCTTCTATAAATTAATATTTTTAGGAACTTACTCGTTCGATATTATGTCGGTCACGATTATTTAGTGAATATCGAAGATAAAAAATTAATAAAAATAACTTAGAACCGTTGCAAAAAATTTTAATTCTTGTTGGGTAATTTATGGTTGTTATGGTAATCATATTCATGAGATAAACTTTTAATCACCATCAGTAGCAGCATTGCAGTTTTGATTGCACACGAATAGAAGTCGTTCCCGCTGCAATGATAGACGACGAGAAACTATCGGCGCTCTGCACCACATATACTCTACAGTACTGTTGCTTTTACCAGCTAAGCATCTTTTCTTTCAAGACATCAGTTTCTATTACGCTCTAAAAGCGGGTTTAAAAATTGTTCAAGGGGTTGTTTCAAACTTTTCTAAAAACCTTTACCTTCGAGACATCAAATTATTCTAAGTTCATTGAAGCAAATATGAGTTGACCTATTGGGACTGGAAAACTCTGTCAATTTTTTTTGATATCGGTGCAGAGAATATAAGGGAATGGTTGGTGTCTATGAATGTCGTCTGTGCTAGGAATGCTCGCATGTGATTGGTTTATTGTTCGTGTAAATTTGGCCTTGTCGCTTTTTATCGATTTTTACCGCTTTGCAATAAAAAACAATAACTAGTATATTACAAAATTGTTCATTAGTTATTGTTATCCATCATGTGATTATGCTGTTATTACCGTTTGAAATCTGACGCAACATTTGCCAGTTTCATTTCCAATTTTACCCAAGTAGTCCCACGTCAAAAACGACAGAATAAAAGCAATGCTGGTCACATCTAAGACTTGCAAATCTGACACTGTTTCAGCACTTAAAACCATAAGTCATGAAACTTTGAACTTTAAAGAAATTTACACATACAGTAGAATTAAAATTCGTGATTAACGTAGTATCCCAATCTAGTACAACAATGTAGTCTTAAACCGCCGTTTAGTTGAAAAAAAAACACTAATCCTCAAATCGCCAAATTACCATATCGCAAATCAAGCATTCCACTCAAATAGGTTGTCAAGGAATCAGTTCCTTTCATCAGGTCACGAAGCCTAATTAGCAAAACGCTTGCTCAATATTGCCGTTTGGAAACGAAACGCGGAGGAAAAAAAAACAAATCGAGAAAGATCGTTGCTTCATGGTGAATTTTGAATTAACCTTCCCGCCTCTGGCCGTATGTAGTAGGTAGGTAATGTGCTCTACAGCAAGGCGGTCTCGTTCCTTCGTTTGGTATCCAGGATTCGGAGCCATGACAACCACGTTGCGCTGTGACGGTGTAATAAAGATTCCTTATCGACAGAAAAAAAAACAAACACAATTTTAGCATTTGTTCCCTATTATTTCTGCGTCAAAGAGCATGGACCAAATAAACAATCTTTGGATGCCTTTTATGCATATTTGCGAACAGAGCCGGCAGAAAAATAAACACATCCCGAAAAAGGAAACAGCAGATCTGCCCGGTCGCGCCGTTTGTCATCGTGGAGCGAAGAGATGAATGCGTTTCACGTGCAGATAAATCCTCGATGTGATTGCATGTTAATGCCATTCAGTGATTTTCCAACATGCTGACATTTGATAGCTTCCATCCCTTGTTTTCGATCCTTAAATGTTAAATCGTTGGTCGAAGTTGGACTTTGAAGAACAACTTCATCGTTATATAGTCCAATTAAATATGGCTGCTTTTCAAACCAAGTTATTCGAAAGCTTGAAAGCTAATCTGTTGACGATGATATTTGAATTTATTTGCTTCATTGAATTTTCCACGTCATATCTCAAATCGATCTTTCGAATCAGTCGAAACTTTCTTGGTGCTCTAGTAGCATTTCTTTTCCTGTCCGCGGCTAGCCTTATCAGCGGACATGTGTTTTCGTGGGTAGAAATGTCCCACGGGCATCTATCAGATCTTGCCGCGGGAACTTTGCACCGTCATTAGCAAGCGAACAAGCTATTTACGTTGCCTTTCAAACGGTTTAATGAACTTTTTTAATTTGCTAAACCATGTTCGCCCATTGACAAGCTGATAAAGAAACTCGATCGGGCGATGGTCTGCAACGCGTCAACGACGGCCTGCCGGCGCGCGAAATTGAATGGCGAATGGAAGTAAACAGTCGTCAGAGGATGTCGTTCCTGTCAACCAATGAATTGCATGATAAACCAACCGTGATGTTGCCGTCCAACCGATTTACTAAATTCCGACAAGAGCATCGACGGTTCTACCGTGGGGGAGACTTTTGCTTAAGTCCTTGCAAATCTAAAAACCACCCGCCATGCACTATGCAGGGAACCGTAACAGTAATTCGAATGAAAACAGACCACCCACCGATGCTGGCGTCCGTGTGCGAAGAATCCCAAGCACTGAGTTCAGTACCAAGTAACGCGGAATGGGAAACACTTTTGTCGGCTAACAAATCAGTCGAAATTGGCATCAGGGAGCGGAAACTGAACTCAATCATCGTAATTTATGTACAGCAACAGACGGCGGCTAGCTATCGCCCGGGTGCTGACACACTTGGAGCACAAAATGTATGGAAAAAAAGTTCAACTTAACGTACAAAGTCTTGATTAATCCTTATAATTTTAATGAATTGTTTACTTTGCTTCCTCGTCGAAACGCGGCTGACGCTTACGAGGGGAGATTTTCTTTATGGAAATAGTACGAGGGTGGTATCCAAGACACGACCGCATGTTTGACGTAGGACTACGAGAGTTTTATATTTCATTTAGAGAATTCAGACTTTGTTCGATTTGACCACGTTTCACTTTCGACACGGTTTGACTTTGGCAAACATAAGCCAAAAACGAGCCGTTATGTTTAACCATAATTTATAGTTTTCTTGTTTTGCTTTTAAACAATTCAAACTCAACAACCACCAAGAGAAAGGCATTTTGTCCATTATGCTGCCGAAATCGAAACCAAAATAGACATGATCAAAGCAGTACTTAATACCGTGCTATACCTCTAATTACTCGGAAGGGTCATATCAAGTGTCTAGGTCGTTGAAGGCTTCATGTGGACGTTGCGTTCCGGATACTTTCAGATTATTGAGCCTAAATCCATCAAACGACACCTCTAACAACTTACAATCCTAAGACTAGTTCACTAATGGCCACATATTGTTAAGGTCATATTCCACCAGAAAGTCATAAAAAGAAAAGCGTTTATTTTTAACATTGTTCGATTTTGACAACTGATTTATTTGTGTATTTATTTGCAGACATCTATTCAAGAAGAAAAAAATACTGTTTTTAACATTGATGAATACCTTTCATCCTAATGCAGTCAATTTCTTCAACACGCGAAAAGGCAATTTTTTATATAGGTCTTAATTAAGAACGATTTAGTAGAAAGCAAATTTCCTTTCATCTTCAATTGCGCTTGTGAAAGATAGCTCACTCACCGATTTCAAAGCAGTATCATTGTCAGTTTCTTACAACTGCTTAGCAAAGAAGTCACATAAAAAAGTCCTGTATTTACAAGTTCGTTGGAAAACGTTGACGATAAAGAGTTGCAGTTTTTAGTGGAAAATCTATATTAACAAAAATTTTGAAATTGACATTGGAGTTTATGAGGATGTAACATGTAACAGTCATTTTTTTTTCATTTTAGGCCAATTGAAACATTTATTCGTTAAGCAGAACCAGAAAAAAATTAATCAGTTTTAAGATACCAATGAAAAAACAAACAACAAAATGCCATATTTCAAAGTCATCCGTCTGTTTCCTTCAAAAATAAACCTAGCTCGGTTTGACCTAGGTTGACATTAACCTCTCCAACTGATGTTTGCATAATGTTGTTCAATTACAAGTCTGGCAATGACAGGTTGTGTTCATATGTTTAGTATGTTTCACGGTTGTGTTTATATGTTGTGTTGTGCGACAGGTTGTGTTTATATGTTTAGTAATATTTTCTTGCAGATGCTGATGTAATATTTTTGTAATTGAAAAATACGAATATGAATGTTTAAAACCTAACGTCAAGATGCATATAATTTGGATTTTCTCTATACCACAACCGCGTAATGCAACTAGGATTGTCATATTAAATTTAATTTATTTTACTGGAAAAATATAACAGTACAGCTTAAACGAGCTATCTGAACTATCTGTTTAAAAATCTTTACGAAGCATATTGGTTTTTTATTGTCTTTTAAATAGCCAATAGTTGGTCATTTAAATAAATCTGAGAAAAACAGAGTGTAGAATTCAAAAAGACAGCAACCCAATGCAACTTCTAATTTGAGGAATTTGAAAGAAGTTTTTATCATTAAACATGTATATGAAAATCACTACGGTTGCAGTTCAAATGCCATCTACTCGTCACGACAACCAAAAGGAAACGAGCAACGGGGTAGCAAGCTTCTGATTAGTAGAATGTTAACACAACTTTTGTTGAAGAGATATTTTAATTATTATATAACAATCTTTCGCAATATTCTACCTGTCGATTAAGACATCGGTGTTTGAAATCTGTTCAGGGGTAGTAATACAATGAGCACTTTAAAACGATGAGAAAACATCTGTTGCAGCTATATAAAGCGAGCTCGTGATTGGTTGAAAGCTGCGAAACTGAACTAGAAAAAATGGATTTCAACTAAACTTTTTACTAATTTACTGTTCATAGTACAATGTACAATGTACAATGATATGCCAATTGTTGTATCTCATGCTTTGACAACCGTCGTCGTTCGATCAAAGCATTGGTTGTCAAAATCCGTTTAGTTGTAATCACATATTGGATGCAACATCCAACATCGTGATATACTGTTGCGTACAGAATTATTTTATCCCCGGTCGCACAGGGTAGTTTGCGAACACGCACCACTGCACGTCGACAGCAGCTAAATTGTTTCCACTTGGCTTGACTGCACACAAATGGCAATCGAGTGCTACTGCACTTACGACGAGCGACCGTCTTCTCATACATGGCTCGGTGCAGTACTGTTGCCTGTGTCAGCATGTTTTCCTTCAAGACATCAGTTTTAATAACATTCTCACAACAGATCGTTTAATTGTCTGATAAAGGAGGTTGTTACGAACTTTCCGAAAAAGCTTTACTTTCAAGACATCAAAAAAGTCTAGGTTCATAGAAGCAAATATTAGTTGACCTATTGGGACGGGGAGATTCTGTCAAAAATTTTTTTGCCGCTGAATAGAGGTTGTCATAGCAGGCAGTTGTTGTCCACTCATGAAGTCTGTGCCAGGAGTGCTCGCATGTGATTGGTACATTGTTCGTAAAAATACGACCTTGAAACTTTTCATCAATTTACACTGTTTAACAATTAAGTAACAATGATATATGAAGAATCACAAAATTGTCCATCATTTTATCAATCCAACGACATATTGATTATTGTGATCCATCATGTGGTTACATCAGTATTACCGTTTGAAATCTTTCATTCTGACGTTACATCTTAGTTTTTAGTTTCCTCAGAATGTATCTCGATATAGTGCGGTTAGACGTAGTCCCACGTCAAAAATAATGGAATCTAAGTAATGGGAGGCAGGATTTGGAATTTTTGTTACTCTGCTTGAGCTTTTAGTAAATGGATGTTCAATGTTATTTTTCGACAAACAAAAGTACGTTCACAAAATAAGTATAAAAGAGAGGAATTGACTTCCGTTTGCCTTGACTCTCACCGATTATCTGCTTGAAACCCAAAGTTGACTTTCTTTTACTAGCAATCAGTATTTTTTTCGTGAAAACATTGAAGAAATGATTATCTAATCAAAATCTTTGATTAGGTTGCAGACAAATCGTGCATATTCCGCTAAATACGGTTTGCGAGGAAATTTATCAATGGCATAAAATTTTATTATAATAGCCAAAGACGGCCAAATATCAGCTAATATGAATAATGCCAGAATCGGGATGATATTACCGGGCTGTGAATCGATCCGAGTTCTCATTTCAATTTTTTTCAGATCCGCAACATTATTTCCAGAAATTTGCTTTGATAGGTGGTGTTGAATACGAGTTATTAACATTAACATAGTCTATCCTAATCTTAACGTAAATCATTCACAGAATTCGCAATCACTCCCGAATGCAACAATGAAAGTGTTGCAACGAACCGCTATTGCTGCTACCCGCTGCTGCTTCGTTAGGAGCGTCCTAGTGGCCATCAACTAGTAAACTGGTTGGTTGAACAGAAGTAGCAAATTGGTAATACGCCAAAATGAGAGAGATGAATAAACAGTAGAAGAGAAGAATTTAAATTATGTATAAAATAACACAAATGATCGATTTCACCCCAGCTCGACCAAATGATGGAAGCGCCCTCTTAGAATTAAATGAAACTTTGTGTGTATGCCTTAGTACCATAAGCAACTTTGCATTTTTTTAAATTATTTATACTAACACTTTAGGAGGGTTGAAGTTTTTTTATAAATCAATGTATTTAAATAATGACAAAAGAAAGAGAAAAGTTGGCAAAGGATAAAGTTTAGAAAATTGTCAGACCTTTATTGAAAATATATTGAAAAATTAATAAATTTGAGATTCTTGATATCAATCAAGTTCATTTTGAAAACAAAAAGTGATTTAAAAATATGAGTTATCTAATTTTTTTTTTCAAATTAAGTTTTTTGGATAGACAATTCAGTAGCCTAAAATCCTTCTAAACAAATAACAGTGGCCACTTTTAAGGAAAAAAGTTTATCCAACAAAAATAACTTTTAGAAAAATGATTCAACCTTTACGCAACAGGTTTCATTTTACTAGAAAATATTACAAATTTCCTGATATTACCTGCAAACTAGATGCGACTAAAGGATACTGGATTGTAGGAATAGGTGTCAAAATGTACATTTTTACTACGTGTGAAACCTTTTTTGACATCTTGCTTTATTTATATGTATATGTTGCCAATAAACTAGAATTCATTCCGCGTTCATTGGAATCCAAAGGCCAAAAGTCCGTTAAGGAACCATTAAGATATGAATTATCTGAGTATGAGTGTTGATTTTTATCACCTGTCACGATGCGATGAAAGAAAACCTTTTTCGATCATAGGTGAAAAAACGACGCTCAACGTCCTTTGGCTTCAAATCATAAGACAAATTCCTTGTTTTTGAATTACTCTAAACATGCAGTTGCTTGGGAACAGGGCTCAACATTTTCGAAACAAAATAATTAAACTGATTCTTCCGCGCTGTCACTTCGATTCGAACAGTTTCATTTCCACTTGATTCCTTCCGGCTGCTGTCAACGAATCACTTTTTTCTCTCTTTCCCGTCTGTTGTTCATCAAATGAAACTGATGACTATTTCAATTGACGGAGAGAGTGACGGAGAGAGAGACTCTTTCCTTTCCTTCAGCGTCTCAATTGAAACTAGCATCGCACCGCGTCGTTTGATGATATGTGGTTTTCTAAAACAGCAAGCCGCAGTTAAAACGGCAACGGCATCCAATAAATACGTCACGCAAATTCCGATCAAAATTTCGGATTTTTTTTTCACTTTTGATCACTGGCGCTGCGTAACTACTTCGGATTGTGAAACTGGTTTTGGTGTTCTCCGTTTAATATCCTCACGGTTTTCTTTTCTTCCTCTTCCATATATTTGCGCGAAGTACTGCATGGAAGCCCCCTGTCTCCGTTAGCGCTCATTATCATTTTCGATTGAGAATCGTCATGAGAGAGTGACGGTGATAATCTCCTCCTTACATTGAGACGCAAACTCAAAGCAAAAGCTTCCGGGTAGTTTTCATGTGACTCACGAAGAGCTTGAGAATGCTACAAAAGCTTTTCAATTGAAAGCGACGGGTCAAAGCGTCACTAGAACCTGATGATTGTCAATTGAAAATGACTTTGTCAGGCTCTGCTTTGGAATGACTTAAGGGGTAATATCTAGGCAAGCTGTACCTGCGTTAGGCATGGGTCACCATCAAGTATTCCTTCCAATTCAGCGTTTTCGAAGGTTTTTGGTCTTCTTTCACGCGGACATTTATTAACATCGAACTCTTGAGCGACGGATCAACTCACGACACTCCCACTTAGAGCATTTTTTCTGTTAACTTTTTTTTAACTCACGATGCACATCAGACGCCGTTTTCTTTTAACGAAAGTAGCACTTCTAGCAAAAGACGATCATTAGGCACCATTTTTAAGTATTGGGAAACGACATTTTAATAATAATTAGACCTTCAATTCACCCTGAAGTGTCTTTAACTTTGTTTTACGAGCGCGGGTGTGAACGACCACTTAAGATGCTATAAAGTATCAATCCCAGATTTTTTGTAGTCGTATTGCTGAAACGTGAAAAATGGGTGCCATTGAGTAAAGTGTTCTGCTCCGATCAATTACTGCTCTTCTAAACATATAAAAATGCAGCCCTGTCTGTCTGTTTGTATGATCCATATAGGCTTGGAAACTATCGGACAGATGGGCGTGAAATTTTGTGTATAGGGGTTTTAGGGGCCGGGAAAGGTGACTAAGATAGTTCGAACCCTCCCTCCTATTATGGAAGGACAAAAAAAATTTCAGCACAACCAATCAAGAAAATAAAACAAATTTGGCATGTGGACGTTCTTAGTAGTGCTGGGACTATCCGGATTAAAATATCCGGATATCCGACCTCGGATATCCCACAAATATCCAAAATCCGGGTCAACCGGATATCCGGATATTATCCAACAGGATATCCGGATTTTCGGATGGTCGGATATCCGGATATTGTATCCGAACATAGCTTAATGAGAAATTATGTAAATAATTACTTACGAGGGAATGGGGGATTGTGGAAAAAGCCATTTTTCGCGTTACATTTCATTCAAACGGGCTTAAAAGACAGAAAAAAAATCCGGATATCCGACTATTCGGTTACACATACTTGATTCGAGCTTCGGATAACTGGATCACTAATATATCCGGGTAAAAGTCTCAGCACTAGTTCTCAGGGGTAATAAATATATCCGTGGTGATTCGACACCCCTCCCTCTTCCGTAATGGAGGGCTCCTATGCAAATAAAACACACATTTTTTCACAACTCGAGAACTTATCAGGTACAATCGAATCCCTCTATAGCGACACTTTTTATAGTGACAAATCTCGCCATAGCGACATTCTCAACAGTCCCTTCTCTTTTATACTAAAATTCTTCGTTTTATTGCGACATTTCGATATCAGGACTTTCCTCTATAACGGCATACTAAAACTAATACTTGTCATTCTTTATTGCGACAGTGGTACAGTCGAATCTCTCTATAACGACATTGCTAAATCCATAACGACATTCTCAACAGTACCTTCTGTTCTACATATGCAAAAATTCTTCGTATTATTGCGACATTTCGTTATAACGACAGTCCCTTGCGATGTCGCTATAAAGGGATTCGACTGTAAATGTAACCAAATGTTGCATGTGAAGGTTATGAAAAGTAAAAACAAAATTCTATGGTCGTTTTACACCCTCCCTCTTTTGGCAAGGATGGGTTCCTCACTAATAAATCACGAATTTCAGCACAACTCGAGATAGATTGACCAAAAGAACAAAATTTGGATGGATGCTTTGAGGGAATTTTTGTACCCCTATGATGCTTAAACATCCCTCCGTTTTCCGGAAGGGAAGGTAGTATACAAATGAAACACAAATTTGTGCACAATTCGAGAATTGAGAAAGAAAAATTTTCATGGTGGTTCGAAGTCGCTCCCGTACAAATAAAGCACAAATTTCTTCACAATTTAAGAACTAATCAAATAACTACAACCAAATTTAGCATGTGGTGATTTTTTGAAGCAAGAAATATTTTCATGGTGGTCGACATCCTTTCCTCTTCTGGAAAGGAGGGCTCATATACAAATCAATTTCTACATAATTCGGGAGTTAATCAAGCAAATGGAATGTGAAGGTTTCGGGGTAAGAAATGTTTCTATGGTGGGTTGACGCTCCTCCATACTCTGGAAGGGGGGTAACACAAATTAAAGATATATTTCAATTAATTTTTCCGAAAAACAGTCTAAAATGATCGGGATGATGCACAGGAGCCTAAAATCGATTCTGGAACTTCCGGTTTCTAGAAAACAACCAAACATTACCGGAATAAAAATGACGCCAGAGACCAGAAATCGACTCCAAATACCTTTTTGAAATCCAAGATGGCGACCTCCGATTTTTTAAAAAACAGTCGAAAGTGACCAAATGCCATCCAATATGGGTATTCCCGCATTCCAGGAATCGTAATGATGCACTAAACCCACAAATCGACCACAGACATTCAAATATGACGACTTCCGTTTTCTGGAAAACAGCTCAAACAACTAAATACCACCCAATATAGATATTTCAGAACCAAGGTGATGTACTGAAGCCAAAAGATGAGAATGTTCTCATTTCGATAAAACCAATAATTTCAAACGAGTTGTCTTTTGAGTTTGACCGTATCCAATATCCGATTCCTCATGCATTTGCCGACTACAAACAAATCGCAGGGAATCAATTATTTCGGAATGTTTGAAATCCTTCAAATAACGAAAAAAATAGGCAGGACAGAGTTTACCGGGTCAGCTAGTAGTTGATAAATTTTCTGCATCCATGTCCAAAGATTTTAACATTTCATGTTTTCGTGCATCCTCCGATAATTTAAATTCCAGTATTCCAAAGTTTTGAGTAGAGCTATCTTAAAATTTAGAAGTAATATCCACTGAATAGAATGTAAAGAAAACAATTTTAATGTTACCATAAAATTACGCCAAACGCCGAATGCATTTTTTTAATTTAATTTAGTTTAGTATTTATTTCCTAATTTTTTTCAACTTAAATTCAAAACAACTTGTAAACGGATGCATTTCCTAAGTAAACTATCACAAACTTATCGATTCAAAATGACCATTGAAATTGTTTAAATACGAAAATAGTAGGAGGGTGGTATCCAAGACACGACCGCATAGTTGACGTAGGACTACAATAGTTTTATATTTCCCTTTGAGGCTCTGTTTGATTTGAGCTCGTTTTACTTCTGGCACGGTTCGATTTTGGCACAAATGTGCCAAAAACGAGCGATTATGTCTAATCACATTTCTTAGCTTTCTTGATTATTTAAATCAATTTAAGCTCAACATCCTCCAAAAGACGGAAGTTTTGGTTCTCTATGTTGCCGAAGCGGATGACCGGAATCGGTAAAACGGTTCCTGAAATATGACGGGAACATGTGCCGGTAATAATCATGATGTAAGCAGTACTCATCAATTAAATTAATATTATTTAAATAAAATTAAACAATATTTATTTGTCTTGTGAACGATGGCTCACTCTCCGATTACCAAGCGGCGAAGATGTCACATAGAAAAATTTTCCTGCAGTTACAAGTTCGTGGAAAAAATAACGATAAAGGATTACAGTTTTAAAACAAAAATGTATATTCACAGAAAATTAAAAATAGACATGAGAAATACAGAGTTCAAAGAGAGTTCAAAAATAAACAACGCATTTTATCTGTACAATGAACCTAATTCATCTACCATGCTACCTGCCTCTACCAACACGTACAGAATTTTGTTGTTCCCGGTGGCGCAATGTATTTTGCGGCACCCGGAAAATCATATTGAATCCTAATAATTATTTGCTACTATACGAAACAAGAAGAAGAGGAAGACAATTCAAACGGCAATTCGATTGTGTTCCAGATCGCAAAACGATACCTACGCGTTAACCCAACACGCCCTACTGTGCGTCGACAGCGGCAAAGTAGGCTTGGCTGCACACAAATGAATATCGAGTTCTACTGCACTGATAGACGACGAATGACCAGCGCTCTATTCATATATTGCTCGGTGCAGTACTGTTGCCTGTGCCAGCATGTTTTCCTCCAAGACATCAGTTTTAATAACATTCTAACCTAACAGCAGAACGTAAAACTGTTTGATAGTGGAGGTGGTTACGAACTTTCCGTAAAAGCTTCACCATCAAAATAGTCTAGGCTCATGGAAGCGTACATTAGTTGACCAATTGGGACGGGGAGATTCTGTCAATTTTTTTTTGTCACTACTATACACGATATCACAGCAGGCAGTTGGTGTCTACTCATTACGTCTGTGCTAGGAGTGCTCGCATGTGATTGGTACATTGTTCGTGAAAATTCGACCTTGAAACTTTTATGAAATTTTCACTGTTTAACAATGAAATGATATTGATAATGATAACTGAGGAATCACAAAATTGTCCATCATATTGACATATACATATTGATTATTGTAATCCATCATGTGGTTACATTAGTATTACCGTTTGAAATCTTTCATTCCAACGTTACACCTTGGTTTTAGTTTCCGCAGGATGTATCTCGATATAGTGCGGTTAGACGTAGGGTAACGGGGGTATTTTGGCCCACATGCATATTTTGGCCCACCCGGTAACATTTTACGCATTTTATCTGATACATTCAATGAATATTAGAAAACTGTGCATGCTACATTGAATAACACAACTAAGAATCATACTACACTATAACGTTTGGCGAAAAACTGGCTCTAGGTAGTGTTATTTTGGATTTAGTTCATACATATTCAAAGTCATGGCTGAGTCAACCCAAAGTCAAGAGGAAGTGGTAATATACAAGCCAACGTCCGGAAGCTATTGTAACAAATATGTATGCTTATGAAACAATGCGTTGTTGTAGTAACATCAATAAAATGTCCTAGAAACAGTTTGTATACTCTAACATGTTGGAAAAAGTTGAAAAAGTGTTTAAACGCATGGCCGAAATATGTTTGCCTCTTTCTGAAGCAAACATATTTCGGCCATGCCAAGTTTTGACATCTCTTTGATTACCGTTCGGCCGTTGCACGTGAACAAAGAAGCAGCTTGTGACAATTTACAGGTAATTACTTCTTAATTTATCACATTTAACGATATGAAATTAGATGAGAATGCCTGTCAAACCGCTATAAGCCAAATCATTTCATTTTCAGATGCCTAAAATTTACAAAAATTCACAGCAGAAGGATGTTCTCCTCAAACCCACTATTTTTGCTCTAAAAAAACCGATGATGATCTTAAATATAATAAGTCCGAACTATTTTCATACACGTCTGTAGATATAAAGGTGGGCCAAAGTAAAAATTTGGTGGACCAAAATATGTTTTTAGTACTTCGTAGAAATTTTGATATTTCTAGGATATTTTTCAATATATTGCATTGTTGAACGGTGTATATTAAAATAGACACTTAGCTTTTAACAATTGTATAATAGAGTAAGTATTTATGTTGAAAAATTGTGTTTGTTTTTAATGAACTGTGCGAACACTTCCCAAAGGTGGCCAAAATACCCCCATTACCCTAGTCCTACGACAAAAAAAAATTTAAAATGGAGGATGTTTTGTTTTTAAAATGGAATATGTTATGTACATTTATCACTTTTGTCATCTTGCACTAAAAGTTTTTATTTAGTTAGAGTAATAATGTAAATTTTCAGCAAATCTATCGAGTCTTACCTGATTTCTTACAGTTTTAGTGTTTTTGACGGTATTTTGGGAAAAGATGGTGACGAAAAGTAATAATCCAAACTTTCAGTAAAAACTATTATGTCTAGCTGGAAATATTGTAATTTTAGTAATTTTGACGGTTTCGGAAAAAAACCTTCTAGGGCTGTTCTACTCCATGTGGCGGCTCTTGAGTTGCCCTTCAAACGCTGGAAATTGACAGTTTTTGGAAGGAAACTGTATTTTTCCTTTGCATTATATTGTGTTGTGACCATGCGTTTTGAAGTACTAATAGTATAGAATAATAACACATTTCTTTAGAAAAATCCATCAAGTCTAGCAGGAAAAAGCTCCACAGGATCATCTGTACCGACTCGATTCATGCCGCTTTGGAGCCAGTATAAGGACTCCGAACAACGGCCGCCGTTTCAAGGGTAGAGTGTACTAGTGCATAGTAAAATGCCCAATAAGCAGTACATAGCTTATTAGCATTTTTCATTATGATTACCAGGTTCTTGTTTGCTTTGGAAATGATACTGATGTAACGGTTGTGGAATATGAGTTCGGTGTCCAATAGAAAACCAAGATCTTTTACAACTGTTACTCGTTCAAAATCCTACCCGTTAATGGAGTAGCTGCATTCGTTTTGGGATTACGGAGCACTTAGCAACACTGATACTGAGACGGTTACAAATTAGGGTGGTCGGTATTACCGACTTGTCGAAAAACCGGTATTTCGGTATTCATAAAAATAAAAACCGATAAAACCGGTAAAAAACCGGTATTTTTATTTCTTTCGGATTAATACAAACCAGGGGTGACTCGTGGTCTTTAAACCTACTTTTTCAACTACAAAGTTCTTAAAATCATAGTTCGGGGAAGTAATGATGATTGTCCGCGAAAAAAAAACGCAAGTCATTCTCCCTATACTATTTAAGAATAAAACTGAAAAATAATTGAAGATATGGGGTGTCGAACGTCTGCGGAAGTGGTTTTCTGCCGCAGTCTTATGCAAAAACCTGCCGAAGTAAGCCACTGCCGAAAACGTTACCTACATAAATTTGGATTTGAAATTTATTTTTTGCTTAGCGTCTCAGGTTGCATCTATGTATGGACGTGTCGCTGCATGATTATGTTTTTGCATTTATGAGTACCTCTGCTTCATTACGATCCAGATTTTTTTTCTATGATTAGGACCTCTGCGACCATTATTTTGATCTCTTGTGGTATACGATCCAGATACAACACTGGATAACAGTGTTTGAAAAACTCCAATGAATGAATCTAGTGATATGATTACGAAGAACATAATTTCGAAACTAATGTAATAACGAAAAAAAAAACATGCAGATTTTTATTTAAATTTTCTTTCACATCGCAAAACTTAGTTTCAAATTAGTGAACAACATTAAATTTCGTAGAAAAACAATATTTGAAACTGTTGAGTAGAGTATATGAATGAAATAAAAAAAAAAGAAATCACGATCAGACCAGAATTTACTTTTTACGAATCCGAATGAATCGAAGGTAAATACTTCTTTATTCTGTTCGTTGCTCTTTAAACAATTCGTCCGAATTATTCATCACTATTATTATTATTTTATTAACTTTACCTTCTAATGGAGAAACGAAAAATGTGGCATATGAACAAGTTTGTAACTGAAATAGCAATAAATATTTGAAATAACTGAAATAGAAATAAATATTTGAAATAGAAAAAGCAGAAACTTGTACACGAGTGAGGCCGGGCACATTCAGCTAGTTGCTAATAAAAGCCCGCTGCTGTACGGGCGACAAGGCTTTGACCATGCTACAGCTATTTAAATTTCACTTTTTCAAGGAGCAGTAATTTTTAGGATAAAATCTTTATTGGTTGATTATAACACTTTGTCTCAACAAAAAATAAATTCCTAATCCAAATTTATATTTGTTTATATTTTTTTAGTTTTACTTTTAAATAGCATAAAACGAAAAATGTCTTGCGTTTTTTCGCTGATATAATTGTAATCACTGCCTCATAATTTGTAGTTAAACTGGTAGGTTTTGAACCTAGCCACGCGTTGCCTCTGTGAGTATGAGTGTGTGAAGAGATAAGCTGTTATACTTGAAAAATAAATGCTTTATTGAAGTTTTTGACATATTATCGATACACACAAACACATTGTCTGAATCCGAGCAGAACAAACAAAAAGATAACAAAAGTTGGTAAATAGGTGAGGGAAAATTAATATATATAATGTTGCTTCTGTCTAAATGTATTTATTATATTAGGGAGCTCACTTAAAATCCTTCAAGGGGCGATAGAGGACCATGTTTGATGAAAAAGATCCTTCTACTCATATGGTCAAAAGTCAACTACTGCAGAGTTATTCACTAATTTCAGTTTTTGGTTATGTTTGCCTTAAACGAGCAGAAAATTGTGAATTCTACCACACTAAACGAAGGCGCGGCTGATTTTAAAGTGAAATAGTATCTGAACTTAAAGAATTAGGTGCTTGGTGTCAGAGAACAACTAGTAGAGTAGACTCCAATGTTTAATTTGGTTAACAACAAACTCCATGTTTATCACACATTTCAGAGAGAAAATTGCTGTTAAGTTCTCAAAAACATTTGATTTCATATTTGTTCCTTTCTAAAGGCTTCTTGTTCTTCCTAATTCGACATTTTTGAGACACTATTGATTACGAAATTTTCTCAGCTTTTCAAGAAAACCAACAGAATTGAGCTAGCTATCATACTTCTTGTGATAGACCTCGTTAAAGGTAAACATAACCGAAAACTAGAAGAAGAGAATAACTCTGCAGTAGTTAAATTTTGACCATATGCGCAGAATTTTTTTCATCAAATAGGGTCCTCTATCCCTTAAAAGATTTGATTAAAAGTGAGCTACCTTACACCCTGTATACATCGTCATGTGATTTGTAACGACTACCTAAGTGAGAAGCATTCATTAGCCTAACAAAGATTTATGAATATTGTGGGATGTTTTTTTTTATTTTAAGAAAAATACCGAAAATACCGGTATTTTCGTCTCTCCAATATCGGTATTTCGGTATTGAAAAAAATATCGGTTTTACCGGTTTTTGTTTTACCGGTAAACCACCCTATTACAAATACACCATTCATGGAATATGTCGATCAATTTTTGTAATTAAAAATGTATTGCGTAGCACTCCTTTGCAACGAGTCACCGATCAAAATCTCAAACAATATTGAACCAGCACAAAGTGATGTAATCCCCCGATAGTTGTTAACATCGCTTTTTTTCCTTTCTCGAACACAGGAAAAATAAAAAAAACTTTCTCCAGCATTCAGGAAATGTTCCCTGATGGAGCGACAGGTTAATAAATTTGTATTGCGCTAACCGATAAAATACATATACTAAATTTATTACACTACAATTGTAGATAAACCAAAAACGTAAGATAAATTTAAAAAAAACTGAAAACAAACAAAAGGTAATGAAAAATTGATTAAACGGTAGCCCAACACTGATATATTTCCAAGAAATGAGACTAAAACATAGGATACACATTGAGCCAGCAAGTGTATAGACAATGGAAAGTAATGATAAAAGTGTCTGAAACAATTTATGAAACAGACATACATAAAACTGTGGATAGAATGATTAATGTGTATATTTTTCCTGCATGCGATTTTAAATCGGTGAACACTTAAAATGAGTTTTAGGAATTCTATTGTATATATATGGAAAAATTCTCGAACACAGTATTAGTGCAATACAACAAAAGTAATAAGTTAATCGTGTGAATTAAAAGACTCAAGCTCTTGTTACTTTTACCAAAAAATAGTATTCAACAGTCGTTTCCAAGATTTGTATTTCTGTAACCATTTATTTTATTCAACTTGTTTTTCACTTTCAGTCACTGGAAATGGTCAACTGACAGTGAATATGTCTCATGATATATTTTGGATTACAAATTTATGCAGATGAGTAAGTTTTTCGCTTCAATTTAATTTTAATTTATGTATAAAAAATGCTCACAAACCACTGAGCTTGGACGTGCTTTAACTACGCATTTCGTCGTTCCAATTACTAGCCAAGCAAACGGCAAGCAAACGAATAAGTGAATTTGGATACAACCTGACCTGTTTCGAAGCATAGCGCGAACGCTGTGTATTCAGCTCCCATGTTTATACCTATGAGCGCAGCTGATAAAAGAACCATAGCGAAACACTGGAGCTTCGGTACGGAATATCGCAGCTGCGACAGGGAATGCGATGACTAGCAGAAAGAATATAATTTATAAGAGCTTATTAGAATGTTATACATTAAATTCGCTATTGTACGTGCGCCATAGATTCTGCTCGCCCTTTTTACGATTTTTCATATTTATTAAACCATTCAGGAATTCTGACAGGCGAGCGGGCGAACCTCTACTTTGCAGAGATATGCTATCGCAGGAATGGGGAGCGGGAAGATTATGCAACTTAAAATAGGGAGACATTTCGGGGGATGACAGAAGGGAGACGTTATAATATAAATGGATTTAATAAATCTTATTCACATTAAAGCGTCTATGGAGATGCAAGATTTGCAAATTATTTCAAATGTTAGAGCCTGCGTAGCAAAAATCAAAGAACGAAAAAAATTCCCGCATGAGATCCGCCAGCGAAATCACTCCCAATTAATCCGCGCACTCGATGAGTCAGTCCATTCAACCAGAAACAACCGATGAACGGAAAAAAAACTGAACTCGAACGGCTCCCCACAGGAAATAGCGATCACGGCAGAAAACAACTCGAGTTCCCATGGCCATTATTTTTTATTAGCATTTTTTGCGCTTCATTGTCTCTAGGCAGCCAGCCGCGGCCGGCATGTCCACCCGAGTTTGAAGTTTGTTTCTTTACTCCTTTTTCCCCCTCCCTCTACCGAACACGACCGGCCCTCTCATAGTCTATGGGTCTCTTTCTCCGTGCTGTGTTCTCACTTGTTGTTGTTGTTCCGCGCCATCCGTCGTGTCCAGTTTCAGACCCAGACGACAACGACGTAAAGTTCTTCGACCGCGCCACCACCGTCAAGATTAATGGAGGCAAACAGCAGCGCTTTTGTGCAACCAACCAGCAAACCGGGCGCGTCCTCTGCCATCCTTATCACCCGCCGACCAACTTTGTGCAGCAGGATAAAAACCTTTCATCGTCCCTGGGATTTAGAACAGTGTGGTCGCGACTGGATCGCTGTGGCGTGCCGTGCCTTCCTCCCCCACTTGCTGGCCGCTGTTGTTGATGTGCAGCAAGGCACCAACAGCTAAACAGATGAAGATCATTATTTTTTTTTCGCCCCGGCTTTCGTCGCAGGATTCTTCCGCTGTCGTCAGTCGCGCCAAGCGCGCATAACGCGAAGTGCATTATTTCGCCGACTGCTGTTGGTCGTGCTGTCGTGCACTAACCTCAGAAGGTCTTCGCACATGCCAGACCCAGCGAGCGTTCCCGAGCGACGTCAAGGCTCAAATTGCGAGCGAAAAGTGTGTGGATCGAGGTGATATTCGTTCTAAACTAGATTTTAGTAGTGGCAAACTAGAGCTATATTAGTGTAGCATTAAGCTGTTTAAAACGCAATTCAACCAAGTATCTTTTGCATAGTATATGAGATCATTTGAAGCTAAATGAGTAAACATACGATTGACCAAGCCAGATCATTAAATTTATTACAGGGTAACACAAGCGGTTTTGGTGATCACACCCACTGTCTATTTAATTTTCAACCTTCCTCGGGTTGCCCGCCGGATTGCATTGGTCCCGACAGACCGTGTTTTTTGCGCAACCGTGATGCAGACGGCGGCACGAAGAAAGACGAAAACGGTTGCAGATAAACCGGTTTTGCGATGCATTCTGATTCCATTCGAAACCATGTGCTCGGGGTGATGATCCCAGGAAGGTTCGTTCTCGGGAAGGCTCCGATCGTGCGATTGCGCTCGCGTCTTGTGACAAAAAAGCGATGCATTTTGCACCCCGAAAGCCGAGCGCAACGCGAAAAAACCTTTTTACGTATGTCAGACTAATTCGGGAAGGCGACTGCATATTAGCAGATAACACATATTGAAACCGTTTATAAGCTCTTAAAAGCGATAGAAAGAGTGCTCATTTCGCTATATATTATTTGATCAACAACAATGTTTATGATAAACTTCTATCTATCATGCCATTGTGGAAGAACGAAGTTATAACAGATTTAAATGAGTAATAAAACATGTGGACAATCCTACTGAAAAGAGTGTATTGGTCAATATTGAAAAGAGATAGAATAGGAAAATTTTTATAATTTGATCATTAGGAAAATTTTGTTTACTTCACTCTCTATATGCACATATAATTTCAAAATAAATCAGTTTTTCAAAATCACTGTTTATGGGAAACATTGGTCGACAAAAAGGAAAAAAATAGTTGCACGGAAAAAATTAAAGTTTCCTAACCTGTAAATTTTTGTGTCTCTAGTGTATGCAGAAGTGTGTCAAAGTTCTGCAGAATAATTGCTCGCCGGGTTCGTCGCGTCTACGTTGCTTTATGAGAAAACTCATTTAAGTCTATGAAAAAGTTATCTTCACTGGCACCAACATTCACAGGAATGGTTAAAAAGCTATAATCCTTAATTTTTTTCTATATTGAGCTTGAGGAAGAAACCTGTGTTCAAGAGTGTAATTTTCTGGATTGTTCAGGTTAATGTCTGCTAGATTAAGTTGATTTGAGAATATATGAAATAAAATTTTGAAATACATTTCGATAATTTAGATGCTGATACTAATCATTCATTCAGCTAATCATTTCAGTTTAGATGTTTATGTAAAGCTAGTTTAAATTACTTTTTGCGTGATCATTTATTATATTTTGAATTGAAGAAATACCGAAAAAATATTCTAGAAACGATCTCAAGTCTCCGAAATAAAAATCTCAATGTTCAACAGATTCATTGAAACCTTTTACGATACCTCGACTATTTTTTTTTTCAGATCCGTTGAGCAATATCATAGAGAATATATAGTACGACACAAGTCATTATCATTCTAAATTCCAATATCACAATAGGGTGGCAAAAAAAATTCAAAATCAAATACCTGATTTTCCCTGAAATATAACATTAATTTCCCTGATATTATTCAGTATTTGGCACAAAAAAGTGCAACGTAGATGAACGCAACTCTTATATCTCAGTGGAAAAGGAATTCGATCAGATATAAAACTGAACGTCAGCGGTCCTGAATTATCCTTTTAAATTAAAAAAAAAACAGGTTTTGCGTCAAAGAGTTGTTTAAAAAGAATCGCGTATCGGTTAAAACATTTTTACTGATTATTTTCCAATTTTCCCTGATATTCCTTGATTTCTCTGATCCAAAAAGGAAATCTCTGACATTCCCTGATTTTCCAGGTTTTCGACACCCTGTTTCAAAATATGACAGAATACTACAATGTTTACAGCCCTAGGGATTGTATGAAATTGTGACGTAGGACCAAACAATGTGGTTTCATAGTTACAAAGTTAGAAAGTCCACTTTAGAGGTGCGTAGTCGTAGGTTAGGACCTGGACATAAACAGTCCATTTGCCCAGTAACTTACGTTTGATTACTCTCAGGTAAAAATCATTTTCACTTTTCGATATTGTGCCTATCGTAGTTTTGAATCAGAACCAAGAATGCAAAAAAATCGGTCGCGCCGAAAATACATATTTTTATGCAAAAATAATGTCAAATTTCGGTTCAGCATTACAAAATTATATAAAAACCGCCAGTACGAACTTCTCGAAAAAGTTTTACCTTCAAGATATCAAAATAGCCTAAGCTCATGGATGCTTTATTGGTTTACCTATTGCATATTTATATATATTTTTTGTATAATAAGTAGGTTTACAATTTGCTTACAATTATATTCTCTTAACTGCGAAAGCAACTGCCATATAATTATATGTAATGATGACGGGATACAAGGCATATGAACGCTAGGTATATGGATGCTAGACATACAGACGCGAGGTATAATCGATGTGAGGCCTAATAGATACGACGCATACTGCAGCAAGGCATAACGAACGCGAGGCCGAATGGACGCAAGGCCGAAAATGATGTTGTATGATCGCATGAGATCCAATTATTAACATCAATTTCGCATCAGAATGTTTATTGAAAAACATGCGACACATTTGATGATCAACAAAAAAGGTCATTCAATGAATTATATACTATACTACTTATTCGGCCCCGCGTCCATATGCTTGGTGTCCGTATGCCTACCCTCCTTCATGCCTAGCGTACCATACCTCGCGTCTCTATGCTTAACGGGGGGTTATCATATGTAATAGTGTTGATGTGATACCGTTTGTGTCAAAACACACAATATAAAATCTAATTGTATAGTAGTAAATCATTGACTCATCACAATACCTCCCCTCATTAAAAAAGGTTAACGTATTGCAGAGTGCGAAAACCAGGAAAATCAGGAAATTTACTTTTCGATCAGGGAAATCAGAGAATATAAAAATAACTGAAAAACAGTCAGAGAGAACTTTTATCCGAAAAACGTTCTTTATTTTACGGCTCTTTAGCTCCAAAACTGGTAGATTTTTCAGCATAAAGGCTAAGGATCACTCTACGTATTTCCTGGAGAAAATACGAGAACATTTGGGTGCTTTATCTGAAAAATTTTCTCAGATTACCTTAGTGTGGGTCCCTTCTCACTGCTCGATACCGGGCAATGAGAAAGTGGACACTTTGGTTAAGGTGGGCGCAACAAACGGTGATATTTACAACAGACCAGTTGCCTACAATGAATTTTTAAAATTGTCACGTCAGAATACACTTTTCAACAGACATGGGGCAAGGGAGAACTGGGGAGGTGGCTACACAGCATCATCCCCAAGGTTTCCACCAAGCCTTGGTTTCGGGGGTTCGCGATGTCTCGGATTATGTCCAACCACTACGGGTTAGACGCACATAGGGTTTGCAAGCCCGGAAACGATTTCCCGGGAATTGCCTTTTCCCGGGATTCCCGGATCCCGGGAATAGGAATATTGATTCCCGGGATCCCGGGATTCCTGAGCTTCTCGGAAAATTTTCCATACAATATTGCAATAAAACTAAATATCGTATCAAAACACGAAACTTACGTCGTAGAAGTGTAGAGCAGCTTTATAGTGTGCATTATACGAAGCAAATATTTGCTTGAAACGACGATCAATATTTGCTTGCCGTGTTATATCAAATTATTTGCTTAATTTATTTGTCAAAAATATATGCTATCTTATTCAGTAAACGATAAATTTAAAAATATTTTCTTCGTCTCATGTCTTTTTTTGCTAGTGAGTTTACTACTAAGCGGATAGTTGCTTGATTTTTTCTTTGTTTATTGACAAAAAATGTTGAAACCTGTAAAATAATAAAAAAAAATGAAACCCGTAAATCAATGCGACCAGAAACAAAAAAATTAATGAAACTCAGTCAGTGTAACTTGGGTCGTGGCCGCGATTTCACATTAATTACGAAGGCATCCAAAGGCTCTAAAATCTGACTGCCAAACACTCAGCTTTATCTTCAACAAACTACAAGTATTGGACTCTTCAGTTTCTAATGAAATGTAGCAAGAGTTGGAATCGGTGATTTAGAAGTATTTTTTAAATTGAAAATTTTTTAAAGATTTAAATTTTTTAAATTAGAACTGCCAGCGGAACCGAGTCGATTGATAGACGATTGTTCATTAATTTCTGGAGTGGACTTGAAAAAATTTTGTTCTTCAATCGATAATTAAATTGTAAACGATTGTTTGAAACTTTTCATTAATAAACTTAATTTGAAATCTCATTTTTGCTAAGGATTTTTTCCTTTCCCGGTTCCCGGGAATTCCCGGGAAATGATAATTTTCATTCCCGCTTCCCGGGAAATCTGTTCTCGGGAATATTGCAAACCCTAGACGCACACCTCCTGCGTATTGGGCTCGCGAACAGTAATCGTTGCGTTTGTGGATTGAAGTATCAAGATATTGAACACGTGGCGCCAGATCTCTACTTTTGGATACCCTCAGGGCCCGAATACAACCATATGGGCCCGTTCGTGATATCCTCGCCCAGCGAAACTTGCCGTACATGCTACATGTTTATAGCTATTTGAAGAGCATCAAGGTACCCATTCTACGCTCGAAGACCTCAAGTGCTCGCCAATCGGCCTCCTTCATGACCATCAGACGAATCAGCGTCCTGAAGAGCGCAAATTTTGTGCGGTTGCGGTCTATGATGATTTTGTGGATGGTTTCGATTATGTGCTTTGTTTTGGTAAACTTGATGAAATTCTTAATGCTAGAAGGCACGAATGCCGCTCTCAGTGCTCTACGGTTAACCCCGACTTGATATCGTCCGCAAAAGCAAAAAGAATATGAATCTTAAAGATGATGGTACCGCATTTTTAGTAGCCCTCCGCCATACATATCCCAAGACAATTTTTTACATCAGATTCGAGAGTCCGTCACCTTGCTGAGGGCCGTCCAACGACACCCGCTGTCCTGGCACATAATAAGAAACCGTCAGGCGTAATACGACTTAGCTTTAATCAGTTTTGTTGAAAAACCGCGTTCAAGTAAAATCTGTCATAGTTCACTGCACTCAACTGAATCGTATGCCGCCTTGAAATCTATTAACAGATGATGAGTCTCCAAGTTTACTCCTCTGAACTTTTCAAAGATTTGACATTTGGTCCGTTGTCCCCGGACTGGTACTCTTCAAGATAGGTTTCCTGTAACGGTCTCAGTCTATGAAACAGGATGTTGGAGAGAATTTTATATGCAGAATTGAACGGTGTCATGTCTTGATAATGGCTGCAATCGAGTCGGTGGTCCTATTCATATACTGAGCAGATGAGTCGGTCCAACCAGTCCACTTGTCTTCATCCTAAAGTTTTCAAGATAAGCTGATGGATTGCACACAACAGCTGCTCACTCCTGGCTTTGAAAAGTTTGGCTGGGAGGCAATCATATCCAGCTGGTTTGTGTTTTTTAGCTCTTAACAAGCTTCCATGACCTTACCCAAGCAACAATTGAAACATGATGAAACACTAAATTGTAATCATTTGTTGCACTAATGAAGTTTTGAGGTTTCAAGGAACATTATTTGTTACTACGATGAAATTGTAAAGATACAAGCAACAACTAAAGTTGCATCGCTGCTTCAAGAATCTTTACACCAACAACGTAATTCGCGATGTTGGATTTGTTGTTGAAACGTGGAAACGGCATTTGAAAACCTAACCTTCACTGGATAGACCTAGTGCATATAAGCATATAAGTTGCCAACGTGATGCTTGCGAGATACACGTTCTCAAGTCATGTAACAGCAACTTTTGGTCGATCGTTCGCCTTATATTTGTTTCTGAGATGAGATTATGTACTGCGTTGTAATTTTTGCTGAGGTTTATACTGATGTCAATGTCTTCAAGGCAAGGCGAGCATTTCACATACGGGAATGTTGCTGTTTATCATCACACCCAGGTTCTTTACAGCGCTTCTTACAAATATTATCATCTTCACAACACACGAGAGGGAAATATTACACCTTTGTAACGTTTAAAATGTTAAATAAAGTAATAACATTGCTCAGGTGACTAACCAATGACCTTTTATTTTATCGCGCCTCTGATACTTGGACTAGAAGTCATCCAAAAACCATTTTTACAATTCGGCTGAAAAATGTTGGTCTTTAAAACCAAATTAAATAAATTGATTTGAATTTCACTATCACGCTGAAGTGCTGATGAATTAAAGAAGCAAAATTAAAAACTGAGAATGAGCATGAGCATAATTAGAGAAGCAAAATAAAGACTGAGCCATAAACTTGCAAGAGTTTCTACAGCAAACGACGTTAGAAGAAACGTGAAAATTGAATAGAAGTTAATAACTGGAGTTGAATCCTTATTCGCTATACAGACAATCTTTTATTTACCACAACGCCATGTAATTGCTATTCCCCTCAAGTTGCTGCAACGATACATCCTTGTTGCTAAAATTTTACTATGCAGCAGTTACCATGTTGTTATCAAATTCCACGCATAAGTTCATACACATTACTGTTTCATTCTTGTAACTTGTGTTGAAACAACGAAAATGTCGCAGTTGGCTCCGCCTCCTGCGCTTTTTTTGTCATTGTATAAGAAACTGAAATGTAGCTGCAACTTAGTTTCGCATAAGAATTTGTTGCTGTGATGCACAAAATTCATAATCGAAACAAAATTTGCTGCTTGGGTAATTAACGGATCCACAGCTACTGATTCTTCTCTATTTCTCTCCTGGTTCTGAGTCGACGTTTGGGACTCGCAAGAACGCACATCGATGCCGTCTGAAAAATGCCGACCCTGAACCAGAATATGGTGGATCTGGGAGCAGGCTTCGGGGAACCATATTTTGTTTCCACAAATCATCATCGGACATGTTTTTTTGTTTGTGAATTTCAATATGTCGATTTCTAGTTTCTAGAAAAAAAAAAAACCGCCCATTCAGGCATCTACAGCAGCATGGCTTTATTGGACAACAATCGAGGCATCGAAAGAAAGCCCGGTTCCGCACGTCAAACGACCCGGAGGTTCGTGCAACCGGCCAAACAGTGAAAAGTACCTGGCGAACATGAACATACATTTCAGAAAGCGGCAGTCCCGCCCACTGGTTACAAAGCTGCTGGCAATGACGCAGCGGTAGCGACTTAATAAGATAGTCAAGTCAAATTTTCCGGTGAATCGCGACGTGGCGATGGTGATGGACGACGAGACATATCTCACCCTGAATGGCAACGACTGGCATGGCGCCTCGTATTTTACTTCTCTGACAAAGAAAGTGAGCGCCGAAGTGAAACTAACTCATTTTACATACTAAGCTCCCAAAGAAAGTGGTGCTGTTCCTGACAATCTGTTAGAAGGAGATGTCAAAGCCGCACTTCTTACGCTCCGGACTGGCCGTGAACGGGAAAATTTCGAGTATGCAGTGCCTGCCGGAAGTTGCAACTTTCATAAAGAAACTACAAGGGCGAAGATGCGTTGAAAGAAAACAATAGTGTAATGTCTCGATAATGGCTGCAATCGAGTAGGTGGCCCTTTTTAAAGACTGAGCAGATGAGTCCGTCCAACCAGTCCGCTGGTAGTTTGTTTTCAGCCTAAGCTTTTGAAGATTAGCTGACGGATTGCACACAACAGCTGCTCACTCTTGGTTTTGAAGAGTTTGACTGGGAGGCCGTCATTTCTAGCTGGTTCGTGTATTTTAGCTCTTTACAAGCTTCCCTAACTCAAGGTTGACGGATCCACAGCTAGTCAATCCTCCTCTGTTTCTCTCCTGTTTCTGTCGACGGCTCTATCAAAAGCATGGCCATCAGTATCTAGTCGGTTAGCAGGTTCCCGCGCAAATGGCAAAGATTGGTACAGTCCGGTTCCTGATTCGTTCACCATTCTATAGAAACTTCTTGTATCATGCCTGGAGAAAAAAACCTTCGTCGCTGCAAGGGACAAGTCACAGTGCCCGCGTTACTTGCATCGGTGAAGTGTCTTTACGGCCGCTTTAGCCTGTCGTCGAATCTCCGTCATCTGGTGTATCACACAATTTGCTGTTACCATCATTCGAGGACGGGTTTGGTTTTTCTTGTACGTCACCTCATGGCATTCTCAATCGAACCACGTGTTGCTTATGGTTTCTGCGGTCGTGCTCAACACTTCTCGTACCGTATTCCTGGCCGTATCGCCGATGTGTCTCCACTGTTCGTTCAGGACTCTGACCGATTCACCAATTCTTCCATCAACTTCAACTCAGCGGAGTTACGCTCCAAACCTTTAGATGTCCAATCGTATCCCCCTCGAAGTGCTCGACTTGTATATGTCAGCCAGCCGGGCGCGATTAGTTCCTACCACGAAATTTAGAGTCGACGTTTGGGACTCGGAGAGACGCACATCGATGACGTCTGAGAAATGCCGACCGTCAACCAGAATATGGTCGATCTGAGAGCAGGCTTCGAGAAGCCTCATTTTGTCTCTACAAATCATTCTTAGACAGGCTTTTTGTTCGTGAATTCCAATATGTCGATTTCTGGTTTCTGGAAAACAACCGCGAGAGTGACCAAATACCATCCAACCCGGATATTACCCATAACCACATACAGAAATTTGAACAATTTTGAAATCCAAAATGGCGACTTTCAGTTTTTGGAAAACAGCGTAACGTTCGCAATAGAAAAATGGACAAAAATTGCCGATTTTTCATGGGTTTTCCTTCATACCTGCTCCGTTCAGAACTGTGTGCGTTCAAAAAACGATGCTGAAGAGGCAATGAAGCAGCGGCAGCGGCTGAATAAGATGGCCAAGTGGATTTTTCAGGCGAATCGCAACATAGCAGTGGTGATGAACGACGAGACCTATCTCGCTCTGGATGGCAACGACTGGCAGGGCACTTCGTATTTTACTTCCCTCACGAAGGAAGTGAGCTCCGAGGTGAAGTTCATTTAACACACTAAGTTCCCCAATAAGGTGCTGCTGTGACTGACAATCAACGAGAAAAGGTTGTCAAAGTCGCTCTTCTTTTGCTCTGGACTGTTCTTGAACGGAGAAATTGATAGTACGAAGTGGCTGCCGGAAGTAGCTTCGTTCATGAAGAAATATCAAAAGAGCGAAATCGCGGTTTTGGACGGATCTGGCGTCGGTCCAGTACTCGAAGCGATCGTTGAAGGAGGTGGAGCGGCAGAATATCGTCGGCGAGCATAAAGTACCCCAGCTGAGTCGCAGCGAGAATTTGAGTGTAAGATCTTCTCCAACAATTTTGTCGCGAAAACTGAGGAGGAGCTGATAAATAAAACTGCTTTATTTACACAATTATATTTTAAGTGACAGTTTATTCGCAAGCTTTAAGAGTCGTAAAATAGACCTATATTTTTTATAAGTTAGAAAAATTTAGAACAAAACTGATGCCAAAAAGAGACCAAGTAAGAGTTTAGTCAAGTAAGAAAAATGTAAGAACATGTGAAAAAATA
Organism: Wyeomyia smithii; assembly: GCF_029784165.1. NCBI lineage: Eukaryota > Metazoa > Arthropoda > Insecta > Diptera > Culicidae > Wyeomyia > Wyeomyia smithii. The sequence goes on from NC_073696.1 coordinate 107,769,310, forward strand.
TGCTCGGAAAGAGCCCAAACGAGCAAATAAAAACAAAATTGAAAGAGTCAAAATTTCAACATATAAATGATACGAAATTTATGAAAACAAACTAAAAAGAATTCATTCTGAGTGAAAACAAAATATACACTTTTCATGTCAGAGGACGAGGAAAATAATTGTTACCTCAGTATTTTTTTAATTTCTCAGGACACACAGATTTTTTCGCTAAAGAACAGCAAAATTCTTTAATATACACTTCAAATTCTCTACCCGGGCAGGAGAGGATAACAAAATCATAACTCATCAATAACATATTTAGTTATAAGGACTTATCGTGTTATTTGAAAGATATTCACGTTTCAAACGTGCATAAGAAAATATCATAAAATTTTGATATCATATCTCGCTATACCTTCAATGAGATGTTTGAGACGATTCTAAAATATCTGATTAAAAGTAAGTTTTTAAGTGAAAATTGTTCGACATTGATTATTTATAATGTATCAGTTATGCATTCAGTGTTCAATAAGTTGAAAATATCTGAATCGGTCATTTTCGTGATTTTTAATGCAAATTCTTGGTTTGTTATTGAAATATCAAGCTTTGTTATTCATATAGTCTAGGAGGAACAATATTTTGGTATTATTTTTTGTTATTTTACCAACTATGTAAACCATATTAAGATCAAAATGAGGTGTATTTCCAATATCTGGTTGTGATATTATAATGATATTTTGTCCTGCTCGGGTACATTACAAGCAGTAGTATACGATTTCACTTATTGTGAAATACTTCTCCTCAAGATAAGACCAATCAGCAGTAAATTCCAAACGGTAATTCATTGTTTAACCCGTACAGGAAACATTCAAATGTAGGGGAAATGTTTTTTAATATATTCACACCTGGGTGGAGCAAAATAAATCTTCGCCCTTCCACCGTTCCACAATCCGCTGATCAACAGAAGAATGACTCCATCGTTCACAATGCGAAATTCAATTCCCAACGGGAAACGGTTGGATTTTGAGGAAATTGAAAAAAAAAAGACTTTTATCAATTGGTATGGTAACCAAATAAAACATGATATGTTTAACGATGGCTGATTTCACTTTTATTAGCTGGTCTATGTAGTTTTTATACGATATAGCTTTGTAATTTAACTTATTATCCTGAAAAACCACCTTTTTCTGTGGAATAATAGTTATTATTTCGATCTTCATGGAAAAAGTTATTCCTGTTGTCTATTCTTTGAGGGGAAGCCATTTCTTAACATATAATTTACAAAAGCAAACTTCAGCAAATCACAGTTCAGCCTCCTCACCCATCTCACCCTGCCTATATGAAGATTTCCAGCGTCAGCATCACGTGATTTTCCGCAAAAGCCAACCACAGAGTAGGGCAAATTCGGCAAAACAAAAGTTCAAAACTGCGTGACCAGGAATCGTAACTATAGCCAAAGTAAAAACCAAACTCGCAAAAAAACGAAAACTCCAAAAAGGTGGGTGCAGCCGCAATCTTCGGAATAATTCTTCTCATTGAATATGTCGGGGACGCACGTTGCGTCGTCGGTTGCCAGGATAAACAACCTGAAGCGTATTCTGGCTCCTCTTCTGCCCATTGAGTTCACTTGTTGTTGACGGTGTTTCTTCTCTAGAAGCTTCCACAGAGGACCGGAAACAAGAGTCTGGCTAGTCACGTGCTAAAAAAGGGCGTTCGTTGCCTAGGAGAATAAATTGGACAGTTCGGGAAATTGATGCGTAACAACGTATCGACGGAAAGCGGGAAGCGGCGGGGGCGCGTGAAGGCGACGGCAACCGAGTGGGGTTTATTATAATGGAGGCAAAACGATTTTCGTGGACGACCGAAGAGGATTTCGTCAAATGCCAACAGAGCAGTACGTACAGTGGGAAAATTGGAAGAATTTATGATAATTGTCCAAAGCGAGCAATTGCTGTGCCGAAAGAGCGATGGATTTGCTCCGGTGAAACGCAATTTATGGTGATCGTTAGGAGGATTATGAAGCTATTCGAGCAACTTCTCTGCAGGCGCAACCCCGAGAAGTGTTCGATAACATTGGAAAACATATTTTACTGAGGGGTGGACTGTTATTTATGCAATAAACGGCAAGTGGGCTGGTTTTAATGACTGTTTCAAAAATGGCCCAGCGGTGATATGGGATTGCAATGGAAAATTAAGCTAATATAAGAATTTAAAATAGAAATACACTGTCGTGAAACATCACAACCTTAAAATCCGTGCGAAAAAACTTTTCGAGACCCATAGCTTTCGGGATTTGTTGCAGTATAAAAGGCGATAGAAAATGCATGAGTTCGAAAGGTTTTCAGCAGCACACAGAAAGCTTCCAAGTTTTGTCAATTCCATCAATTGGAGCTAAAATGTCATACTTGGATAACTGAAGTAGCAGTACTTTTTCCCAAGTCGAATTTTCATGCTAACAAAAAGTTCGGCTAAGAGTAAAATAGAAATATAGTCTTATTGGTTATCCCTTTTTGATGTTCCATTAAGTTAATCTCCATGATTGGTAAATCCATTCCACAATTTGTTTGAATTTCCGAATCATTAGACGCAAAGCTCCAAAGGGTTAACACTGTCAGTCAGACTGCGGTGTGGTTTTGAATCCGGTGACCGACCGCAAGAAGGAGCCATCGTCTGATGCACTGACGCAATCCAGTAGAGATGCTTTTTGCCTGCTTCCCTATCGCAGCAAAGTGGAACGAGGAAATCCTAAGGCAAACTTAAATTATGACCCCTTAGGAGTAGCAAATTTAGAAGACCAGATATGTCACAAGAGACGCAGAACGAAATTGAGCTTAGGTGCTAATGGTAATATTGTTAGAGGATGCTCGCTTGCGTTATGCCATAATACCGGAGGGCTTAGGTTAACGATGGCATCAGTTTATAATTCGTTTTTTTTTTGTTTTCCTTTGATGACAGCCTTAAATTATCTGTTGCAATAAGTAAAAACACACACACACACACACACTTGCTGCAACATACTGCGGGAGAGGTGTATTAGCTGTATTCTTCGCTATACTGTAACGTTTTTATTTGGCGGAATGGAAGTTTTTAAATACTAATAGCTCTCAAACAACTATACCGATTTCAGAAGTCAATATACCGTTGGATAGCTAGAACACAGAAGATTTGTATAATACTATAATTCCTTACTATCCTTACTATTTCCAGATTACTTGGTGAAAATAACGAAATACATACCCTTTGGACACGACCATCACTGATTTTGCTAGAAGCGATGGGAAATATTCATCTAGTGTAACTTTGAAAAAATCCTAATTTTGGTGATGAATACGCCCCGCTCCGTTGGACCCCCTACAGAAAGGTTCGACCAAAAAATGCGTTGCAAAATAACGCATTTTTTTGTCGAAACCTCTTTGTTCTCTTTTTTACACTTTATGGACGTGAGACGTCCGAAAAATACTGTTAGGTGAGTTTTGAAGAAAATAAAAGGAAATAAAAAATAGTTATTAAAGACGGAAAGTGTTGCCAAATAGATTGTTTTTGTATTTGATATGGTGGTCCCCGTGGTTCTGTGGTTAGCGATGTCGGTCGGCTAGCTCTCCCACACGGTTGTGATATCGGGTTCGATTCCCGATCAGGTCGAGGAACTTTTAGAGCTCGAAATTTTCTCGACTCAGCATTGGGGCACGGTGTATCGTTGTACTTATTCTACAACAGGCAAAATGTGCCGAAAACAATATCGATAACGAATTCTCTCAACTAATCTAGTTGATCGAGACCGCATTAGCCCCCCAGGCTAGCGTGCGATATTGTTTGTTGTATATTGTATTTGAAAACTTGACTTGCATTTTTTGGCAAATGCAGCTGGTTTTATTTTGCATTTGATACTTTCATAGTGTTCCTCGGAAAATTTTACGTAAAAACACTTATCACTCCTAGATAACATGATTAAACATTTCAACGAAAATAGTTTTAATATTTTAAATTTTCATAATTACCTCGTTTACTTTTTCTTTTTATTTTACAATTTACCAATCCAATTTTTTTACCAATTTAATTTTACTATTAACCAATCAGCATCGAACGACTATAAAAAAGCATGTCAATGTTGGACTTAACCTAACAAGATCGTCCCCGATCGAATTGCGGAGTCGCTGGTTGTGCTATCCAGAATATCCTTATCAGGCGTTGATATTTAGTTCAGTATACAAATTTCGACTTCGGCTTTTCCCACACGACTTACTCACAAGTATTTATCCATAGTACAATAACACACTCACAAGAAAAGTAAGTGAAACATGCTGAGCGTGTCATCCATTTCAAGCAGCCCATAATCACCTCTACTAGGCTCTGTGCATCGTGACGAAATTTGCAGCGCAGCCTGTCCCGAACCGCTGCTGGCTGCCGTACCGTGCTTTTTCCGGGAATTTCAATCTGCTCCTTTTGTGCGATCCGATTGAAAGATCTACCGAAGCCTTTGCTGGCGCACTGGTAGGAGAAACAGGAGAAAAAATCATTCTTTCATCTTCTGATTCTACCCATAGTTCTGCTGCCGAAGCGAAAAAGTCTCTTTCTTCGACGAGGGCATTCTCCGCGTGCATCTCGCTCGGAACCGGGAGGATCGAATTGCCCAGCTCCCAGGGGCACAAAACACGACCGGACGGGATGCGAGGTCCCACATCGAGAACATTGAGCGCCAGATGGTTTGTGGTAGATAATTGGAAACAATCATTCTGTCCACACGGACGCTGAATTGGCCAGCGCAAAGTGTCTGGTCACGATCGTCGTCTTGTTTTTTTTTCTCGGCAGAAGCCTCAGCATTTGGTTTGTGGTGCTCGGAGGCAAAAAGTCATTTGAGTTCAAACTGCATTTTTTTCGCAAATCGTATTCCTTCTGGTGGTGGCTGAGAAGCGGGTGCAGTCTAGCGGGTCAGGCTTTCTGGGGCTCTCTGCTTGCCATATGTTGGACGAAGACGGAGCGCAAGGCGAATTTCAAGAGCATAGGAGAAATATATCAAAAACTGTGTAGACAGATGAGAGGTAATGGGTCGCTTTGGATATCGGAGCCGAACTGTGAAGGGCGAAAGATTTATATGAAAATAGTGTGAATTCTCACAAAGCAAAATTCGCAGCAACTTCTGAAATCTAAAGTAGTTCGTGCGTATAACGCAAAGGGTTTTTGGATTGAACTATATCGTTCTTCCCACTTTCACTGAAACTTTTGTAATAAAGAAATTCTGGAGAAAAAGCGAAAGAATTACCCAAGAATGACGAACAATTGCCAAAAGTATTATTTTGCAATTCATACATACATTTACGTTTTTCACGAAAATTGGCCACCAATATTTCTTGATATTCTCTCCACATTCTTGGAAAACAATTGCGGAAAACTGTCTCGAAGTACATAAAAAAAATCTGTCGAGTTTTATGATGTTTTGAAGCAATTACAAATCTAAACTTCAAATAAAAAAGATTTGAGAAAGAACTTACAAGAAAAATTCGAAAATGTTTAAATATTATAATTTTATTATTCAACTCTTTATTCTAGGTTACGGATACCTGAATGTCGGCTTGAAACTGCTAGTAATGTGTGGTTGAGTTTTTATAGGGTGCAAAGCGTTTTTTCGCCGGCTAACCAGCACTCTTGTTCTATTTTCGACTATATTCCAGTTGTTTTTTGTTTTGTTTGTTTTTGTTAAATTTACTCAAGCTTAAGTTACAATACTTTACAGATATAGACAGTGTATGTAATTTCACGAGCATGCGAAAAATGAACATGGATTGGAGAAAAAATTATACCCCATCCAGACCTTAACCCGTAGCCGTAATCTCCGATATTTCCGGCAAGTGTTCAAACACTTAAACTACAGGGAAAGTACGTTCATAATATCGAATCACCGTCCAATATTGCGTCACGTACACATTCCTAACGTAGTAGAGAGTGATGAGCAGTTCCACAAAAAATGTCCCAATTTTATTTTTTTTTTAAATATCATTTTTGATTTGGCTTAAATTTTTCATGAACGTTTTTATAGGCAAAGATGCCATTTCGTGCTATTGGTTGATTTTTTTGGAACACAACTCATTTTGAGAAGCTATTGAAAAATGCTATTTTGGGAAGGTATTGATGATTACAAATATTTTCAGGGTCAAAACGGTTTGTTTGATTGGTGTAACGTCTTCGGCAAAGTTGTAGATGATAATAATATCTTTCCGAAAAGAATATACATTCCTAAAAAAATATTTAATTTTTGAAAAGAAGTTAAAAGAAAAACTAAAATTAATTATCCAAAAAAGCTCATTATTTAAAAACACATTTTTTTTATAAAAACCACAGAAAACTAGCTAAACAACCCAACCATCATGGAGAAATCAGGAAAATAAGTTATGATTTTTTGAAAAAAATATTTTTTTTTCACTGGGTACATTTTTTTATGAAAGGACAAAAATATAATCTACAACTTTGCCGAAGAGACTGTGCCGAACAAACAAGTCGTTTTGACTGTTAAAATATTTGTATTTCCCCAAAGAGTGCTCTATTAGAATTCAAAAATATTTCTACAGCCGAACGGTTCGGCAAAGTTGTGAATATCAATTTTGTCCTTCCAAAAAAATATGTGCTTCAAAAAAATTTCCTTTTGACTCTTTTTTTTCAAAAAATAAATAATTTTTTTCAGAGTGTATGTTTTTTTCGGAGAGGCAAAATTATTATCTACAAATTTGCCGAAGACGTCACACCGATCAACTAAACTGTTTTGGCCCTAAAAATGTTTGTAATCAATACCTTCCCAAAATAGCATTTTTCAATAGCTTTTCAAAAATAAGTCGTGTTCAAAAAAAAATAAACCAATAGCACAAAACGGCATCTTCTGCCTAAAAAAACGACTATGCAAAGTTTCAGCCAAATCAAACATGGTCGATTAAATTAGTTGCCCGTTTTTTTGTGGAATTGCTCTGATACGATATACATAATAACTTGCAATATAGCCGCGAGCTGTAAAAATGGTGTAAAAATGAAACTTTTTAAATCAAGTTTCTGAAGTTTATTATTACCTTTAGTATGACAATTTTCATGTAATCTCACTCAAAAGGCAGGCTTGATGGAAAGACAGATTTTTGTTTATAAAGCGATTTTGTATACTCGAGTTTTTTGAAAAAAAAAAAGAAACTAACTTTCAAAAAAGGGATAAAGTCCTTTAATTTTTTTTTAAATTTTAACACAAAGACCTCAAAACTTTTTGCCAATGCAAGAACGTTTAAACTTTAGTTTATAAAAAAAAACTAAAAAAAAAATAAATGAAGAATAACCCTGGAAAATAAATATTTTAAAAATAAAATTTATTTTTCTAAAAACATGAAATACACTAAAGTCGCTTTTTACGCGGGGGATACGTGCCGCGTAAAAAAAAACCGCGTGAATTCCAGAATCCGCGTAAAAAAACCGCGTAAATTCCGGAATCCGCGTAAAAAAAAACCGCGTTAATTCCGGAATCCGCGTAAAAAAAGCCGCGTAAAAAGAAACCGGCGTAAAAAGCGACCTTAGTGTACAGCATAAAAACAAAAATTCCAAAATATCACATTAAGGACAAGTATCGAAATATTTTTTACCCCGGCTAATAGTTTTCCAGATAAGGTCATAACAAAAAAAAATATTCAAATTTGCAATTAACGAACCTAAAACAATTGATTTATTTTGTTATTTCACTTATATGATGCACTGGCATACCCAGAAATTATTTCCATTGGAAAAAGGATAAAGTCTTGAGAAAAAAAAATTAAACATTGATTGATTTCACTTTACTCGGACATGTCCCAAACATACGAGAAGAGACAGAAACAAATAACACGAAAAGGATAGAAAATGTCAAATTTCAAAGTATAAGTTAGAAACAAACAGAAAAAAACAATCCGGTCAATCGAGTTTCAAAATTCAGAAACAAGTTGTTTTAATTTGTTGTTGCTTAGAGGATAACCCACCATACTATACTATACTTTCTTAACGATTTTATTCGACCATTTTGGATTGACTGGATCTTTGCATAGGTGTTCCTATAAGCCAAAAATGTCATTTTGTGCTAGGAGTAATTTGTTTTGAATCACGATTAATTTTTAAAAAGGAAAGATTAGAAATATATTTGAATCTAGAACGGTTTGTTTGATCAATGTGTCGTCTTCAGCAAAGCTGTAGATTGTCCTTTCGAAGAAAATATACCCTATCACTTTTTTTAATTTAAAAAATTATAGGGGAACTGCTCCATTATTCATCTCAGCCCAAATATTCATCTCAGACAACAAGAAAACATAATTGAAAACAGGAAAAAACGCATATTTTCTAACTAAACCAATCTACTAATCCAAGGAATAGATTCTTCTTAGTTCACTTTAGATATCTCATGAAGTAGAATCCTCAAAAACTCAGTTAAAGGCTCTAAATTTGATACTATAGTCGGGCATCTGCACTCGTTTAATTCAATCTCCTATTGTTCTATACGGCTACGACGGGACTTGTTCAGCAGCCAACAGGAGTTTTTTTCATCACTAGCGAACCACTTTTTTTTGCCCCTCCCAGCTGGTCTCGAGGTACGATGCTGGCCTAACAAGCCAGTCGTCGTAGGTCCGAGCCCCGGCTCGGGAGAGACTTTTAGTGTGAGTAGGATCGTAGCGCTAGCCCCTCAATTGTCCTGTACACTTAACAGTTGGCTGCGAAGTCTGTGTATAATAAACAGAAGGTCGAGTTCCGAATCGGAATGTAGCACCAAGGCTTTGCTTTTGAACCACTATTTATTCCAATCACTAAACAAAATCACTCAAATCAAGAATACTTTAATCTTTGAAATGTTCACCTCAAATTTCTAAAAACAAGCTTGAATTAGCAGAAATATATGAGATGAATTTCTTCAATTCCTAAATTTCAACTGTATATATTTCTATCTGCTTTCACTGCGTTGAAGAAAACCAAAAGTTGCCAAATCAGTTTCTGTTAATACGAAAAAATCATACTGGAAATGTTGAATTATTCCGACAAAATTGACATAAATCGACTGCACCGTAGTGGTTACCTAGGTCAGAGGCGACGCGTGACCAAGTGGGCTACCTGTTCAATCAACATTTGCAACACTGAAACAACAGTATCGTGATAACAGTTTAGAAAACTTTTATCTCTATATGCAATGTCAGTATTATTCAGGTTTTGTCCAACGATAATTAAAATTATGTTTATGATCTATTTGCCATGAGTAAAAAACCTATCTTTGTTCAGTGCTAAAGCGTTTCCTTTGACGATGTTAAAATTTTAAACTAAAAAGAAAGCAGCGCGTAAGAAGACAAACGTATACTATGCGGACTATGCGAGGTTCAAGTTTTCGAATGAACAAAATGGGTGTAGAGGTTTGAATGAAACTATACATCGACGAAAGAATTCCACCACATTGACAGAAATAATGAATGAATTTGCTCGTTTTTCATTTGCACTACGAAAGCTCTGAAGATGGATCTGCGAACTCTCGCGGCCACGTGGTTTCTCTCAAATTTTAATGACGTCGAGAGAAGAAACAGAAAGGCATAACGGAACAGATTACCAGACACTAAAGAGAGGTGGTGTGTAATGAATGTTTTCTCTCGCTGACATCGGTTTTGTTTAGCAGAAAGTTTGAATCAAAAATGTCATTTTTACGCGAGGCGTCGCATTAGTAGTGGTGAGCATAAATGACTGCGTCTACCCTGCCGCACTTGAAGGTGCAGAGAAGTGTTGAACGACGGTTAGTTCAGGTGAAAGGTCTGAACAAACGGTAGTCATTATTGCGTGTGGGTTGCGTTGCGTGTGAGTTGTATGGCGTAGTCTGAAATGTAGCCCACAAGGTTACATTCTTCACGGTGCATACATTTCCACTATGTAGAAAAAAATAAGGATGTTCGGGATAACATTGAAATTACAAATAAATTACTCCGATGATTTTTCATCCACTCTACAAATGTGAAAAAATCACTTTTTTCTGAGATTGTCTACCTGTCCTATGAACAGGTTGAACAGGTGGACGAGACGCCTCTGACCTAGGTTACCAATTTTGCACGTAAACAACTACAGCGGATATCTAGGTAACCTACTACGACGGGCTGCGGCTACGTTCATTCATAATAATATGATTCATTCATGATTAACAGTGTGATGAATATGGGGGCGCCGTGAGATGAATAATATAGCAGTGATTTGGGATTCGAGATGAATATGGAAGCGTTGTAAAAAATGGTTTGTTTTACAAAACTTAGGATAAATCTAGCTAATATTACTAAATATACAATGCTGGGCGATTCCATAAGAGCACGTAAGCGTATTTTGTTTATTTGTTCAATGATTTCGTGAAAATTTGGTGTTTAATCCGTGCGTTCTTCGTGAATATCGGCTTAATGAGATGAACAATGGAGCAGGTCCCCTACATTGAATTTCTCAAAATGCTCATATTTTAAACAGATCAGGAGATAATTCCAAAGTTTGATTTATGTCAGCACAAAGAGCTTTTCACCAACAAAAATCGAATTTGATGAGCAAAGTCTACCTATTGATGATCAAAAAATACACTGTGAAAAATTTTATTTTTTTATAAAATTTCAATATTAATGGTTAAGTTCAGTTAAAATTTTGTAGTTTTCATGAAAAAAAATGGGATTGTAAAAGAGTGGGTTTTTGAAGTATTTAATTTATAAGTTTTTTTTTAAATTTTCATTTTTAAAAGCATAGTGCTTATGTTTACTATCACAAATTTGACGCGGGGCTACGAAAATTGTCATTCGTCAAACTCTCTACTAGTCCACACGAAATAAATTCATCCAAACTCGATATATTTTGAAATGTGGTTGGGTGCGTAAGCTCCATTTACGCGCTTTTGTTAGTTACCAACACGAAACAAAGAGAATGATGTAATGTGAAAAAGAGCTAGATATTAAGATTAAATTAGAGGATGTTGGTTAATGATTTTATGATAAATTCGAACTGATTGAAATCTACTGCATATGCACTTGTCTACCCAGCCAGAACTATCTATCTATAACATCTCTATAATCTATAATATCTCATCGCTATATATTCGTGTTAAGACAACAAAACGAAATAAGAGATTGATTTTCGCACATTCTCGATGTACAATGAGCTAACAAGCAACCGAAAGCGAACGAAACGAAAGCAAATTTCTGATTGGTTCAATATGCACAAATTACAACTCTAGCTTTTAACTGGTTTAGTATTGGATAGATATTCCAATAATTACTCTAAACTTAGGCACTTGAAGACTATATAACAACACCTGTTGCAGCTGAGCAGTTCGACTACTTTTATTCTGGCTGAAATATATAGATTTTTCTATGGGGTAATGACATTTGTATTGGGTCCGACAGTCAAGCAGCTTAAGGCGTTATATACCTTTTGGTTGCTCGAGAAAAAAGAGCAAAGTTTGGATTTTTTTTAAGCGTTAGGCCCCTTTTTATTGCATAAAAAAAGTAATTTTTTGGAAGTTCTGTAAATCAGCAATAAGAAAACACGTTTGTTCTCAGGAAAAACCAAATATTCGTGGAGTGATGACCGTTCACCCGAAACGCTGTTTTCATGAAGAGTTTTGCGGTGTTTACGATACAGACCCTGCTGGATCAAATGAAATCAAAAAGCTCATATTATTTCGTTAGTTTAGAAGTGTGCCGGGTATCTGAACGATCATTTGCATAATTGTTTCGTTTTCAGTGCAAACGGGAACGTTTTTTTTTAAACAAGCCGATGAACTGACAAGCCTTGGAGAAATAAAAAAATAAATGGTAAAATTTATACCTTTTCATCCAAGTTTGTTAGATTTATGAGACGTCTTCAGCAAAGCTATAGATATAATTTTTGTTATCTTAGTAAAAATATACTCAGTAAAGAAAAACAAATTTTCGAAAAAAAAATTGTACGAACAAATAAAAATTAAATATCTCAAAAAACTCACTTTCCAACGGTGTGAATTTTAAGATAAATAATTTATCTAGTTTCCTTGAAAAGAAATTTTACGGTGTATATTTTTATCTGGAAAACAAAATTATTTATTTTTCAACTTTACCGAAGATGTTGTACCGATCAAACAAACCATCCCGGCTCTAAAATAGATTGGTAAATATCAATACCTTTTTTACATAAGCCCTTCCCATAAAGGAGTCGTGATTAAAAAAGCTACCGAGAGCACAAAATGACATCTTTAAAACATAGGAACATCTGTGCACAGTTTTAGCTAACCCAAAAATGACAATAAATAATATTAAAGTTGACACGCAAAAGTTGGATGGTGTAAACCAGTACAAAATTGTTCGTTTTCAGCGCAATTGTTGATGTGATTTGAAACCAGTACAATAATTGCGTGTTGGGCATAACGCAATTAATACTCTAGCGTTTTTTCAATGTATTTAGAAGCCCCAAACTTCTACACTTAAACAATTTCAACTGGTATCAAGCAGCATTGCAAAGCGAGCGAAAAGCAAAACCTTCCTCCTTCTTTCTTCTTGAGAACGAGACATATGCTACATTTCTCCAGTCTTCTGCACACACGCTTTCAAGATACTCTTTCTTCTTCATGCATTAACCTGAGTAGCAGCAAGCACGCACCGACAGCATGAGTAAGACTAACAACACTGGTATCAAGTATGCACTGCACTGGTGTCTCGCTCATTTCGTAAAGCGACGTGACATCGCCTTGCGCGTCGCAATCCGAACCGAAAGAGAAGTGAAAGATCAACCTGCAAATTCTATGTGATGTGTCTAGTCTCGTCGCATGTACATGGAAATCATGCGAGCGAGAGAGAAATTTCTCCGTCGCTTGAAAAAAAAAGCTCGTGCACAGGATGACAAATAATATTTATTCGACTAGCCTTTTCGCTGAACATTTCAAAAGTGTCTTTGCAGAGCAGCCTTCAAACGTACGTATACCTCCCTCCGACAGTGGCTCGGAAGTATTCCAACTATCTGAAATTGATGTCAAAAATGGCCCTGACACTCTCGCGAATAGCCTTCTGAAACAGTTCCAAGGCGAGCTTTTAGTTCCTCTCTCCTGTTTGTTTAACGCGTCACTGGCATCCGGTTACTTTCCCTCGATCTGGAAAATTTCACACGTCACACCTGTTCATAAAAAAGGATCTCGATCAGATGTCGAGAACTATCGTGGTATAACCATCCAATCCGCTATGCCTAAGCTCTTCGAACGGCTAGTGTACGACACTCTCTAAGAGGTAGTCGCTGATCGCATTTCTCCCGTGCAACAGGGGTTTCTAAAAAAGAAATCCGTCACCACAAATCTTTGCGAGTTTACTTCACTGGTAACCGATTACATATCTAGAGGATTTCAAGTCGATTGTATTTATACAGATATGAGCAAGGTATTTGACGCGGTTAAAACAGACAGTATTCTTCAATCCTCAAGTGACTTCGGAATTGGCGGTCCACGACTGGCTACAAACATATTTAGTAGGAAGAGTCCAGTATGTGAAAATCAAGGGACAAGTCTCGGCCTCGTTCACTGTAAATTCCAGTGTACCTCAGGGAAGCCACTTGGGACCGCTGTTATTTGTACTCGTGATGAATAAACTTCCAGACTACTTGACTAATGCCATAATCCTGATTTATGCTGATGATGTGAAAATTTTCCTGCCTATCGAAACAAGCAGTGACTGTCTTAAATTACAACTGGACATGCAAAGTTTCGGACAATTCTGCTCGGATAGTGGCTTAAATGTCAACGCCGACAAATGTTCAGTCATAACATTTTCTCGTAAAATATCTCCGCTCATGTTTAGGTACCATTTCAATGGAACTAAACTAACACGTAAAGAAACAGTTCGCGATCTAGGCGTTATATTTGACCGATCGCTTTCGTTTACTAACCATATTGGTAATGTAGTCACAGACAGCTTAAGATTATTTTCGCTCGTGAGACGGTATGGGCGTGATCTTAAAGATCCTCATTCCATATTAGCCATTTACAAATCGTTAGTGCGAAGCAAGCTGGACTTTGCGAGCGTCGTTTGGCGCCCCCAATATGTAACACATATACAGAGAATTGAAGGAATTCAAAAAAAGTTTGTGCGTTTTGCCCTACGGAACCTCAGATGCAATGGAGATCAATTACCTCCCTATCAAGAATTGTGCGCATTAGTCAATATTGACACAGTACATTGCCGACAAAGGATTGCTGATATTGTGTTTCACCAATATATTAGCGGGACGGGCCGATAGTCGTAGTCTCTCAGCTCGAATACACCTGAATAGCAGCCCAGTTACGCTAAGAAATCCAAGAGTGTTCAATCCTCCGCAACGAGCTCGGAATTATTCACAACACGAACCCACATGCCGTTTTATGAGATCTTTTAATGAATTACAGCACATTAATATCGACATGTCTCCAACAGTTTTAAAAAATAGATTAAGTTTATATTTAAGAGGACTACTTCGTGACTGTCAATTGATTGTATTGTTGTTTTTGAATTTATTGTATTTTAATTATAAGTGTGGATAACGGGCTTATAGCCTATATTTTCCTGGACAATAAATAAATAAATAAATTCACAATTTACAAGTGTTGCCATTAAAAATCGGCAACGCTTTTGTGGCTCTGTGGAATGGAGGGTTTTGCTAGTTTTGCGGTGAAGCTAGAGGTGAACAAAATTTTGTTTCGTTTTTTTTTTTTGCAAATCATTCAATGGTACTTTTTAATGACCAAATCCATCGAGATAAATCGATCGAGTATTATAGCTATTTAAATCTAGTGAGTTCACAAGTTGTTGTTTGCTGCTTGCACTGCTTCATGAGCAGCAGTCACTAATACACTCGACGTGAGAAATAAAGTGTCGGTATATGATACATATTCTGATTTTATTCTATGTCAATGTATTCGCAGTACAACTGTTGCGTTATGCGTTTCACACATTTATTGTGCGATTTCTGTGCAACATTTGTGCGAATCGGGAAGACACAATGATTGTACAAGACTTCAACTTTTGCGTGGAGACTTTTGTTTGAGAGTTGCTCAGCTACAGAAAGCAAGTTCGTGATTGGTTTAAAGATGCGAAACTCTGAAAATAGTGATTTTCAACTCAACTTTTTCCTATTCTAGTATCATAAAGATATGCCTGTCGCTATATCACAAGTTTGAGGCAAACCAACCATTCGATCATCGCATTGGTGGTCAAAATCTATTCAATGATAGTAACATAATATTCATATTTGTTACACATTTCACAGCACCCCACCCTGTGGAGATAAGACATAGTACTACGTCAAAGAATAAATTTTGTTTACGATGTATATTTTTATAGAAGGACAAAATTCTTTGCCAAAGATATCATACTAATTAATAAAGCCGTTCTGGCTCTGACAAAAATATTAAAAAAGTTTAATCTGTTTTAGTTTTTATTTCTCCATAATAAAGCAACCAAATTTGTTTAGTTAATCATTTGTAGGTTCAAAAATAAAATAGTTTTCTGAAACATTTTTTTTTCTCAAAGAAATACACAAAAAACTTACAGTGCATATTTTTTCGAGAGGACAAAATTACTATTATTATTATTTATTTTCTGTTCATCCGACTTGTAGTCTTGATGAAGTTATACTAAAATAAAAGACGACTATCTAAAGCTTTGCCGAAGACTTTTCGCCGATCGAATAAACCGTTTTGACTTAAAAAGTATTTTTAATCGTCAAGACCATGTTCACACAAGCCTTGATTTAAAAATTTACAAAATAGCTCAAAATGACATCTTTAGCATATAGAAATATTTGTGTCAAATTAAAAATGAGATAGGTAGTCTATTTTGGATTGATCTCCGTAAATCATGCAATACATTTGAGCCGTTGAGAGCAAAAGTGGTACATGTGCCATTTTGTCACTTTTTGGGTCATTGCAGAAAGCAATAATATACCATAGTATAGAAGAAAAGCCGATTATGTAAAATTTATTCTGTTACGAAATACATATACACTAGCGCCACGAAGTGACAGAATTCCTTAACAAACAGATCATCATCCTATAGTACTAAATTACTTAAACAACTCTGCTGAAGCATGAATGCTCTCTGTCCTAAGATTAGCGAGCTATACTGCATCCTTCATGCTCAGACAGGACATGTACCACTTTGCTCTCAACGTTTTCTGGTTGACATTATTTTTCCCATAGACCAAAAGTGGTAAGTGGTTTTTCCATTGAAGTTTGTGTAAGTTTCTCAACCAGAACTCGTTTCCAGAAATGATTTAGTGCAGTTATGTTGGAAAAATTTGTTGAAGATAATTTACTATTCGAGTGTTTTCGTTTATCGCGTCTTCTGAAAAATTTACTTAATGGCACATGTACCACTTTTGCTCTCAACGGCTCATTTGATCACGCCATACTCTCATCATAACCGGCACTACTGGAAATAAGAGGATTATTGCAAGTTAGGTCACAGTTTGTAGAGATAGACAACTCACGCAGTCTTTTGAAACCGAGCACTGATGGTGTGTCACAGGGACGTAGCTTAGGCTCCTTGATCTTTTTACTATTTTATAACGGCGTTGGAAACTTTCCTTTAGAAAGCAAAATAAGGTTGCTCGCTGATGATGCAGCGTGCATCTACATTGGTAAAAACGTCTCCGGTTTTCAAGTTCTTATACAATCGGATCTTGTAATTCTCAACGAAAATTACTCAAATCAATCAAAGATTGGTCATACGATGGCAGAACAAATAACTGAACATCTCGGGCTAGTCCGTGATAATACCTTAGGCCGTATGAATGAAAGAGTTTACTCTGCTTCTCCCATAAGATTTGCACGGGATGAGTAAAGCAAACGCATGAGCACATGAACAAAATTACCAAGTCTTTAGTTCCATTATGTGGTTTTGTTGGTAGATTATGGAACTTTGTACTAAAAAAAATTTATAACATACTTTGCTCACGTCACTCGAAGTGTTTTGAAAAGCTGTTTACACGACATTTAAAAAACGCGACAAATTGAGGTGCTATATTACACAGTAAAGAAAATTTACATTACTTTAAATGCACATAAATGGAGCATTGGAAACCACATAATATTCCGTGTGGCATTATATTCACATGCAAAGTTAATGAATATATTGTGAATTTGCATGCATATTTATATTCGAAGCTTTAAGTTTATATCAATTAACGTACAAATTTACATGTCTTAAAACGATTCTGTATTGTACATTATTTACGGTGTGAAATTGTATATGTTTTTCACTTTATGTGCTAGAAATCGTTATGTGCTTTCATTTGTATTAGTTGTAAATTTCATTTTTTGGAACTGTGTACATAGAACAATTCGTCTGGTAGAAATCAAGAAACAGAGATGCCATATGATGATAATTTTGATAGAAATCATTGGCCAGCCCTATAAATAACGAATGATTGTGCTAAATACCGTTGAAAGTTGGTTATACATAACCTTTGTAATTATCATTGATTTTGTTTTTTTATTTCTCCATCGAATAAATAATCTTTTTCAGCATAAGTCCTGCAGTCATAGAAATCGTGTTTCATCGTATTGAAATCAAATAAGCGATGTTCATAAGTTATTGTGAATAGACTCTAGACAATGCATACATGCTTTATGGACTATTATTGATATTTGGGACCACAACTTGTCCTGTTTACAATCTTTTTCAAGTGTCATGCTAGTGAAGACTTTAATTCCAGACCACGAAGAATAGCTACCAACTATCACTATCGAAAACATAAAGATTGACAAACCTTTGCTCCAAGCTTGAAAATCATCAACAGTAAAGGGGGAGCTCAAAAAACGATTTCGTTTCTTAATGTTAACGAGTACATGCAAACAATTGATCGCCTTCAGCTGCACGGTTTTCCATTACAGCAACGCCGCCGACAACGGCAGCAACATCGCATTGGTAAACATAGAACGCAGAACCAGAAATGCCACAAAAACACAATTAAGTGCAGCGAAAAAATTAAGGTGTGTACCAGCGACAGAAAATACTCTGTCTATCGAACGGGGGTACCAGCAACAACAACAACAACCAACAACGAACGGTACAGGACTGGTTGATATTACGACATTAGCGTAAAATGTGCCCGCCGTTTGATTGCCGTTAGGTCGCGTTTTGTTTAGTCTTTGCGCCCTGCCGTGTGCCACGAGCGCGTTCTTTGTTGGTAGTTTGCGGAGGCGTACAACGAGCAACAGGAGATATACACTTTCGATTTTTTTACGTCAAACTTAGGATGTTTGGAACTGCGGGACCGCGTACCGGTCGGCGACGTTGATGGTGACAACAACAACGCAAATACTCATAAATCGTTGCTGATTCTGTTCCGCGGTACGAAAAAAAACACTTGGTGTTTAGTAATATCGATGTCTATAGGGAAGCAAAAACGAAACCGTTTGACGGCTGTTACCGCTAAGGGTTGCTGTAATGGCAAGCCAATAAAATTCTAAACGATTATCACGGAGGTGAGTAATTTGAATGAAATTACTATCCAGTTGTAAATTGATGATTCATAAATAAAACCTGTGTCAAGCAACGGTGAAGTAGTTTTCTAATTCCTGCTTGAATAACGCACAATTTTAAATACGACTCTCGAGATTCGCTAGATTGAGGGGACAAAGGAAATTCACATATGTATGCAAATGGAAGGAAAAAAGGCATTCACAATACCTGGCAAAAATGCTTCAAAGATGTGCGCGTTTCCCGAACCGGCAAATTTTCCAATTTCCGGGTGCGGCAAGGTCCGGGTATTCGAGACCATGTTGCATACTACCACGGTCTGCTAATGGTGGTAGTTTCCTGTTTCCGCTCTGTCAACCGACGTCAGCCGCCGTCATCGGGAACGCACACCGATACAACTTATTTATTGATTCGCAGCCAATGCAAGTGACGTTCCGAGACAAGAGCAGCTCTGCGGAAGCGCAAGGAAATACGCATCGATGCTTTGATCTCCCCAATCCCCATGCCTCATCCAGTCGTCTGTCGAGATTGTGGCTAGTGGACGACGGGCGGTGTCGCACTAACATACACACAATTGCTGCTGCATCCAGAAAGTACCGGCGTTGGTGCACGGCAAGCTGCCATGATGCAGAATCATTCTCTTTGTTCGTCTATCTGCTTTCACCGGGAGATGCACTTCCACGAGGAAATTTGCATGGAATTTCACACCAACACTGTTGCATTCACTCACCGTGATAGTGCGGGAGAAAGAGCGTATCTGGGAGTAGATTAATTATCACGACGACGATCGCGAATTCTCCCGTCCGAATATGATTGCGCTCTCTTCTTCGTTTTCACAAGTAAATGATTGTAGTTATCGTTCTGTTTTTTTTTCTATGAGATAAAAAATTTTAGTTATATATCTGAGAGTTTAAATTTTACTGCTTTGGGTTGTACTATGAGAAATACTTGAACTGTATGTTAGATTATAACACTAAACAAGGAAAGTAATTACATTTGCCTAGCTTACTAACGCATTGGATAGCTCAAACGGTGGTGACTACAGCTCTTTACCCATATGAACACAGATTTTGACAGTAAGGAAGAGTTTTTATGGCGCATCAGCTGAACTGCGCATAATAATCCTGCTCAAAAATATGCCTAACATATGTTTCGCCAAATTATCTACATTACAAGCATCCTTCGAAAACCACAATAACGCACCAGAAACCATTTGAGTGAGAGAGAAACCACGCTCGCTAAACAACAATGCACCGGTTAACAATAGAGGATAACAAGTGCGAATACAAACCGCAGATTATTCCTCGATCTTGCAACAAACTTATATAATCAAATAACAGAAAAAAGAACACAATTTCAACAAACTGTTTGCCTACTAAACAAAAGCACTTAACAATAAACCGGCTCAACTAGTGGCACATGGTTAGGTCAACAATTTTTGCAACGATTCAACCATTCGGCCTTGCGGTGTTACAAGTTTGGCGAAATTTACTAACTCACACATCTCGGTTCAATCAATTCTACATATCATCGTGCCCAACTGAGTGGCGCGCTATTGTGCCGCTGAGTGTCTTCGAATAGTAAAGACGACGACAAGCGACGCCTCAGACAACCTTGGCTGATGACGGACCTGTAGCTTTATTGCATTTGTATGACGGGGCAGAACTCACTGCGAAGAGCGCATGTGCGCTCATAAAAAGTTTAGTAGTAATTCGACCGGCTTTTTCAATTTTTAAGGAATTGATCGCCATTAAATTAGCTTTTGAGCTTATACTATACAACATAAAAGATCATTTTCAATATTGAGAGCAATTTGATGCGAGAAAAGTGCGTTTTTCCAGTGAATTCTTTGCAATAAAGTTCTTATTTTTGTTTCTCTTGTTTCGACGGCCATGCTGTTTGTGTGTCTGACTGAGCTATGTATGCATCAAATGAGAACCAGAAAACGGTATGTTCCCTGTTGTAGAAACACACGGGGTAAGAATGATAAGTTGTCTCAAATACCATCAAAAAAGATCCTGCTAGTGAACACGGAGCTGAACATTTCGGTGTGAAAAAGCGTTGGTGAAGAGTAAGCATTGTGTACCAAAAATAAATGACGACTGTATTGCGCACTTTACTACAAAATAGACTGCACAGTTTGAAAGTGCAACAACAAAGAAGTGTGCATCAATGTGCTCATTGACACTTATGTAGAATACGTTTTTTTGGGATACTTCTAGATAAAATGCAAAGGCTGGGTAAGACTCCGAAAACCGTAAGCTGGTTCAAATCATACTTGACTGATCGTGAAGTTTGTGTAAAAATAGGATCAGCCGTCTCGGACTGCTTTTGCAATATGTCAGGTGTTCCACAAGGCAGCAATTTGGGCCCGCTACTTTTCTCAATCTTCATCAACGACGCTGCTCTACAGTTGCCTCCTAACTGTCGACTGTTCTATGCTGATGATACCAATTTGTTCAAAGAAATAATATGTTTACGCGATTGCATGGAGCTTCAGGTACATTTGGATACGTTCGCGAAATGAACTGCTTAACGTTAAGTATAGAAAAAGTGCAACATAATTTCTTTTAGCAGAAAACGTTCGAAAATCTTGTATGAATATACCATAGCAAGCCAAGTCTTCTCCGTGTAGGATGTATAAAAGATCTAGGTGTCATTTTGGATAGTGAATTGACCTTCAAGAACCATTACGACAGCATTATTGCTAAGGCTAATCGGCAACTAGAATTCATATTAAAGATTGTCGATGAATTTCGTGATCCGTTATGTGTCAAATCACTTTACTGTTCCCTTGTGAGTTCAATTTTGGAGGCCAGTTCTATAGTATGGAGTCCTTTCCACGCAAATTGGTCACTCAGAATAGAAATGGTGCAAACGAAATTCATCCGCTATGCGCTTTCTCCCATGGCGGGATCCACTGTGCTTACCACCGTATGAAAATCGTTGCCGACTTCTTGGCATCCAACCATTGTAACATCGATGGAAAACCACTCAGGCCGCCTTTAAAGCGATGTTACTAACTGGCCACATCGATTGCTCAAGTATTCTGGCTGAAATCGATTTATACGCTCCTGAAAGAACATTACGTCAAAGAAGTTTTATTCATTTTGCACCACGCAGGCGACTTTATGGCTCTAACGACCCGATTCGTGCCGTATGCCACCACTTCAATGAATTCTACCAACTTTTTTCGACTTAAATTTGCCGATCAACGCCTTTCGTCAGTGAATGTTAGATGCTACCGAATGACTGTATTTTTATTTAATTTAATTATTTATTAAGACTAATCATTGTCAGATGAATGTTGAGTGTTAAACAAATAAATAAATCCCCGCATCATAATATTGAAACTCACAACAAGTATGCAAACATCAGTTAGAAGCGACTGAATGACTCGAAAATAGAAACTTTAGAGACCAAATGCCTGAAAAATAGACAAAAAGTGATCAAAAGGTGAACATAAAGGCGAATAAAAATTTTTGATTTGTGAAAATGGTTCATAAATTTCAGGATATAGACGGATTGCATTATTTAAGGCAAAATAAACACATAAACATCATTATTAATGTATTCCCAAATTGTTTGAATGTTCATTGCATTTAAAATTCTAAATTGAACTCCCTAATTTTTTCTGAAATTCCCTGAAATATAACAATACTTTCCCTGATATGCAAAAAAAAACAAAAGTTGATCGGATTGATCGAATATGAAACCAAACAGCAGCGGTCTCGCATTAGCCTGTGTTGGGAACAAAAACCGTTTTAGCGCTTTTAGCAAAGAATCATGAAGAATTAATGAAATTTAATTTTTAATTTTTTACTGAATAAGAGATAAAAAAGAATTCAGTTTGACGCATGATTATCTTTTAACGTACATTAAAATATGGTTATCTTTACGGTGTTAAAAAAAAGAAGTTGTACTTAGTGATCCAAAGCAAATTTTCTGTTAACGTTTCAACCTAAACTATAATATTTAATGTAAAATTGATGTATTTACAGCGAAAAATATAGTTAAATTATGGTACAACCATGTACAATTACATCATTTTTTAAGGTTTTTTCGATGTTATTTTTATTTGGGAAGAAGCGGAACGCATTCAAACTTTTAAATCGTGAACTAGAAACATAGCGATGAAAAATTTTACTAAATATTACTGAAGTCGTGTAGAATCGAAAGCATAAGAAATCCGTGTAAATACCGCCAGAATTCCGAAACCCGCGTAAAAAATACCGTATAAATTCTGAAATCCGCGTGAAAAAACTTCATTTGCTCAACGTTATTAATCATTTCTGCTAAATTATTGCGAAAAAGAATAAATAGCTGTGTTATTTCCGTATGCGAATCGAACTGAAAATCATCACAAAATATAAAAAAGTTTGTTCAAATCAGTATATATACAGTAGTTGGATAAAGTATCAACTCATCTGACACTCCAAATAAACGATTTGAAAATGGAAAATCAATATAAACATACCGCGTTAAAAACGACATTTCTGGGAAATCAGCGTAAATTTAGAAGAAAAAACCGTGACCTTAGTGTATATATAGTGTTTATAAATATTCTTGAATGAAAGAGAAAATTCAGAATATTTGCCGTTTAGCTTGACCGAATATGCTTGCGTAAAAATTGAAATTTGATTAACTCGGTGAAAACCATTTCCTGTTGTTTTCTTTCCCATTGTTTTGCACCATCAAATATTTCACAAAAAGAAAAAAAAATTATTAAACTCTTCAAATTGAAGCCGCAGGCTATCATTACGAAACACTTAGCTTTGTAGAAAATAGTGATGTGATAACTATATTTAAGCCAATTCCCAGGGTGCACATAAGCTAACTGTAAGCACATTATAATTAATCAGATCAGATCAGATTTACTGCCGTTCCAAGTATAGTAATTCCATGTCCCACACAAATCTTATGCACGGTGGGACAATTTTGCTTGGAAGGGCAGTGTATTTGATACTGATGATGATGAAGATAAAAATGATCTCATACGTGATTTAAATTTATCCTAGGAACATTCGGAGATTTTACAATCTTGATTAAAGCAATGGCATCTTATGGATGCAGACTTCAAGAATACTTTTGCATGCGCTGAGGATCTGTCACATATTGAACATTATTTCGAAGCTGATTTCGAAAACGACTGATTTGTTTATTGCGCAGATGTTGATACGTAGAAGCTCTTTATACGGACTTTAGCAAGGCATTTGTCAGAATCGACATACCTTTATTGCTCTTCAAGCTCGAAAAATACGGAATGGAAACAAAATTTTTGGAATGGCTGCAGTCATACTTAACAAAACGAATACAAATAGTCCGCTTTCAAAATTCTTTTTTAAACCCAATAGAAGTAACTTCCGGGGTTCCTCAAGGTTCTCACCTCCCCTCTTCTTTTTATATTATACGTGAATGACATTTCCTTTCTTCTTAAATCAATACATGTGCTTGTATATGCTGACGACATGAAGCTCTTCATAGAAATAATCAATGCAGAAGACTTCTAAATATTCCAGAATGAAATTAATGTATTCTACACTTGGTGCAACAAAAGTCTTTTGCAACTCAACATTACAAAATGTAATTCAATAGCCTCTAGCAGAAAAACAGTAACACCACCAACAGACATTTTCCTAGGAAACCAACCAGTAGAAAAATGCAGCATCGTTAGGGACCTAGGCGTAGTCTTAGACTCCAAACTTACATTCATAGAACATTATAACACAATAATCAACAAAGCAAATAGTATGCTGAGCTTTATAAAACGTTTCGGCAATAATTTCCAAGACCCATACACAATCAAACTATTATATATTACATACGTCCGACCAATTCTGGAATATTGTAGCATTGTATGGAATCCCTATATTGTAACACATGAAGAACGCAATGAATCTGTCCAAAAACAATTTCAACAATTGTACGCGCTTCGTAAGCTAAATTGGACAGCATTTCCCTTACCATCTAATGAAGCACGCTGCATGCTTATAGACATACAAGCACTTAAAAAACGCCGGGGAATTTCAATGCTTTACTTTATCAATGACATTATTTCTCAACGCGTGCAATCTTCTAAATTATTATCGCAACTAAATTTCTATGCACCCAGTCGTCAATTAAGAAATCGTAAAATAATTTCGGAAAGCTCTCACAGAACTAACTACTCAAAAAATGGCCCAATAAATCGCATGATGCGTCACTATAATCAGCACTGAGAAAATATCGACATCACTATGGGCAGATATCAAAGCAAAAAACGACTAACTATTGGAAATAATGTATAGAATATTAGTAAAAATTGTATTATTATAACTGTAGTCTACATTTGCTTGACGAAATAAATAAATAAATAAATAAGGCCAGAAAAAAATTATTCCATTGTCTAACTATGCAAACCAATCCGAAGATTGGCGCTTGTTTATCGATGCAAAGGTAAGTGTATACGTGACTTTTGAAATAAGCTTGATTTCCTGTTGATTTTTATGTAGGAGTGTTGTATCATTTTTTTAGGTTTGAAAGTAGTTTTAATACACAGCGCAAAGCAATTACCATTAGTGCCGATTGCCTACGATACGAATAAAAACAAAACATAAGTTATGATGAAAAAAATTCTACTTCCAATCAACTACATCAAATACCAATGGCAGATTGTTTCTGATCTAGAGGTTCTCACAATTTTGCTCGGGATGCTGGGTGGTAATACCAAATATCCATGTTATGTGTGTGAATGGTATAGTCATGCTTAGGTCAAAAAAATGTCAACATTTCTTAAGTGGAGACCGACCAAATTATTCTGTCTCCACTGCATCTTAAATTGAGGTATATGAAGCAGTTTGTTGGGAGATTTGACCCAAACGGACAGGCATTTTTATGTCTAAGGTCGGTATTTCCGAGACTGAGCGAAAACTTCCTGGAAACGTTGAATGTAGTAGAAGCGAGAGCCTGGAAAAGCTACGTTTGCGAACATTTTCTAGGCAACCTTAGAAGCACGGATTATGTTGAGGCAATAAACGAATTTTTAAACACTTACGAAAAAATGGGTTGCCTTCTCATTTGGATCAATTCTCTGAGAATTTGAGACAACTCAACGACGAAAAAAGTGAACGATTCCACCAACAAAACAGTAACGATTGAATCGCATTTTGGAAGTAAGAGTGAATCCAGAATGCTTGCAAACTACTGCTGGTCACTTCAACGTGAAACTTCGGACACGGTTTACAATCACAGCTGATCGAGTAAGCATTTCTAAATTTTTATTATTATTTTTAGTTATGCTCAATTTGATAGTTAGCCATGATGAGTTGAGTAAATCATTGCTAATATTTTATTACTGTTAGCTTTATTTGCAACTTATTTTAAATACGTTTGTTATTACTATTGTTATCTGTTGATTTCATTGTATATCACTAAAAAAACGTTATCTGACAGTCCAAAAAAGTTAGTGCAATAAGAGCGACAATATCTATTCTTTTTAAAATATATCACTTTTCAGCCAAATCTTATTCGTGTTTAACAATGCTTATTGTATTCAGAATTGAATGTTTTTCAGCATGTTAGTATAACTGCAAAAATGACCGAGTTAAAAATAAAAATGTGAACTAAAGACGAAAAATAGGGCTTTCATCATAACTTCGAATTTTTTTTGTGTTTGCTAAAACACACTCGACTAGAGTTACAAGCCACACTAGGTCACATCATGAGTTCTTGCATTTTTTTTTTTTTGATTAGCAGGTCCGTGGAATGAACAGTGCATAAATAATTGAGCAAAAAGAGCGAAAAATTCTGTTTTTCTTAAAAAAAAAGTATAACTCAACCAAATGTAAGCCGATTTGCATAAAACAATTTTTATTTTATTCATAAATAAATATAGTTGGTGTATTTGTAGTACTTTTCTTACTAAATAAGTGTCAAATTTCGAGTATAGTTGAAAAATTTCTCGAACAAGTACGTTTACGTCGCAGAATTAGCTGCAATTCAGTACACCCTAGGGATTATCGAAAAAATGCCCACGGACCATTATTTCATCTTTACGGACAGTCTCAGTTCCATTGAGGCTCTCCGATCGATGAAAGATGTTAAGCACTCTCCGTATTTCCTGGGGAAAATACGGGAACATCTGAGTGCTTTATCCGAAAAATCTACTCAGATTACCTTAGCGTGGGTCCCTTCTCACTGTTCGATACCGGGTAATGAGAAAGCGGACTCTTTGGCTAAGGTGGGCGCAACAAACGGTGATATTCATGAAAGACCAATTGCCTTTAATGAATTTTTCGCAATTGTACGTCAGAATACGATCATCAGTTTGTAAAATTCTTGGACCAAGGGGGAACTGGGAAGGTGGTTACATTCCATAATCCCCAAGGTATCGACGAACCCGTGGTTCAAGGGGTTGGATGTAGGTCGGGATTTCATTTGCGTGATGTCCCGGCTTATGTCCAATCACTATAGATTTGACGCGCATCTCCGTCGTGTTGGGCTCGGGGAGAGTGGTATCTGTGCCTGTGGTGAAGGTTATCACGAAATAGAGCACGTTGTTTGGTCATGCCCTGTACACCGTGACGCCAGGTCTAGATTAATAGCTTCCCTGCAGGCCGAAGGTAGGCAGCCGGCTGTTCCTGTTCGTGATGTCTTGGCGAGCCGTGACCTATCCTACATGTCCCTTATATACGTTTTCCTGAAATCCATCCACGCCCCAGTTTAGTCCTATCCCCTTCCGCCTACATCCAACCAAACGACAAGAACACGTTAAGACCCCGGATCCGGAAACAGCAATCAGACCTGCACGATACTCTCAAGGCCCGATGGAAACAACCCAATATGCCAGTCCGTAATACCTTGGCCCAGCAGCGGAACAAATTTAATATGCTGCAATGAAAACCATCAAACAGCAAACCTGTGCTTTAATGCAAAATATTCTAGCTTTAAGTTAGATTTAGATTCAGCTCGTAGTCGGCAGCGAGGATAAAAAATTTGCTTTTAGTTATTAAGATACTTTAGAAAGTAAGCTACCAGATATAATTGGCGCCGTTAAACATTGAATTGTATTTGTGCCGTGTCAAATAAACTATAGATGAAGAAAAAAAAAGTATAAAAACAGATATTGGCTCAAATACATCAACATATTCGAGTAAAGTTAGTAAAAAACAATATCGCACGCTTAGCCTTGGGGCTAACAGCGGTCTCGATCAACTAGATTTGTTGAGAGATTTCGTTATCGATATTGTTTTTTGGCACATTTTGCATGTGTAGGATAAGTACAACGATACACCGTGCCCCAGTGCTGAGTCGAGAAAATTTACAGCTCGAAAAGATCCTCGACTCGATCGGGAATCGAACCCGATATCACAACCGTGTGGGAGAGCTAGCCGACCGACATCGCTAACCACAGAGCCACAGAGCCACGGGGACCACAAGTAGTAGAAAAGTTAGTACTACTATGTATAAATTTTTAAAAACTTTTCAATTATCTTTCCAATTATAAAAAAAGCTGAAACATACAAAATCGGTTCAGAAATGACAGAGTTAGAAAAAGTCAAAAAAATGTATGCGCTGAGGTGGTAAAGTGGTGTTATAACATTAGTTTCAAATTTCAGGAGTGTTTGGAAACATTCTAGTATGAGCGAAAGTAACACTGAACAATGCCTGCAACCAACACTAAGTCACATCAGAAGTTTTAAATCGCTGTAGCATCGTGTAATTTTTGTCAAAATTTGTTCTTTTACATTTTGTTTTGAATCTCAATGTTTATTTTGTTCGGGGCATACGGATGGCATAACAAACTTCGCACCTCAATATCAACTGCAAAGTAACGATTTTCTCGTGAATAGATTTTAAATGGTTTTGTTCTTAAAAAGTATTTCTGACGTTACGTAAATTAAAAGTGTTGAAAATATAATCACGTTTAAAATCAGATTTTTTGTTATTGATTTCGCAGCGAACGCTTCATAATTGTAGTAAGCTCAAATAGAACGTTGTTGTAGGTTTTTTCACTGTTTTTTTTTCAAAAGGAATCAAAAGAATGAAACAATTGTGTTTTTAATGTTGTTGAAAGAATTAAATATTAAGTCATAGCAAAACTTTAGGCAAATGCCCAGAATTAAGCAATGTAATACGATTTCTTTGAAAAAGGTTTTATTGAAAAATTGGGAAATAAACACTTAATTCTAAATTAGTTTAAGAGGTATTAAGTTTTCCCTTGAAAATTTACTTGTAGAAACATGACGTTATTTCAAAACATTTGATGAAATGTTTAGGATAGGAATTTAGTGTAATATGATTCGTTATTCGTAATATACGATAAGTTATTCGTGGTTCTCCAACAACAATAATTGATTCATAGAAACGTATAATAAATATAACACAATCCCATCATTAACAACAAAAAGATTAGATTAGAAGATTAGAATAACAAAGGCATTTAGATTTTATTTCGGGGTTACATACATTAGGTAATATCGAAATTTTATTACAACTTGAACAACAAATCATAAGTAAAATCAAATGTACAGTGGCAAGTTTTGAATTATTTGATAGATATTTTAAAATATAATTACCGTACACAGTGGTCGATTTTGAATTATTTGACAGTAGTTTGAAAGTAAGAAATATGATTCCCAGTAATCCATTAAATCCATAGACCTATTTACGTACGAGTGTGTTAGTTCCAAGCGTTGAGGAAAACGTAAACAAGTCGCTGTTTGTTTGCTACGTTTTGAGCAGCTGTAAAAATATTCACTCATTATATGTTTTAAATTCGGTTCTGAATATACTTTTCATATCTGGCTAGGAATCAAAAGAAGCTGGTGAACGTAGTGCGGCAAAAAGTGATAAAGAGTTGAATCATCGCGATGCGATTTACAGTACGTAGGAAACAAAAGCAACTTTACACATCTCTGATGACAAATCCATGCTGAACATTTTGGGGTATAATATACTTTGAAGGGTTAGAAAAAAAAAGCAACGTGTGATACAGTGTAACCCAACCTCAATGAAAACAAAGAACTCAAAAGCCGTGAGTACCAGAAATCGAAACGTTTCGTTTACAAAATTTTTACGAAATGTTTGTACACAAACTTTTGCACAGGCACATGGGATCATATGAATCTATGTAATTTTTTACTTCGATTTCGCTGGGTATTGCCGTTTGGATGATACGATATGTTTTACACAGCACTAGAATTGAATGGAGAGGCCCACTTACCTCGAAAAGCGTGATGAACCACTTCGGGAACTCATCAGCACTTTTAACGTCGGCTGCTAAAATGATTTCCAGTATTTCTTCAGCCATTTGAGAAAAAAATCACTGTTATTCAAAGAGAATTCACTAAAGCACTGGTTAACAACTGAATTGAGCAAGTAACATCTAAATTACTCTTCTGCCTTGTAAGCCACTACACATCACTTCGCCACATCAACAGATTATCAAACTGCACTAATTTTTTCATACAGAAATCCGATCTTCAGCATAGATTTTTAACACTACCGAACTAAAAAACACAGGCAACTCGGATAGGCACTAAACAAAAAACATTATTCTAATTAAAAACCGGCACTAAATCGAAGAAAAACATTTGCGAAACGAACTCCTCGGAAAATTCGCACTATGTACGGGAATGGCAATACAGGAACAGCAAACATCGCTTCACTTCGCCGATGGTGGTTTGACAGCTGATTAAGCGCTCATTCTTTGTACGGTAACTGTGTTGGTGTATGCCGTTTTCCTGCAATGCCAGTGCCGTACACTCACACTTGTGGACACAGTGAGTGCCGTGTTGAGCTAGTTAAGCGCGCGAAACGTGTGAGTGACTCAAAACCGGATTATTATAACGCACGTGTTTTATCGAACACGTGTGTTATTGAACGATTATTCTATGGTTAACATCATAACTTTGGAATTAATTTGAAAATCGTTCCATAATATTATTTGTTGTATTTTATCCGATAAATCAAAATAAACCTTAAACTTAACTTTCTTACAATTGCATTGATATACATAGCTTTTGCAATTGTTTTCGATTGTTCAATATATGATACGAGTATACGAATTGTTGTGATAATTATAATTGTTTTGGCCTTCTCGAGACTGGAAGTATTTATTCATCAAGATTCCATTAGAACTCATCAATAATGGTACAATTTGCGGATCTTTTTCGGATCTAGAGAAAAGTCCTTCTAAAACTATTGATTTTATTGCTTATGCCATATCAGTTATCTTCTTTCTGCTTCCGTATAAAAACGTAATATCGACATGGTTATGCTTGAGTTTACACAATACGATGACCACCAGGGGCCTGATAAAGGATAGAGAGTAGTGCAGGCAGGTGAAAATTAATCCCGTTTGCCTGTCAAGCGTGGGATACTTATACCTAAGGATCGGTTTAGATAGAACCTCAAACAGCAGGGACCCGTATAGTTTTTGTATCGAAAATATCGCGTAGGTAAGCGATAGAAAAATGGCAACCTTCAAAATGAACGACACGTTTTCATCGATTTCGTTTGGCTGTACAAATCTACGACCCTGGTAGAACTTATAAATAATCATAACGGTGGTCACTAGCAGCGTCACGGTCGGGATGGCGATTCGAATGACGATGATCAGCCACTGGATGATGTAGTGATTGGTGCGATCGTTGATGAGAATTGTACAGAACCGGCTATCTTCATTCGCACTGGTAACATCCGAAAATAGAAATAACGGCAATGATTCCGACATGGCGATAAACCATATCAGCATCACTGGCAGAAGAACAGAAATGTTGGTTTTGCGGTGGCGATAGTCGATAGTCAGCGATCGCTTGTGGATGATATTCTCCGTTGCCACCTCGTAGTTATGTTCTTCGGTTATCATGTAGTCCGAGTTGCTTTCGCTGCTTTCGCTGCTTTCCTGATACGAACTGGTCAGATCCTCGCATGTCGTCGATATTTGTTGGGCCAGGTTGTACGTTGAAATCGAGTGGAAATTAAGGCCAATAATGAAGTACACAATGGCGATATTGGTGAACGACTCGAAACCGATGTAGAATGTGCAGTGCTCCAAATCGAAGATCCACCGCTGGTGCACAATATAGAACAGCTCCCAGATGCTGATCAGAAGACTGCAGATGTCCAGAATGGCAATTTGAAGAACAAAGTATAAGGAACCTGAAAAATGAAAGGATCATTAACAAATTTTTAAGAGTGATATAAATTGATATCAGAAGTTTTATCTGTACTAATTATTCGGAATTTCTGAGAGATTTTCAACTCAGGCAACCATAAACCACTGTCATTTAATGACAGTGTAATAAAATGCATTTCTTGACATCTAAATCATGAAATAACAACTAAGTTTATTTTGAATATGCGGTTGCCTAATTTTGTGGGCAGTGGCGTAGCGTGACCGGATGACACCCGGGGCGAAGAATTTGGGTGTTACCCCTTTCCCCTGGGTGTCACCCCCACCAGGTTACAATGAAATCATTTTGTTATCAAGAAGTCTAAGGGTTCGCACGTTTGTTTTCAATTGCACTTAATCTACCTATTTTTGAAAAATTGGTTGAGATTATACTCTTAAAAGCAAATTTATATAATTTTCGAGGATCCCTCTACCTAATTGATAATTAATCTTACGAATGTCACCCTTTTGAAGGTGACACGTATTGTAATTTTTCCCAAGGGTGTCATTCCCTAGAGGGTGACACCCGGGGCGGATCGCCCCCGCCACCCCCACCAAGCTACGCCAGTGTTTGTGGGAAATTATTCCTCTATTCATCTTATTTCTCCAATCCATATGAAATCCTATTTTCTCTGTTTTCTGATAGTTGATTGAAAGTCTAGATTTATTAGGACGGTTTTGTTCTGCTGAAACTGGCTGAAACTTGAGTGTTTGTGATGTGTTGTATTACTGTTCAGTCAGTAAGGTTGAAAAAATACTTGAGAGCACTAATACTGCATTTTTTGCATTGTGTATCTAAATCATCAATAATTCAGTAACTTTGTTAGTGTCCAACCTTTCTCTGAATTCTAAACATTACACTGGTAAACAGAGGTTAGAGCTCGAACGGGAAAAATGAAGGATATAGCTTTTTAACCCTTCCTGTAAATTTTGGGTACTCCAATATTAATATAATACTAAATGTGCAAATTTGTCTGTGAAACTCAGATTTAGGGCTTTTTTTTCAATTTGCCGCCGTGTAAAGGTTTCTTCAGATTTTTAAGTTTACATAAATTTTTCGTAGACTTTCTGAAAATGTGTATACAAGAGTGTATGTGTGGCAAATTTCACGTAGTTGCAAAAGAAATTAAATTTTACATCTCACTACCTTGTGAAACGAATCTTATTACTCGATCATCATGAAACGTACAGTTCAAAATTGTTACCAAACGACTTGGTTTTATCGAAACTCGAGTAATAATAACGTAGGGAGTATTCTGAAAAGAGATTACTTGGAAATAAACATCGGAAAAGCCTTTCAAAAAATCGGCATACTTTCGAAACTGATGCAAGCACCAAGGAACAGAAATATTGTGTTTCAGAGAAGATTTAAAATTTCACTGCGTAAACGGATTTCATCATATTGATTGTTTTCCGAATAAACCCCGGTCAAGAAAAACGCAATCATTTTTCCACAAAAATCTCAGATGACATTAACGGTGCAACTGCAAATTTTTTGTCACATGAAACAGAAGTTGGTTGAAAGATTTATTAAATTTAAAATAAAACCTGGTCCAAACCGTAAATACAGAAAGCGGAAGTTTAATAATCGAAGTACGTTGACATGATTATTACTGAAAGGTTATAAAATTTATTATTTTACGTTAAAAATAAATCAAAATATTGTGTAAAACCACAATGAATACAAAAAATGTTTGCGTTGAATATTTTTTCAATCAACGCGATACTTTTCAGTTATTACCAGGGGAGTATAGACGTCAAAATTTTGTCTACCGATCATGAATTCATCATGGTGTCGAAATTTCATTTAGAATTCTTAAACAAAATATCTTATTCATTGAAAGTGCACATTGTATTGAAAACAAACGTTGAGTCTTGATTTTTCACATCTATAAACGTATTTTTTCGAGAATAAGTTAATGAACAATCATGGGACGTTGACTCTATTCCAACTGTTTTAGGGCAAACCAACCAAAAAGTGGGTACCAGAATCGCTGGAACCAGAATCAATGAGTGGGAGATGAAAAATGTATGGAGTTTGACAGCCACAAGAGCCCCCTGGTTATTACAATACTTATTACTTAAAGATGCTTTGTTCATCAGGTTCAAATTGACAGCTCATGCTGGTTCATGTTGACACTAATGTCGTTTTCGTTTTCGCGGTGTACTACACTCAAATGACACTCAAATGACACTTTTGACACCGAAAATGTTTTAAGAATTGGGATTTCGGCTTAGCAGTCATTCATCTCAGAATTTAGAACGAAGTTATTGTCATTCGTCCCAACGTTTCAGCACTTATTGGTGCCTTCATCAGGGGAAACTGTTCAAAGGAGTAATTTATTAATAACTTTGCATTTTACAAAACTTTTTCCCTCGACTTACAATGATGATTATCGGACTACGTCAGGTGGTTGCATTTAAAGTTCACTAGTCACTAATTTAAATTTTTTTTTCTATCATTGGACAATCTAAACAAACTGAAACAACATGAAAAAACTAGCCTAAACATCGAAATACACTTTAATGCTTACGTTTATAAGTTTGGTGGTGGGAGGAATTTATTTTCACTGTCGGAGTAGTGTGGCGGTTTCAACTTGTGTTTCTGTTCAGTTAACTGTTATACCATCTTCATTTAGGCTTTTAAGTTTGTGTAAGATCCCCGCGTATGCTGTGTTGAGGTTGTTCACATCAATACGGCGGTTCACTATGTGTGGTGTACAGTAGATGTGACACATTTCTAAAAATGGTAGTGAAGCTGTGTGTTTCGATCTATCTATTATGCATGTATTCTCTAAGTCGAACCTGTGTTCTGTGTCGATGCAATGCTCAATGAGAGCGGTTTTCTCTCTTAGCTCGGATAACTGGTAGTTTGTCTGTGTGTCCGCACTTAGTATCTGGTTGAGTTTGTTTACGTTCGATGCATGCCCGTAGAGTCTGGTTTTTAATTTGTTTGAAGTCATTCCAATGTAGCTGCTGTTACAGCCGCTGCACGGAATTTTATAAATAATGTTGCTGTTTTCGTTTTTATTTGTAGGATCCTTTACTTGACTGTGGAAGCTGTTCACAGTTTTGTTCAATTTTGTGGCGATGCAGATGTGCGGATAATCCTTTTTGAATAGTTTAATGAGACGATCACTTAGTTTGGGGATGTAAAGGAGTGATCTGTAAGCAATGTCTGTGCTGGGTGTTATGCTGGTTGTGCTTGCTAAGGTGACCATATCCTGAAGGTTGTTTGCCGTGGATGGTGTATTGCTGGCTTGATGTGGTTGCTGAGAGGACGGCGGTGGGGCTGTTGGCTGTGGAGCTGTTGTGGGTGGAGGTGCTGGTGGTGGCAGTGTGATAGCTGAAGGATGGACAACTTCTTGTTGCCTAGAATGGTACAGGTTGATGAGCCGAGACACCAGGGTTCGTGGGTAGCTATTAGCCTGTAGGTGTTTGTGAATGATGGTGTTAACGTTTGTCGCCTCTGGATTAGATATTAAAGAGGTAACGCGGTGAATAAAATTGTTGGCTACAATAATTTTGTGTTTGTATTGATGGTAAGAATGGAAATTTAGCATTCTCCCAGATGAGATAGGTTTGCTATACCATTCGGTGAAAAGTGATTGATCGTCCTGTCGATTTATCAGCAAGTCCAGAAATGGTAGGTTGCGGTCTTGTTCTATTTCAATGGTGAACTGAATTCGGTCCTCCTGGCTGTTAAAGGTGTCTAGTACGGTGTCGATGGAATCTTTTGGTATGATGAGAAACAGATCGTCTACATATTTGCGTAGAATAGGGACTTCAAAGGGAAGGTGGCTTAATGCACTATGGATGATTGATTCGAGTACTATATCGGCTAATATTGGGGACAAAGGAGAGCCCATAGCTGTTCCGTATGTCTGGTAATAAAATTTGTTGTCGTATCGAAAATAACTTGCCTCCATACAAAATTCTACTATTTCCAAAAACAGCTCAAGGTGGATCTCGGTATTTATTTCGTGCCAGCGATCGGTGATGGTCTTGGTTACCAGTTTTCTCGGTACGTTCGTGAACAAAGAAACAACGTCGAGTGATACCATGATGTGATCTTCGGGGAGACTGAATGATTTTAGCTCATCGCATAATTTAAAGGAGCTAGCTGTGTTGAAAGTGCTGGTGAGGTGGGTGTTCAGTATGTTAGCCACAAATTTACATAGATTGTAGGTCGGAGCGGAGTAGTTAGGCACAACAGGACGTAAAGGGAGATTTGTCTTATGCGCTTTCGGTTGTCCATAAATTCTGGGACAAACAGCATTATAGGTTTTTAACCATTTGGCGGTCTTGGAGTCTATGAGTTTCAAGTTGAGTAGGGTGAGAACAGAAAACTGGCGAATATGCTTAGTAGGAAACTGTTTCTGAAAAAGTGTAAGAATAACGGTGTTTTTCCTCACCACATCACTCGAAGCTTCAAATGTGTACATCAAATGCTAGCCGAAAATGGACCTTACTTGAACAAAATAAACACGATCATCATAAAATTCAAAAAAGCTGTACTCAACGTGGAAATACGACAAACATATCATCTAATCAACACTCTTTCCCGATCCATTCACAACCTACAAGAAGTCATCACGTTAATAGTAGGAGACAGCCTTGCTACAGCTTATCTGGACACCCAGTCAACCGCATTCCGCAACAATTTAAACAACAGAAATAAATCTACCACCAACAAACTACAAAACATTATTCAATGTATGAACTCTCTGTCAACCATACAGACCAACGAGAAAGCTATAACGAACGCGACCAACGTACAAGTGCCTCCAGAGACCACTGCATTACTGAGTCTCGGCAAAAGGTCGCGTTACCTGTCACCCATCTCTCACAGGTCCCTCTGTTCCATGTCTTGTCCGATTTGGAAACCATCATTCAGTCGCACCAAGACAAACGGATACAGGATAGTAACCGGTGCAGAGCTACCAAAATTATTCTCAACTACATCCATGGTTTTGGATCACTGGTTGATGCATTGGAACCAATAGGCAGATGGTGTACTGAAGCACAGAAGACAACAGCTAAGTTTCTGAAAGCTCATCCCGAAATCCTGGTTCTGTCCTCTGACAAGGGTAATCGCACTGTCATTATGTACGCTAAGGAATACCATGAGAAAATACGCGCCCTTGTCGATGACCAAGCAACATACCGCAACGTGCCCAGAGACCCCACAGAAAAAATCCAAAGGAAAAACAACAATTTTGTAACCACCCTACTCAACTTGAAACTCATAGACTCCAAGACCGCCAAATGGTTAAAAACCTATAATGCTGTTTGTCCCAGAATTTATGGACAACCGAAAGCGCATAAGACAAATCTCCCTTTACGTCCTGTTGTGCCTAACTACTCCGCTCCGACCTACAAGCTATGTAAATTTATGGCTAACATACTGAACACCCACCTCACCAGCACTTTCAACACAGCTAGCTCCTTTAAATTATGCGATGAGCTAAAATCATTCAGTCTCCCCGAAGATCACATCATGGTATCACTCGACGTTGTTTCTCTGTTCACGAACGTACCGAGAAAACTGGTAACCAAGACCATCACCGATCGCTGGCACGAAATAAATACCGAGATCCACCTTGAGCTGTTTTTGGAAATAGTAGAATTTTGTATGGAGGCAAGTTATTTTCGATACGACAACAAATTTTATTACCAGACATACGGAACAGCTATGGGCTCTCCTTTGTCCCCAATATTAGCCGATATAGTACTCGAATCAATCATCCATAGTGCATTAAGCCACCTTCCCTTTGAAGTCCCTATTCTACGCAAATATGTAGACGATCTGTTTCTCATCATCCCAAAAGATTCCATCGACATCGTACTAGACACCTTTAACAGCCAGGAGGACCGAATTCAGTTCACCATTGAAATAGAACAAGACCGCAAACTACCATTTCTGGACTTGCTGATAAATCGACAGGAGGATCAATCACTTTTCACCGAATGGTATAGCAAACCTATCTCATCTGGGAGAATGCTAAATTTCCATTCTTACCATCAATACAAACACAAAATTAATGTAGCCAACAATTTTATTCACCGCGTTACCTCTTTAACATCTAATCCAGAGGCGACAAACGTAAACACCATTATTCACAAACACCTACAGGCTAATAGCTACCCACGAACCCTGGTGTCTCGGCTCATCAACCTGTACCATTCTAGGCAACAAGAAGTTGTCCATCCTTCAGCTATCACACTGCCACCACCAGCACCTCCACCCACAACAGCTCCACAGCCAACAGTCCCACCGCCGTCCTCTCAGCAACCACATCAAGCCAGCAATGCACCATCCACGGCAAACAACCTTCAGGATATGGTCACCTTAGCAAGCACAACCAGCATAACACCCAGCACAGACATTGCTTACAGATCACTCCT
This sequence comes from Wyeomyia smithii, assembly GCF_029784165.1. Lineage (NCBI taxonomy): Eukaryota > Metazoa > Arthropoda > Insecta > Diptera > Culicidae > Wyeomyia > Wyeomyia smithii. The sequence continues at coordinate 107,807,314 of NC_073696.1, forward strand.
TTACATCCCCAAACTAAGTGATCGTCTCATTAAACTGTTCAAAAAGGATTATCCGCACATCTGCATCGCCACAAAATTGAACAAAACTGTGAACAGCTTCCACAGTCAAGTAAAGGATCCTACAAATAAAAACGAAAACAGCAACATTATTTATAAAATTCCGTGCAGCGGCTGTAACAGCAGCTACATTGGAATGACTTCAAACAAATTAAAAACCAGACTCTACGGACATGCATCGAACGTAAACAAACTCAACCAGATACTAAGTGCGGACACACAGACAAACTACCAGTTATCCGAGCTAAGAGAGAAAACCGCTCTCATTGAGCATTGCATCGACACAGAACACAGGTTCGACTTAGAGAATACATGCATAATAGATAGATCGAAACACACAGCTTCACTACCATTTTTAGAAATGTGTCACATCTACTGTACACCACACATAGTGAACCGCCGTATTGATGTGAACAACCTCAACACAGCATACGCGGGGATCTTACACAAACTTAAAAGCCTAAATGAAGATGGTATAACAGTTAACTGAACAGAAACACAAGTTGAAACCGCCACACTACTCCGACAGTGAAAATAAATTCCTCCCACCACCAAACTTATAAACGTAAGCATTAAAGTGTATTTCGATGTTTAGGCTAGTTTTTTCATAATGTTTCAATTTGTTTAGATTGTCCAATGATAAAAAAAAAAATTTAAAATTAGTGACTAGTGAACTTCAAATGCAACCACCTGACGTAGTCCGATAATCATCATTGTAAGTCGAGGGAAAAAGTTTTGTAAAATGCAAAGTTATTAATAAATTACTCCTTTGAACAGTTTCCCCTGATGAAGGCACCAATAAGTGCTGAAACGTTGGGACGAATGACAATAACTTCGTTCTAAATTCTGAGATGAATGATTGCTAAGCCGAAATCCCAATTCTTGATATCATCTACAGTCGAACTCTTCCACCCGAAAATGTTTTATTTGATTTTTCGTGTTACCCTTTTTCTGTCTCTCCCTACACTTTTTCTGTCACTGATGACACCCGAAAAAAGCAGAGTGTGCTGTAGGAAGTTACCAACACATTCACACGTATGTGTCAAAACTGGTTTGTTTTGGTTTTCGTTCCACGTGGTAAAGTGTCAGGTAAATTTTTTCTCAGCACATTTGCGAGATGGACATATGAAATGGAAACGAGACAAAATGACGAATGCGATTATGACCAAAACAAAACGAATTGACAGCTATCCCATTATTACGCATACCAATGCAATGACACTGAAAATGTTTTATCTGAAGCTGCAAAGTATAGCACGGAAAAAGTGTAGTACACCGCGAAAACGAAAACGACATAACATAGATCTTTTTTCCTTGCAGGGAACAACGAGATGCGATGATTTAAAGTGTGGAGAAAACAAAAGCAACTTTACATGGCATTACACATTTACTAGTGCGCTTAGGTGAAAAGTTACGTATCTCTATGAACTATCGCAGGGAATCTTTCTAATGTTACTTTTTTGACAGATAGCGGTAACATCCCAGCTGGTCTCAAGGTACGATGCTAACCTAACAAGCCAGTCGTCGTAGGTTCGAGTCTCGGCTCGGGAGAGACTGTTAGGGCCAGTAGGATTGCAGCGCTAGTCCCGCAATTGTACTGTACACAAAAACAGTTGGCTGCGAAGTGTGTGTATGAACAGAAAATCGAGTTCCGAATCGGAATGTTGCACTAAGACTTTGCCTTGCTTTTAGGGGTAACTTTGTTTGAGTTTTAGAATTCGTACTATTTCTTGTATAGCAGTCGTGCATAGTTCAATCACACACAGCATTAAAAGAGCATTTTTGTCGCATTTGAAATCGAGAGCAAAATTGCATCATTCGAAGGTAAATAAAGAAACCAATATTTGTCAAACTCGAATGTGTGATGACACCAGAGATGCCAGATTTTTTTGACAAATCTGAATAATACATATAAATGTCTGTATAAGTCTGTATACTGCTGCAAAATACGAATTACCAATATATTATCTGTATCCGATTGTTTTGTTTCATTTCGTGAAGTTATTCGATGAGTCGATGTTAAATTAAACGTTTAAATCAAATACTCAGACGTAAGGGTCTTTTCCGTTTTGGTCAGGATATTTCCGGGCGGTTTAGCGTCGTGGCAGTTTAAAACCACTTACTTCATCAACCAGTTTTCGAAAAAAGTACAATTTTTTAACAAGTAGAGATACATTTTACGCGCAGTAGCTGGCAGCAGTACCTCCAACGGAAGAGCAGCTAGGCGCAGCTACTCTTGAAGATAAGGGAGGGTCGATCAGCCATATGCAGTACTGCTGTAACGGCACTGGGTACAATGGCTTCGAACGGAAGAAACGACTAGTTTGACAACTACATTCGTCAAACAGTTAGTGGAAGAGAAGAATGCAGTACGAGCGAGAATATTATAACACCGAACGTGGGCGAACGTGGTCCGCTGCCGACGTGCACAGAACAGACAAAACTCAGGCGAAGGAGGAACTATACCGTGCAAATGACACACAAAAGTTCTACGAGAAGCTGAACAGTTCTCGCAAAGGATAAATACCACAAGCTGACATGTACAGGGACCTGGACGGCAACCTTCTCACGAACAAGTGGTCGGTGTGCGACCAGACCGAACCAAGCGCCAAAAACATTATTTCGAGTAATTGGCGATCATAGTTTACTCATCCCGTATGCTTCCTGTATGCTGCTGCAGAGAAATTTTGTTATAACACCATTATAAACTGTTTAAATGATTTCGTTTTTTCATGAAAGATAGATTATCAGTTTTAACATCCACTAGTGTTTAAAACTCAATTGTCAAAAAAATGGCGCTTGGTTCGGTCTGGTCGCACGCCGACCAAGTGTGAACAAGGTTGTTGAAAGGTGGACGTGCACTTTAACGACGATCTAGCAGAGGACGACGATGAAGTGACAATAAATCTTGGTGTACGTGCGGATGATGACTTAATTCCAGCCTCTGACTTCCAGGAGCCTAAAGCTGGAGCTGACCGATACAGCATGATATTGAAACAGGGTGGCGAAGCACTAGCTAAGGCGCTACACTGGGTTATTGCCTCGATTTGTGGGAAGGAGATAGGGTATTTTCGGCAGTGATTAAATAGAATCGCAGCGCTTAGAAACAACCTATGAAGTTGTAGCGTCGTGGCAGTTTGAAATCCCTTACTTCATCAACTAGTTTTCGAAAACAGGAAAATTTTTTACAAGCAGAGAATCATTTTGTTACATTTTAATTTTTAATTTCAGACCTGTCCGTCATTTCACCGTAAAAGAACTAATGCTTATATAATTCTGAAGTATTTCAGATTCGTTCCTGGAATGCGATATAACTGAAACTCATTTGAATTGACCGTTATTTTGATCCACGAAAATGATTTTTTTGGTACGTTTGTTGCTTATACTTTTTGCTCCATACTTATTTCACTTCACTTTACTCTATTGGCCGACGGACCATTACCGGTCGAGGGCGGAACGAATTAGAGACGTCAAGCTTCTTCTATCTTGGACAGCCGTTCTCCAGTCACCTCGTACACCAGCAGATCGTGCATCTTCTTCCACCCCGCACATACACCGAGTGCGAGGCGCACATGCGTCGACGGCCTCTTCCTGGTTCTCTGCTGAGGATAGTTTTGGTGGCTCTATTGTCTGGCATTCTGGCTACATGTCCAGCCCACTGAAGCTTGCCACGCTGTATTACCTTCCCTATATCAGCATGTTTGTATACTTGGTACGACTCGTGATTTGTGCCTGCACCACACTCCATCTTCTAATTTACCGCCAAGTATCGATCGTAGGACTTCACGATTAAAAAACTCCGAGCACATGTCGATCAGCTTCCTTCAGCGTCCATGCTTCATGTCCGTAAAGGGCCACCGAGAGTAGTAGCGTCCTATACAACGCTAGTTTTGTGCGAGTTTGCAAACTACGGGACCCTAGCTGGATACACAGTCTGTAGAAGGCCCTGTCTGCAGCTGCAACTCGTCGTTTCACTTCACGGCTTATATCGTTGTAACATGTCACAAGCTTATCAAGATTCAAATCGTTCACCATCTATCTTCATCTCAGCACCAACACCACGGGAACTCCCACACTTCCTGCCAGCAACCATGTACTTTGTTTTGGTAGAGTTTATGCGGAGTCGCAACCTCGCTGCTTTCTTCTTAAAAGGTCTGAAGGCCTCCTCCACGGCCTTACGGTCGATACCAATGATATTAATGTCGTCCGCAAAACCAAGGACCATGTGAGATCCGCGTCAATTCTGCAATCCGAGTTAATAGAAACCGAAATCTGCGCAAAAAATACCGCGTAAATTCCGGAATCCGCGCAAAAAACCGCGTAAATCCCGGTAAATTCTAGAATCCGCGTAAATTCTGGAATCCGCGTAAAAAAACCGCGTAAATTCCGGAATCCGCGTAAAAAACCCGTGTATAAAAAAATGCGTAACAAGCGACCTTAGTGAATCTCTATTATGTTAAATGTCTGTATAAAATCTGTAGGCTTATGCGTGTCTGTATCGCAACACAGAAAGTCTGTATAAAACAAAATTTACACCACCGGTGCAGCAATGAATTTGAATTTGTTCCAAAAAAATAGAACAAAACAACAATTTGGACCACCGCTGAAGATGCCCTAAGAATGTTCAAAAATCGCATTATCAGAGTGACTCTTAACTGGAGGTTTACGGTTTTTTTTATGGTTAACAAAATAATGATGGTAATGAGTAAACATGAACACAAAGTTTAACAACTTCGCGGCTTTTATGAAGCACTTTCCAAGGCTGTATTACAGTCTTTGACCAAGCGTCAAATATTCGTCACTTTTTGACAGATAAAAGTTGTCACATGTCACAAGCGTTTTTGACAGACAATCAGAGATGATTATTTGTCACTCTCCAATTTTTTAATGTGGCAAACACGGGCAAACAACAATCATGATGTCAAATAAATTTGACCATTATATCAAAAGGTCAAATATGAGATCGTTATTTACTCTCCAGGACGACCTGAGTGACCTGACGAAAAGGAAAACGAACAGTAGAAGAATTATTCTGGTCCGCCATTCCAATCCCAAGAGATACTCTTTTTACGGACACCAAATGATTTTATTTATTAGAAAGAAAATTTATAGCGTGTTATTGACCCTGGATGCATTACTGCAGATTCCTGGTGCGATTCAAGGTTATGAAAAGCATGCGAGCAGCATATGGAAGCATTAGAATCGTGAATTATTAATTTACCTTTGCGCAACTAATATCATGGTCCGACATTGTGATACGTTCTGCATATAGCAGAACAAGCACAAGATGCGCATCGTTACTGGTTTAGAAACACATATCATGTATCATACACAAATGTTTACTACAGGCTAACAAAAAAATTATTTATTTACACTGACCCTGTTATTTCTCTAGCAACTTTTCAAAATTGCATTCTCCTAATTGTTTGTTATTTCGATAGCTATAGACTTACCGCTATATTTTGCTTGCAGAATTCCTTTAACCAGAATCAGGTTCAGCAAGATTCCTCCGCCAACGACAAATCCGATATAAACGTACAGCGCCAGTCCCTCGGGCCAACGTTCCAGCAGCGGATCGTTCCGACGAAATTCTTCGCCCACACGGTCTACCGCATTGCTGAGCAGCTCGTACATATCGAACAATTCGCCATTCCCAGGATCGCGTTCTTCCGCGGTGGTGGCGGTAACGGTGGCCGTCGCGATGCTGTAATCCTCTCCAGCCATAACTGGATGAAGTGATACTTTTGCCATCGCCAACGGCGAGCCGTGCTTACAAATACGAGTTCTCCTCGTAACTCCCACGTGAAAAGTACGTATACTATGTGAATATTTTGCCGAAAAATTCAAATTTTGCGCTTACAAAAGGTGTGAGACGCCTCTCACACTACTGGAAGCTTTTTGCTTGGCGCACGCTCGAAAAACAGCCAAAACTGCACCCAGCCGAACCATTAAACCAAACCAAACAAAACAAAGCGCATATATTTTTTATACCAGTGGTGGACCACTTCTCACACTTCACTTTACTGCCTACTTTACTAATTGATGGTGGAGTAACGCTGGTTTGGTACTCAAACCAAAAACTCACTTCAGACTCTTTTTTCCATAACCGGATCGCTACTACTGGAAACCTAATGTACAGCTCAAAGTCTACTAAACGACTAGACGGAGTGACGGAGTGCCGGCAGCAGTAAATTTACTGCTTTGTACACCGCTTCCAGCGTTGCTGCAAGAGCCGTACACCGAGGATGCATGGAAGGAGCGTCGCGATGCCACCCATTTCAGCCGTCGTCGACTTCTGCTGTCTGTCCGCACGACCGCTGATGATGGATATGGCACAGATGCACCGTGGACTAAACCTAAACAATAACAACAGCCCGCACTTCGAGATAACGAAAATAAAACAACTCGCGGTGAGTCAAAGGAAACGGCCGGTAAATGTCGGTGGTACGCTCACGGAATGTGCGGTAGAAAGACGAACAGCGAGCGCATCCGACCACATCTCGACTAGGACTGATTCCAGGTTCATGGCGGCCGGCAGATTTTACCGGCTCTGTCGGCATGAATGGATAGCAAAACACGGTGTACGCAGGCTGTCCCGAGTTCAGCAGGGTATGAAAATGTTTGCTAAACTCAAATTAAATTTGCAGTTGAGATTTTTTTTTTTAGCTCGAAAATGATAATTTCAATGACTTGATAATTTACGTTCATTAAACCAAATTAACCAAAGCGGGCACACTTGAAGAAAAAAGTTTTTCTAACAAAAACTTTATCAAAAGGCTTCAGTTTTTATTTCACCACTTTTATTTGTTTAGAAACGTTTTAGGCAGCAAAATTCTCTATCTAAAAATGTTATTTTGAAACAAACTAGAGATGATCGATATTTTTCATACCATTTTTTTTTTTAAATAAAAACGTTCAGTGTAAGATCTCTGAATATATTTTTAAATGTTTTTAAATGAAAATTTGGACAGTTTCCTAAAAACCATCTCTTGACAATTTTTCTCTAACTCTTGTCATTACCATACTTCCAGGAGAATACAAAAAGTTTTTGTTAGAAACACTTTTTTTTTTTTAAGTGCCTACTTTGATTTGTTGAGAAGAATTTTAGGCAACTAAATTTCATATCCTAAAACTTATTTTGAAAAAAAAAAATCTGAGATGATCGATTTATTTTTAAATCACATTTTGTTTAGAAATATTTTTTTGAGATCTCGAATTCAACCCCTTTTCTAAAAATCATCTCATCTCATTCAGACATGTTGATATTTAAAAAAAACTTCAAACTTTTTTCAAATTCAAACTTTTTTCAAATAATATATATAAATATATATATATATTAGGGTGAAAGCTAAAAGAGTCATGTCAAATTTTAAAAACTGACCATGCACATTTTGTTTATTGGCCCAAAAAGGACCTGGGCATAATTTCAGTTTAATGATTTAGGGGTGCCTCAGAGATGTGATTTTTTGACCCTCGAAAATCTACCAACGCACACTGGGAAAAAATGTACCCAAATTCCCAAAACTAGAAGCCGCTGGACAGGCAACCTTTAGTATTTCTTATGTAAAATTGGTCAATAAAACGATTGGTGATGGTTTCAATCTGTGCAGGGCAAGGGAAAAGGTTTATATTTCCAAAATACGCAAAAATAATAAAAAATAAAAAATCGAAAAAAAAAATTGCCCGAAAATCAACCTTCTAGGCCAGCGGTTCTCAACCTGGGGTACGCGTACCCCTGGGGGTACTAGAAGGCCTTCAGGGGGTACGCGATCGAGAAATCAGTAATGGCGGACAAAGCAATTTTTCTCTATAATACTTCATTTGTTGGCCAATCTAGCCCTTAAAACATGACTGTAGCAATCAAACAAGCTACAGTTTAATTTGGAACCTTAACTAGACTACCACAACATGATTTACCATTACTCTCTCCCACTCTGCAAGAATATTCCAAGCCAGGGGCTTCAATCGTTATGAAAAATATCGACAAGGGGTACGCGGACAAAAAAAGGTTGAGAACCGCTGTTCTAGGCAACCGAGGGCTTAATATGGAATATTTAGAATTGGTTTCTAAACTAACTCAGATCTCACTTCAAACAACATGAAAACTATTTTAATGTTTATTAGGTATCATAAGCTTGATATTTCATTAGGGTGGTACATTTATTGTTTAATAGGGTGGTTCCAGAAACAATTCAAATGAACTTTATAATGGTTTAGTAAGTAAAATGCTCATTTTTATTAGCCTATTTGACATTTTATATTTGGTGTACCATAAAGATGGACCAATTAGTTAGGGTGGTGGGCGATAACTAGAAACTTCATGATATTTACAAAAGAACGAAAATAATTAAATCATGAATGATCTCATATTTACTGCTATTAGAAGGGAATGCTTTGTTAGGGATGTTTTTTTTTGCGTATAAAACGTGATATTCTAATATATTATTTTCCGGTAAAGTGATAACGAAAGAAATAATCAGATATATAATTAAAAAACAAACAAGCGAAGTTGGAATTCCTCATTCATTTCCTGCTACTTGTTTCCAGATCTCGAAGTTTTAGGCATTTTTAAAGCATTTGGTATCGACATTTTTTTCGATTTTCTCAAATTTCATGGTAGGTTTTCGAGGGTCAAAAAATTACAACTTTGAGGCACCCTTAAACCACGGTTGTTTAAGCTAAAATTTTGCACAGATCAGTTTTTTTGGGCCAATAAATGAAATGTACATGTTAGGTTATTGTCACCCTATCATATATGCTTAGAGTAGTAAAGCCTACACACTCACAAAGTTTCATTGAATTCTGAGAGAATGCTTGCTGGAAATTTGTCGAGTTCGGGTGAGGATGCTGAGAAGAAATCTGGTCGAGTTCGTGTAAAATCTTTCTATTGTGAAAAAACTATTTCAATACAAAAAAATTAAAATGTTGTACACACCCAATTAATAAAAACCGAAAAAAAAATTAGAACAAAATCCAGCTTCTAACAACTTGAAGTTTTGTTGGGTTCGATAAACTGACAGTTGACATAATCCAGAACTTTGTTATCTTGTTGCTTTCAGAATCGAGTACTAGTCTACGACACGAAGAAGCGTCAGAAGTGCGTCCCAATCATCGTAGGAGTATCGCCAGCTTCCATCCGGGCCCAGTGTTGTGAAATTTCATGTATGACGGAGTGTTGAAGCTGAAGTTTCCTGTAGGAGTTGTGATCTTTGCTTTGCTGACTACATAACGCTAGAGGTCTACGCTGAGGTCTACGCTGAGGTCTACGCTGAGGTCTACGCTGAGGTCTACGCTAAGGTCTACGCTGAGGTCAGGTTGGTGGCCGCGCACTGCATCTTGAACCCCTTGTGGGTTATGGTTAACGACAAGCTTACATTTAAGAGCCATTTCAACTATGTCTGTAAGACGGCCTCAACGGCTTAGTACTTAATTCCATCCTTTTTTACCGCTAGTGTGTATGCAATTCTTGATTTATCTTACGATTCCGACCTCCCGGAAAACTGCGGTTTTCAGTAAAGTTGCTCGAAAGATCAAAAGCTCTTGGATGGCGGACAGTTTAGTACAGAGTTCCACCGTTATATGGCGCTAATGTGCACGCAATTCTTCGTATTTTACCCTGATTTTTCTCCCGATTTCAACCTCCTAGAAAACTGCAGTATTCAGTAAAGTTTTTCAGTAGATGAAATGCTTCTGAGTGATGGACACTTTAGTACAGTAAGTTTTGCCGCAACTTGCGCTATGAACGCAATGAACGCAATTCTACGTCTTTGACCATAACTTATTTTTCGGTTTCCGCATGTCGTAGAGATCCTCACAGGGCTCAACACGCTTCTCACATCTTCCATGTGAGTTCCAATATGCATAGCCTAGCTGTAAGAAATCGGACGGGTCGCAGGTTATGGACAGCGAAACGGCCTCTAGATATGGAGGTTAGGTGCGAATATAATTAATAAGTACCCCCGAATAAGCAGCAAGAGTTAGGTAGGGCTGGGAGATGCGTAGTGGGCTCTACATAATCACCCCTAACGACTCTAAGAGGCGAGTCGACGCTGCCATAAGTGTCTTAGTCCAAAAACCCGGTACGCCTGTTCTCCTGGAGGAGCGGTCCAAACAGCGTCTGCACTTCAGAGGAGCGGCTGAAGTAAGAAATGCGGTGTTCCGTCAGCTATAACCTCAACAAGGTAAACGGCGGTAAACCTCAACACCATTTACTTTTCCAAACTATAACTAGACTTTACTTCTTAAACCTTCAACAGTTTATTTATTTGTATCTTCTAACCACTTATCTCACTGAATTTTTCGTCTCTTCAGGGCAATCTCTTAATACGTTCTCTTTTGCGAAGTTCAAAACTTTCTCTTTTTATAACTGTAAAAACAGGATACGTCTGTTGTTCTGTGCGTTGCGGCAATACCTCATCGCTGCGTTGAAAATCTTTGCGGTTGCGTCGTTGCATTAGCAGCGCTGCGTTATTATCTTGCGTTCGCATCATAGCAAACGGGGGTTGTTAACAAGAAAAAAAAATTTCGGGCTGACAGCACGAACACGTAATAAAAAACTCTTTACTGCGAATATTCAAGAAAAAGAAACGAATCGGAACAATCGGCAACGACTGAGGCGACGAATAAAGGACACCGATTGGAAGCTCGGAACATGGAACTGTAGATCACTAAACTGCCGGTACCCCCATAACTGTCCCATACTGATTTTGGTCACTTTTGAGCTATCATCGGGTATCGACTTAATTGTTATCATATTTTCTGAAAAAAAATTAAACTTGATACTCTTGTATGGAGAAACATGGAAAAAATACCAAGTTGTTTTTGTCCCATATTGAAAGTACCCGCATTACAGTCCCACTGCATAGTGGTACAAACTGCAAACACATAATTATGCTCCAGATTATGGTATATCGGATTATTTTAGGCATATGGAAGTATGTCATTTAATCAACTAGACTAATGTTGTTTTTCTGTAGTACAATCTACGTTGCCAATGATACTGCCGGTTGCTGGTTGAATTTATATGTGATGTGACAAAATACGCGAGTACTTTTGAAATGTACTTTTGAATGATGCGAAACAGTTTAAGATCATCAGCATGATTTAGTTTACAGCCCAGTGGAATGACGTAACAAACATCGTTGAAAAAAAGATTGAAAAGCAATGGTCCAAGGTTGCTTCCTTGAGGGACACCAGACAGGTTAACGAAGCTATCTGACTTGGTGTTGCCTAATTTAATGTACAGTGTGCGGTCTACGAGGTACGATTCTAATCACTTAGTAAAATGGTGTGATGCACCAAGGCGTTCAATTTTAGCCAACAGAATATTGTGATCAACACGGTCAAACGATGCTTTCAGGTCTGTATAGATGGTATTCACTTGCATCCCGTTCTCTATGTTTTTGATACAGCGCGACGTAAATTCCAGTAAGTTAGTCGTGGTCGATCTACCTGGGTAAAAGCCATGTTGGACTGTAGAAATATATGGCTTGAATTCACGGGATAAAACGTTGCCGACTAAGATCTCAAATAATTTTGATCCAGCGGATAGAGACGTTATTCCCCTGTAGTTCACCACATTGTGTTTGTTGCCTTTTTTGTAAACTGGAAACATAGCCGATTTTATCCAGCAATCAGGAAATACCCCTTGTAATAACGATGTATTAAAAATCATTCTTAGTGGAACACTAAGCGCGATGACACATCTTTTCAAAACAATGGCTGGAATACCGTCAGGCCCAGCTGAAGAAGAAGGTTTCAGTTTTTCTGTGGCTTTGAGAACATCTTCGTTAGTAAAACTTAAATTACTCAGATTTACTACGTTACGAGGAACGTTGCAAAGGGCGCTCTGTATTTGAGATGTATTTGCTCAAGTCGAACTAAATACGCTCGAGAAATGTTTCTTGAATCAAGAGCCAATACCGTCAAGTGATTCCGCACTGTCATTTCCAAGAAACATGCTATTGGGAAGCCCACTATCTTTCCGCTTACTGTTAACGAATGACCAAAATCGTTTTGGATTTTTTTTGAATTGTGATTGGGTGCGTAGCACGTGTTGCGAGTAAAGAAAACGGTTGTAAGTTTTATACTGTTTGCTAGCAGTAGTGAAGGATAGCTTAGTCATAGCGTTTCGTCGCCTAACGTAGTTGCGAAGTGCAGCTGCTCTTTGTCGTTTTAACTCTCGAAGTCGTCGATTGGACCATACAGGTATCGGCCGTGTGCGAAACAACGGAACAAAGTTGCTAAATTGCTATTTCAGTGTGTGTGAGAATATTCCTACTACACTATCAATATCAGTTCCACGGCTCAGCAAATTTTCCCAATTAACTGCGAGTAGAGCCCTCTGGAGACCTTCGAAATCGGTTTTACTGAAGTTAAGTTGCTCAGTTTCAGACAATTCTTTGAAACGAACTAGCTGAGGGCAAGTTTGCTTTTTAATATCGTCCTCGAAGGTGTTATACGAAGAGCGGGTATTGACACGAGGGGTATGATTTTCACGAAGCGGGTTCAGTTTAAAGGCTTCGCTGATGACTTCGACATCATAGCACGAAACTTTGCGACGGTGGAGGAAACCTACACCAGACAAAAAGTGGAAGCTAAGTGTATTGGACTGCTGATCAATGCGTCAAAAACAACGTTTATGAAGGGAAGAGGCTCCAAGGAGAATCAACAGTTCGTGTACTTAGGATCGCTAGTGACCGCTGACAACAACACTCGCAAGGAGATCCGGAGACACATTCAAGCGGGAAATTGTGCCTACTTTGCACTTCATGAGACGCTGAGATCCAATCGAGTGCACGCCGTCCGTACGAAGCTGAAGCTGTGCAAAACTCCAGTGGTCCCTTATGGGCTAGAGACGACAACACTGCTCTCAGAAACCTCATAGCACGATGTCATGATCAGATTTAAAGTGACCTACGAGGGATAAGACGCCTGGTAACATGACGCCATACGGCCCAGAACAGGAATGGAAACGACTTCTTGATACAGCACGAGCCACCCCGGCTGTAGCCTGCTTGGTAAGGTAGGGTTATCTTTCGGTTTTGACTTCTTACAAGGATGCGATCTTCAGCAAAGTTGTTCAGAAAGTTGGTTTGCACGCAATTCTTCGTATTTTGATCTTACCTCACGGCGTAATGGAATATGTCTTATTTAAATATATTTGAATGAAAGTAGATAATCGAGTATCTTTTTACAAGCTCCCTTTCATCTCTCCTATTGAAAGTTGTTACTTCAAGTTTCTTAGCAAAAAAAATTAAAGAAAAATTGAACAATTTTTTTAATTAAGTTTTAATACTGTTTACAAAATTTTCATTTTTTGCAGCGTATAGTTTTCACAAGGCAGCATTAATTCCCTGCAATTCATTCTAGTTTTTCTATACTATTGAACGCTTCATAGCTACAATGCTTTTCTCCGGTATGGAGCTCCTCATTGCGACCAGTATCGTTGATCTATTGTGAGATATGCCCGTGTGTCAGCTGCATCTCGCACTTTTATTTTTCGCAATACCGCTAGTGAGAACAGGCTTGCTTAATATTTATCTGTGCTTATGTGTAATATGATTTTACCCGTCCTTTCACACGTTTGCTGCTCTACTGTACCGGGTTTCGTTCCTCTTGCCAAATAACACCACTTGTAACTCCCTGGAGACGTTTAGTTTGGCGTCCTTCTGGTCGATTCAATTTGAGCGTGAAGGAAGGGTAAGTGGTTGGGAATCCTTAGAATAAACTCATGCTTAACCCTCTAGTGCCCAAGTTAATTTTTCGACGGACTTCGGTAAAATCACTATAAAGCTTAATAAACGTTTTCAAAGTATTTATTGAAGCTTTTTAGGAGTTTCACTGAAGCCCGTCCAAAGGCGGCACTAGGCACTAGAGGGATAAGTGCTTTTTGATATCGACGAAACGGGATCTGTAAAAAAATATCAATAATCAATAGCAAATTCGAGCTACTACCTCACTATTCGCCAGGCAAGGCCTTCGTTGAATTTGAAACTTTCAATTGCTACTATCTACCAAAACGCTAACTCACTTCTTCGATTGAAAACCGTCCCATAAATAGTACGCAGCACGATTTATAATAATTCAGGTCTCTCGACGCACAAGGCAGATAGATATTACCGGCGATTTTCGTCTTCTTTGGAAAGTGAACGTCCCCTTCAACCGAGTGTCGCTTTTTTTGCTCTCATTTAGTTTTAATTCCTTCCAATCTACACGGCTTGTGCAAAGAGATACTACATGTTGACACTCGTATCGCTGCTGGCCTGCTACGGAAGCATACGGAACGCGGTATGTGGACAAAGCCCCACACGCCAGCGACGATCACGAGTGCGAAGCGATCCAGCGGAATGCTGCGTGGAGTTTGAAAGATGCATTTTAATGTGCTTTGCTTCGGATGAACACACCAATGACGGCAGTAGATCGGTTGAATTCCATTGTGCTTATTTTTGGTGGATTTTTTTTTGAGACGTACAGCGATCATTAAATTTTATGAGACTAACGATAGAATGACAAGCACGAAGATCTCTGGTATGAAGAGGCGGTGTATATTGGCATGAAGAAATAAATTTTCGGAATTACAAAATATATGAAATTCTTTGTGTTGTATGCGAAAATCACCATTGAAGTACGCAAGTAAATCGACGAATTCGTTTGACAAAATAAACACCAATTATTTCAAAAACATGCATCTTCACTTCTCTACATAGTCTTTTTGAGTTTGCTAAAAAGGCGGCATTCTCAACCACTTTCATCATTTATAAATCAACTGCAGAGGACCACTAGCTGAATGAAATTACCCTACCTTGCCCTACTTTTCCAGCGATGTTCGGTGGCTTCGATACCATGTTTATATTGAGAAGCGTTGAGTTCTTCAATATACCCATCAACAGGGCCGGATTTACGATTGTGGGGGCCCGGGGCCCAGTTATAGTGGGGGCCCCAAAATTAAACAAAACTGTTTTTTATCGTACGAGTTAAAAGCATTTATTTGCTATTGAAAAATTACCAAAAATTTGTTAGAATTTTTTCTTAAGTCCTATTTAGAGTTTCAAGCGAAGTGAAAATCTCATACAAAATGATCATTTTTTTACGCTCGTGAAAAATGCAACCTGCAAAAATTTCACTTCGCTAGGAACTGTAGACAAATTCGATCAAGCGAAATCGTTGTGCGATCGCGAAAGGTTGTGGATCTCATCTTTTTCTTGTGTTCACTTTTTTCACGCATGCAAACGCTAGTAAAAAAAGCAGCAGCAAGCAAAAACTTGCGTGCGTTTATATTCTGTCAGTTGCAGCCAATTTTCACTTCGCTCGGAGTGTAAACTCGTGAATTTCGCTTCACTTAAACTGTAAATTGCAGACTGGTGAAATACCTGCGTGTTCCACAAACGGGTTTTCACGACAGATTTCGCAAGCGAAAATTTAAGCTTTTTACTTGTCAAATTTTTCACTTTGCTTGGAAACTATGCTTTACGAGTTTTTTTGCAGAAAACTTATTAATTAAATAATCAACATAACTTCTTCAGTATACTCGTACTCGAAACTTAATAATGCTAAGTTTGACTGCCTTTCATTCTTCACAGTCGCACGCAACCTATTTTTAATATGTTTCATCTTCAAACTTTTTTCTTGATACCTGAAAAAAAACTACCGCTATTTGAAAAAAATGCGATCCACAGGCAAAAATTTGCACACAATTTGAGAAAGACTGCACAAATATAAGACGACTCTGACAATAATGGAAACTAGGAAAAAACTACACATATCTGCAGGTCAATTAAATTTGCACACGAGCTCAGAAAATCTGCATTTTGCAAAGCACATCTGGTATCCCTGATTCGGACCAGTGAGCAAAAGCAATGCATTAAAAAACTTGTGGGTTATTTTCTTTATCTGCTTTACCACCCATGCGCGCTAAAGCCCTAGAGTTAAAGTTTGGCCGACTGTCATTGAAAAGTTCCAATCAAACAGTCAACAGTTTTTTCATCATAGTTTTAACATTGCTGATGTTCGATTGGAACGAGTTTTGACACTTCGATTGGCGCTTTTAATGACAGTCGGCCAAACTTTAACTCTAGGCGTTTAATGCGCGCTGGTTCGATTCAAATGGTGTGTTAATGTGTGTCATTCCAAGAGAATCCAAGGTGAACTCTTATGGATGTAGTTGCGATATTGGCGCTCGCGAAAAAATAACACTTAAGGAAAGTGTCAGATTGTAATGGTCTGTTCGAATTTTCTTACTGTAAATCGAACTTTTGATTAAATCTCTTTTTTAAAGAGAAAAAATCTTTTTGTCGATTTGTGGGGGCCCTAAAAATGGGGGGGCCCGGGGCCCGGGCCCCCTGGGCCCCCCCATAAATCCGGCTCTGCCCATCAACTACAAACTCATTGTCCTACTACCCAAACTTTTCAAGTTTGTAAACAGACGATAATCTGCGGGGGAAGCTAAGGAAGTAGTTCGAACTTTATTTCAATTATTTTGATCGATGCTATAACGAATGTTTCAAATGGCCTTTTGGTTTAAAGAAACAACTTTCTTGCTTTTTTTGCGAATTTTTATCTATACTTAATTATGCAAACGTTTCTTCCATGGTTATGAATGGATGCAAAAATTCAGCTCTCTTGCGAAACATCGCAAACACTTGCTGGAAACATCTTCACGAGGTTGGTTTTTGATCCAAAGCAAACAAAAGCAGTACCCAAGTAGCGCACAGTTTTCTCATGTTCAAATTTTGAGTTAAAATGCTATGCACAGCACTTGTCATAGTTACTTTGTATGCTAGCTCGCGTACTTTCATCCGACGGTCATTCAATTCCAGTTTGTGAATTTTCTTAACCATTTCTGGTCATCCTCTGCGGGGTTCATCTTGACAGCTCTTACGTTCGCAAAAAATTCTGCCATCTATTCGGTACGCAACTTGACGTGATGCCCATTTTGCAAGACAATTCTGACGGAATACGGCAATAATCTGGTTCAAATCTCTAGAACTTTTACTAACAAGAAGATGTGTTCCCAAAATCACAAAAGCAGAGAAACTTTGAAGCTGTTTTACCAATCCTGCACAACAAACAGACTCTGAGATTGGTAAAAATAAGTCATAGTTGAGACTGCTCAAAACTCTGTTAAAGCATACAAATTAGAATCCTGAGTAATTTGTATCCAAAGAAATCAGTACCTAAAACTGATGGCTAATAACTCTCCTTTTGGTTGGCTTTAAATAAACTGAACTTACTCGTGGGAGTTATTTATTGAGCTCGCCAAATAAGTGTTCTGTTGTGTGTCATAACATATTATGAAGTGTGAATAATAAAGTAGTATACCCATCAACGAATGATTTAATTGCCCTGTAATCCGAATGGACATGTCAAACATGTTTATATTCAAAAAATTTTGAACACACGTTGCATAAGGATCTAATTAACAAAATTCTGTAACAACTACTGCCAACATTATATATGAAAAGCAACAAGTGGATGTAAAAAAACGGTTCTTCCACACTGCGAGTCCAAATTAACAAGAGTTAAAAAGAGCGCTAAGATCGTCAGTTACGAGAATTTGATGTTAAGTGCATGATACTAGGGCGAGCGAGACGAGGAAGTATGTAAAACATAACTCATGTGTTGACGAAGACGCGAAAGGCTTAAAGAACGAAATTGGATATGTGTGGATAATAAGTCACTGGTTTCGCAAAGTCGTCTAATGAATTGCAGCACAACAACTCACTACAGAAAACGGAAATATGACTTCTGGAATAAAACTCGCCAATCTGGAAATGATATTTTTTCAACAAGAGGTCTTGTATCGAGCTAAAACGCGCAGAAGCGTGAGCTTCGTGTAGGCGACTATGGCTTAAGCCGACATTGTTTTATTATGCTAATTATAAAGCGTCGACTTTTTGCTCGTCGATTAGTTGTGCGTTATTCATCTTTAACTTCACCGCCGCACCGTTCGGAGTGTTCTTAAGCACAAAGAACTTAGTCTGTACATGGTGTAAATGCAACAGAAAATAGAAAAAAACAAGATCTGCAGAGCGCCATCAGGATGTGTGTACAGATCAGTCACGTACGTATAATGCAGGACGTTGACTCACTGTCGGTAGTGAAATGTGATGTGTGTGGCTATCACTTGCGCGGATCAGTACATATGAATTTTGTGTGAATAAACTGATCCGGTTGCGATTGTTTTGCGGGCGGACCATATAAAAACACTGGCATAACATAACAGAGATATCGGATAGTTATTATTATAGCCAATAGAAGAAAGTCAGAAAAATTTGCTCCGAGTAGAATTCACTGTTTTTTTTTTGCATTGGTATACGGGCATTCGGTTTATTTGCGTTAAAAGAGATTTCGAAGGCTGTTCGCACCTACGTGAACTCTCGTATGTAATTGTCAAAATGTGCGTGATGACAAAAGCAAAAATATTTCCTTCTTTTTTTTTCGCACGCAGAAACCAAACAAATATCAGCAACACCGTCAACGCCAATAAGAAAAGCCTTCTCATCAGTGAGGGGTGTGAAATGAAAATCTAAAACCAGAAAATTGAAAAATACGTCCAATTTTAAATGCTAATAAATCGGTTAGCTTCCGATGGATTTCCTTCGTTCTTGAAAGCAATAGATTGGAAAATCTTCTAAGATTCCTCCCAAATGCAGAAAATCGTAATTTTATTATTCGAACTATTGCACTACTGAAAATTGCCAACCACTATTCAAAAACGCAAAATTTGACCTCCGATTGGTCGTTATATGATTATAGACCTAGTAATTTAAAATATGCTATTTGGCCTATATAAAAGCCTGTTTCAGCCGAAACTACTCATATTTTTTCTAAAAAGCGTTGACAGCAGTTCTCCCTTAGCAGTAGCAGTGCAGCGGATACCAATTGCAGCGGATAGCGGCCGCAGCTTTGGCATGGTAATGGATAGCGCAGCAGTTGCAGCGGGTCTCAGCATTGAGCAGGACCAACTGATGCAGTGGGCACTTCCTCCAGTGAAATGCTGAATCTGTGTGATAGCGGGCAGTAGTGAATGCATCCAATAAAAAGTTGCCTCATTTTGACAACATACTAACGTTCTGAGAAGCTGGCGTTCAAAATACATGAGTTGTCTAGTTTTGGGTGTAACAGTTTTTCACTGTGTTATCTATTACAAGGAATACCTTACTCGCACTGTCAGTGATAACGCAAGGATGTGATCAGCATCTTGTCCAATATCAAATTAAACAGCAAACTGTCCTTTTCAGGATGAAATAAATACCTAACTAAAGAGTTAATATTTTCCCTTAAAAGAAGTTACACTTTCAAATGTTGGAACAGTTATAAATTTGACTTCATACCCATGTCTCAGGACGTACTGAACTACCTTTTCCTGCAGTAATAAGCACAACACCCGAACAGTTTTTTTATCTACATAAAAATTAGGTTATCACATAATCAAACCTTAAAAATTTTCAAGCCTAACATGACAAGCAACTATATTATTGAAAAAGGGCAATCCTTGTTGAAACGCAAATTTCGGTTGATCTGATTGGCCGTTAAATGATTGCTTTCCTGAGCACAGAATTATGGAAGCGAAATCAAATGAAAGTATTGATCGTTTACATGCCTGATGTTACGTATTATAAGACCAACTAGTATCTAGTTAGTCATTTAATCATGTTATATATATATATATTACCACATGGCTTCAAGACATATATATTAACACATGGCTCGAAGACGGTCATCTGTGGATTCAACACCCTTAGCGTCTTAGCCTAACCCACAAAGGTCTGGTGATGTTTCGGCCAGGCTTGGCAAGTTGCGAGTCGGGATGTGGTCCAATGGTACCGCGAAAATAGGGTCGATTCTCATTTAAAACTAGCATATTTTTTATGCAGTGGTTTGTCGTTGGATGAGCACGGATGGGGGAATGTCTTTTTCAGATCAAGAATTTTACCAACTAATGATTTTATTCTGACGTACAAGTGCGAAAAATTCATTAAAGGCAATTGTCCTTTCATAAATTCGCCGTTTGTTGCGCCCATCTTAGCTAAAGAGTCTGCTTTCTTATTGTTTCGAGCAGGGAGAAGGGACCCACGCTAAGATAAATTTGAACCCATTTCTCGGATAAAACACTTAGATTTTCCCGTCTTTTTCCCTACATATACAAAGAGTGGTTCATCGATTGGAGAACCTCAATAGAGCAGAGACTGTTCGTAGAGATGAAATAACGATCCGTGGACATTTTTCCGATAATCCCTAGGATATACTGAATTGCAGCCAATTTTACGACGTAAACAGAAGCAGATTGAATTGAACAAACAATTTCTACTAGCACAGTGTAACTTTGCATAATGTTTCACTGAATTGCATCATCAGCTTTTAAAGAAAACTACACATCGTTGGGCAATAGCACAATTGATCGTGATTTCTGTTCACAGTGTGTAGTTCATATAGGTAAATTGGCTGTTAAAAACCTAATTTAATCCACCTAGCGGTCAGACCCAGCCTTTCTCATTCAAACTTTTATTTGTAAAAATAGATTTACATGAACGCTTCAATCCAATAAATGTATATTCACTCTTTAGGTTCTAAAATATTGATGTTGTAATCTATACATATAAAAATGTAGTACGGTCTGTCAGTCTGTTTGATCCATATAGGCTCGAAAACAACCGAACCGATCGACGTGAAAATTTGTATGTAGGGGTTTTTGGTCCCGATAAAGGTTCCTATGATAGTTTGAGACCCCTCCATCTTCTGGAAGGGAGGGGTCCAATACAAATGAAACATACATTTCTGCACAACTCAAGAACAAACCAAGCAAATGAAACCGAATTTGGCATGTGGATGTTTTAAAGGGTAATAAATATGTCCATAATGGTTCGACGCCCCTCCCTCTTATGGAACCACATGTGTCTGCACAAATTTCTGCACATCTCGCGAACTAATCAACTAAATGGAATCATATTTGGCAGGTGAATGTTTTTAGTGGTAACAAATGATACACAGCTGCTAAAATCGACCACAGACCCCATTTTGGATTCTAGGTTGGCGACTTCCGGTTCCTGGGAAGCAGCGGAAAATGATCGAATTACACACAATATGGGTGTTTCTTCAACCAGAATGACGCTCAGAGGCCAGAAATTATTTTAAATGCCATTTTGAAATTCAAGATAACGACTTCCGGTTCGTGAAAAACAGCCTAAAATAACCAAATACCATCCAATATGAGTATCTCTGGAACCAGAATGATGCAATGAGTTAACAATTGACCTCAGGCACCATTTTGAATCGCTAAATGGCAACTTATAGGAAACAGTCGAAAATTACCAAATAATACTCAACATGGATATTTCCGTAATCGAGATGATGCATAGAAACCAAACATTGACCCTGGAAACCATTTTGAATTTAAAGACGACCACTTTTAGTTTCTGGAAAACAACCAAAATAACTAAATACCTCCCAATATGGGTATTTCCAGTGTCATATTGATGCCAGAAAATCTGCTGAAAATGACCGAATACCACCCAATATGAATATATTCAGAATTAGGGCGCCAAAAGCCAAAAGTCGAAGATATTGTCATTTCGATAAAACCATTCATTGCAAACGATTTGTCTTTTGACTTTTATCATATCCTATGGCCGATTCGTCGTGCATTTGCAGACTTCAAACACATCGCAAGGAATCAATGAATTTGGAACGTTCAAATAGTACAAAACCACATTAAAATTATGTTGAGACCACATATATCAATCAAAGCAGGTACAGTTTTAAATAGCCTTTGAATTTCTTTTCTTTACATAACTTTTGAGCCACATATCAAATTGTTATGAAGTGTGTTATTTGTGAGTTTGAGAGATGACTTGTTCGTATGACACTAGTTATGTTCTAATTAGTCATGTACTCTTTGAAATAATAGACTTTCGTTGTTTTATTAACAATTTAATACATAACGATGGCTTAAGTTCAATTATAATCAAATGAAATGGGAACGTATAGGGCAGCCAAACTTCACGTGTTCAATCATAATTCATTAGTTAACCCTTAACTAGCCCGCTCATCTGATATTAATATTGATCAAATCGGTTGTGTAGTTTCTGAGATAATGAAGTTTCTTGATTTTCACATTTCGGTACTTTACAGACGAAGTTACAGTCCGATTACAGTAAAATTCAATAGGGTGTTACGAGGCAGCTATACTTATTAGTTGACACTAATTTTGTAGAAATCGGGTCAGCCATCACTGAGAAAAGTGAGTGAGTTCAAGTAGTCTTCAGAATATGTTCCTATTCATAGCTGGATTTCACATTTTTAAACATAACAGGAAAAGTAATATATTGATTGCAAAACAAATCAATAGGGTCTTATGGGGCAACTAGACCTTCCATTTGACACTGATTTTATGAAAATCGGTTCAGCCATCTCTGAGAAACATGAGTGAGATTAAGTAGTCTTCAAAACACCTTTCTTTTTATAACTTTTGAACCACAAGTTCAATTATTATGAAATTCAAAAGTTAAGGGTATTTCAGGTAGCCCGTTCATTTGAAATCAATTTTGTTCAAATCGGTTGTGTAGTTTTTGAGATAATGATGTTTCATGATTTTTGAACCATAACCTCTAAACTAAAAATCCGATTACAATGAAATTCAATAGGGTCTTATGGGACAACGAGACCTTTCATTTGCAATTAATTTCATGAAAATCGGTCCAGCCATCTCTGAGAAAAGTGAGTGAGAATAAAAATCTGCACATACACACACACACACACACACACACATACATACAGAAAATGCTCAGCTCGTCGAGCTGAGTCGAGTGTATATGCCATTCGGCCCGTTGGAGCACTTTTATTCTTTCGGTTTTGCAAGTGATTGCTATACCTTTCTAGGAGAAAGGCAAAAAAGGAAATTGGGATGCATTGGGACATTTCGTCAGGCATCTTCCCTAGCACAACCCTGCGAACCTACCTCTCTATGAGTACGCTGCATGCAATTGGGGATTGAGACGGTGGAAAACAGGAGATTTAACGCACAAGTCATCTGTGATGTTATTACCGCGGAATTGAGCGTGAATGTCCGGAAAGGAATCTGCGAAGAGGTTAGCTTCTGAATATAGAGACAAGGTACGGCCAGTGTGATGCGATCAGGTTCATGTCAATGAGGTTCAACGAGACTGTAGATTTGTTTGACTTCAACGAATTCATCAACACGTTTTTGCGTCGCCTAGATAACAAGTAACGTAAGCCGAGATAACGCAGTGCCACAAAAATTTACTTTTCCTGCCTTCTCGGCTTTTATGTATGATTTTTTAATGTATTTAGATACAAAAACAGATTTCCATGAGATTGGACATATTTCACCTTAAGGAGCAACAATGACGCCATTTTGAATTTCGAAAAATCAGAAATTCTCGATATTTTTTCGGCATTTTTGTGTTAGGGATAAATATCCAAATTCTATCTTAAAAAAAAAACAGATCTTAAATCTAGTCTAGTCTAGTCTAGTCTACACTAACACAGCCAGTACTTGAAAGGATCCTGGAAAATGATATCCACTATTTAAAAAAATGATTTCAATACATTTTTCTTGTCAACGGCCAGGCCTACTGTGTAGCGCAATAAAATACAATATTATCTAAGATCGGGGACAATCCGTACCAACCGATCCGTGTGTAAGAAATAATATACCTAATTCGTTGGGAGTGATAAAGCTAAGAAAGTACACTCCTTTGTTGACCGATCTCCTGGGATGGAACATAGGTATTTCGTCCTTATGTTCGGGTTTCAAAACCAAGGATATAGCGCCTTTACTCGCTTCCACTGTTACGGTTGGAGCTTGAGTATTAACTCTAGTCCTAGCATTTCTAGCTTATCGTTATAGCGCCATTACTCGCTCTCTGAAAGGAATATGGTATTGTTTTTTGTTATTGGAAAAGGAAAACTAAGCTCGGATTTTTGAAAGGATACTGTTTTACAAAACAACGCTTACCAAATCTCTCGATAAACCAAAACCTATTTTGTAATAGGTATTTCTAGTTCCCAGTTAATTATACACTACATTACGAGCGATGTAGATATTGGAAACTAACAAGAATTCATAGCATTGTCTCGTTAATATTACGCGCGCCGTTCACACGATTAACGATAAAACAATTTCCGTAAAACTTCTGAAACGTTACATCTTTTTCACGTAGGTTGTTAGATTTTATATCCATATTTTTTTGTGTAAATTGTTTACATGCTAGCTTCTCGGGTTACTCTCACCAATCAGTCGTTTTCGTTGACACAAGAGGTTATATTCATATTAAATTTAAAATCTGCATTTTGCATTCATGCATCCAAAGCCCGAAAATTCGATAAAAACCTTATAAGTATAAGTAACAATACAACATTTTTAGTCTATTTAAAAAATGCCGAAATAAACATTATTGTTTCATCAGGGTAACTCCTGTACCGAAGGAAAAAGCTCAATCACTTTCAGCAAACACCAGGTTCTTAAGCAGGTATTAGACGAAGCAAACATTTGCCATTTTTCAAAACAGATTTTATTTTGTGCAAATAAAAATCGTACCAAAAACAGCAAACACCTGCGTCGTCTAATACCTGCTTTACTCTTAATTCATACATTCATACATACTGGCAACTCAGTTCTTTGATTGTTTTATTCTAACCTCTCCGTTACCGTTACCTAACAACCATTTGTTGTCTCGTCATTCTGCTACTCTCCGTTGAACACTTTTCGCACATAGTTCTCACCACCGCAACAAGCATACATCGCTACTTAGCAACCCACCCAGCTATGGCATGAATGTATTGTCGTTATATTAAAACGTGTTGACCACCACCTCGCTCACTCTACCATGCCTGCCTGTCTTTCGCTCCTTTCGAAAGCTTCAAAATTGGTTTGTTACTCACTATCATTCATTTAATTAACACAAACACCACGATTGAATCATATACCATTGACAGTACTAGTTCAAGTTTCCATCAGCAAAACTTTTACACAGGCCAGAAAGTTTTCTATTTGAATGCCACCTTCAAACGCTCAATAATTGCCACTCGACCAGTAACATTCCAGGTATCTCGTATTTTCACTCATACATCATCCTAATGCATATTTATGTTGTTATACTTATCTTTTTCGCTGTCCACAATTTCCAAGCTATCTTTTGGATCTCTGAAATTCATTTTACCTCCTTTCAGTATGCAAGAGGTATAGCCATCAAAATTCTTATTAGAAATTCACTATCTCCGTAGTAACCAATTCTCTCAACCAGAAGCTTTTCTTAAACCTTCCGTTCGACCAAGAGCAATATTCGAAATTGACAAATAACACATCTTATTCACAATTCTTCTTCAATTCTCCACCCTACCAGGTTGGTCCATACACTACTCAAAACTTTGAACACTTCACCAGTATTTTTATTTCTGCAATCACTCTATAAATAAAGAAAAATACACGAGCTCTAAAAGAGCACTTTTTTCACTTGGACCAGTGTTCCCACCTTCTTAAAAAAAAAAACAGATCTTAAATCGGACAAAAATTGAGTATAAAACGGGGATCCTACGGAAAAAGGTTTTGCATGGTTTTAAAATATTTCACAAAGCAAAATAATATCAAGTATGATTTAAACAACTACCAATCGATGTCTAATACTGTTTTCCTCAAAATGAGGCATAATTTGCCTATCACACTTAGATATTTTTCATATCGCACGCTAGCCTGGAGGGCTAATATCGGTCTCGATCAACTAGATTAGTTGAGAGAATTCGTCATCGATATTGTTTTTGGCACATTTTGCATGTTGTAGGATAAGTACAACGATACACGGTGCCCCAGTGCTGAGTCGAGAAAATTTTCAGTTCAAAAAGATCCTCGACCTGATCGGGAATCAAACCCGACATCACAACCGAGTGTGGGAGAGCTAGCCGACCGACATCGCTAACCACAGAACCACGGGAACTTAGTTATTAGCGGATCCATTAATGCTGTACATACTTGATATTATTTTACTTTGTGAAATATAATAAAACCTGCAAAAACTGTATTCGTAGAATTACCGCCTTGAGCTTAGTTTTTGTCCGATTTAAAATATGTTTTTTTTCAAAAAGATGGATAAGAAAATGTTATTATGTGGACAAACTCTTAGAATTTTGATATTTGGCCTTAAAACAAAATGGCGTCGAAAAACGAAATTGTCCTTTTAGGTGAAATTTGTCCTGATTCGGGGAATTTGGTTTTTGTATCCAAATAAATAAGAAAATCATACATAGAATCCAAGCCAAAAAAATCTTGCACTGTGTAATTGTCTTTTTCTTAATTGTAGTTTCAATCATAATTTTATTCATGAAGAGGAAATATTGACCGATGACATTTCAAATATAATATAACATAACATAACAAAACATAACACAACACAACACAACACAACACAACACAACACAACACAACACAACACAACACAACACAACACAACACAACACAACACAACACAACACAACACAACACAACACAACACAACACAACACAACACAACACAACACAACACAACACAACACAACACAACACAACACAACACAACACAACACAACACAACACAACACAACACAACACAACACAACACAACACAACACAACATAACAGAATATAACACAACACAGCACAACACAACACAACACAACACACAACACAACACAACACAACAAAACACAACACAACACAACACAACACAACACAACACAACACAACACAACACAACACAACACAACACAACACAACACAACACAACACAACACTCGGCTCGGGAGAGGCTGTTAGTGTCAGTAGGATCGTAGCGCTAGCCCCGCAGTTGTCCTGTACACTTAACAGTTGGCTGCGAAGTCTGTGTATAATAAACAGAAGGTCGGGTTCCGAATCGGAATGTACCACCAAGGCTTTGCTTTTTTACAAATGCCTGTATTTCTCTCCAGTAATTCCATTTTCGAACGAATTTCTATATTACAAAGCCTTCACAGATAATTTAATTGTTTTTTGGTAATATTTGTTAATTTTGGCTTGTTATATGGAGTTTACTATCAATCAAGGGGTTATATCCACAAAAAAAAATCTTTTACTATTTTTTTGTTGGCCTAAACAAATATCCTAGAATCGAAATCTACCGAAGGACAGATCTAAACTCAAAGTTCGTTTAAATCAATTTTTACCGAACTACTTTTATGCTACAAAATCACATTTTTTGTTTAATTAGGCGAAGCTCGACTTTGTAAATTAGAAGAAGTTACCTATGATCGATGTCGTGTTTCAAATTTAAAGTATAGAGGTCGCTAAATCAAGGTTCTGTGCTTTTTAACTGTGAGTCATATTCAAAAATACTTAAATATTAGTGACAAGGTGTACAGTGGCCACAAAGGCAGTAAAAGAAGAAGTACCTGAACAACTCGGAGTAAAATTAGTAACCGGCACCCGCCTAACCGCCATGCGTTCAAAACCGATTCGGAGTACGTTAGTACTTTGTGGGAAACATTTTAAACTTCTGATTTTTACCGTGATCGCGATGTTGATATGGATTTCGGCTACTGTTTCATTCATTTTTCGCTGTATTTACTGCTCTTTCTTCATTAAGAGTGTGTGCAAAATGTAATAGTGATGTGCGGTTTTCACAGTCGAGCAAGCGTGGTCTAGGCTTCAAGATTCTTGTTTCTTGTTCGAACTGTGGTGATGCGGATATTTTTAACTGTCCTCTAATACATAATCATGCTCTTGGGTTAACCGTTGGACCGAACATGTACGAGTTTTGCGTGGGATCGGACGTCAACCGCGTCAAAGTCGCTGAGTATCGCATGTCGATATCGCGAAAGAGTCTAGGCGCAGCTTTACATCAGACAAAAAAGGAAGAAGCAAATAAGCCCCAGGAAAGACAACTTTATGGCGTAGGGATAGCTGACTGATGGTAAAAAAATATTAGGGGTTTTATTACTGCGATTCTTGGGATTTATAGCATTTTGAAACTTTAAACGTGTTTTTCTCAAAACCATGTTTTCAAAATCGGCGAACAGTAAAACTGAAAAAGTTTACATCCGATTGACTTGAAATTTTAACTGTAGTTTCTTCACTAGATTGTCTAGTAAAGTACACACGATTTTGGCGACTGATTAACAACAACGAATGTTATAAACAATTAAAGTCGATTTTTTTTTGTCGAAAAAGATTTTTTTTTAAACCGTGGCCAATTTGCGAAGAAAAATTCTAAAAATATAATCATGTGTACTTCACTAGCGACACTTATGTAGATAATGAAAAAAAAAAAGATATTTTGGTGATAGGTGGAGTTGGGCACGACTTCTACTGCTCGCCGCGGAATAACTTAAAAAAAGCGGTTCACGGTAATCGCTGCACAGCCGCCATTTTGTAACAAAAAAAGCAATAAAAAAAATTTCTACTCTGCAAGACTTGCTTAAACCAATGATATATTATTCATATAGCTTACATCCCAAATGTCCTTAAAAAAATCATGAAAAAAGCCTTATTTTTTGAGCATTTGGTGGATATTACCCCTAAATCTAGCAACTTTGTATCGTTGACGATTGAGTGATAGTTTCACAGCTTTACGTAGTTCGTGTGTGCAAAAAATGCTTTCATTCATTATTTTCTTCAAAGAATATTTTGTTCTTGATCGCTTTTCATGGAAATTATATGTTATGATTTTTGCTAAACATTGAGATGAATGGAAGAACAGGTACCTAAATTCCTCATTGTGAATATTTTTAATCGGCATTTTAGAAACCTTTAATGTCCGGAAAATAAATCAAAGCTGAAGCACGTAGTTAACCTACACATTGACAGGCAATCATCGTCGTCAGCTCTAGTTAGTTACTGAAGTCGCTTTGAACCTTAAGTCTGGGAAGACTTTACGCAGATCCGACTTGGCTAGGAGCACCAAAATTCACAGAACGGTTAGAAAGTTATAAATAGACATTTTTTCAGTTTGAAAAAAAAAAATAGGATATTTTTCATGTTTATCCCAAAAAGCACAACGAACGAATGAATTTTTTTTATATTTTTCAATGAAATACATTAATAGCTTCGAGAAGAATTGAGATATTTACGATGTCAATATTGCAAATTGTTTATCCTTAAAATCTCTAAAAGTCGTTCAAAGGCAGTTTTTATGTGAAAATTTAAATAAATAAATTTGAGCAAAAAATGTATTTTGTCAATCTAAATAAAGATTAATAATTAGAATTAGAGATAGACAAAAACATTTTTGTAAAATTTATTGAAATTAACAGGGCTACAATACTTTAGAACAGTTTTTTCTATCTACAAAGATTCAAACTTAGATACCTAATTTAATAAAAATTTGGATCACCCCAGATTTTTGATAACTTTGTAAAATCTCCTTTTTTCAGTTTTTCTCTAGAATATTGTCATCGAGCTTTAAATCCAAATTTTCCTCTGAATTCGGTTTCGTGAAATTTGACGAAAGTTGTGCGAAGACGAAAGAGGAAAAAATAATTCTGTATACTGTCGTCCAAAGTCCGACGCGACGTGGTCCGCTCTGAAAGTGAAAATCGCAAAAACAAAAAAAAAGTCAGGATGTCGCCAAAATATATGGTGCTATCAATAGTACTGTCCGGATGATCCGTCTACGAGAAGGCCACTGTTTTTTCTGTGCCTGTAAGCAACACAACATGACGTTTATAAGCAAAACCTAGAGGATAAAACTCGCGCTCGAGAGTTATACGAGAAGGTTCTGACGAAGTACAAAGGATGCTTGCTTTTGAACGACGGAACATACGTGAAGATGGATTTTGTACAGCTTCTTGGAAGACTACGGATTTAACGGTATATAATCGAGAGTGCCTCAGAAACCGACTTCCGAAAATTATGTGGTTAGAGCCTTAAACATAGTCAATTCTGAAAAACGTGTAATAGTGCACAAAAAGGTTGAACTATCTGCAACCTTTTGTGTCTTTTTTCTAACAGCTTCAAAGTTTAAGGTAAGAAACGTTACATTCAATTTAAAGTGGCTTTATAGACTGTTCCGAAAATTATAAATACATCTTCCTTCTTGAATAAAACAAAAAATACAGGATTTTTCGGGTCATTTTATTCTGAAATATAGATAATAAGTGTTTTCTTTCCAGTTTCAATTCAAGTTGGGATTATTTCTCGTAGGATACGCGAGTTCTCTTAACACTACTCATAAGCTTTTGCACTTCTTTTCTCTTAACACTACTCATAAGCTTTTGCACAGTGTGTTCTTCGACCATTTTTACCACTTTAAGCCAATCTTTTTTAAATTTTTCAACATTGTCCGCTGGTTTGACATATTTCCTCAGCTTCGCCTTGGTCAAAGCCCAAAAAGTTTCAATAGGGCGAATTTCAGGGCAGTTTGGAGGATTCATCTCCTTTGCGACACATGTGACATTATTTGTTTTATACCACCCTAGTGCATCCTTAGAGTAATGGCAGGAAGCAAGATCGGGCCAAAAGATTGGAGGATTGTTATGCTGCTTAACCATGGGTAACAACCTTTTCTGCAAACACTCTTTCACGTAAATTTTACCATTCATTGTGTCATTCGTAATGAATGGACGAGATATTTTCCCACATTCACAAATGGCCTGCCAAACCAATACCTTCTTGCCGAATTTTTCGGTGTAGATGGCTTTCACTGGTCCAGGGACATCCTTTTCCTTCGGTGATGTATAAAATTGCGGTCCTGGCAGAGTCTTATAGTCCAGTTTTATGTAGGTTTCGTCATCCATGATAACACACCCCATTTTTGCCTTTCTCCTAGAAAGCATTTTCTAAGCATTTTCTGTATGTGTGTGTATGTGTGTGTGTGTATGTGCAGATTTTTATTCTCACTCACTTTTCACAGAGATGGCTGGACCGATTCATTGCAAATGAAAGGTCTTGTTGTCCCATAAGACCCCATTCAATTTCATTGTAATTGGATTTTTAGTTTCGAGGTTATGTATCAAATAGTAAAAATCATAAAACATCATTATCTCAAAAACTACACAACCGATTTGAACAAAATTGATTTCAAAAGAACGGGCTACCTGGAAAACCCTTAAGTTTTGAATTTTATAAAGATTGAACATGTTGTTCAAAAGTTATGAAAAGAAGCGTGTTCTGAAGACTGTTTAATCTCACTCATGTTTCTCAGAGATGGCTGAACCGATTTTCATAAAATCAGTGTCAAATGGAAGGTCTATTTGCCTCATAAGACCCTATTGATTTGTTTTGCAATCGGACTATTAGTTTGCCAGTTATGTTTAAAAATGTGAAATCCAGCTATGCAAAGGAACATATTCCGATGACTACTTGGACTCACTCACTTTTCTCAGAGATGGCTAACCCGATTTCCACAAAATTAGTGTCAAATGAATGGTCTAGCTGCTTCAGAAGACCCTATTGAGTTTTACTGTAATCGAACTGTAACTTCATCTGTACGAAACTTCATTATCTCAGAAACTACACAACCGATTTGATCAATATTGATATCAGATGAGTGGGCTAGTTAAGGGTTAACTGATGAATTATGATTGAACACGTGGTTTCAAAGTTTGGCTGCCCTATACGTTCCCATTTCATTTGATTATAATCGAACTTAAGCAACTGTTATGTATTAAATTGTTAACAATACAACGAAAGTCTGTTATCTCAAAGAGTACATGACTTATTTGAACATAACTAGTGTCGTACGAACGAGTCGTCACTCAAACTCACAAATAACAAACTTCATAACAATTTGATATGTGGCTCAAAAGTTATGGAAAGAAAAAATATTCAAAGACTATTTTAAACTATACCTGCTTTGATCGATATATGTGGCCTTAACATAATTTAAGTGTGGTATCGTACTATTTGAACGTTTCAAATTCATTGATTCTTTGCGATGTGTTTAAAGTCTGCAAATGCTTAACCAATCGGCCATAGGATATGATCAAAGTCAAATAAAAACTCGTTTGAAATGATTGGTTTTAATCGAAATGACAATATCCTCGACTGTTGGCTTGTGTACATCGCTTTAACTCTAAATATATTTATATTGAGTGTTATTCGGTCATTTTCAGCAGATTTTCCGGCATCAATCTGACACCGGAAATACCCATATTGGGATGTATTTAGTTATTTAGGTTGTTTTCCAAAAATTAAAGTGGTCGTCTTTAAATTCAAAATGGTGTCCAGGGTCAATGTTTGGTTTCTATGCATCATCACGTTTAGGGAAATATCCATATTGAGTATTATTCGGTCATTTCCCACTGTTGCCCAGAAGTTGCCATTTAGCAATTCAAAATGGTGCCTGAGGACAATTGTTAGCTCCTTGCATCATTCTGGTTCCAGAGATACTCATATTGGATATAATTTTAGGCTGTTTTTCACAAACCGGTAGTCGCCATCTTGTATTTCAAAATGGTATTTAGGATACTGGTTAAAGAAAATCTCATATTGGGTGATATTTGGTCACTTTGGACTGTTTTTCAGAAGCCGAAAGTCGTCATTTTGGACTTTAAAATTGCCAGTGAAATCAATTTCTGTCATCTGGGCGTAATTCTGGTTCCGAAAACATTCATATTGAATGGTATTTGGTCATTTCCGGCTGTTTGCCAGACACTGGAAGTCACCATCTTGAAATTCAAGACTGTGTCTGTGATCAATTTTTAGCTTCTGTGCATCTTTCTGGTTTCAGAAATACTAATATTTAATGGGGATCGTCCATTTCAGGCTGTTGCCATCTTACAATTCAAAATGTTGGCTGAAGTCGATTTGTGGCTCCAGTGCATCATTACGGTTCCGGAAATACCCATATTGGGTGGTATTTGGTCGTTTGCGCTGTTTTTCCGACACCGGAAGTCGCCATTTTGGATTTCATAATGGCATTTGGAGACAATTTCTGGATTTTGAACGGCATACTGGTTAAAGAAAAACTCATATTGGGTGGTATTTGGTCATTTTCAGCTGTTTTCAGAAACCGGAAGTCGCCATCTTAGAATTTAAAATGCTATCTGTGGTCGATTTTAGCTCCTGTGTATTATTCTAGATCCGGATATTATTATGTTGGGTGGAAATCGGCCATTTTTGGCTGTTTTCCAGAATCCGGAAGTAGCCATCTTACAATCCAAAATGTTGTCTGAGGTCGATTATGGAACATAATTGTTACCACTAAAAACATTTACCTGCCAATATGGTTCCATTTAGTTGATTAGTTCGCGAGCTGTGCAGAAATTTGTGAAGAAACATGTACTTCCAGAAGAGGGAGGGGCGTCGAACTATTATAGACAAATTTGTTACCTCTAAAAACATTCACATACCAAATTTGGTTGTATTTTCTTGATTGGTTCTTGAGCTGTGCGAAATTTGTGTTTCATTTTCATGGGATCCCTCCCTTATAGAAGAGGGAGTCGGGTTTCAACCCATTATGTACATATTTGTTACCACTAAAAACCTTTACCTGCCTAATTTTGTTCCATTTGGTTGATTAGTTCTCGAGATGTGCACAAATTTGTGTTTCATCTAACTATTATGGACATATTAGTTACCCCTTAAAACATCCACATGCCAAATTCGGTTTCATTTGCTTGGTTTGTTCTTGAGTTGTGCAGAAATTTATGTTTCATTTGTATGGGACCCCTCCCATCCAGGAGAGGGAGGGGTCTCAAACTATCATAGGAACCTTTATCGGCACCAAAAACCCCTACATACAAATTTTCACGTCGATCGGTTCGGTAGTTTACGAGCCTATATGGATCAGACAGACAGACCGGACTGCATTTTTATATGTATAGATTACAACATCAATATTTTAGAACCTAGAGAGTGAATATACATTTATTGGATTGAAGCGCTCATGTAAATCTGTTTTTACAAATAAAAAATTGAATGAGAAAGGCTGGGTCTGACCGCTAGGTGGATTAATTTAGGTTTTTTGGTCAGAAGTTTGTCATAAAGCTTCCGAGCTCTCGGTTTCACAGATTCAGCTTGTTTTGGATTTCGTTTTGACTGCTTATGCTTCCGACGGGTCTGCAGACCCATTCTTCCCTTGGCACGCATAACGTTACTTGCCGAGGTTCCAAGCTTTCTCGCCACATCTCGTTCTGATTCTGAAGGATGCCGCTTGTAGTATTCCTTAACCTTTTTGTAAATTGTTGGATCAACAGGCCCGGGTTTTCTACCACGTCTTGGGGCATCAGTAAATGACCACTCTTCACAATACTTCCGCAATGCGGTTTGAACTGCTCCGACACTTATACCTTCTTCTCTGGCTTATTTTCTTATAGAAAGACCACTCACGGTGCTCCATTTGTGCACAATTCGCTTTCTTTGCTCGGGAGAAAGGCCACGCATTTTCGGAATTTCGCACTAAATGTAAGAAAAAATGACAGCATCTGTTTCTTTTTAATGTAAACAACAGGACGCAGCCAACGTTTGACGAAATGACGGTTGATCGTAAGTGTATTTATAATTATCGGAACGGTCTATAAAACATGATGATGGAATAAATCAAACTGAACCTGTCGATTACACATGCGACTTGATGAAGCATTTATTGAAGTTAGTTTTTCTGTAGCAGAAGGTCAAGTATAAAAGCTTGAGAAGTAACGTCATATCGAAATAATCATTTGAATAACAAACAGCTTACAACTAGAACAAGTACTAAACAATTTGATGAACTAATTGATGCCCGTATCGTTTGGGGTATCTACCAGTACGAAACAGCGGTAGTCGAAATATCAATATCACTTTTTTGTCAGGGTTAGAAGGAATTATTAATTGGTCATAGAATTGAGTTAACTTAATTGCATGTAGATTATATTGCCGTTCCTTCAGCAATTATGTTTATTTTTGTTTTTGATCTTACATAGTCAGGGATTGATAATTTTGCATACCCAGTTCTATGTTATTTACGAGTTATTTTAAATGGAGCAGCAGTTTAATGAAAATTTTCCCAGTGTGTAGTATACCAGTGGGTCTCATCATTCAAACGTCCGGAGTCTGCAAGGCAGACCCGCATCACAGATAACGAGAAATGCAGTTGTAGAAACACTCGTAAAATAAACATTGCCTCATGCATGCACTCGGCTGCAATTCTACGCGTTTCGTAACGCGCTCCGAAGATCCAGCCACATAAGTTAGCATCAGGTGCGCTTAAGTTCTCGCGATGTCCCATTTCTCGAACGGTATGACGGTAAATATGTGCCGAGGCCCTGCACGTTTGGCGAAAGTATAAAACTGCCGGAAATGCTTCGGCTCGCGAACAGTTGTGGCTCGAGTTCTGACGATGTCATTTCGAAGTTCTACCGAAAGCGTGCGCAAAATCCAAATGGGATGTTAAATTAAGGCGATAAAATGCGACCGCCTTTCACCGCCAAGTGGTTGTTGCTGGTGTCAGTGCTACTGTTGAGTCAGCTGATCGAAAGTGCATCCACCCTGCAGTTTGGGGATTTGCCCAATTTGATGAACGAACATGAGTTGAGTTTTTACTTTGGAAGTGAGCACCGGCAGAAGCTGCCTCCGTTTGAGCTGTTCGTTCCTCGCAGTGAGTCTCCTGACACTCGGACGGATCGCGGGAGAAATCTAGTGTTGCGGGTACCCTTCCAGGGTACGGTAGTTAACCTTAATTTGCAAAGTAGAACTAGTCTAGTGACGGATAGAACGACGTTTGTGGTTCGTGGTGAGAATGGTAGTACAGAAGAACTCTTCCATCGGTCGACAAACAATTGTCACTATTTGCATGTGGATCACGAGTCAACTGCAGCTGTTACAAGTTGTGATTTGGAAAATTATGTGAGTGGAGGATAGTGTTTATTGTAAACAGCGTTTTTTCATTTGAATTGAAATTACATGCTTGAAGAGCAACTACGTATTTGTAATTGAGTACACTTCTTTCAGCACGGCATTGTCTTCCTCCCGAATCAGACTTTAGAAATACAACCCCTTAACAGTCGTCTCCGAAGTCTAGTTCCTTTGTATGGACCATTTATGGTTGAATCGCAGAATCTACACCTTATCAAGAGGACCTCCTTTGAGAACGTAATATTTGCCGATGACTTGCTGAATCGTAAAAATCTTCTTACCACACCGAGAAGTACGGACATCCACCTACTGGGTGATACGTTAGATCAAAACAACTACACCCTCGAAGGATTAGAACAATTGGATCGTCCAGAAAACGAAACTGGTAAATCACGATTGCGTCGTTTGACGATTGAACTGGGATTATTTTTCGATGAAGCAGCATATCGAATCTTTGCTCCCCACTTCGATGGAGAGGACCTTCGGTTGAAGGATTTCATTCTGGCCTATGTGAATGCTATTCAAGCTTTGTACCATCATCCGTCGTTGGGAACCGCAGTCGATATTACTGTAGTCTATCTGGAGATTATGAAACGGCAACCGGTGGCAATGCCACACTTCAATGGTGAACGAGACACTCTGCTAGATTCTTTTTGTGCCTATCAGGAGAGCTTGAACATTGGCGATGATGGTGATCCGAACCATTGGGATTTGGGACTGTACGTTTCTGGGTTGGATTTTCATGCAATCGAAAACGGACGCAAGAATAGCGTCACGATGGGGTTGGCCACGGTCGGAGGGATATGCATCGGGGAGTATTCCTGTGTGATCGCGGAGTTTGGTACGACGAGCATTTTCGGCAAGCCGTATCCTTCTGCTGGATTCACATCAGTGTATGTTTCAGCTCATGAGATTGGACATAGGTAAGTTTGCAGAGTACTGTTTCAGATGTGTGTAAGGTTTAGATGAAGCCATTTTTTGCAGTTTAGGAATGCATCACGATTCTTCAGGGAATAGTTGTGCCAAGGATGGATATGTAATGTCCCCATCGCGAGGTACACAGGGTGAAACGACCTGGTCTCGGTGCAGTGCAACAGCGATCCGGGAGTTGACGTTAGTTTTGTGATGATAAGTTTAGTAGAGTACATGATTTCTACCAGTTTATTGTTTTAGATGGGCTGATTGTTTACTCGATGTACCGGTGAAAACTAAGAAAGAACTGGATGCATGGAAATTTCGTGGTTATCCTGGACAGATTTTTACAGCGAAAAAACAGTGCGAGGTACTTTTGATGTAAGTAAAAATGCACTTACTTTGCACTAGGTTCTCGTGAGACTTTTTTGCTTTCTTCTCATAGTAAAGTTAGAGCTTTTATGTATTTAAAAAATCCGATTTTGCTCAAGACCCAAGTTTTTTAGAGTAGAGTGGTAGAATTGACCAGAAGGTCAAAAGGTACCACGTGATTAGCAAATAATTTGAACACTAAGCGCTTTCATGCCAATGAATTAATTAAACACAATTCATTCTTTGAATGGGAGAAGATTTGATGAATATATTAGAAGATATGGCAAGGTTAACGTTCATGGAGATATTTTGCGTGGATTGAATAATCCAAGGAACGGAAATAACTTCAAAATTGTCCTTCCAAACTTTTCGGGGTCAAATTGATTGATTGATTTTGATCATTCATTTCAATACATTTTCTTTTGGTGAAGAAGAACCATAAATAACTCACAGAAAAGCGTATTTTCATAAAAACTAAAGTGAACAAGACCTCCTGTTCTCTCATCTAAAATTAAATAAGACACAAAGTAAGTTATTTTACATTAGCAAAGAAGGTAGCAATCACCTTATTGTACATTACCACTTTCAGCGACAAAGATGCCATAGCCGTCACTGCACCCAATCTGGAGCGTATTTGTCAAAATTTGCAGTGTCGAACACCGCACCGTACAGGGTTTTACTTTTCCGGTCCCGCACTGGAGGGAACTGATTGTGGCGCTAGCAAGGTAAGTGAAACGCCCTTCGGTAGGCAACCAGCGACACTGAAAAGCTACCCTCTCTTACAGTGGTGTATTGGCGGAAGCTGCGTAAAGCAGAAGAAAAAGCCAGTGACCGTCGTTAAGGGAGGCTGGAGTGAGTGGGACAACGGCGATTGCAACTCGGGTTGTCTGCAACACTCGAAAGGCTTCTTGCAAAGGTCGAGAAAATGCGATAGCCCTAAACCGGTCAACACGGACGACGGCTGCCAAGGAAGTTCGTTCGATGTGATCATGTGTGACGATGAGAAACTTTGCGCGGACAAGAGGCAGCCCATTGAGGTGTATGCGTCGATCAAATGTCGGGAGTTTAGCAAATTATTGACTAGGTTGGACCCTGAAGGTTCGGGAATTCAAGGCCCATACGATGGGCATCGTTTATGGATGAGCTGTGCCATATATTGCAAACGGGCTGATAGTAATGCATACTACGCTCCTCGTTTTGATTTGAACGATCTGGGCATCGACGCATACTTCCCTGATGGAACACTTTGTCATACGGAAGGAACTTTGAACTACTATTGTCAGCAACATCATTGTCTTCCAGAGGTAATTAACCTTTTTATCCATAGGAACATAATACAAAAAGTTATATTTGTAGAACTTCAAGTCATCCAAAATCTCAATCTGGGCCCTAACGGAGGACATCCCTATTCCGGGCAACGCACTTCCGATACGAACGCGCTACCTAGATAATGAGTTGTTCAACTATCTCTCGATTGACCGTCATGGCAAGCCGCTTATCAAACAGTGGAATTATTATCCCAGGCCACACGAGGACGACGGTGAGTGGCCCGATATTGACTACCGGGAACTGCCGCAAGAGGTGAAACGTGCCGCCCACCGCCTGCGCTAGAGTATTAGTACAGTAAAAACGTAGTTGATAGGCTAGAATTATCCTAATTGGTTCAACCAAAATAATCAAATATCGCGAAAATACTTACAGTACATCTCGAGTGTTTCTCATCATGGAGATCAGTAAACGATTCCGTGCTAAATAAATTAATTTATCGATCAAATAATAAGAAGCTTTTTAGCACCTTCGTGTCGTACGTTTTCGTTGTGTTTTTAGATGGCGGTTTCGTCTGCTCCTGAGCGGCTTAAGTTTAGTTCGTCTCGCTTGAAGGAGTTTCTCCATCTAAATGGGATTCCGGTTTCTATATTTTTACAAAACACACGAATATTTTTTCTCAAAAAGAACTCTTGGAAATAGAATAAAATGGATGACATCGAACCGGTTCGCATACTTTTGTTATTGTAAAACTAAAGGTAATATTATAATTGCAAATGTTCTCAGTCTTTACACTAATCGTGTTCATAATTTCGCAGCTCTGATTAGCACTCTTCCTAGTAACAAAATATATCAATATCATTCGTTTGAACTGTTTCAACGTGCGAATTGAACTGTTGTTCAGGATAGTCATTTCTGGCAACAGCTCTGCAGCACTGATAAACTCGATTCTTTTCTCGAGCGCAACATATTATTATTATTATTATTATTTATTGAATTTCGTCATCCGACTACACGTCTAAATGATATTTGATATTTGGACTGGGAAAAGCCACCTTGAGCAAACTTGTGTCTTCACTCAAAGCGGCATAAAAACCCAGTATCTTTTAGTACAACACAATCACAAGATAAAACTGTTAGATTATAATAATACAGAATACTTAACAAGTGAACAAATACAGTTAAAAGACTAAACTAATATCACTTCGGTTATATTCTAAAGCCATCTGCCGAATTGGCTCATGCAGTCCGTAGTTGGTGCGATGCAGGGTTGATATTTGTTGACACTCTTGAGTGAAAGTGAAAAAAAAAGCATCCATAAACGTTATTTTTTTACAATCCTTTCAGAGTTCTCCCTTCCCGCTTTTTGCATGGAAGTGAACTGTCAAAACACCTCATTATATTTCATGCGATGAAAGCAAGACAACAAAATCAGTTTATCAGTTAACGAAGATTGTCAAGGCATCGGTCAGTGTCAGTGAAAAAGTGTTTCGGTGAGGTTCATTTTGGTTGAGTGGACTTTTTTTTTCTTTTTCGCTTTGAAGTGAAGATCATTTGGTTGGATTTGTCGTCAAATTTGATTCCGTAACCGTGAACGATGCGCGCGATCTATTTCATCTGAGTATAACAGCCCGTTACTAGGACGAAAATCTAGTGTATCTGAAAGAGTGCTGCGATCATTGGAAGTGAAAATTGAAAATTATTGATTGTAATTTTCGAAGAATTTTGCTGGGGAAAATGACTTTTATCAGCACTGGTGCGATGTGACCTAACCCGTAGT
Organism: Wyeomyia smithii; assembly: GCF_029784165.1. Lineage (NCBI taxonomy): Eukaryota > Metazoa > Arthropoda > Insecta > Diptera > Culicidae > Wyeomyia > Wyeomyia smithii. Next base: position 107,847,498 of record NC_073696.1, read on the forward strand.
AGCTGATTGTACCGTTGTGGTCGGAGTGGGCAATGTAACTGAAGAAGCGACAGAACGGTAGGGCAGTCATAAACGCCCAACAGTATTCTATGGGCGGTGTTTGCTAAAATATCCTTGCGACGTTGTTCGAGCGGCGCTAAGCCAATCCGTAGACACAGTTGTTCATAGGGCGGTCGAGCGTCAGGGTTTCTCCATGGTAGCATACAGCAAATTTTCCGAATAAAACATTTCTGTATTCGCTCCAAACGGTTAGTCCAGAACTCATAGTGTGGATTCCAAACTACACAGCTAGCTTCGAGAATAGAGCGTACTAAAGAGCAGAGTTCCGGGATCAATGAATTCTCGTCCAATTCTGAAAATATCTCCCAGCTGTCGATTCGCCTTGTTAATAATCGTCATATAGTGTTGTCTAAACGTCAAACGAGAATCCAACACCACGCCAAGGTCAGTTACGATATCGCTGCGTCTTAAATACGTATCTCCAATGCAGTAATCATAAACCAAAGGCTGTTTTTTGCGTCTGAAGCTGATAACAGAGCATTTTGAGATGCTGATTGTCATACGGTTAGATTCACACCATTGTGCAAACAAATCTACGTAGCTTTGAAGTCTTGCGCAGTCGTCGATAGATTCTATCAGCAAATAGATTTTAACATCATCAGCATAACATAATCTGGTTCCACGTGGCAGCAACCGAGTGACATCATTAATGTACAGTGAGAAAAGTAGCGGGCCTAAAATGCTACCTTGTGGTACTCCTGAGCGGGTAAGAAACCAACAAGATTGAAATGATCATAGATATCTTTGATGTGAGAACATCATCAATCGCAGTAATATAGCGAAATATGTAGCAACACTATAAAGTAAATAATATAGCAACATTAACATATTTACTTTGATCGCACAATGCACAATTGTCCAGAAACCAAATTTAGGGGGAAATTTGGGTCTAGAGTTTTAAAGCAATGTTTTAGAGAAAAACTTTCTTCTACAAAGTTGTTACATATAATAATGCTCTTATTGGAAAATTATCAAAAATTAGGGTGACTAAAATTTCCGAGGCAATCAAGCATCTAACTTCTTCTAATCTTTGTAGATCAGCAGCTCTCAACCTTTTTTGTTCGCGTACCCCTTGGCGATATTTTCAAAATCAATTGTTCCCCCTGGCTTGGAATTTTCTTGCAGCGTGGCAGAGGGAAGTGGGGAATCATGTTATGGTAGTCTAGTTTAGGTTTAAAATTGAACTATGGCTTATTCGATTGCTACAGTAATGTTTCAAGAGCAAGGTTGATAAACAAATAGTACTAAAAAAATTGCTTTGTCCGCCATTACTGATGTGTTGATGTGTTTTTCAATATAAATCGGTTATTTTCAAAGATAGAGAAAAACTTTTTTTACAACGTTACTTAAAATTATCAGAGCTATAACATTGTAGAGCAAGTTTTTCTTCTATCTACAAAGATAAAAAAGTTAGATACTTGTAGGCATCGAAAATTATTGTCACCCTAGTTTTTGATAATTTTTTAATAAGCGCTTCATCATATGTAACAACTTTGTAGAAGAAAGTTTTTCTCTAAAACATAGCTGCAGAGCTCTAGACCCAAATTTCCCAATAAATTTCCTAAAACAGATTTTTGGAAAAATTTGGATTTACAGCTCCATAGGAACATTCTGAAGAAAAACTTTTTGTTATTTAGTTGTCATATATGATGGAGCACTTATTCAAAAATTATCAAGAATTAGGGAGGTCCAAATGTTCGATGGAATCGAGTATCTGAAATTTTTATCTTTGCAGATAGAAAAAAAAGTTCTACAATATTGTAGCCTTGTTTTAAAATTAACGGATCGAAATTTCTTTTGGTCTGAAATGGAAATCGTGAATGAAGTCGATATCTTGTACGTAAAAACCATGTGAAAAATGACCTTACTGTATTTAAAATCTTGTTTTTTTTTCTAAGAGTTCATTTTTTTGACCGCGGGTGATCGAAAATGCTTTAGTTTTTCCATCATTTTCTCTTTATATTGTAAACACACCACATTCTTTTAACTCAATTATCTAACGATTTTCCCGAGTTGTGTAGTTGCATCAATCTAGCGGCTTCATTCCTAAATAACTCAATCGTACACGCAAAATTTTTCCTTATTACATTAAAATCAAAACGGCCCTTTAGGTAACAAATCTGTTACTTAACAAGCAGTTAAGTTTTTCTCCAGTCAAGTTACATGTAGCAGTATGTGTTACTATCATATATTTTGCACGTGTTACGGGAGTACGGCTACCTTCTATCTCCAATTCATCCGGTGTGTGTATTAGTTTGTTCGTTGTATGCATACGGGGTAGAGAACAAATATGAGAGCTGTCGAGCAGCATTTTTCCCCGTCATACAGTATCCAAACGTTAATGATTTCAAAGACTTCAAATGCGTCTTGAAATCACATCACGATCTGTAAACTGCGTTCGAGAAAAACACAAATATTTGCTTTCTTGAAAGCTATCTAAAACACAAACTCATCACTTCATGGAAACTCATTTGGACCTGTTTGAAGATACAAAACTGTTACCCGTCTAGAACAACATTCGCAACTCCGGTAACTTTGGTCACACGGTATTACATATTTCCATTGCAAGTAAATACTGGGGAACGAAAGAGTGGTGTTTGTAACTAGGCATTTGAGGTTGACGGGCGAGATTCTGATTATGTGTGAATAAAGGGGAAAGAAATGAACCTGATCGTTGCACCAATACAAATGCAGTGAGTGAAGTCTCAATACACATGCATTGCGTATCTCGGTTGTATGTTCTCCTGCAGAAATACATTACTTTTTGTATCCAATGCGCGATCATAAGATACAAAGAGTAATAAAATGTTGCCCTAAAGTAACAAAATTTTCCCCGTTTGCGTTGGGTGTAACAACAAACAAGTTTACCATATTACTTACTAGCTCTACAATCACAATGATCGCATTTAGTGGAAAACAATTTTTTGTTATAGACTTTTTGCGTCGTTTTTAGATCACTTCTCATAATTTTCAAGGTAAAAAAATTCAACATTGTTGCAAGAACGCGTTTATTGCCATGAAAAGGTCCGACTGCAATTTATACTTAACTGTGTTATGTATTCTGTTATTCGGCATGAAGGGTTGAACCCTTCTCTTAATTTATAGCGATTTGATCTTAATCTCTCGAGGCACGTAAAGAGAAAGGAATAAACGAAGAGTCAGTCTTGTTCGATACCGCGATCTGTTAACAAGTGTCATTTTGTTGTATCACAGCCCGCATGCTATTATAAAATAGTACCTTACTAAAAACGTTTAAGTAGACCGGAGGATAGATATTTCAACTGGCGACGAGAAAAAGTGAATCGTGTAAATCTCAAACAGATAGCAATATCTAGAGTGAGTGGTGCGTTATTCATCGATCGTTATAAAGCAAGTTGCTCAGTTTCTCTGAGTGATCGATAGAAGGAAAGTAGAACTCAATTGGAAGGCGACGAAACAGAACAGAAGAACTTAGAGTATCTAGTGAGAGGCTTGCATGCTGTAACTCATCCAGGTTGCTCAAAGGTCTGCTAAAACTGTGTGATCGCAACTGTATCCTCAGAAGAATTCATCGCATCAAACCCAATACAACCATCATGGCTCACAGGAATCAGTTAAAGCTAGTAGGAGCCTCAGTCACTGGAACCAGCAGCATGTTGATATCAGGAGACCCACCGATTAAAAGGAAGCGTAACGGGACTCAGCGGGATGATGCATCAGCTGGAATTTCGGGAACAAAGACGGCGTCATTAAGCGAGTTATCAGAGCATGAACGAGAATGCCCTAGTGCACCTAAGCGAACGAAAACGAGTCGTAGTCCGGTGATAACCCGAAGTCGTACTCGAACGTGCATGGATATGCCATCGAACAAATAAGTATTTATGTAGGAAAATCATTAATAAGTGAATTCTGAACTAGGTTAAGCAAAAACAAAGTTACAAAATAACTATCGAATATTTTTAGCTTATAAGTATGTTTCCTCTTCAGAAGGAAGAACTGTTATGTATTCTGATATTCGGCATAAAGGGTTGAACCCTTCTCTTAATTTATAGCGATTTGATCTTAATCTCTCGAGGCACGTAAAGAGAAAGGAATAAACGAAGGGTCAGTCTTGTTCGATACCGCGATCTGTTAACAAGTGTCATTTTGTTGTATCACAGCCCGCATGCTATTATAAAATAGTACCTTACTAAAAACATTCAAGTAGACCGGAGGATAGATATTTCAAACTGGAGGAAAGAAACCATGTACTTGGCGGTAGTATATTTCGTAACAGCTTTAGTTCCTTCGAACATAGCCTGCTTGGCAAGCTCTCCAGGCAACCGTAATCGTACGGAAGTCTAAACTTGGTAGCTTTGGAGCTTGTTTTCGGTGCCATATTAACGATGTGGTTGTAAACGGTTATGTGACGAAAAACTAATGTACTAAGTGCTTAATGTTCGCATGTATACCTAAAAATAGTGTGCATCGCAGTCCGTCCACTTACGTCACGCTACCTTGGCATTTGCGTTAGTTATCTCTGTTGGTATTTGCGAGAATCATACGGTTTTTTTATCATCACATCGTTATTTAGTTTTGGTAACATCACAATCTTGTTAAATAAGCAAGTTACAATTTCTGATCCTAGCAAAGGAAACTAAGTCAAGGGAAAGATAAAGACCCAATCATCTCGTGCTGGGTTTGAATTCCCGGTAGGCCGTGTTCATTGTCTGCTGCGTAATGGTCACTATTGTCTAACAAGATGTTCTTCCGGATATATAAACTGTTTTTTTTTTCGAAAATAAAACGGGAAAAAGGCATAATTCGATTAAGCAATATGTTTATGTCACATTTTTATAGAAACTAAAATTGACCGACCACATATTTTCAATTGAAGCAGTAAGAATGAGTTTTTGCCCCCATTTAAAATTCAAAATTTGACATAAAATTTTCATAGAGCGCGATTCAGTTCCATCCATGTTGTTTATTTTTGATGATAAAGTGGGTACTCTATCTATAACTGTGTTCCAGAAAAACTTATTTTCAAAGAGTACATTGAGAGTATACAAGCCAAGAGCATCAAATATACGAGATGTTTATATCCTCTCATTAACAGGAATTCTAAATTTTGTTTAAAGAACAAACTTTTGATTTACAAACAAATTTTTAGACCAGCAATGCTTTATGCTGTACCGATCTGGTCAAGTTGCTGTTCAACAAGGAAGAAAACGCTCCAAAGGATTCAGAATAAAATTCTGAAAATGATTTTGAAGCGTCCTCCTTGGTTTGGTACACTCGAATTACATAGACTTACTAGTGTTGAACCATTAGAAGCTATGTCAAATAAAATTATTAACAATTTTCGACAAAAATCGTTGCAATCCTCAATTGCTACGATAAGCTCTCTTCATAGCCAAGAAGTTAGCATTTCAGTTAGTTGTAAGTTTACTTTCCTTTCTTGACAAGTAGGTTTAAATCCCTACGAATGATGAGTCCTAATTGCGAAAGCAAACAAATCCCAACAATTAAAATTACAAATTACTAACCGTGTTGAGAAGTCACCATTTGTGATTGGACACACATACTCATCAATTACTAATATTTATCATGAATACTTAAGCTACTAACAAATCCCCCTCTTAAAAAAACTGTGTTCCAGCAACCTACAACATTATTTTTGATCGACTCAAAGTCAATTGTCGTAAACTGGGGTCTCTTTGATCAGCGGGGTGTCTTTGACAACTCTACCCCTTTTTTGAAATTGTGATAAAAAAGCGCTTGTAGTGCTTGGTATTTGTCGTAATCTCTACTGATTGTGTTTATATATGTCTACATTGCTACTATTCTTGCATTTCCTGCTGTTTAAAGAGTGTTTTTCATGCTAAAATATTAATTGGAAATAAAGTGTATTTTTGGTGATTTTTGTTGCATATAAACAATCGGTTCAAGCAGATTCAAAACAACAAGCTACAATACGTAAAGTTTTTTTTTATTTCGTTCCCAGAGTAGTTCTTAAGATGTGCAGATAATAGAACAACGGTTTTCTTTATTATTTTTGCAAGTTTTTCCTCGAAGGAAATGTTGAGTCCCAATAATCTCCACAACGTGTTACATATTTTCTTAATAACAACAACCCAAGACTTAACGTAACATGTTAATTTGGACAATTGCAGAAGCCATATTTCACGTGGACTAGTTTTTGATAATTTTAGATTGCTTATAAAATCATTCATATATATTCTAAAAATTATGTATGAATCTTGGACATTCGACAACATAAACTTCTCACGTAGAATGTGAATGGCCCCCAAATTTTTTCCATATTCATAAACTCATTTTTGTTAAAGCAGCGAAATTTTACTCCAAATTCATCATATCAACGAAGTGATCAAAGTCACCCCGGAATGATGATTGTGGTACAAATTTTAAAGCACATTTAATAGCAGCAGAATTGTCGCTAAAGTTTTAAAGTAATGACTGGACCTTACTCGATGCATACCAGTACTTATTTTAAAAATATCAAACAATATTGTATTCAGTACACCAAAGCCGCTTTTTACGCGAGGGATACATGCCGCGTAAAAAGAAACCGCAAAAGGAAAAACCGCGTAAATTCCGGAATTAGAGTGAAGTTATTTACCAAATCCGCGTAAAATGTAAATTTGGGATTCCACATGAAAAAACCGCGTCCTTTTTGCGCATGAATGAGAGAACACGACACAAAGGCACAGCCTATTTTAAAATGTCAGTGCGTAAATCGTACGCGTTTGCAGGGCCGGATAAAGGTGGGTATTTTCGTGGGGCCCACTTTTCTTAAAATAATAGAGGTAAGAAAATTTTTAATTTTGATATGATTGATCGCTTCGCTGGAAGGACTAGGGGGGCCCTCGTGTCGAAAGGCCCGGAGCATTTGCCTCCTTTGCCCCCCCCCCCTCCTTAAATCCGGGCCTTCACGTAAGTACGCATTTGTGCGATAGCTAGAATCATCGCCCTCTGATTTTGAGGCATTATTGCGATAATTGAATGAATTTGCAAGTGCATTATTCGTTCTTTTTTACGGCTAGTACATGTATTTGAAAGAGCATAATAAATGTTTTTTTTTTAAATTGCAAATGTGATTTGAAGCCGCCGTAACCGCGCAGTAGTGTAATGTTCATCACAATTGGATGATACTGTGCATAACCAACGGTATGTACGAAACAAATTCGATTTCAAAAAAAAAGTACGGTACGTTACACTAACAATGCTGAAAATTCACAACACCTCATTAGAAAGGATGTAAGGAAGAATTTTGAACTTTATACTTATGTCTTTCCCACAGATAGCGCTAGAACGAACAGAATTTTTTCTGAGTCGCACTTCGGAGAAATGCGACACGCAACAGTTGCACTTTTGGTATCTGGTTCCATCCGTAAAAAAAAAACAATTTGACTGTTTTTCTCCCAAGCACACTCGACAATTTTGTTTCATTTTTCCATTATGCATATTGCCACTTTCATTACGTGTGGGATGTTTCACATTCAGGCTCTGTTGTTATCTCGGCAGCAGTTCCTATCATTTCCATAACTTTCAGAACAGCAGGTACTAACAGTTTTATAACAGCTAGCCGAAAGACGGACGCTCTTAGTCTGAAACCATTTATCCCAGGGTCACTTGATCCGGAACGTTTGCCGTTTTGAAAATTTTTAATCTAATTTGTTTGAGAAATTTACCCCCAACTCTTTAAAAGAGTGTAGCTCAGAAATTTGTTCAACGTTGTTTCCTAAATTTGACTTGGAGAGCTGTAGGATGGCAATACATACCGACTGGTGTTTATAGTTTTGGTGAAATGTTTCTTTTCATAATAACGGGCAGAAATTGCAGAAACATTTCATAGTTAGCAGTCGCACCTCCATATTAATCATGTAATCAAATAAACAAATTGTACTGACAACAAACAAATAAACTACAAATCATAAATCAATGTACAAAAAATATCGCAAAAACACCTTAACGAGTTTCTAGTCATATACAAAGCCTATTATCGTCCGCTAAAGTCGAATTCAAATTGTATTGCACCTGATTACTTTACGATTTGTGAAACACGGAGAAATAAATTGCGTTTATTTGGATGTTATAGCATATAAATACTCATCAAAGAATTGCATATCATTATTTCTAAGTACGTGAATCGCCACCAAAATAGGACGCATTTATTGTTTTGCACTGTAGTGTGCAGATATCAGTCAACACGTGTGTATATTAAAGTGTTGAGTGGGTATGCTGTCAATACTAGTTTTATATTGTTTAAGTTTTTTTCGTGATAAGCGTGATAATTAATAATATTCGTGGTTCTGCTTTTCAAGTTTTCGTGAACAGGTATTCTAATAGTAACATTCTATTAACAATGTTACTATAATACTATTACTATTATATATATAGAATTTTCAAAATAGATGAATTTCAATTTTCTATGAGAGATGAAGAGATATAAGACTATGGTTTTCTAAGCAATTCTGCACACTTAAAAAAACGAAACATGAATTAATCCACCTAGCGGCGAGACAAAACCTTCCTCATTCAAACTTATTGTTTGTTAAAATAGATTTACATGAACACTTTTGTTTATAAACTTGATAGTTTGTGCTGAATTATTTTTTTTACTCTGAATAACTAGTTTTTAGTATCCAACAGCACAACTATACCAAATATTTAAAACTTAACATTCATTCACATACGAACATGCATTCACCCAAACACATGCAAATAACATTCAAATAAATATGTTTCAAATATACCACGCGAATTATTTTTCTAATCTGAACTTATAAAGTGCGTACAATTTTTTTTTAGAATATTGGGTTCAGTCTTTCTCTAGAATATTGCTATCAGGCTCTAGATCCAAATTTCCCCCTAAACCCATTTCTTATAACGCTGGGTAATTGGCGTCTCCATCGATTCAACAGTGAAAGGAGGCGCACGGAAACCGTTCGAGTTGGAGTGGACAGGAGCTTTTGACGCATTTTTTATTTTGGTTAGGGGCACCAAAACTCACAGGAATGGGTAAAGAGCTATAATCTTTCATTTTTTCAAGCTAGAGGTTAAGGATCTTCTTGTGATTTTGTAAAATATCTCTGAATTGGTTATTTTGAAAGGAAAAAAATTTTCTTCTGCAAAGTTTTTTTTAACCGAAACACGAGCAGAAATTTTGATCTTGAATGCGGTAGAACAATCCGCTTCCAGGATGGTTTTGTCATGAAAAAAGTAGAGAAATGATCGATTGATATTTTCTTCCAAGAATAAGTTGCTTGGGCAGTTCTTTTAATAGGTACATGACCAAACGTTGAAAGAAAAATGGCTGAAGTGTTCGAACAAACTGACATATCGGCAAACCTGAGTTTAAAGGCTGAGTAAAAATGTAAAAATAATCTGTATAATAAATATGATGTCTGTATAATCAGTATTGTAAAATGTTAAACGAAAAAGCCTAACCTAAGGACTGCAATAAATTCGAATGAAAGGGTACGTTCCGTCCTATTAACTGATTCACACCAATTCACGTTTATTTAGCAATCCGAAAATTTGAACAACTTTTAACGAACGACAGTTATGCCGTCAATATTGACCAAGACCGGCTGTGAAGATGGTGTATCGAAAACAAATCTAGAAACCTAGCACCTGGAACGATTCATGCATCAATACTTTCGGAAGCTCATATTTCGTTACCGTTGCTATTCGAGCTGTTTTCATAAGAAGCCGAAGTTGAAAAAAAAGTAAACAGTTACTCGGCCAGTCATTTGATGGATGACTGTATGCACGAAAGTCTCACTTCTGTTGTTGATGAATTGGGATAATATTGTTTCCTCGATTTGGTAATTGATAAAATAACATAGGCGAATGCATGGTGGGAGAAGAAATTTCTGGGGGAAGATTGAGTTTTGAAATTGTTTTTGAATTAATGATCATGCTATTGCATCCATTTTAATTTGATGGAGGCGCATTGTAATGCAACCATGATTTACAGAAATGTCTCCTAACAAGTAGAATAAATATATAAACTGTATCAAAACTTTGTCAATTTTCGTAGCCTCATGAAATGCAATTTCATTTGATTGATGGATAATTGAACATTTACATGACGCATTTCGAATTACAACTTTTGATATGATTTAGTCTGAAATGCCACATCACTAATTACCATAATAAGTAAACTAGCTTCTAAATGCGTAGTGGTGATAAATTTAATCTGGTTATAGATATACTAGCAGCCATTCAATTAACGAAATTAAACAGATAATTATCAGCCATTACGTGAGCAATGGGAAATTACCAACTATTTTTTCCAACACGCTATTAACATCCAAGGATCTCGCTATAATTAGCCCATAAGAGTCGGGTCAAACGGAAAAGGTTTTAGAAAAGTAGCCATTCAATGACACTGTTCCAGGTCAAAACGGAACACAAGCAATCGACAGCCTCTGAACGGTGACTGGCGCGTTCGTCCAGGCTGTTGTTAGGCAAACCACGCGTGATGGACACAGGCAGGAGACTTGCTAATGACTCTACTAATATATTGGGTAAATATTTTCCAGGTAGCTAAAGAAATTGTGTCACTTTGCAAATTGTTTATCGCTACTGGAAGAACATCATTCGATTCCGCTTCGAAATGCGTCAATCAGTTGAAGGTTGTACAATTTTGAAGAGAGTGTTTTCATCCAAAGCACCAGATGCTTAAAAAACACTCTTCCGAAATTGAATTATAGACACGTTTTGTTGGAACCGACAACAACCGCACGATTTCGCACGAGTTTTCAAATTTTTCATCATTCACTGGTTACCAAGCGAACTGACAATAGAGCAGTGCGCAAAATACACTACCTTAAACGTCACCATCATTTTGTTTGGCTTTGAAATTTTCATAATGATGTTATAAATTTGTGATGCGAGCAAAAACCAGTGAATCTACCGTAAATCAGAAACTGCATAAGGCTCAGAGTGTGGCAGCTTGATTTGCAGTGACGATAGCAATCATATGAATGTGTGGAAATTTTTAATGTATCTGAAACGATATATGAGTTTTTATCCAATTTATTCTACACTGTCTTGTGTAGCAAGTCCGACCCACTTGTGTTTTTACCAGAATTGAGTTAAAAAGTAAAAATAGTAGCTTACTATGCATAGTTTCATAACAATAAATTGACTTAACAACTTTGTTCTGGAAAACATCGCAGAAACATCCAAATGTATTGTCCTATCTAAATAATGGTATGACATTATATGAAAGCGCGTTTTTATCGGCTTGCTGGAAATGCAAATGGACTTGCTATGGCAGTGAAATGACTTTAAAATAAGATGACAGAAAGCTTTCAAAATGAATGTGAGTTGTTTTAGTTTGCTATGTGTATCAGTTGTAGCATTTTTGAGTAATTGAATATCTTTCTATCATGATACCCGACTGGCGGAACGTTAACAAAGTGCGATGTGAGCTTTGTTTCCCTTCGTTCGCTGAACGAATTTCTGTTTACGCATCAAGATCTAATGAGACGATCATCGGATTCTGCGTTCAGCGTTCTCTGTTGACAGTCACGGTTGTAGGTTTTGCGGTAGGAACGATAAAACGTTGCATTGAGCTCTGTATGGCTGTGCAAACGTGCGACAATACCAACACAAAGTCAACCCAGCGTCGATCACTGTACGGTTGTTAACATATACCTACGTTTGTAAACAATGTCTCGTGCTCGCTCGGGTCCACTTCGTGTACCGGCGAAACTTGAGAGTGAGATGGTTTGTTTACTTCCAGTCGTTTCAGTGCATTTTGATTAGCGCGATATGTGTGGTTCTGCATCGATGAAAGGAAACGGCATGCCAAACTAAAGAAGAATGACGAAACAATGATTTGAACCAATCTGACATTTGAAATTGTTAGCTGTTAGATTGTATTTGATAAGAATTCTGCTTTAGTTATCGTTCAAAACCAATAACTTTTTTATAGCGAGCATTTGGAAATAGGTAAGCATCATGTATTTCAAAATTGGAAATATCAAAAAAAGGAGGAAGACCTGTATTTAAGTGTACAAACGTTTGTCATTACTCTCTAACATTCTTGCTTCTAAGGTTTTCCTCTACGATTCATAGCCTGGAAATGTACGAGTGATCTAAACTTCAAAACTTCTTACAATCCAGTGAAGTCTTATTTTTCATTACTCCATTACTCAAAAACGGCACAAGATATCGACCTCATTTCAATCACGTTTTCCGTTTTAGGACACGAGTTTTAGGCAACTAGTTTTCAAAAAAATCACAATTTGTGGTGTAAAAACTCAAAATTTAAAGTATTGCATTTAGGTCTCTAGATTGATTACTATCATATTCAAACGAGGTTCAAACATTGTAGAATGGTTTACTTTATGATATTTGCAACTCAAGTAAGCCTTTTTTTACGCGAGCCCATAAACATTTGGAACGCATCTCCACGTAAAAAAGACGTTAGTGTATTTATCACTGGTCATATACAACTGTACGGGATAGAGCTAAAGAGTGTCCCACATCAGATTGCATCACGGAAAAAACGCTTTCGAAAATTACGCATTGGGTATTTTGTCTTGAAAATTTGAGTAGAAGTCGTTTAGAGTGTATTGTTTACACCGTATTTTTATCGCTGTCAGTTTTTCGAAAATTAAGAAATAGCGTCACCCGAGAAGGCAACATCGCGAATTGATTTTACGCAAGCACCTGAAAAATCTTCAACAATTTCATGGGGACATTGGAAAATACCTCGAAATCTTGCAATCAACGGTGAGACGTGTGATTAAACATTACTACATAACTCTGAACATTAAACGGAAGGAAAAATGTGGTTAGAATAGATGTGCTTTAGTGATGAGGATCACAAGCGTGTCGTGGAAGCGTTTAAGCAAAATCCCAATGCTTTGGCCAGGGATGTGGTCAAAAAGTTGAATCTGTCCAGGCCTTTTGTTCAGAAGCCAAGGAACGGGAGGGAGTTCATACGTACAACGTGCAGAAGGTTTCCTAATAGTGACGAACGGCAAAAAACGCGGGCCCGGAAACTGTTCACCCAAGTGCTGACGAAGCCTCAATGTTGGATGGATGGTTGATTAGATTCATGTCAAGCCGAACTTCCGGCAGCTTCTGGGGCACAAGCCCTTCTCCGCCTAGCACAACTTTGATGTTCGGGAGAGAGTAAGGAAGCAGAAAATTTCAAATGATTTGGCAAACGATTTGCTCTTGTGACAAACGGAGTGCGCCGATCGTGACTACCTGGATTGTGAACGGGGAGATCCGCCTCAAGAATTATCTGCAGATGCGCCTGCTCCCTTTATTGAAGCAACACGAGGGAGCTAACGGGGTCACTTTTGTACCCAAGGACATGAACTCCCCTTAACGCACCGAAACAAAAAACCCATCGAAAATTAATGGACTATTCTAAAGCAGGCACTACGGAAGCATTCCAAGGGAGTCAAATCTGAGGAAGACATGAATAAAAAGAGGGTTTTCGCCACAAAGACGCTGTAACCAGATGTTAAACAGACCTTATGAGTGAAGTTAAGTGTAAGGTGCGAGCGTACGGTTATGATGTTGAAGTTGAATGAAATAAATATGCCGAAAGCTTACTAATGGGTTATATATTATTGTCTGAAAGTTTGAAAAGGATCGATAAACAAGGTAATTTTCAACAGCGTTTCACCGTCATGCAATTTGATGTGGGACTATCTTTACCGATGTGATTTTGGCTGTCACAAAAGTTCGCTACGAAAGATGTATTGTACCGATTGTTTTATTCATTACAGGGTGCGGCAAAGAAAAATGCGAAACTATTTGAATTTCGATACTGGGTTAATTTGTGTAACTAATGATTTAACTCTATTGACAGTGTATTTGGTTACGGTTACTTTCAAGAGCTACATCAGAATAATTGTCATTATTATCGGAATTATTTTATTCAATATTTGAGAAAATGATCTCCAAAGAAGGTTATACGAGTCCCCTGCTCACCCAAAAGACGGCGAAGGAGGTTTACAGGGTGATAGGATGTCATTTGGACACAGTTCATCGCATCAAAAAGTCCTAAGAAGCGGAACCCGGAAAGTGGAGGTTGGCGGTTTGTACGTATGCTAAACGTGATTAAATCGATCTGTGCAAAGATTCTTGGCAGTCCGATTCATCAGGAAATTTGCCAAAAAAGCCCCGATTTCTATAAAATCGATGGGAGGAACCATCATAGAAGACTTCACGCATGAAACACCACTTGATTACGGAGTGGGTAAAGTAGCTTCGAGTGACTCTTTTGAAGAGATTGCTTTTTTGTTGAAGGAGAAAAATAATAATTTTGTTCTCCGACAGAAGGCATTGATGCTGTATCCTACAACCGGTTCACTCCACTGTAGAAATTTGCGAATATTCCAGGTAAAGTGATATACTTATTTACTTTCCTGGTGAAACATCCCTCAGGATTTCATCTGCGTCCCAAAGTTACGCCAACGTCCTCGGTCTATAGCAGCTTGTCTCCAGTTTCTTGAGAGTCCCATATTTCCAAGATCTTGCTCCACTTGGTATAACCACCTAGCTCGTTGTGCATCTCTACGTCTTGTACCAGCCGGATTCGAGACGAACACCATTTTTGCGGGATTGTTGTTCTGCAAAATGATATGTAAGTTTCAAATCAAACATCCGGCGGAACCCATGATGTTTGGCTTGGTGGTGTCCATCGGTTTGAAAATGATGGCTTTGTTCATTGATGCTGGTTTTAAAACCGTTCGTTATTTCAAACAATCAAGTGCTTCCCTGGGTGAAAGCCAACTACTCTTAGGATTAGACAAGAATGTAAGCGATCACTAACGCTCGCAGTGGTCAAGAAGTACTACAACTTTGTACAAGAGAGTATTACTCTTACTCAAACACTGGAGACATGAGAGCACATTCAAGAAAATTATCGCGGTAATTATCGCAATCGGGATCATTATCACGACAATTTGCAAGAATGTGCTCTCACAGCTCCGGTGTTTGAGTACTAGCAAGGGCTGCAAATTTTCGACACTGCAAACGAAAATGACAAAAACCGCATTTTTACTGTCTCAAGTTTTTTTTTTAAAGGGGGGATTTGTTAGTAGCTTAAGTATTTATGATTAATATAAGTAAATAATGAGTATGTGTGTCCAATCACAAATGGTGACTTCTCAACACTGTTAGAAATTTGTAATTTTAATTGTTAGGATTCGTTTGCTTTCGCAATTAGGACTTATCATTCGTAGGGATTTAAACCTACTTGTCAAAAAAGGAAAGTAAACTTACCACTAACTTAATTGCTAACTTCTTGGCTATAAAGAGAGCTTATCGTAGCAATTGAGGATTGCAACGATTTTTGTCGAAAATTGTTAATAATTTTATTTGACATAGCTTCTAATGGTTCAACACCAGTAAGTCTATGTAATTCGAGTGTACCAAACCAAGGAGGACGCTTCAAAATCATTTTCAGAATTTTATTCTGAATCCTTTGGAGCGTTTTCTTCCTTGTTGAACAGCAACTTGACCAGATCGGTACAGCATAAAGCATTGCTGGTCTAAAAATTTGTTTGTAAATCAAAAGTTTGTTCTTTAAACAAAATTTAGAATTCCTGTTAATGAGAGGATATAAACATCTCGTATATTTGATGCACTTGGCTTGTATACTCTCAATGTGCTCTTTGAAAATAAGTTTTATCCTAAACTAGTCCCAAGTACTTAACCTTGTCAGACCAACTTAAAATAACCCCATTCGTCTTGACAACGTGATTATTGTTTGGCTTGAGGAAAGAAGCCCTAGGCTTATGCGGAAAAATTATCATTTGAGTTTTAGAAGCATTGGGAGAAATTTTCCACTTTGCAAGTAGGAAGAAAAAATATCTAAACTTTTCTGCAATCGACTGCATATGACACGAAGACTTTTTCCTTCTACGGAAATGCTTGTGTCATCGGAGAACAATGACTTTTTGCATCCTGGAGGCGAATCAGGAAGATCTGAAGTGAATATGTTGTACAGGACTGGACCCAAGACTGAACCTATCTATCAAATTTTGAATTCTGTTAGACAACCTGCAGAGTTTGATCAGTAAGATAATTTTTTAAAATTTTCATTAGGAAAATTGGAAAATTAAAAGTTTGCAATTTCGCAATCAAACCTTTATGCCAAACACTGTCGAATGCTTTTTCTATGTCTAAAAGAGCAGCTCCATCGGGATAACCTTCAGATTTGTTGGCTCGTATCATATTAGTAACTCTGAGCAATTGATGGGTAGTGGAATGCCCATGGCGAAATCCAAACTGTTCATCTGCAAAAATTGAATTTTCGTTGATGTGTGACATCATTCTGTTAAGAATAATTCTCTCAAACAGTTTACTTATTGAAGAAAGCAAACTGATTGGTCGATAACTTGAAACTTCAGCTGGGTTCTTATCCGGTTTTAAAATTGGAGTAATTTTTGCATTTTTCCATAATTTGGGAAAATATGCAATTTTGAAGCCGCAATTGAAAATTTTCACTAAAAATTCCATTGTGTTCTCAGGGAGATGTTTGATTAATATATTAAAGATTCCATCGTCACCAGGTGCTTTCATATTTTTGAAATTTTTAATAATTGATTTAATCTCATTCAAGTTAGTTTCAATTATTTCTGCAGGTAAAAAAATCTGGGAAGAAATTAAATCAAATTGTCGTGTGACTACATTTTCAATTGGACTCACAAAATTCAAATTTGAGTTATGAACACTCTCAAACTGCTGAGCAAGTCTCTGAGCCTTTTGTTCATTGGATACAAAAAAACGTTCACCATCTTTAAAACTGGAATAGGCTTTAAAGGTTTCTTAAGAATCTTCGCCAGCTTCCAAAAAGGTTTTGAATATGGTTTCAATTTTTCAACTTTAGTCTCAAAATTTTAAATTCTCAGAAGAGTAAATCTATGTTTAATGTCTTTCTGTAAATATTTATAAATAGTTTTAAAAACAGGGCCACGAGAACGTTGATATTGACGTCTGAGGACATTTTTCAAACGAATTAGAAGTTGGAGATTTTCGTCAATTATTGGTGAATAAAATTTCATTTGAGCTTTTGGAACAGAATAATTCCTGGCATCAACAATTGCACATATTAATGCTTCCAAAGCGGAATCAATATTCACTTCGTTTTGCAAATCAAGCTCATTATTGAAATTTCTCTCAATATGAGTTTTGTATCTTTCCCAATTAGCCTCGTTATAATTAAAAACAGAGCTCATAGGGTTTAAAACTGATTCATGTGATAAAGAAAAAGTTATTGGAAGATGGTCAGAATCAAAGTCAGCATGTGTGATCAATTCACTACATACGTGACTTTGATCTGTTAGCACCAAATCAATTGTTGAAGGGTTTCTTACAGAAGAAAAGCATGTAGGACTATTCGGAGACAAAATAGAATAGTATCCTGAAGAACAATCATTGAATATAATTTTGCCATTGGAATTACTTTGAGAATTATTCCATGATCGATGTTTAGCGGTAAAATCGCCGATTATAAAAAATTTCGAACGATTTCTGGTGAGTTTTTGTAAATCACCTTTAAAATAATTTTTGTGCTCGCGTGTGCATTGAAATGGTAAATATGCTGCGGCAATAAATAAAATCCCAAGTTCAGTTTGAACTTCAATTCCCAAAGTTTCAATAACTTTCGTCTCAAGATGGGGAAGAGCACGATGTTTGATTCGGCGATGAATAACAATTGCAACTCCACCGCCGGAACCCTGAATCCTATCATATCTATGAACCACGTAATTGGTATCTTGTTTTTTTTTTATGTTAGGTTTCAAAAATGTTTCAGTAATAATTGCAATATGCACATTATTTACTGTTAAAAAATTACAAAGCTCATTCTCATTGGCCTTCAATGAGCGAGCATTTCAATTTAAAATTTTGATTGTATTTATTTAAAATCATTGCTAAATTTTAAATTAGAAACAATTTTAATTGTAAAATTTGTACCTATTTGAATGGCTTCAAACATTGATTTTGCCTGCAACATGGCGTTCATAAGATCGAACATTGCCTGTTGCAAAAAAGAAAGTTTACCTGCCGTAATAGGCCCCAGGCAGTTGACATTAGAAAAAATATTTTCGGTAGCAATATTAGCTGGGGTAATAGGTGTACAATTATTTTCTAGCGTGTTTTGCTTACCCATATTAGCGGGCATTTTCGAACTACCAACATTTGGCGGTAGAATGTTCGAACTACCTGTAACCTGTGCATATGTTAAACGAGTATGCAGAGGGGTAGAAGAAGTGGGCGTTATTGGTACGCTTGGAGAATTTTGTTTTGAAGCTTGTTTTGATTGGGAAATTGATATTTGTTTACCTTGCCTTGCCTTAACAATTGCTAAACGGACTGGGCATTGGTAAAAATTTGACATCTGGTTGCCGTTACAATTCGCACAGCGAAAATTTTTACTCTCTTTCACAGGACATGTGTCCTTTTTGTGAGAAGAGTCTCCACAAATGAGGCATTTTTGGTCCATGTTACAGAACTTTGAACCATGGCCATAGCGTTGGCAAATACGGCATTGGGTGATATGCTTTTCACCTCCGCCAAACTTCCCACTTTACACGCATGTTATATAAAACATGTGCTTTTTCAAAAAAATCTAAGTTATCAACCTCACTGCGGTTAAAATGAATTAAATAATTAACAAGGAAAATTCCAGTGCGCTGACTGTTTTCGCCTCGTGATATTTGTTTCATTAGTTTGATCGATGGTGAGACCTTTCAATACGAGCTTGAACGGCTTGGCGCTCTTCGTATCATATGTAAAAAATTTATACATCTTCTCAGTTAAATACTGAATATGACGATTACGACCCTTTATAGAGTCGGCTAATAAGCGGCATTCGCCTCTACGCTCAATGCGATACGTAACTTTAACGTCAGAAACAAACGTTGAAAGTTCCTTTTTGAAAATATAAAATTCAGTAGAAATAGCTACCACAATAGGTGGAACTTTCTCCTTTTTTAAATATTTTACATTTTGTATAGTTTCATCATTAATAACTTCCATTTCACCCGCTTCTTGCTCAGGCAAAATATCAAAAGGATTTCAATCAAAGAAATAGTTATCGGTTTCCGTTATACTCTACTAAATTTTTTGGAAATAAATATTGAAATTCAGTCCGCAAATATATATTTCGACTGTGACGTACAGTCTTCCTCAGTGCTTATGTGGACTGGACACCAGTCCACATAAGCACTGAGGAAGACTGGACTGTACGTCACAGTCGAAATATATATTTGCGGACTGAATTTCAATATTTATTTCCAAAAAATTTAGTAGAGTATAACGGAAACCGATAACTATTTCTTTGATTGATCTCAATCACTCTGCTAAGACGCTCGTTATAGATTTTCTAGATCAAAAGGATTGTCACTACAGGCACTCGAAGTGTCAGAAAGAGATGCCTCTCTTTTCCTCCCCGCAGTGATGCGTGGTTTCTTTTTTCGTCCTGCCATTTCAGGTGATACGAAAAAAGTTAAAACAAATGTTAAATTCAAAAGTAGGTGGTCTTGAGAAAGACTGATGGGAAATAACCTTCAGGTAGTCTTTGAAAGACACACTGACAAAACACAAACTTTAAAGCTATAGGCAGACAAAGACCAGTCCACAAGCAACCGAAAACAGTTCTGATCTGTAGGACAGTTCAAGACGCACTGACTATCTCAAGTTGAAACGACCTCCAGCATCAGCGGTGTCAATTTTCAACGAAAGTCCGGTCATTGAAAGAAATAAGATGTCTGTTTTAATATCGAAATTATTTGATTTGAATAAATTTGATTTGAGCCAATTCATTACATGAAGTCGATTAACTATATAAGCACCAACATTCTCAACCGCATAAACATCGCTAAAGCAACACAGCGTGTGCGAAATAACAAAAATGCTGCTATCACTGTCAACTGATTGGAGCGGAAAGTCTCTTTCATTCTTCGCTCGTTCGTTGAAAGTTGAAATTCGAAGATTTCAATTTCAATTGAAAATCCTTTCATGACAGTGAAAGCTTGCAGCGCTGCTAGCAATACTCTATTTGACAAAGTTGTAGTACTTCTTGACGACTTCAAATTTGTCATACAAAGTTGTTCTAAAACAACTACTGGTCCGAAGATTTGTGACTCCGTAGGAGTTAAGTACGTAACTCATTGGATTGTTCAATTCGGGCATGTGTTGTAGTACAAACCATCAAACATTTTATCGTAGTTTGATGACTTTAAAGCCTGTCAAAACACGCACGTGGTTGTCGATATCGGAGGACTGCGTTTTAAAGACATGTCCTTTTTTCGGCGTTGTCTTGAGGATGTCAATGATAAAAATGGAGGACACATCGAGTGCATTTGTTTGAAAGAACCTATTTAAGATAATTTCACTCGAAAATTTTGATATTATTGCTTAGATGGGATTTAAAGTAATACTACATATTTTCGCATTTTATTCTGCCGCACCCTGTACACTCTGATGATTACTGCAACTACATCCAATGATGATTCGTTAGCTACTATTGACTGGAATTGCCACACAATGTCCATGTGTTTTCTGGCAATAGTTTTAGAAAACTTATTGTATGAAATGACTTTATGAATCTAACACATGCCTTTAGATGGACCCGAGTGCCACAAGGCATACCCAGACAGTACTGTGGTAATCGACGATAAGACGTTCGTTCGATGTTGGCTCCGAGGACAGTGACACCACCTGCGAAATGCATTTGAAACAGTAGTCAGCCTTATCAACGGAAGTGGTGCCTACCATGGACTTCACGAGTAATTACGGTTAAACAATTTAAGTTTCCTCACAAACTGTAAATAAGACAGAAGTTGATTAGACAAATTATTATCTGAGGTTATGGGCAGTATAAGAAGGCAGCCTGATTTCTAAACCTGAGGCCGTGAGACCTGATTTCTAGAATGTTGGTTATTGACGAAGGACGGTACGAGCGAGGCTGTTACTCTTGTTATTGTAAACCTTGGAGCGTTCTAGTAACATAAAGACAGCAGTTTGAGAGTTAGAATTAAGGACACTTGCTTTTTTCACATATCAATCAAAAGGTTTCGCTAAGTATCCTTAAAACTTTCGGCAGAAACCTTTTCAAACGAATCCTGAACGAGCATGTATGCAGTGTTGTTTGTCTCATGAACAGCATGCAACACCTAAAGTGAGGTTCTCGCAGCTGCCGATATCACACACTGGAGTTAGGAGTATTCTTCACCCAAGCTATTTTTCGTTTTTTCTCGCTGTCTTCCTTGCTCGTAGAATCGCCGTTTTGAGCTCAGTTTTTGTCCGATTTAAGATCTGTTTTTTTTAAGATGGGTAAGAAGATGCTAATATCTGGACAAACTCTTAGAATTTTGATATTTGGTCTTAAAACAAAATGGCGTCGAAAAAACATAAAAAAAGTAAATTTTTGTTGCACTGTGTAATCAATACCGAAACATTTTCACTCACGCATTGAGAAAGATCCAGTCAGGCTCTAAAATTTTTACACCAATCATTATTCCAGGATGACTTTGACCACTTCATAATTTTCATGAATTTGGAGTAAAATTTTACTGCTTCAATTAAATTGAACAGCTTAGAACGAGTTTGCAAAAACGAAAAGCAATTTGGGGGCCATCCACATTCTACGTGAATAGTTTATGTTGGCGCATGTCATAGATTCATACAAATTTTTTAGAATATATATGAATGATTATCCACGGAGAGGGAAGGTGATCTAAAACCATCAAAAACTAGTCCACGTGGAATATGGCATATTCAATTGTCCAAATTTGCTTGTTTATTTACGTCTTGGGTTGTTGTTAAGAATAAAATATGTAATATGCTGTAAAAATTATTGGGACTCAACATTGCCTTCGAGGAAAAACTTGCAAAAATAATAATAAAAATCATTATTATAATTTGTTTATCTTAAGAACTAATCTGGGAAATGAAAAAACTTTACGTATTACTACTTGTTGTCGTGCAACAAAAATCGCCAAAAATACACTTTATTTTCAAGCATGAAAAACACTCTTTAAATAGCAGGAAATGTATGAATAGTAGCATCGTAGATATATATCAACAAAATCAGTGGAAATTAAGACAAATTCTAAGCACTACGAGAGCTTTTTTAACACAATTTCAAAAAAGAGGTAGGGTGATCAAAGTCACCTTAGTTTACGGTACTCTTTTACAGTCGTTGAGTAACAATACAAAAGAGTATTTGTGTGTCGGTGCGTGAAGAAAGATTATCTGGAAAGCGTGTATGCAAAAGACTTGAGAAACGTAGCATATGTGTCGTTCTCAAGCAGAAAGGTGGAGGAAGGTTTTGCTTCTCGCTCGCTTTGCACGCTGCATGTATGAAACCGTTCGAAAAAGTTGTTGTTAGAATAACTTCTTTTCCTTTCAATTTATTAAGAGGAGATTTAGGCAACTAAATTTTTCATCTAAGAAACTTATTTGAGAAAACAGAAATTAACAAATTTTCAAAATATCACTATTTGTTTGTGAAAATAAAAATAATAAAATGGGATCTCAAATTCGTCCTCTTTAATATACTTTTATGAAATTGATCAGAGATCAATTTTCAATCAATCTCTTGCACTTTTTTAACGTTAGCCCAAATACATGTTAAAAAAAAATGAGAACTTGCTTATTTAACTCTGCGAGAGTGCTGCCAGACCCTCAGTCGAGTTGGCGTGAAACGTTTCAGGTTTTTTTGATGTGCAGAATGGAAGAAACTATCTGAAAAGGTACACGCAAAACTTTTCCTTATTATTTTAAAAGCAATAGCGCAAAATTGCCTTTTAGGTAACAAACCTATTACTTAAAAGGCAATAAAATTCTTCCCCAGTCAAGTAACAACACATACTGTCATATATTTAGCACGTGTTACGGGAGAACGACTATCTAATTATGGTCGTTTCAACCACATGCGAGATTTTTTTCTGTCAAAAACTGCTCCCTTTCCATCTCAAGTAAAAAAAAATCACACACCGTCGCATATGTTGCACATGTTACAAGTTTCTCCAATCTCCAATTCATCCGGTGTGCGTGTATTAGTTCGCTCGTTGTATGCATACGGAATAGAGAAAAAATATGACAAGAGCTGCCAAGCAGCATTTTCCCCGTCATAGAGTATGCAAACGTTGATGATTTCAAAGACTTGAAATGCGTCTTTAAATGACATCACGATCTGTAAACTGCGTTAGAGAAAAACAAAAACATTCGCTTTCTTGCAAGCTATCCAAAACACATACTCATTGGTTCATGGAAACTCATTTGCACCTGTTTGAAAATACAAAACTCGTGCCCATCCAGAACAATATTCGCAACTTCGGCAACTCTGTTCAGACAGTATAACAAATTTTTATTTCAAGTAAACACTGGGGGACGAAACGAAAGTGTTTCTAATTAGACATTTGAGATTGACGGGTGAGATTCTCATTATGTGTGGATGAAGGGGACAAAAATGAACCTGATCGTTGCATGAATACAAATGCAGCGAGTGCAGTCTTGCTAACACATGCATTGCGGTGCTTGGCTGTATGTTCTCCTGCAGAAACACATACAAGCGTGTGCTCGTCATAATTTCTGTTACTTTTCGGTTATTACTATTTGTGTATAATGCGCAGTCATAAGACACAATAAGTAATAAAAAATTGCCCTGAAGTAATAAAATGTTCCCCGTTTGCGTTGGGTGTAGTAACACACTTTGAATAATGGAAAACCCTATTTGCTGCTACAAATTTTTATATTTAAGAACATTGTTTGTGTTAGGTGCGCAACTAAGTTCTCGCTGTTTTTATTTGATAAAATGCAACTTTATTTCAAAAGTATTGTTTCGCCTAAAAATCATTCAAAGTATTACTCATCACTAGCTACAACGTTGTCTCATCTGTATGAAAAAGCTTTAATATCATTGTAATAAAAGTGTTCGTAGTTTGAGGCTATCCACGACTCAAGCCATTTACCGATGTCTTCATATGAGCAGAATTACTGATCTGTCAAACCATGTGCCATCAAACAAAACAAGCAAAAACAGGACGGCACAATATTTGGGGAATATGGCGGTCGGGATAGGACTTTCAATTTGAGCGTCTCTATGTAAGTTTTATTGGGCATCAAATGGTGAGTTGACAACCTGGAAGGAGCGTCAAACATAGCTTCGGCCTTCACAAGTTCCTATCTCACACCTCCACGAGTCATATGATAACACTAGACTGCCGGTTGAAACATGGATACAACTGGTTGGTGTTGCCTGGGCAATGTTGTCATCCGACAATAGCTAAGAAGGCGCGACGCGATCATTGGCGCGTTAACCATATTCCGGCGGTGGAGGAAATGCTTCGCCAACCCGAGCGTCTGTTCACCAAGATGGTGCGGCTCAAAACAGCGTCTGATCTCCATGTTAGGAGCGGCTGATTAACGTCCTGGTGGCAGCGTGGGACTCACAGTAAGAGTAAGAGATAATACGGATCGGAACAATCGGCATGGACCTAGGCAACGAAATAAGGACTACGATTGGAAACTTGGGACATGGAACTGCAAATCGCTCTGCTTTCAAGGATGCGACAGGATAATTTATGACGAGCTACATCCACGCAACTTCGAAGTCGTAGCGCTGCAGGAACTTTGTTGGACAGGACAGAAGGTATGGAAAAGCGGGCACCGGGCGGCTACTTTCTACCAGAGTTGTGGTACCACCAGCGAGCTGGGAACCGGCTTCATAGTACTGGGTAAGATGCGCCAACGCGTGATAGGGTGGCAGCCGATCAACGCAAGGATGTGCAAGTTGAGGATAAAGGGCCGGTTCTTCAACTACAGCATCATCAACGTGCACTGCCCACATGAAGGAGGACCCGACGACGAGAAGGAAACGTTCTACGCGCAGCTGGAGCAGGTCTACGATAGCTGCCCGCGACAGGACGAGAAGATCGTTTTTGGGGACTTGAATGCTAAGGTAGGACGGGTGACAATGTACAGACCGGTAATCGGACCAGATAGCCTGCATGCCGTGTCTAATAATAACGGCCATCGGTGCGTATACTTTGCGGCTTCCCGTGGTATGGTAGTCCGAAGTACCTTCTTCCCCCGCAAAGGTATCCACAAATCCACCTGGAGATCACCCGACCAACAGACAGAGAACCAAATCGACCACGTTTTAATCGACGGCAGGTTTTTCTCCGACATCATCAACGTTCGCACCTACCGCAGTGCGAATATAGATTCGGACCACTACCTAGTAGCTGTGTGCATGCGCTCAAAACTATCGACGGTGTATAACACCCGCCGGAGTCGAACGCCGCGACCAAATATTGAGCAACTGCGGGACGCCGAGGCTGCACAGGAATACGCGCAGCAGCTGGAGGCAGTGCTACCTACGGAAGAGCAGCTTGGCGCAGCTACCCTTGAAGATGGCTGGAAAAGCATCCGATCCGCCATAGGTAACACTGCAGTAGCGCTACTAGGAACAAGGGCCCCGAATCATAGAAATGACTGGTTTGACGGCGAATGCAAACGGTAAGTCGAGGAGAAGAAAGCAGCACGGGCGAGAATGCTGCAACACCGTACGAGAGCGAACGTGGAACGATACCGACAGGCACGGAACAGTCAAAACTCAATCCTCCGAAGGTAGAAGCGCCAGCTCGAGGACCGAGATCGCGTAGCGATGGAAGAGCTGTACCAAGCTAACGACACTCGGAAGTTCTACGAGAAGCTGAACAGCTCCCGCAAAGGCTTTGTGCCGCAAGCCGATATGTGCAGGAGCTAAGACGGCAACCTCCTAACAGACGAGTGTGAGGTGATCGAAAGGTGGAGGCAGCACTTCGACGAGCATCTAAACGGCGATGCAGTAGAGCGCGAGGACGGTATGGCAATTGATCTTGGTGCACGAGCAGAAGACATCAGAGTTCCAGCCCCCGATCTTCTGGAGGTGGAGGAGGAGATTGGTCGGCTGAAAAACAATAAAGCTGCTGGAGTGGACCAACTTCCCAGCGAGCTATTGAAATACGGTGGAGAAACACTGGCTAGAGCCGTGCACTGGGTCATTGTCAAGGTTTTGGAGAAAGAACGAGTACCGGGGGAGTGGATGGAGGGTATTGTGTGTCCCATCTACAAAAAGGGCGACAAACTGGAGTGCTGCAATTACCGGGCAATCACTCTGTTGAACGCCGCCTATAAGGTACTCTCCCAAATACTTTGCCGTCGACTATCACCATTTGCGAAGCAGTTCGTGGGGCACTACCAGGCGGGATTTATGGGTGCCCGCGCCACCACGGATCAAATATTCGCGGTTCGGCAGGTTATGCAGAAATGCCGCGAATATAACGTGCCCACACATCATTTGTTCATCGATTTTAAATCGGCGTACGACACAATCGATCGGGACATGCTATGGCAAATTATGCACGACTACGGATTTCCGGACAAACTGACGCGGTTGGTCAAAGCGACGATGGATCGAGTGATGTGTGTAGTTCGAGTTTCGGGGGCACTCTCGAGCCCCTTCGAAACCCGAAGAGATCTAAGGCAAGGTGATGGTCTCTCGTACCTACTGTTTAACATTGCTCTGGAAGGTGTCATTAGAAGAGCGGGGATTAACACGAGTGGCACGATATTCCAAAAGTCGGTTCAACTGTTTGGTTTCGCCGACGATATTGACATTGTGGCTCGGACCTTTGTGAAGATGGCGGATACGTACATCGGACTAAAGGCTGAAGCCAAACGGATTGGACTGGTCATCAATGCATCGAAGACGAAGTACATGAAAGGAAGGGGTTCACGAGAGGACAGTGCTAAACTCCCACCTCGAGTTCAAATTGGTGGTGATGAAAACGAGGTGGTTGATGAGTTCGTGTATCTGGGCTCACTGGTAACTGCCTACAACGATACCAGCAGAGAAATTCAACGGCGCATTATGGCAGAAAATCGTGCATACTTTGGTCTCCGGAGGACGCTCCGATCGAGTAGAATTCGTCGCCGCACCAAGTTAACCATCTACAAGACGCTGATCAGACCGGTAGTCCTCTACGGGCATGAGACATGGACTATGCTTGTGGAGGACCAACGCGCCCTTGCGGTCTTCGAGCGGAAGGTGTTGCGTACCATCTTCGGTGGACTGCAGATGGAAAACGGAGTGTGGAGAAGGCGAATGAACCACGACAGCCCGGTAAAGATGGTTCTTGAAACCAATCCGTCAGGGACGAGACGGAGAGGTGCACAGCGGGCAAGGTGGATCGATCAGGTGGAAGACGACCTGCGGACCCTACGCAGACTGCAGAGCTGGCGAACTGCAGCCATGGACCGAGTGGAATGGAGACGACTCTTACGTACAGCAAGGCCACACCACGGCTTGGGACTGTTTGGTAAGGTAAGGTAATGTAAGTTTTATTGACTTTGGCAGTATGAAACCGAGTGTTGTCATGCGGTAGAATCACTTTTCCGTGCCTCTGGTCGTATTATGGCGTATGGTCGATATTCTTCCTCAGTAATGGTTTCGTATGGTTGTACCGGCTCATAATAAGTAACTTCGACGTTCCCATTAAATATACAGACCAATTGGCAATATTTTACAATTTTTTTGTGCAATCTTCACTCTATTGTTTAACAGTTTCACCCATTTTCTTACTAGTTCTTAGTTGTCTCTTCTCTTGCTTCAGTTTCTTGTAAATTTCGAGCACCAATCTTTTCATAGCACACTGGACGTAAGTTTTCAATAATATTGAACAACTATTATGTAAGTTTGGGAAATTAAAATTGGGATTCCTGCCAAACTTAGATATTATTATCGTTGATAATATTATGATCGTAGGATATTTGATCAGATTTAAAATGAGTTCCATTATTTTAATTACGGAAAGCTAAACAGTGCTTTTCAAATTTAATTGTAAAAAATTGACTTTCACAGTTGCATTTCCGTCGCCCTCTTTGCGTTCTCGTCAATATATGGTTTTCTATGTCAATGGAAAGGGTTGTTCAAATAAAGATGGGCGATAATTAATTTTTTTTTCGCGAATTTTCGAATTAACGCGGGTTGGGAACCAAAAACGTCTAAGTGTTTATTGAGTAAAAGGCTTAGTAAAAAAAAACCTCCGCGCTCCGAAAGATCCGAAATGACCGAAAAAGAGGACAATTTCGAATACTGGTCGTTCAGCGTATCGGATTTTTTGTAAAACTTTTCTTAGTGGTTTACTTTATGCAGATTTTTGAATTACCGTGGTATTTTACGCGGATTTTTGAATTTCGCCTTTTTCACGCGGATTTTTGAATTAACGCGTTTTTTCACGCGTTTCTTTACGAGGTATGTATTACCTGCGTAAAAAAAACCTGACTGTAATGGCTTTCATTGTCGTAAACTCAAATAAAAAAAGTTAACGCGCGATTTGCTAATATGTATTTATCCTCAAGCTCTTGTTAATCGTAAGTGTATAAAGTGCTCGCGTTATTTTTTACTTCTAGGAACGAAAATTGAACCACCAATGGTACTTACAGATCGCTAGCGTTAAAGGTGTGTTCCGTGAAAGTTCCGAGCCGTCAAATATCCTATTTATTATTGATTCATTTCTTGGTTTTCATATAAAGAGATACTATTGTGTTCTTGTTTCTAGCAGCTGTCCTCATCGAATGCCCCTATCAAACTAAGCAATTATAGTGACTACTATAATCGTCAATTATATTAAAATCAAAACAAAGCTAAAGTAACAACCTCAATAAAACTTCTGGTACAAGGAAACAACTTTAAATATCATCGATATTATATACCGATGGCGATGGTGTGATTATTCTGATCGTTTCCGCTCCCAACAACCGATAAACCATTTACTCAAAAAACAAAAATGTCACCTTCCAAAGTATCTTTCACAAGTGAGTTAGAACGACCTACGAATAACTTTTTAAACGTTTTCTCCTTTCCACACATTTCACCGGAGATCTGCTCTCTAAAGCGCCGCACAACTACCGAACCGACATCAGTCGCTCTACCGTAGGCGCTCTAGTGTAGTGAGGCACCGCGAGCGAGCGAACCGTAGTGTCGGCCTTTTCGACTAACACGAATGGTAGAGTGCCGATAATGACCCGTTGCCGCGTATATAAAGTGCTGCTTCGATGTCTTCTGAGCTAACTCGTCAATCAGTTGAGCGCTACCTTCGTCATAGTACGGACGCACATTCTCGCTATCAGGCTAAATATTTAAAACTAAACTTTTGCTTTGTCAGTTCAGTTCGAACAAGTGACACATATCAGTGCAAGCAGTGAAATCAATGCACTTAGGGTCGTGTGGTGCAATAACTCCATTTCGAATCTCATTCTGCGAATTGGACTGATTGGAGGGGGTGTGCACGCAGCTTCAGCCGTGCGTATCGCAGAAGGAATTCTGAAAATCCCAGTGTGCAGCAGAGAGAAAAGCCAGTTGCAGTGAAGTGCAACTGCAGTGGAGTGTGGTCAGGGCCGAACTTTGGGCGTTGTGGATTTTGTGTGTTTTTGCGCACGATTGATTCCCGCTAGTTCTTTCCGATACCAAGTACGGCTAGCCGTTGTGAGGTTGTTGATTGGAAAGTTTTTAATAAATATTTAATTCGATTGCCGGCTGTCTAAGGTACTAACGCAAACAAATAAACAAGCAAAATGAGCAACATCTGGGGATACACTGAGCTGAACGGTAAGTACCTGGAGTGGATTTATTCGATCATCTTTTTCGAACAACTCTGATTGTAGCAGACTTGTACTAGTAGCAGTAGTAGAAATTAAACAAGTTACCAGGATAGGTAAAGTTTTCGCAATGGAATCGGTGCTAGTCGTATTTGATGACGGCAGCACTCTTTTTACTTGGCAATTCTCTCCAAATCAGCGCCTCAAAACTAAGCGTGGATTGATTAGCTAATTCTGACGCGGTTTTAATTTATACAGATAATATGGTATTCCTAGCCCTGTGATCATGCATGCTTCGGACTATTATTATCAAGTTGATGATTGCATTCCTTTGCATGAGTGCATCAGCATCAGTATTTGTATGAATATGTATGTACAAAGTACATTAAAGGAATTTGCGAAATTTTGAATTCTGGTGATCAAAAAAATATTTTTATTTTGAGGATTTATATTTTAACTCTCACTCTTAGAATTTTTTTGTTGAAAAGAGGAAAAAAGCACGGTCTTCAATTAAATGTGAAAAAAATATATAATTTTTTAATGCTTGGAATTGTTGTTGAAGGACGAATACAAATTCTGGTTTGGTCGGAAATCAAAACAAACTTTAAATGAATAAAATTCGTACTTTAATAGCTCTCAGTTTCGATTTCTTGCCGAAGACCGGTCTGTGCTAAAGAAAACTTCGAGTGTATAATTTGACAATTTTGAAAACGTTTAACTATACAACAGCAGTCCAGAATACCACATACATTTTTTACGAATTTCGGTTTATTTCATGCATGATTTTCACAAAGTAATCTTACACCTATCGTCGACAATCGACCATTTCTGATTTGAACGAATCTATGCACATGTATTGGACATAACAAACTGAATTTTTTTGTGGGTGGAAGAATATTTCAGATTCAAGAATAATTTTTCAAAAAGAGGTATGCTCATTGGTATTGATTTTATTCGAAGCATTGAATATTAAAAACCTTTGGCTGTATAGACTAACTGTCTGAGCATAAATTTTAGGGTACCAATATTGCTTCACGAAAAATCTGTAGTACAACATAATTTTTTTAAACCAATAAATGCCTAATTCTTGTTTACAAAAAAAGTTATTTTTTTCAATGTTTTAGAGAAATCTGAAGTCATTGTAAAACTTTTGCCAGAACGTTTTTTTCATATTCAAGGTTGAATTTCATTGAAAAAATAATTTAGACAGCTTTTCGAATATTTTCTATACAATAGTTTTAGACGATTTAAATATTCATTTAAAATTGAAACGCTCATAATGATTAACTTCCTACATACATAGGTTCACAAGTTATTCAAAATTTGAATTTGGAAAATTAAAAAAAAATTGAGTTGGGAAAATTAGGCCAAAGAAAAACTTTACATTAATACAAAATGAGTTGAATCTTTCTTCAAATTCATTTTTCATTGAAATTCCTGATGCAAATTGAAATAGAAACACCTTAAAAAAGCTACGCCATTTGTGGATGTTCCCTTATTCAGAAGTCAAAAGTCGACTCTAGACGCCATTTTGAAATCTATGGTGGCAACTTTCGTTCCTGGAAAACAGTATGAAATGACCAAATACTAAACAACATGGATATTTCCAACCCGGAAGACGCGTAGAGGCCGGAAATTAACCCCGAATATCAATTTAAAGCTCTCGATGACGACTTCCAGATTTCGGAAAAAAAGCCAAAACTAAGCATATCAATATAAGTATTTCCGGGACTAGAATGATCTCTAGATGCCATTTGGAAATTCAAAATAGTGCCACTCGGTTTCTAGAAAACTGCTAAAAATTATCTACATTGATTAAAGACAGGCAGTCGTAATCCTACGATAACCTTGCGGTCGTGTCTCATTTACAACTTTTTCAACCTCATCTGTTGAAAGAATAATCAAACTCCAATGATGCAATATGATTCTAATCAGGCTTTGTTTTGCTCATCTTATCTTAAAGAGAAAATAGTTTTCTTCCCTCTTAACAACTGTGAGCTTACATTCAATGTGCATCACACCATCTGCTGTAGAGAGAGCGCAGAGTAATAGTTTCTCTGACGAAAAAACGCTCCTAATTTGACAGAGCAAAAACCCAATGGAACTCTTGTAAATTGCTCATTCGCGCACGCAAGAAAAGTGAAATAAATCACTCGGCGATCAACTGAGCATTGCGTTACCGTTTTCATCGCTCTGGGGTGCGGCAAAAACAGTATAAAATCGAACTTTCTGCAGAATACGCACCCATGGTGAGTTGTGAATCTTCCTATAATATTAAATTCGAAAACGGTTAGGATGTGGCTTCAATGTGACCCTGAATGTTTTGATATTTGGCCAACTTCTCTTCTAGTAAAGGAGAAGCTAAGGAAAACTACTCCTTCTTAAACTGAGAGAGCAAACAAATGTTTACCCCTTACACGCGATGATTAAGAGTGAAAAGGAACTCTGCGACTGAAATACTCTACGCCTAAATGTGGATAATTACTCACTCTGTGTGAGAGAAATTCTAGTTCTCCAAGGGGTTCGGCAGGTTGTTTATTGTTTTTAATTCATCCGACAATTACCGTCTTAATGAATGTAA
The DNA here is from genome assembly GCF_029784165.1 of Wyeomyia smithii. Lineage (NCBI taxonomy): Eukaryota > Metazoa > Arthropoda > Insecta > Diptera > Culicidae > Wyeomyia > Wyeomyia smithii. Next base: position 107,879,761 of record NC_073696.1, read on the forward strand.
TTTAAATACTATCTAAACCTAACAGAAGTAAATTAATTAAAATAGTCTAGCTGCGAGCAATTTTCGCTTGTAGAGAATAGATGTAATTCCAAAATTAAAAAATTGACACGTTTTGTTGAAGGTGCGTATAATCCTGGTGACTGGTTCGAAATACCCGAACACAGAACGATGGAACGGTGTTACAAACATTTCGTCGAGTGACCTGCGTTGAATTCTTCCAGGAGCGTTAAAAGAAAACTTACTCAAAAGAGCCGGGCAGTTAATTTCTCCAAGAATCACTTTAGCTGCAACCATTGCTTGCTGAATTCTTCTTCTTTTTTCAAGGGTAGCAATTCCCAACAGATTGCAACGGTGTTCATACGGTGGAAGATTTAGCCTGTCCGTCCAAGGAAATCTACGGAGTGCGAATCGAACAGAACGCTTCTGTAGCCGTTCAATCCTGTCAATCCAGGTGGTTTGATATGGCGCCCACACTGCAGCAGACGATTCCACAATGGATCTTACTATTGCAGAGTACAATGATTTTAAACAATGCACATCGGTGAAATCTTTTGAAACTTTCATCAGAAATCCCAGTTGACGACTTTCACGATCAATAATATTGGCTCTATGTGACCCGAAAGTCAATTTTTCGTCAAGTTTGGCAGGTAGAGAAGGAAATTTGAGCAAAAATCAAGGGAACGGAAGAAGCCTTATTCTAATAGTAATTTTAAATCACAGAATTGCTGGCGGTTAGTTATCTGTTTTTAGTATCTGTTTTTGAGAAATTTCAAAGTTATGTTTGGAAAATTTAAGCTTTTTGAGGAAACATGTTCTCCGGCAACATGCATAAATTCATTAAAATGTATGATTGTTTCTGTACACATAAAAATGGAGTTCTGCCTATCTGCATGTCTGTCTCTCTGTTCCATATAGACGTAGAAATAACGTTGTGGAGCCGAAGAAGGTTTTTATGATAGTTTGAGGCCCTTCCCTGCTGTGAAAAGGAGGGCTTCCATACAAATGAAACACAAATTTCTGTATAGCTCGAAAACTAATCAAGCAAATGGAACCAAGTTTGGCATGTGTATGTTTATATTTATTTTATATATTTCGATGCTATCGATATTTTTCTACCAGGGGTCTCGAACTTCCTCTCTGCTCTAAAAGGGAGGGCTCCCAAACTAATGAAACACAAATATCTGCATAATTCGAGAACTAATCAAGCAAAAACTAATCAAATTTGGCATGTTGATATTTCAAGTAGCAAGAAATATTTTTGATAGATTGAGACTCCTCCATGCTTTAAAAGGGAGGGCTCCCAAACAAATGAAACACAAATTACCGCATAACTTGGAAACTAATCAAACAAATGGAACCAAATTTGGCAAGTTGAGGTTCTTAGGGATAAGAAATGTTTCTATGATGATATGACACCCCTCCTTGCTCTGGAATGGGAGGGAGGGTGTCCATATAAATTTTTGCATAACTTAAGGACTAATCAAGACAATGGAACCAAATTTGACAGGTGGTGGTTTTGGGGTCAGAAATGTTTTTTATAGCGGTTCGACACCCCTCTCTCCTCTGGAATGGTGGGCTTCCATGGAAATTAGACACAAATTTCTTCATAACTTATCAAGCAAATGGAATCAAATTTGGAATCTATGTTAGTTTGACACTCCTCCAGACTTAAAAGGGGGAGGGTGGTTCTACACAATTGAAACACAGAATCTCGATTTTCGGGCATTTTTTTTTCAAGATAATATCAGATCTCGGCGTTTTATCTTCTTTTAAGTCATTTGACATCGAATTTTTTTTTTGATTTTTCAAATTTTATGTACTCCGCCCTTTGGAGTTTATTCTTTAATTTCCGTAATGTAATTTTATAATATTTTTTTTATTATAAAAACAATTACTTATCATTTAACAAAACTGGAATAAGACACAAGCAGTTTGTTACCAATCATTTTCATTTTTTTTATTCTACCAAAAGTTTCTTGAAAACAATTCATTAAATAAAGCCTATGCCAAAATGCATACGACCTTTTAAAAAATTACTCTTGAGTCTAAAATATTGGACCCGGGAAAAATACTCAATTCACTCAATAATATGTAAGCTTCAAACTTAAAAGAAAAAGGAAAACGAGAAGTAATAATCGAATCAATCTAAATTAATCCAACAAAGAAAAAAAAACAAAAACATAAACAGTACAACAAACCAGTGAATTATATAAAGTGATTTAACTCAGGTATTGAAGGATTTGGATCCAAGTGCGAAAATTAAGGTGGGAATGCTTGTATGAAAAAAATTTCATCATCGAGTTTCAAAAAACGACCATGTACATTTTATTCATTGGCCCAAAAAATGATTCGTGCAAAATTTCAGCTCAATCGAACATGATTTAGGGGTGCCTCAAAGCGCTCAAAGTTATGATTTTTCGACCTTCGAAAATCTACCAAAGGGGGAGTACAAGACATTGGGAAAATCGATTTTTTTTTCGATGCCAAATGTCTGAAAAATCGTCGAGATCTGGTGTTATCTAAAACAAAATTTTTGACCGAAAATCGACCTTCTGGGACTTAGCCTTTTTCTGACCAACCGAAGGCTTAATATGAAATATTTTAAAACGCGCTTCTAAAATGGCTCACACAAATTATTTTAATGTTTATTTGATACCTCAAACTTGATTCTCATTAGGGTGGTTCATTAATTTTTATTAGGGTGGTTCCAAAAACAATTAAAATGAAATTTATTATTATTGTATAGGAAAACGCAATCATAGTAGGAAACTCATGTCGTTGACGTTGCGTTACTCGTGCCATGACTAGCAATATTTATTAAATGGGAAATTTCGAAGAGTTTTGTACAAAACATAACAGTGCGTGTAAGGGAGAGTTTAAAGATTAGAATTCTCTTTTTATTTAAATATCATGAAATTTCATAGTTTGCCGAATTGCCAGCTTACGGAAAACTAGTTAGTCCATCTTGGTGGCATATCAAGTATAAGATGTCAAATAGGCAAATAAATAAAAGCATTCTTTCTACTAAACCACTTCAAATAAAATTTTAATTGTGTTTGGAACCACCCTAGTAAAAAATTACTGGAATGAATTAAAACAATATTGCACGCTTAGCCTTGGGGCTAATAGCGGTCTCGATCAACTAGATTAGTTGAGAGAATTCGTTATCGATATTGTTTTTGGCACATTTTGTATGTGTAGGATAAGTACAACGATACACCGTGCCCCAGTGCTGAGTCGAGAAAATTTCCAGCTCGAAAAGCTCCTCGACTCGATCGGGAATCGAACCCGATATCACAACCGTGTGGGAGAGCTAGCCGACCGACATCGCTAACCACAGAGCCACGGGGACCACGGTTTGGAATTTCGGTTACCCCGAAAACGGTTAAGTCCCAGAGGCCGATTTTCGGTCAAGAGTTTTTTTTTTCGAGATAACGCAAAATCTCGACTTTTTTTGCATTTTTAAGTCACTTGGCATCGATAAAAAAAATGCGTTTTCCCAATTTCCTGTACTCCCTTGATAGATTTTAGCTGTAGATTTTCGAGGGTCGAAAGGGCGCGAGGCGCTCACAACTTTGAGCGCTTTGAGGCACCCCTAAACCATTCAGATTGAACTGATATTTTGCACCGATGATTTTTTTGGACCAATGAACAAAATCATGATCGGTTTTAGAAATTTAACATGACCCTTTTCGCAGCTACCTTAGCGAATATTCACCGAATTTAAAAATGATCGAATTCATTTCCTTTATGCAAATAATAACGCTTCCCTCAATGCAGTATCAGGATATAAAAATTTTGGAGGGTTCAACACCAAGGAGACCCTATCGTTTGATATTTGCATTGAAGCAACTTTTTTAATGGAGACGCGCGATGGTCATGGTGGATATTGAAGATTTCAAAATATCTATCTCTAAAATAAAAAATCATACCTCCGTGACAGTTCGATATTTTGCGTTAAATTTTCTGAGGAATTCAATAGAAATCCACGATAGGATTTCCTAGGTTCTGTAACCACCAGAACCCCAAAATACAATTTGTGTAATGATTTTCGCAAAACTATTGTTATTCGAAATACAGTTTGGTATTTTTCTTTGAAAAGCATTAATTACCTTCAATTTGATGCTAAAAGATTGAATCTCTGTTGAAAGGCTCAAAAGTTACACATTTTTTAAAATTGAGAATTTTGAGAAAAGTCGCTGTTTTTGGCCACCATATTTTAGAATGTGTCATCCTAAGGGTTAAACAAAAAATACGGGTCTATAATTTTTTCTCCAATAAAGACCAACTATGGCAATTTTGGGCATGATTGGAGCAAAACAGATTTCGAATTCTACTCGAAATCTGTTTTGGAAATACTGTATATTGAACCCGAAATTTTGAGCAACGATTGCCGCTTAATCGAACCGTCACGTGTGCAGGCCAAAAACTCAATGGTCGTTCGATTACACGTTATGAAGCAGCAATCACGAGACCACAGCTATCACTCGGTAGCTCAACTGATTGCATCGAAACAATCGGTCTAATTTTGGACAATACTGCATTCTATCGGTTGTTTGTACGAAATGGTCGAACAATTTGAGCCGTATCACACAACCGACCGACCGACTGCAAGCAGCAGCTTCCCCGTGATTGATTAGCTCCTGCGTCAGTTGATCAATCAATCAAAATGTAATCGGTTATGAAATATGTCCATCAGCATACACACGATCGCTATTAAGTAGCTGTTCGTACGTCATGTGTTGAGCTAGGATGTGTTTTTTTTATTTTTAAAACCATCTGAAAGATGCGAGAGAAATCTACAAGAAGTCAGTCGTAATCAGTGCAAAGCTGTTGATGGAATATTTTTCTTATCTTTTCTTGACTTATAACGTGGCGGAGCATATTTCGAACGATAGTAACGCATGGGTTAAATTGAAATACAGGAGAGTTTTTCCGCTTTTCGCCGATCCGATTTACGATTACCGCGATGGCGCGAAACGCAAGTGGGTGTTCCCGTTCGAAAAGTAGCGAAAATGCGCAAAGATTTTCTTTATTTTTGTAGCAGGTAAAGCTGCGTCAGTGGCAGGAGCCCGCTAATCTTTAAATCTTTGAATTTGCACATCCAAACAAATCACGTGATTCGACTTGCGTACTTTGCTACGTTATTCGTAATCACTTACCTACTTTGTGCAATTCGTGCGGTCATTTGACAGTTTCGTGTCTGTCGCTAACTTATTACTAGCGTGTCATTATCGTTTATGATTCCGGTGACACTCGTTGCGTCTTGCGTTAGCTCTTACGGCTACCGTCAGTAGCCCTCGAGACTTGTTTAATCAATTGCTGATGAGAGTGTCGTACACTAATCCCTCCGTTTAATTAAGTTAGATTTCGGGATTAGGTGTACCATTGTTAACGCCAATCGAAAGGATTACCACGATTGTAAAAGCAAGTGGATTTAGAAATGATGTACTGCTACTGATAGCGCAAGGTCTCTTGGGGCGGTTTGTACATATATCATTGTTCGGCCGCGCGCATGGATAAGGGGATTAAAATTTTGAGTATGGGCGTGGGTTCGCCCAGAATACAGCAAGTGGGAATGTCGACACACACTTGATTGTGCCGATTATTAGCCAATTGAAACAATTGGATCATGTCAGCTAACACCGTGCGTTCCGTTGACTCTACTCGTTAGATTATGAGCTGCGACTCTAGTTGGACAACTAAACCAAGTTGCGTTTCTGGGAAGTATTGTATCCATGATCGGCCTACATGTGTGTACACATTCCAGACTATCTTAACTGTTGGATCTAGAGCGCACTCAATTGTCTAACTTATCTCGCAACAAATCTTTTCTGGATCGTTCCGCTCTACAGTTGCAAAGCTGAATCCAAATTGTCAAAAAACAAATTGACTACATCGAAATTTCTTGAACAAATCAATAGTAATTGAAGCAAAGCTTTTTACTCGAAACTGGAATAAAAATGACCATTTGAGGTGTATTATCAGTCTAAACCTTACAGCTATATTTGTCTCCGCAGTTTATGTGATCAAATTCTACTGACGACGAGTTCACAAGCCCTGGGAAAATGTTTTGTTTTTTTTTTATCACAGGTACTCACACTCTATAATTACTGGTGACTTTTTGTTTCGAACCGCGTTCACGTTGGAACTACTAACGTCACTGCCGGCCGCTCGATTCAATGTGCCTCAATTAGATTGTGCTGGTAAAATTGACAGGCTAATGAAAAACATGATAATACGTGTGTTTCAGTCAATCTCGTTGGTCACGACAGAGCACGGGAATATTTTTGTTTGAGAAGATTATTCCGTGGCCTCTAAATGCTCTGAATTTGTTCTACAACTTCAGCGCGCAATGCTCCTTTCCCCTCAGCTGTGCATTATTTGTTGTTCTTTCTCCTGCATTCCTTTCCCTATGTCTTGATGATCAATGTACTGAATGCAGTATTTTCGAGATATTTTAAAAAACCGTTCAGATAATTTTAAGAGTTAATCGCGAAATAAAATGGGTGGTCAATAATTACACCAAAACATTTGAGATTGAGGATTTAAAAATAGGGTAAGGAACGGTTCCTAAAGCTGCTTAGAAAATTTTTGCCTACCTTATGTTGTAAATGAATAAACTGAAAATACTTTAAACCTAATGATTTTAAGAAGTCATAACCGTATGAAAAACTGAACATTTTAATTCAAAAATATAAAGTGTAGATTCTTTACTACACAACTTACTGAATTTCAGTCCGTATGAGACGATACACCTTAAACAGTATTCTACCAGTCCGGATTAAGTCAGTTCTGACTGAAAGGAACAAAAACATACCACTTCCTGAACTATAAAACACGCCCAAATCTCTTCAGAGTACAACAAGGCACAGGCCAATGTTCCAAGAGAGTAGGCAAATATCTTGAGTAGGAGAAGCTTACCAACATTTGCAAAGTGCAACCGCGGAGACTGTCAGAACCAGATTTGCAACGCAAATAGCAAGCTTTTATTTTTGTTCTCCATATGCCATCTGGATGGTGCGGAGATAAGTTTTAGTGAGCGCTCGCGCGAGATTGCGATAAAATTAATCTGCTTTCCAACTTCCTTAGCGAGGCGGTGATGGTTTTCAAGTGTCGATAAACCGGTCCAAGGTGAACTTCCGATCAACAATCAACCAGTCAAGTTGTTTTTTATATTCTATAGATACCATGCGTTTGCAAAACATTCTTGAGGTTATGGTTTTTCGGTTTGACGTCACCTGTAACTGTTCTTTTTTACAGACACGTCTTATTGAAATTGGGCTAAGAATAGAATGACACCTTGTAAGTTCAACAAATTCCGTTTTCATTAATGTATCAATCAATTAAAACAACTTTGACGGAAACTATAAATCAATTAAGTGTCGAACACGCAAAGGACATCACATGGAGTGTTAAAATTCAGTCCCGTTACTGAAAGGTTTGGTTCTGCATCGTAAAAATAAGTCAGGAGTCTCTTTTTACGGGACTTTTCATTTTTTTTCCTATATTTATTAAGCATAAATACCTTCTCACTGGTCAACTCTCAAAAACTGCAATATGACCCACAATAATGCAAAAATCATCTAATGAAATATTTTTATAGCAGACCCGAGCAGAAATGATTCTAGGAAAAGGTATCAGACTTTTACCTAGCCACGCGTGTAACTTCTCTGAAATGATTGACACACTCGACTGTCAATTGACAGGATTATTGATCAGCAGCAATCATGATGCGAGTATGTGAAGCAATGTACAAAGTTCGGACGTCCCGGCAGCAATTATCAGCGACACAATTAGAGGGCACTTCGGAAATTACCTGCACTTGGTAGGTAGCAGTTAGTATCAAGTATCAACTCTCGCAAGTGGTTGTCACGTGCTGTTATCATGTCCCTCGTTGGGTGCAATTTGGAGAAACTATCAGCAATCAACTCCGACGGGCGACGGCGGCGTTATTACACCACACCGGTCATTGTTTATCGCTTTCTGCATGTGGAACCGGTACTTGTGTGGCACTTGCTCTTAGCGGTTTTCAATGACGATTTGAAGGTTTGCCCACCGACACAGGCTTTGTTTGTTATCTTTTTTTGGATTTATCAGAACTGTGTTTCTATAAAGACGTTTTCCTAGTAGTTTCTCATACCAATTTCCGGACCGGCTTCGAGTGATAAGACATTAATGAACAATATATCGTATAACTATGATAATTTATGTCTATCAATACCGACTGTATAGGACTTAAAAGGTTTTGAATGGAATTTACCTTCAGGCGTTTTTCTGCTGAAGTAATTTCCCGTTGGAAAAATAATACGTTATGTCGAGCTTAATATAGGATAGAACAAAAATATTTACCTAAGAGTATTGAATTTCCAGAAATATATAATCGTTAGCATCATCTTTCACGTGAAACTGTGTAATTGCGGCTTTGCGTACTACAGGAAACAGGGTACGACATTTACCTGTGGTCACGGTTAGGGAAGAAAATTGAAAACGTTCGAAAAAGATCTAAATATACATCAAAACAAACCCTTATCGCCCCGAATGGTAAATGTGTTTTTACTCACAAACTTGTTTTAATCATTATTAACCATTATACTCACTATAACAAATTTCACTTATGCTCTTGATAGAATTACTTAAGTCTGTAATACTTTTGTAATGTGGAGTCTTCTATGAAAAAAAACAACAACAAAATGATTCACTTTTCTTCAGATTCACCCATAACTTTGGAACTGAACATCCGATCAAACAAGACGGTTCAAATAAATTGAAAAAAGCGAGACACCATATTTACATTGATATAACACATATTCCTAAACATAACTTTTTAACTAACAAACATGAACAAGGGTCACCACTATTTTTATATGGATAATCATGTCCCAACGACGGGGTATAATTCCAAAAGCATGTTTAAATCAAAAAAGATTTCTCTAAATCTATGATTGTTGCTGGGGAATCTTAAATAAATCTTAAACGCGGCCTATTTTTTATTGAAAATAATCGTATCTTCTGAACTTAATTCTGAATAATCATGAAGACGGATGCATTTGAAAAGTTGATCATCACACTTAAAACAAACGCAGAAGGTTTTGTACTATGAAGCAAGATTTTGACCGCGTGTTGGAGAAAAAATGGGCACAAGTTTTGTATTCGCATTCTCTTACAAGAAAGCAAATGTTTGTATTGTTCTATAGCGCAGTTCTGTAATAGAAGTCTTTGAATTAATCACCCTTTGCATCTTGTATGATGAAAAAGAGCAGTTCCACAAAAAATGTCCCAGTTTCAATATTTTTTTAAATTGTCATTTTTGATTTGGCTGAAACTTTGCATAGACTTTTCTATAGGCAAAGATGCCATTTTGTGCTATTGGTTAATTTTTTTGGAACACGACTTATTTTTGAGAAACTATTAAACAATGCTATTTTAAGATTACAAATATTTTTAGGGCCATACCGGTTTTTCTGATCGGTGTGACGTCTTCGATAAAGTTGTACATAATGATGATTTGTCTGTCCGAAAAAATATATACTCTAAAGACGTTTTTTTTTGAAAAAAAAAATTAAAAGAAAAGTTAAAATTAATTATTGAAAAAATACTAATTTTTTTGAAATCTAACTTTTTCATAGAAAATGCAAAAGATGTTTAGATAAAATGCAGCCGTCTGATCATGGAGAAATAAAGAAAAAAAATTTTTTTTTGAAAAAAAAATTTTTTTTCACAGGGTATGTACATTTTTTATGGAAGGACAAAATTATTATCTACAACTTTGCCAACCAAACAAACCGTTTTGACTGTAAAAATATTTTTAATTCCTCATAGAGTGCTCAATTGGAAAATAAAAATATTTCTACAGTCAAAACGGTTAGAATGATTGATAAAGTATCTTCGGCTAAGTTGTAGATAACAATTTTGTCTTTCCTAAAAAAAATTACCCTTCGACAAAATAAATTCAAAAAATAAAAAAAAAATTCCTAAAAATTCTAATTTTTTTTCCTGAATTTTTGATCGGACCGGTTGCATTGTTTAGGTAATCTTTTGTGGTTTTTATAAAATTAAATTAGATTTTAAAAAAATGAGCTTTTTTAAATAATTAATTTTTAATTTTTATTTTAACTATTTTTTTAAGTGTATTTTTTTTCGGAAAGACAAAATTATTATATACAACTTTGCCCAGGACGTTACACCGAACAAACGAACCGCTTTGGCCCTAAAAAATTTGTAATCATCGCTACCTTCCCAAAATAGTTTTATCAACAGCTTCTCAAAAATGAGTAGTGTTCCAAAATATTAAACCAATAGCCCAAAATGGCATCTTTTGCCTATAGAAACGTCTATGCAAAGTTTCAGCCAAATCAAAAATGGTCGATTGAATTGGTTGCCCGGTTTTTTGTGGAATTTCTCAGAAAAAAACACCTGGCAGCTCCTATCATATTAAGAAGATGGAAAATGGAGCTCTTGTCGTATTTTGGTGACGGAAGAAACAAATAATATGTGCAAAATATGCGTTGTTTCTTGACTGGAAATAAATGCTATTACTTTTAAGATAACAAATTTGTTACAAAAGGGAGAATTTTTTGTTGTTGCTTTTGAAGTAACGGAGAAAAATTCTGTGTGTAGAAACCTTCGATTAGAAACTACTGCATCATTAAATTTTGACTATTTTGAATTAAGCAAAAATTAACAAAAACATGCCTCGATGCTTGATAAAACTGGTCTTAGTCTTGAACAGAATAAAGTGCCTTACAGTTCTCCATTCTGTACTTTTTACAAAAAGTTTTTTTTGACTTCAAGGTCAAATAGCAAATATGATCAAGAAAAAATTTAATTCTTTTCTATTTATTTCAAATCTGGTGTTAATTAATTTGTTACAACAAACTTTTTTACACGAGTTGATATCAAAGAGATGCAATGATTGATATAAAACTGAATGCACTGATTGTAAAAAGAATCGCAAACTGGCAACACGTACTGGCAGTTAGTTCAATTTGCATTGTTGTGGCTGAGTAAAGCACTGTTATGAAAAATAATTCCGTTGTTTCTGCAAGTAGGAGTCTTCTTCATTATTTGCGCAGAACCCCTCTCAGAATTTGATGAAACTCTGTAGGTGTGTAGGCCTTACAAAACTGAACAACTTTGCCTCCTTTTGTTTTGAATTTTTTCTGGTCTAACATTCGAAAAGGCACAAAGTTTCTTTTTTTATTGACGTAGGACTACGTCTCTGTTTTCTATATTAGCGTACATTTTGCAAAATTGAAAATGAAACTGGCAAATGTTCGTCAGATTTCAAACGATTATAGCAAACGAACGACCTAATGCATCTTAGTCATCTATATGTCGGTGGATAGATAAAATGTGTGACAATTGTTTGATATAATGTTTTGCATTGCTTATTGGTGAAAATAGGCGAAAAGTTCCAAAGACGAGCTTTCCCATACACTTTTTCCTTTATTGCCTTACTACCCGATAACAATAACATGGACGGAATAAACTCCGCTGCCTACATATTTTGACTCAGTAGAGTGTTTTGTTTCGTTTCTCATTCTCGAGTCTGCGTCGCCCCGCCTATATTGTACAAATCTTCGCTCAACTCGACACAAAAGACTGCGTGTAGAAAACTCAACTTCATTCCTGTTCGTTACACGGTAGCAAGAGGAACCTCAATATCAGTTGGAGATACACGATGTATAATAAGCGTAATGAAAAATGTTAATGTTAAATGTTTGATATTCTATGCAGTTATAGGGGAAGGTGAACCAGTCTCGCAGAGGCTATGTGCTGCGCGGACATGTGTAGCGACGCAAATGATAGCCTTCGCACGGATGCCAGCGAGGTGCTCGACAGATGGAAGCAGCTGTGCCGCAACTACCGCGGCATCTCACTTATTAATACCGTCTACGAAACATTTTCGCAAATATTGTTCCGTCATCTATTACCTTTAACCAGGAGTTTCATGGGCCAATACCACACCTTACCATACCAGTCAGCTTCAGGCTGAAGTTGTCCCTTACTGTTCGAAAAAGTCGTCTCCACTCAATTCGGTCCATGGCTGCAGCACAGCAGCCATGCCATCTGCGGAGGCTCCGTAGGTCATCTTCCATTTGATCGAGCCACCTTGCTCACTGTGCGTCTCGTCGCCTCGTTTAAGTCGGGTCATTATAGAAAACTATTACGACATGTTCAGACTACTGTGGACTCCCGATTTTCGATGATGTCCATCGCAGATGCGTGTCCACTCCATCGCAGATGGTACGCATCACCTTTCGTTCGTAGAAAGCAAGGGCGCGTTAGTCTTCCACGAGCATGGTCCAAGTTTCGTGGCGGTAGAGGCTAACCGGTCTAATCAATGTTTTGTAAATCACCAGGCTCGTGTGGCTTCGAGTTTCATTCGAGTGGAGCGTCCTCCGGAGTCCAAAGTAGGCACAAGGCGTCGTCGAATTTCTCTGCTGGTATTGTTATCATCAGTCACCGGGGATTTCAGGTGCACGAACTCGTTTACCACCTCGATATCATCACTACTAATCTGAATTTGTCGATCGAGACCACCTATGGCAGATCAAGCTCGACAATGGCTTCCTCGATAAACTGACGTGATTAGTTAAGGTCATCAAGGTGCAAGTGGTGTAAAACGTGCGTATTTCGGGGATACTCTCGAGTCCCTTAGAATCGCGCAGAGGGTTAGGACAAAGTTCTGGACTTTCTTGTTCGTTTGAGATTTGACCACCTCGAGATGCTTTCGTAATGTCTACTTCATAATAGCCTAGTATCTTTCGATAGGCCTTAGTTTTGGTGCGTTAGGGAGGCTCATGTCCATGGTTACTTGGCTTCGGTCAGAGATATGGCCAAAAGTTGAATCTGCCCAAGCCTTTCGTTCAGAGAGCCAAGGACCGGTAGGTACTGACTACATACGTACAAAATAAAGAAGGCTCCAAATCGCGACGAACGGCAGATACTGACGAAGCCTCATTGTCTCATCATGGATGATGAGACTTACTGATCTTGACTGTCCAGCACAAGTTTGATGTTCTGGAGGAAATAAGTAAACCGAAGCTTTTAAAGTTTGCCAAAAATAACTGATTTGGCAAGCGCTTTGCTTATGTGGAAAAAGAAGTGCGCCGTATGTGACTATCGGAACTGTAAACGGAGAGATCAACCGCAAAGAGTGTTTACAGAAGGGTCTGATTCCTCTATTGAAGCAACACGAGGGACTTATAATCTTCTGGACGGATCTAGCTTCGTTCCGCTATTCTAATTTTGTCGTGTAGAGGTACCAGACCAACCACCGTGTAAACGCTTTCATAACACGCTTACGATCCTGATCACTACTAGAACATTTATTCTGACCGTATTTCTTTCCGCTCGATGCTCAGAGTTTCATAGTGACGTTGAATCATACAACTCACCGTTGATTGCACGATTCCAAGTTGTTTTCCGTTATCCCGATGAGAGCGTTGATGATTCTCCAGGTGCTTGCCTAAAATCAACTCGCGATGCTTTTCGGGTAACGGTATTTTTTCTAATCATCGAAAAACTGACAGCGATAAAAATACAGTGTAAAAGGTACACTCCAAACCAACTTCTACTCAAATTTTCAAGATAAAATAACGTTTTTCCCGTGATGCAATTTGATGTGGGAGTGGGACACTCTTCACTAAACAGACCAAGGAAAAGATGCTTTGAGAAGATGTCGAGAATTTACTATTTAACCCTTACCTATACAATGAGTTCTGTAGAATTTATTCAGTGCTTACTGTTGTTGTGATTATTTATACGACAAATTTCCAACACTATGGGAAATCTTAGTGGTCGGTTTTTGATTTGTTGCATTATGTTTTGGGTTTATAAAACATTTATGAAACGTCAATGGAACGTGCAGTTTAGCTCACGTTCATTTGTAAATGCTTGTCGCTAACCAACATTTATTTACACCCGGTTTCAATCAGAGTTATTAAACCACTTCTATAAGATTAATAGTGTTGCTGTTGATAAAAAGTGTTTATTTTATTTCAAACCTTCATAAACATACCAACTAAAATGGCAATGTCAATAAAACACAACTTGTTCAAAAGATGAGGAAATTCCACAGGTTTCTTAAATACTTGATTCATATTTACATTAAAGCTGCAGTGTGCAAGCTTGATTCTTGATAATCGCGTAAAGGAAAACGGTGACAGCTTATTAAAACCAGTTTCTCAAGACAAACTAGTAAGTAATAATATCGCGCGAATTTTCCTTTTTACTGGAAGGCTTGGTTTAAACACTTCGATAAGTAGCTGGGAGTCTTGGTAGAATCGGTTTATTCATTTGTATGCAATGCTGCTTAAAAACCCCTTGTTTAAATTAACCGCAATGTGCGGCATTTCCGTGCAAGCACGTGAGTTCCTCTCGCATAGGTTAACTCTACAGTAATTGTTGGTATATCGACGTTGTCGTAAAATTGGCTTTAGATTTTGGAACTAGAATCCAAGACCCTGTGCTCCCCCCAATCCTGTGCTGTGAAGACTAGCGAATTGTTATCGATCGCTTAATGCCAATTTAATGACTCTCAATTCACGCCTTCTCTATTGATACAGTCCTCCGGTACCAACCTCCTTTCGAAAGCTTAGTGCGCCGTAAAACGAATTAGCAGTCCATAGTGTATAGTGTCGTTCAACTTCGCATCCGTTTATTTGTTTACTTTTCGTCAAACCGGCTTAACCGCTGTCTGCAGTGTTGTGTTATCGTGGCAATTCTGCTTATCGCACGTGCTTTTCGAGCACGGTTTCTCTAGACTTTTGCAGGCCGGTGGTGTGGGCCCGACGCATTGTGGATGGGTTGCGGAATGTCCAAGCAACCGAATGAACCGGTTTTCTCGCTCTGTCATCGCATCGTCATTAATCAATGCGAAACTGAGAATACGCTTAGATGCACGGTTCGGTGTGATTCCTTCTCATATCGTATGGCGAAAAAATGGCACCCAGGCAGTCTGTTGCCGAAGTGTAGAGCAGGATTCGCACATGATTTAATAACCGGAATGACTGATATATTGGGTAGTTCACCGCGAAAACCGGTTCGCGGGGGTATCAATGATGCGAATCGTCGCCATTAGATAGGTAGAATGCGTAGAGGTGGTAGGAAACAATGTGTCAAGTGACATTTATTTCAAGCTTACACATCTAATTTACTCACTGCTGTATACAATCGGTTGGTAAAACCCAAATCAGGACAGCTTATCCTACGGACCAGTAACCAGTTCCAGCTCCGTGTTGCGTCCTTTCTTCGATGGATACTTTCAGACGCGCTCTGTTGCCACCTTTGGTTGTTTGTTGACGCATCGTCGTTCGGCCAATTCGCCGGTGGTCACGTGACATTTCGCCTGTAGGTCGTACCAGACGCCAATCGAAAACATCATCTCGTGTTTATTGTTCCCGTTTGTGTACAACACCGGTGCGCGGTGTGTGACCAGCAAACAAACAACGCGCCTGTGTGTGTGCTGTTTTGGGCCCATGAGTCAACCGATTGGCGGTTCGCGGCGGATACGGACTCGTTGCATTACCTATAGCTCACGTGTTACCTGTTGTTTGTCAACATATTTAACGTATTTAACAGTTTTTAGGCAGCGTTTGATTCGGCTGTGCTTTACAGGGAGCAAATTTTCCTTTCTTTCTTCGTTGTAGGGTGACTACTCCAATTGTTTACTTTGAGTGTGAGTAAGATATGCAACAAAAAGTAATTTGTCGACGTGAGCAATCATTGTCATCACCGCAGATAGGCCGTATATTGTCTAGGCAATATCATTCAAGATAAGCGAATTGTGTGCGTTATATATTCTACGACGAAATGTTACGAATTTCGCATTTGCGACACAGAGAATCGCGTCAAAGCCGACTGAGTAAACGTTTATTATTATTATCATGCAACAATACAATCTTTGTCTTTCTCGTTTATTCGAAAGACTCTATCACTCATCTTCACCATTAATAAACAAGTGCAATAAATCAGCTAAAATATTCCTTTTTTCTTGGTACAGAAGCAACGACTTGCCAAAACTGTAAATTGCTGTCAAAATTTCCTCATATGCACTAAAGTGATGGCATTAAATTGCGAAAACAATTTGCATTTGATATGATTTCTCACTTGACATTCTATCTTTATGTCTTCTGTTTCACCTCGGAGCCGTCATATCAGACCCAGTTTAAGACAATTGATTGTTTCAAAGGCTTGATAAGACTCGTCAGATGAATGATTATTTACGAAGAGAGAAAAGAGAACCCTGTGAATGTAGTAAAATTATAGCTCTTGACCTGTTTTTTTTTATCAGACTATACAGATATATGTACAAAGAGAGTTACTACCTTCTGCACTCCGTTTAGTACTTAACTTGTGAGCTTGTTAACCTTATTGAAACTGTTTCCACTGATTTTTTGATTGCAGTTAAAAATACTCCCAAATTTTTAACCAGAACAAAACCATTCTTCAATTGTCGTTTTTTCCGGTTCCAATGATGAGTAAAATCGAACGTCTCGAAAAAAGCGTTCACCAAAATCAATTCACGCCAATCGAGATGATTTGGGGTGGCGATTTGGGAAAATTCCAGTAGCAATGGGCGTCAATTTTATTGGCCTTTTTCGTGACAGTTAACAGGATGATAACTTCACAGATACTGCAGTGCAATTGAGATCAATCAAAACGGCCATATCGACAGGCGTGTGTCATAAAGATTTCAACACCTAATAAAATTGTTTGTTGTGCCCCTCGTTTGTCGCACCCGCGATGTTTTGGTTTGCAGCAATTGAAACGCGAAATGCAATTCAAGATGAGGTTGGTGGATAGAGACAAACTTACGTCATTTGATCTTTTTTATATAAATTGACTTTACTAAATTTTTGAAGCACTGTCAATTTTTCGTTTATTGAACGTCCGTACAAACGCAACACGTCGTGTGTTAGTAAACGCGAGTTGTTTGTTGTAAAGAGTAGCAGTTAAAAAGTGTTTAACTTTCGCTAGTACGTACAGGAGCTTGTTATCTCGTGGCTCATCATAACGACGTAAGCACTGTCTAGATTGTATGAACTAGAACAGAGAAAGAAACCTGTCATAAGCAGGACAGGAAGAATGCTTTGATGCCGAAGGACCATAACCTTCAGTTTCAAATTTCAAGGTACTGGGATATCTATCGAAATTCGATTTTTTATTTACAAGAAAAAAATTATTTAATCGAGGGAAATGAAGGAAGCAGGACATCGAGTGGATGACACAATCTGTATGTGCTTATATGCCTTGCAGGAGCATGACCATGAAATAATGATCACTAAACACATTTCAAGTGGTTTTCGATTAACCACTTGATCCCTCATCCATAAGAGTTCGTATGCAGGACGTCGACAATGCAATTTCTACAGCTTTACTGAGCGTTCGTGAACCACGGTAATTTTTTCCGCTCTTCATCAAATATTCATAGCCACTAAACAAGATGGAATCCACGTTGTCACATAGTCCTGCCTACCTAGCACACAAACCCTTTTTCCTGTAAGAGAAAATCGAAAGAGAATACTTCAAGTTGACCCTTAAATGTCCAACCAGTTTTACTGTCACGTGATTGGAATTTCGACCATTACACATTCAAACAAATTACAGATATTTTTGTGCGAGGTAATGTTCAACTGTTCCAAATAAAATTAACATTGGAAGGTTAACCACCACTTCATATAACAGCCGATAAAAGTCGCTAACACAAGCTCAATTACAGCAGTGAAGACAAACCTATTATTATGTCTATAGCTGTATCAGAACGGCTTCAAGTCTGCTGGGAACATCTATTTATCAACGGTTTCTCTTTCAAAAGTCACTAGTTAATAGGCTTCCCCAGTTTATTGAGGATTAATATTGAATTTCATACGGCATGAAAGGCTGTTGAATTGGTTTGCATTATCAACAATCATCCAAGGTTTATATTGGATACCTGCAGTCAACCACTGAAAATTGCTCCAACTATAACATCAATTATTTTTGCTTTAAATCCAAATGCGAAGTTACTATCAGCATGTGTACAATAAAACAATTGCAATCAGCTAAAAGTATCAACAATACTGGTGTTTACTGGTGTACCGCCTTGGTACCATTCTCTCTGCCAGACGCGTTGCGAGGACGGGTGGAATCAATTGAAAAGCTATTATCAGCTTTAAATATTAACCTGACCGGATAGACGTCGTTGTCGGCTGTCATTGTTGGGTGTGTGTGTCAACTTAGACGAAAGAGAAAGTGATTACCTGTTACGTTACATTGCGTACCTATATAAAGCTTTTGATATTTGAATTAAAAAAACAGGAGGGTTGTGTGCAAAGCCACGACCGCAAGGATGAAGTAGAATACTTTTTCAAGAAAGATAACCCGGCTGTCAGTCATTTTTTCTAGTCAATAAACGTTGACTAATCAGATCAATCGAATTTTGCGCTTCAACAAGGATTGAATATTTTCAATAATATAGTAAGTTACTTGTTATGGTTGGGGCTTGACAATTTTCAAATTTTGAGATGAAATTTATTCATCAGGTTTTAATTTCATCCTGGAAAGGACAATTTGTTGTTCAATTTAGTATCGGATAAGATGCCGATTACATCTTTGCGTTATCACTGACAGTACGAACAAAGTATTCGTTGTGATGAAGTAAACAGTGAAATGCTGATTTAACACTCAAAACTAGACGGCTCACGTGTTGTCAAAATAAGTCAACTTTTCATTGAATGCATTCACTAGTGCCCACTATCGCACAGAGACTGCATTTCACTAAAGTGCCTCACTGCATCAGCCGCTATCGATGCTGAGATCCGCTGCAACTAGTGTGCTATGCATTGCTACGCCACAGTTGTAGCCGCTATACGCTGCCATTGGTATCCACTGTCCCTGCATTAGCTGGCCCAGTTGCTATTGTTTCTGGAATCCGCTGCAACTAGTGCGCTATCCATTGCTACGCCACAGCTGTGGCCGCTTTTCGCCATCGCTGGTATCCACTGCACTGTTAGTGCTGTTGCTAAGGGAGGACGACTGCTGTTGTCGCTGTCTAGAACTATAATGAGCGGCTTCGGCTGAAACAGGCTCTTATATAGGCCAAATAGCATGTTTTGAATTGCAAGGTATATGATTCTGTCGACCGTGCTTGGGAAGCAATCATATAACGACCAATCAGAGGTCGAATTTTTCGTTTTGACAAGGCTTGACTAAAGCGGGGGCCTAGTGTGGTTGGTAACGTCTCCGCCAACCACGCTCGACGCCTGGCTTCGAATCCCACCGCCGACATAGGTATCGATGGTTGTGAGGTGGCGTGATCCACTCACAACCAACCCAACTGGTCTAGATTCAATCCTAGCCGACACCGGGAGATTTTCTGAGGCGAAAAATCTCTGGGATCACGCCTTCCACCGCATGAGGAAGTAAAGCCGGTCCGTTAATAAAAACGGGTCGTGAGTTAGGGTCCTGGGTGTGGAGTCGCCTCCCTGGGCGTCGGTGATTGGCCACAACAGTGGCGGAACCAGACCGACGGAAAATAAGCGAGAATAGAAAAAAAAGCCTTGACTATTTTCAATAGTACAATAGTGTGAATAATAAAATAACAATTATCTTCTTTTGGGAAGAATCTTAGAAGATTTTCCAATCTATTGCTGCAAGCACGAAGGAAATCCATCGAATACTAACCGATTTATTAGCATTTGAAACTGAACATATTTTTCACTTTTTTCGGTTTTAGATTTTCATTTCACATCCCTATGTAGCCGAACTTCCCGAGAGAAGTATTCTACTTCAAAATATATCGCATTGTTTGTTTTTCCTTACAGGACCGCATGTGTGGCCAAAAATGTATCCGGAAGCGGCTGGACAACGGCAATCGCCGGTGAACATTGTCACCTCGCGAACGAAGCAGTCAAGTGACCTAAAGGAGAAGCCACTCCGGTGGACCTACGTCCCGGAGAACACACGCAGTTTGGTCAATCCAGGGTACTGCTGGCGGGTGGATGTTAACGGTAAAGGATCTCTGCTCACTGGTGGGCCCCTCCAGGATGCAGAATTCATTCTCGAGCAGTTCCACTGTCACTGGGGCTGCTCGGACTCACGGGGTTCGGAGCATACCGTGGACGGTGAATCATTCGCCGGTGAAATGCATCTTGTGCACTGGAATCGCACGAAGTATGCTAGCTTTACGGAAGCTGCTGGCCAGCCCGATGGACTGGCCGTTTTGGGTGTATTTTTGAAGGTGAGTTCATAAAAACCATGTTATAGTCTATCAAAGCTGAACGATTTCCTTGTGTGTGTCTACAATCGAACGAATATTTTAAACCACAATAAATATCACAGACCGTACACTCGAAAACGACTCATTTGCAAAGGTCATCAAAACAACGCACTCTTCTTGACGATATGCGAGTTGTACACAAGTCCGAAACGAAGTGGCGCGTGATCGGAACGTGCTGGGAATTTTTTGTCTGTGTGTTATTTCTTTCTTCCACAACCAGTACCTACCGTTTAGCGTTCGAGAATTTGACGCATCTGAATTTATGGTGTGCCGTGGTTGGCAGTTTAATATTTAGACAATTGACACGAAAGTCTAATAAAATGTCCAGTGGACCAGAAACGTCGAATGGTTTATAGAGCTGCGCATTTAACGTACTCATATATTACTCTTTTTCAAGGTAATGCTCGAATAAATTAACGCTTAACAAAGAATTAATCTCGCTGTGCTTTTACACTTATCTCATTAATAAACACAATTTTTGACGCCATTTGCGCATTGAGAAGAATCCCAATCGAGGGGTAGTACTACAATCCGCCCAAATTTTCAAATTTAGCATTTGTTTTGCAGGGAGTTTTCTTCGGTACTCACAAAAGGGCTAAAATTTTGTTTTTTTTTCGAATAATGTTTATGCAAAAGTTTTTCTTTGATGAACGGTATTTGATATATTCGTAAGACAGCTAGTGAAGCAGAGTTTTCGTACCCGCCATCAAAATTGTCGATATTAAAATAATTCAGGAGTTTGTGGCCCGTTTTCTTCGACTAAAAATAATGGACTATATGTAGCGAAACAATGTGATAAAATAGAGAAACAAGAAAAGTACAAAAACATCTATATTAGAAACGTAAGAGTACATGCAGATACCTTCTTATGAACGTCTGATTGTTTCCTTGCTTACTTTTACTCATTTAATTATTAAATACGCCTCCACAAAACTCGAGCATGGGTTGCTTCTCTCTAGACGCCTACTAATCCAGCTGCTCGAGCATCCCCGTCGATAGCGTGTATCCAACGCATCCGAGGTCAGCCATGAAGCCGTTATCCTCCACGAGGTTCCTGCAGAATATTATTTGCTCGCTGATTAGTCTCCTACCACGTTCACGTCTACGATTCATGTCCGTAGAGGGCCATCGGGAGGATCAGCGTCCTGTAGAGCGCAAAATTCGTGAGGATTTTCAGGTCTCACAGCCCGATGGCCCTTCGATGGCTACACATTTCCTATTCCTGTCCTGTTCGCTACCGTAATCCGTTTTTTCAACTCACACGGTACGAGTGTGCTAAGATGAACAAATTCATCAATCATTTCGAAGATATCCCCATTCATCCTCATTGCAGTACCAACACTATGATAATGAAAAAAAAACACCCATAGAACTAACAACTATCACGCTCTCTGCCAGTTACCATGAACTGATGAGACCGATTCTCGCAACACCTCTCTTAAGGCCTCCTCCTCAGCTTTATGATTCACACAGATGATGTAAATGTCATCTACGAGGCCCAAAGGTATGTGAGAATTCGTGATGACGATTCCGCTTCCCTGCACACCTGCCCATCGTATAACACCTTCCGAGACATAACATGTTAAACATAACAGCAGGTTCGCGAGACCGGTCCCTTGCTTCATACCATTAGACGTCACAAACGCATCATCCTAATATTCGCCCGCTGTTTTGACGCGTGATGTAAAACCGTCAAGTGTCGCACTTATCAACTTGATTAGTATTGTTGGGAAATTATGTTTAAGCCCCATGATAATCTGTCACAGTTTGTTGCATCTAACTGAATCGTACAGCGCCTTGAAGTCTATAAACAGATGTTGTGCCTGCAAGTTGTGTTCTCGAAACCTGTTGAGAATCTGTCTCGAGGTGTCGTTTGTAAATAGTCCTGTCCGAAGACCGCATCGAAATTCACCAACAACGGTTTGCTGACACGGCCTCAGTTTATGGAGCTGAAGATAATTTTATACGCGGAATTGAGGAGAGTTACGCCTCGATAATTGCTACAGTCGAGCTTACGTTACTTCTTATAGATAGAGCATATGAGCTCTTGAATCCAGTTCATAGGTAGTTTGTCCTCAGACCATACCCTAAGGCTAATCATCCCGACTCTGAACAGTTTTTTCGGTTTTGTGGTTCTTCAGCCTATTATCCAAGGTTGGTGGATCCACAGCTTATCCATCCTTCCCAATTTTTCTCCTGTTTCCTTCGACGACTCTTCCACCTTCCTCATCATTCAACAGCACTCGAAGTATTGTTTCCAACGCAACGCCTGCGATTATCGGTAATCAGGTTCCCCTCCTTGTCATTACACAGTAGCTGGTAGATGGTAGCTGGTAGATTCGGTAGCTACTTTCGTTCGCTCTATATAAATTTCTTGTGTCGTGCCTTGTGAAGCTGTTCTCCCTTTCCGCGAGGACGTGCTGTCGTTGGCCCGGTTATCTTCCTCCGTCACCTCTAGACACTCAGCATCGAATCATTCACTACGGGTTGTTTTTGACTGTCGTGCCTATCACCTCTCGCGTTTGTTTACTGATTGTGTCGTGGATGTGCTTCTACTGCTGTCCCGTCCTGTCCACTCGAACTGGTTCATCGATTAGTCTATCAGTCGTTTAGTTTTCTGGATATACTCTGGAGTAACTTCTTCCACTGATCACCACCGGATGTCCAGACGTGTTTCTCTCCTCGACCTCGATTTGAATGTGTTGAAGATTGTAAAGTTAC
Source organism: Wyeomyia smithii (assembly GCF_029784165.1). Taxonomy (NCBI): domain Eukaryota; kingdom Metazoa; phylum Arthropoda; class Insecta; order Diptera; family Culicidae; genus Wyeomyia; species Wyeomyia smithii. The sequence continues at coordinate 107,902,748 of NC_073696.1, forward strand.
AAGGCTTTCAGTAAACACGTAACAATAAAACACTGCAATAGACATCAAAGTTGCGTTATGAAATCGAACATCGAGGATTATCTACTAGCTTTCTCAGAGGGCCGCTACGAGTTGATTGCGCTCACGGAAACTTGGCTGGATGATCGCACTCAATCATCACGTTTATTCGGCTCGGAGTACGAGGGCTTCCGCTGCGACCGTGGTCTCATTAAAAGCCTAAAAAGGACTGGTAGAGGTGTGCTTATTGCTGTCCATCGTCGCTTAAAAGCTAACTTGATCCATGAGAACTCGTGGAATATTCTTGAGCAGGTATGGGTCTCCGTCCAACTATCTGGTCGGAAATTATCATACAGGCGACAAGCAATTGATTGATATGCATCTCCAGTCGATGTCAACGATAGTCTCCAAAGCCTAACCGTGTGACGAAATTATTGTTATTGGGGACCTTAAGTTACCTAGTCTGTTTTGGCATCCCTCTCGAAACGGATTTTTTTTATCCCGACCCGAATCAGTCAACATTCCATGCCTGCGCTCTGCCTTCACCCATGCTGAGCAACCTTAAGCTGAACAGCTAAAGCCCTTGGTCTCCCCGGGACCACCGCGCGCCGTTAGGCATTACTTCAGGGAGGGGGCCAGTCGTGCTTTTTGCACTTACCTCTCTAGCAGAGCAGCCTATACAGGCCAGTTAGTTCATCGCTAACTAACTGGGGCACATCGATGGTTTCCCGTCGATTGGTGCCCTGCAAAATACTAACGATCTATGATGGGCCTTGATGACCGCACTCCAGATTTCCCTATTCTCGCACATCCTACGCACAATATTCTCTGGTGTGGTGTCCGTCCCACTTATTGCCAGCATTTTGTGCCTTATCCGCTCGAACGCGGACATGTGAAGAACACATGCTCCGCGTTTTCTTCCGCACCCGTACATGCGGGGCACATAGGGGACTCGGTATACCCGAACTTATGCAGGTACTGCCTAAAGCAGCCATGGCCTGACAGGATCTAATGGAAGGTTACTTCCCCATGGCGCCTATTAATCCAGCATGCTAACTCTGGAATGAGTCGGTGTGTCCATCTACCTTTTGTAGTGTTGGACCACTCCCGCTGCCACCTAACCATTGAAGATGACCGTATGGTGTTGCGTATACCCCTCGTGTCGCGTTGGTCTCATCCATCATCCTCTTTGACGATGATGCTGAGCCAAGACACAAACCGCCTCTTACGACACTGTTCGGTATGCGCACGCGACCCTTAGGCACATTAGCCTGTACGTACTCTCGAGTTTGTCGCGATGGCACGAGGTACCCAAAACCTTGGACCACACTGGTCCTCCATACCTGAGTATGGACGTAGTCACGCTAGCAAGGACTTTGCGCCTGCTGCTACAGACCGCTGAGCTGTTTGCTATCATGCGGGATAGTGCCGCTACTGCCATGGAAGCTTTCCTGCAGGTATAATCGACGTGGCTCCCGAATGTGAGCTTGTCATTGATCATAACCCCTAGAAGCTTCGAGAAGCGTTTTGGGGAGATAGTGCATGCACCAGCACTGATCAATGCCTCCTGCTCCGACTTTCTGTTACTTACAACGATAACCTCTGTCTTATGGTGCGCTAGCTCCAGTTTTCTGGAGTGCATCCAATCTTCCACTAGGCGTATGGATAGCGCGGCCTTCAACTCCACCTCTCTAATTGATTCGCCATAGACCTTAAGAGTTATATCGTTGGCGAAGCCCACAATCACCACCCCTGGAGGAAGTGTTAGTTTTAACACGTCGTCATGCATGACATTATACAATAACGAACCCAGGATGGAACCTTGCGGTACACCTGCGGTAACTGGGACGCCTTTCTGACTCTCGTTTGTGTTGTACAGTAGCACTCGATTCTGAAAGTAGTTACTCAGAATCTTGTACAACGGCGCCGGCACTCTGAGGCTCTGTAACGCTAAGGCTATGGCGTCCCAGCTGGCACTGTCAAACGCGTTCTTCACGTCGAGCGTGACGATCGCGCAATAACGAATGCCCCTACTTTTACGTTGGATTGCAACCTCAGCCGGACGGAGAGAATTGCATCCACCGTGGACCTACCTTTTCGAAAATTGAACTGGTGGCTTGATAGACCGTTCTCTCTTTCTGTGTATTTCACCAGTCTATTGAGGATTACCCTCTCAAGCACCTTGCCCGCCGTGTCCAGCAGGCAAATTGGTCTGTATGCCGATGGGTTACCTGGTGGTTTCTCGACCTTCGGCAACAGCACCAGCCTCTGGCGCTTCCACAGGTCCGGGAAGAGGCAGTCGACAAGGCATTTCTGCATGACCGCCTTGAACAACTCGGGGACTTCCTTAATGGCCATCTTGATGGCCAAGTTCGGGATTCCATCTGGTCCCGGTGCCTTGCCTATCTTTAGGGAGTTTGCGATCTCGATCAATTCATCTGTCACCCTTACCGCATCTTCTGCCTCTGCACGACTGCCGTCCCTCACGGTTGGAGGTGACTCGTCAGTCGGAGGCCAGGGACTTGGTTCGTGGCTTGGGAAGAGGCCCTGAATGATCGTTTCTAGCATCGCTGGTGATAGTTCTGCTGGGGCCCTGATGGGTGGGTGGCTGCGTTCGTACGGGAACCGTTGAATCACTGGGTGGCATGGACGTCGGAAAGCCCCGAGAAGTTTTTGGTGCGTAGTTATAGTCCACTATTCAGCCTCGGTACCTGGCTCTATAAGACTGCAGTTCAGTTTTCAGTCGGAAATCTTCATCTCCTCGAACCGATTCACAAGCCCGTTCGAAGTTGGTCAACCATCTCTGGGGCTTACATGAATCTGCGATTGTTCAACTGCTTCACGTCGGTCGGAAATGGCAAGTTCTTGATTGCCTCGTTATAGGAATTGTTTGGTATTATCTCACTTTCGCTGACTGCAAAGCCTGGAAGCTCGATTTCGGTAAAGCAGAACTGACAATTCTTCATCTTAACTTTTAGTCGGAATTCCGCCGTTGAAAAACCACAATACTGCCTTCTTTTATGAATGGATCCGGTACCATGTTAATGAATCTGTTAGATACAGCCGTAGCATTTCGTAACTCGAAAGGCACTTAGACACACTTGCACTGTCCACAATGCAGCCCCTTAATATTAAAACTTTTATCGTGTAGGCAGATTGCAAAAAAGATCGAGTCAAAACATCTTCGGCTTCATTTAAACGCTTACTTACTTGTTTTGTCAAAACGCACAAAAATTTCAAATACCAACTTTTATGAGGAATGGTTTAAAAGTTATGATTTTTATAAGTAGGTGATATCCGAGCAAATAACAATATTGTTCTATTTTGGGTATTTTTGATCAAGATTGATGTAAATTTTGTTCATTGCTTGGTGCTCTGATCGAATAATATTCGATTCATACAGACTGTATGATTTTTCTGGTTGTTATCCGTTATAAAAAGAGAGATGTTTGTACTTCTGTTTTTATTTGCTCGTTTACCATAACAAAACGAAATTCCTTTTATTGACATCACAGTGAATCACCGTAGCAGTGTCCCCACACTAGCATATAATACAGTTGTTCTAGCATAATTTCTGTGAAGCTATATTTCAACTTTTGTGAGACTCAAACGGTCGGTTTATCACCGCCACTGTGAATCCAAGTGCGCTGGAATTAAATGCATCGCACAATTGCTGTATGATCAACCGGTGTTTCTAGTTCCACCGACGGTCTCTATCATGGAAGCAATCGTATTTCGAATCTGAAAACCAAGCATGACAGTTTTCTCGGATAACAAAACAAAAACAGTGCCCTCTACTCTTTAATTTACTAAACGTGTGCTAATGCTGTTCATCGCCAGCTGCCCGGTCATATATCACAACAGCACAACATTATGGTACCTTGGGACCCGGTCGAGTGCCGCAGCAGTCACGTGTAGAATAGCGGCTCGACACCCCGGTACTGACACCGGAAAAAAAAATGATCGAAAGGATTATCTAATGGGTTAACAGCATGTAAACCAACGTTGTTCAGCACCTAGGAAGTAATTATCTATTTCTCGTGCAATAGGTTACAGGTTTCGTTTCCATTGCAAAAGGGCGTTAGATTTTGTACTGCCTTCAAGCGATTACTATACATCTTAAGGTTTGTCGGATGTGACTGTTACTAAGCTAAAACTGGTACGCTGGCCGCAGGCCATGTGACAAAAAGTGCAACCGGCGAAACGCAGGCTGATAAACAGATATCATGCCATATAGAGCGTCGAACGTTGTCACAGCACAATCCATATAGCGTTCGTTGTCATTCATCCAGTCCGGCTTGGTGTGGTCAGTGCTCGAGAAACAATAACTAGCTGATGAATGTTGATTTATTCAATTCTTTCCAACGAGATAATTACTAAACGACGAAGCAAAGCCGCGTGGAGTAAACCGTTTGTTCGCATCTTGTTCTAAATGCACTGCAGCAGCGCAACTCGGCAGAGCGTTCGTGGTGACGCAATTTGAATATGCGGTCTCAGATTCGTTAGAATCGCGCCAAGCTGGGGACTTGAGTCTCGCAGTGAGTGGCGGCTGCGGTAATCGGTAATGAGGAAAACCCCAAGTTCTCTATTATATTACAATGCGATATGACCTTGCTCTGCTACTCTGGCGTAGCAGCAAATGCAGTTGATTGATCAGTTTCTAGGCTTAGACCAGGCAGATAAATCTGCATTTATCTTTTCGTCATCGAAGAGTAAAATATATAATGCAAATTTCTAGAAACATTTTGTTGTCTTCCGCGTAAAACCGTGCTGGGTTGAGTAATGAGTTGCATCGTTGTGACATTAGCAAATGAATGTAAGTACGATTACGTACTCATACTTGGTTGTTTGGCTAGTTGCGTCGAGTAGGTCAAAGGAAACAAATAATCACCAACAAAGAGAGCTGACAAACCATGTTACTTTCAACGTGCATTTTATAGACACTACTCCCACTCAAATCGGCATCGAGAACGAATTTTACAATCGTCTACCCCGCTTTCTAATTGGATTATGATGACGCAACGGTCTTCGGTCATGGCTAGGATTGTAAATACTGCACAGGAGGTGTGCAAAGCACGACACCAATAATATACGATGCGTATAAAATGGGACAAACAGCCGCTGATGGCTGGTCGTTTGAAGGTTGTTTAACTTTTCGATTTGCTTTTTCACCTTAAAAGTGCATGGAAATTCGGCCTCCAAAGTATGTAATGACTAAAAATCTAAAAATGTTTTCTATATTCTAGGTTGGAAAACCCCATCCTGAGCTGGATACCATCGCGAGAATGTTACCATTCATCACACATAAGGGTGACCGAGTAAGTTTTATCACGTGTTATTGAATATTACAATTTGTTAAAATGTTTCTTTGGCTGCTGACATCATATTCCTTCCATTATATACCAGGCTCCCGCAGTAATTAAATTTTTTTTTCTTCACCTATGATAATTTATTATTCCACATTTTGGTCCTAGTTCGGCCCTAGTTTAGTGAGTGTGATTAAACACAGAATATATTGCAATCTACAACTTCAAACTGACAAAACACTTGTTTGTAGATGAAGATCTCTAAGCTCTCGAGTGATATGCCTATTCTTCGAATCTGAATCCGATCGAGAACCTCTGGTCTATCTTTGCGAGTTATTATTCAGACGTAACACTTCGAACAAATTTGCAATACAGTCATTGTTCGGATGATGATAACGCATGTAATACCAGAATCACAGACAAACAGACGTGCGATTTTGAAATTTTGCTTAGCAGGCAGTAACGCCGCTTGTGTCGCTTCAAGCAAGCATGTGCACTCATAAACAAAGAAAAAAAACCGTATTTACGGAAGTTAGCATGCAGTTAGTTCACATGGTGGCTCATAGGTATAACGTTTTAAACAAGCACGAGGATTTCTCATAATTTTTTTTCGAAAAGGCACGTTGGTTTATCTGTGCCAGAATTATGTAGAGCGGTCTTTGCGCTGCTCTCTTATTTCGATGCGCTAGCATATGTGCACGTGTCAAATGTGGGAGCCGGAAATATGGGAAAGATTGCATGAGTACGCTTCAAATGGCGTTGAAGCACGATATCTTCAAGACGACATCAGAACTTTTATTTTTTGTTGAGAAAAAAACTGGATGGTACGAACACTGTGCTTTCCAGATGGTGTGTACGAATGGCTTCAAGCAATAAACGTTTTAAGTTTTTTCGATATAATGTCATTCTTTTGCTTCAGGAATAAGAAGGTTTTTTTTCCTCCCTGCTGTAATACACGAATAATGCTTTGTAATTGAGTCCTAAAGTTTCACACAGTTTTCTGATTTATATGTATCAGCTGAAAGAGTGTTATTTTCTGAGCAAAACGTGATTTTTAAAAAAATTTCTATCGTTGTCCTTCGATTTTTAAATGAAGAATAAAAACTGCTCGAGATGTCTTAAATGACTTTTCGTCCATATACCGTACATGGGGAACTGTCATTTAAGGAATTGCGAGCAGTTTTTTATTCTTTATTTAAAAATCGAAGGAGAATGTTTTTTAAATTATGTTTTGCTCGAAAAACGCATCTTCAATAAGGGCCGTACCCAGACGTGGAGAGCTCCTACTGGTATTAATCGAAAAAGAAACGTAGGAATCAACGCCGCGTGCTATAAGGCCGATGTTCTGGAGAAGGTTGTGACCCCAGCACTTCTGAACCTCTACGGTAACGATCATTACGTCCTCCAATAGACGGTCCACCAGTCCACACAGCGAATATCGTCCAAGTGTGGTATCGCGAAAATTTGACCAATTTTCTCGATAAGACTTTGTAGCCTCCCAGTTCCTCGGACCTTAATCCCCTGGACTCTGATCTACGTGCTGGCCAAGTAAGAAGGCCACAAAGTGAGCACTATGGACCAATTTAAAAAGCTTATTTCCAAGATCTGGGATGAGATCCCAATGGATTAGGTGTGTGCCACATGCGATTTTCATTAAAAAAAGTCTCAAGCTCGTCATACAGCACTAAGTGGGTGTGCTCCCAGTTAATATGTCGTAAAGGTTATTAACAAACACTGCTTCAATAATAATTGATTCAGGAAAGAATATTGTCGTAAACACGTCAGTCGTTCATCATTATCTGCCGAATCCCCGATCTTTGCGGAAATTCGCAGTTGACGCAAAAATCCTCACCTCTTCCTAAGGTCGATTTCGCGGTTCAATTCGTTTCTGAATCCACTGCGTTTGCGTTTTATATTCTGCGTTAATTTCTTTTGATCGACCTTCAGAAACCCTCCAATCTAGGATTATGAGAATCTAAATTCAATATTTGTAACGCAATCATACGACGCGACGCGGGACAAAACACAACACTTATCGTTCTTACTACATTAAACATTTTAAAATTTTTACCTTAAAACTCGACCGGTTTCGGGCGTAATACCGCCCATCTTCAGGAGAAGAGTCCGACTGGTTACACTCCTTTATACGATGTTCGTATACGTCAGAGAGCAAAGAGATGCTACAGGACTCTCTGCTTTACTATGTTAAATAGGCAGGATGTGATGGGGGGATCGTCTTCGTTCATCAGCGGTTCTGCCGAATTACTGATGTGAAGCGATTCCCAAGCATTAAAGTGGGACGTTTCCCTTGCGTTTTTTATAATTTTCGCGTTTTTTCGGTCTATTTGGTGGTCTAAAGTTACGGTGTGGGCGGCTACACTAGATTCACAGGACTTTGCATTATCAACGGCATGTTTATGTTCTTTGATTCGCACTTTCACCTTGCGTCGAGTTTGCCCGATATACACCGAGGGGCAATTCTGCCATGGAATTCGGTATATTCCAGAATGCTTATCGTTTATTTCAATTTTTTTCAACACATTTTGAAAGCGTATTCTAACCTATTAAACCTTATACATACACAAAAATTGACCCTGATCGAACCAATATTGAGCGAGTTTTTTTACTATTGATTATGAAACTTGGATAAAGAATATGTCTTAGCAAAAACGCAACTTTTGTCACTTTTGGTTAGCAAAAATTTAAAGGTTTGGCACAGACAAGCAGACGTGCCTATTCGAAGAAAAATCCTGGAAAATCTTCGACTTTATTCGAAACGTTACACTCGTGCATCACCAAGTGAGTTTATTGCCTTCTAACTTATTTTCGTAAAACGGTTTTTGTCTTCGCTAATGGGTGTGCACGCTTGCCTAATCTAACACCAGCGGCATTACTGAATGTGCACGCTTGTTTATAGCGACACTAGCGGCATTATTGCCCACTAAGCAAAATTTCAAAACAATCGCTAGTTTTCTGGTCGATGAAACCGTTATCAAGCGGCACGTCTGAGCGGGGGCCTAGTGTGGTTGGTAACGTCTCCGCCAACCAAGCTCGACGCCTGGGTTCGAATCCCACCGCCGACATAGGTGTCGATGGTTGTGAGGTGGCGTGATCCACTCACAACCAACCCAACTGGTCTAGATTCAATCCTAGCCGACACCGGGAGATTTCCTGAGGCGAAAAATCTCTGGGATCACGCCTTCCATCGCATGAGGAAATAAAGCCGGTCCGTTAATAAAAACGGGTCGTGAGTTAGGGTCCTGGGTGTGGAGTCGCCTCCCTGGGCGTCGGTGATTGGCCACAACAGTGGCGGAACTAGACCGACGGAAAATAAGCGAGAATAAAAAAAAAAGCGGCACGTCTGTTTGTCAGTGGTTATAGTAAAATCACATACTAACAGACGTAACACTGCAACCGTCACTTTCAAATGTTTAGCCAAATGACTGCTTTAGTGCCAACTCGACAAGATGTTGGCACCACCCTCTCAAAATTCAATAAAACTTTGTGGGTGTGTTGACCCAAGCAACTTTGAATTTTTTTTTGAAAATCTTTCTGTACTAACATGTGAAATGCGCTGAAGTTTTTCTTATAAATCGATATTTTTTATTTATGACAATAGAAAGCAAAAAGTTGTCGACCATGATGAAGCCGTTTGAAGAAGTTTTTGTTTGCTAACTTGTATCACAGAAAACAGACATCCAAGTAAATTTTTCTTCATGTGTAAAAAGACGCAACGGTTTTCTAGCATGTCGCAGTACGCAGTATGGTGGCGCTAAGAACACTTAGTGGTCAATGATTCGATAAAATCGATAGCTTTCCAGCTGCGACCAGTTATTTGATCTATTGTGGCGGGCCCCGTTTGATGTAAGCCTCATCACCCTGATCCTACCACCGGCTACCCTACCACTATTTGATTGAGTGGTTTCCGCTTGCTGATTATAGGCATCGTCCCAATAATGTATCATTGAACGAATAACGTTCACTGCCTTATTTGGAGAAGTCATCCAAACATCTAATGGTTGTAATATGTTTTTGTCAAAAAATTGCTTCCCCTTTTGTAAAAGTGCTTCGCAGTCACATAGTCAGTCTTGGCATACTCATCGTGTGTAACAAAGAGCAAAGATAACTAGAACAAGATACCTAACTTCCATTTTTTCATACATTTTGAACACGACCGATTTACGACGGTTAGTGCTGCCATCTGATGACTTAAATTCTCATAAAATTGTCACTATGTGCAGAACCGATTTATCGTGCATAGTCCGTCATGGATCGTTGAGCTGCTCAAGATTGTATTTGAAAATGGTGTAGCAGTTTGGTCAGCTCGACGCTTAAGAACATGCAGATTAATGATATTATCATTTTTTTCACTTAATGCTATTGCCATATATTTTGCACTTCAAAGTACGAAAGAAAAATGTAAAAAATGATTGACTGTCAGAGTGGGGGTTTATATTAAGGGGTTATATTTATTTTCAGGTCCCATTCTACCGAAATTTAAAGTTTGATATGACGCAAGCCAGGTTCCAGAACCATTAGGCCCTATGAATAAAAGAAGTTACTCTGCTTCTCCCTCAGATTTGCACGGGATGAGTAAAGCAAATGCTTTTATTCATACGGCTTGTTGTGCATATGGTCAGGAGCACCGGGGCAACCGCTTTTTGCTTTATTAACCTCGGCAAGAGTGGAAAACTTGGATGTAGAGCGAGCTCATAGCGGTTATCAGGAAGTTGTGATGGTACGCTTCATTTTAAATGATGATGATAATTCTTGATTCTTCCGGAAAGTTTCATCTTTGAGAACTAAACATTCGTACACATTATTATCATTTATCGCATGGCAGCACCGTACAGTCGTCCACATGGATACTGAAAAAATTGTTTCGCCTTTCAGCATTCATGTCTTGGCCTTGTCGTCAGTTGATTTTGACGTTGAGTATACAGCATATTAACAGTGTATAAATTAGTTCGACTTTTGCTCACGCACAGCGACAGTCATGTCCGACGAATTGTGCAAGAGTCAGGTATCTTGTTCTAGTCATCTTTGGTATCACGCCTTATGTTTGATTTTGACACTTGCTCTTCAGTTGTGAAAATGGCGTCGAAGCAAGAGAAGTAACGCATCAAAATTTTACTTGCGGATCGCAGAAATCCGAGCTACTCGCTCGCCAAGTTGGCAAAATTATTGAATATGGCCAACTCAACCGTCATCAAAAGTATGTGAAGAACGTTTGTCGACTGCTAGGAAGACAGGATCGAGGGAAATCAAAACCCGGAGGCCAAAAAAAAAAAAAAACAAAAGAAAAAAGTCGCTAGTAGTTTCAAGCGGTATCCCAAACTTTCTGTCCGGGTGTCGTAAGTAAGCCGGGAGTTTCGTCTACAACTGTGAGAATAGAGCTAAAAAACGAGCCGGACTATCGACTTACAAAAAAGTGGTGACTTAAAATCGTGATGATAAGCAAACCAAGTCGGCAAGACAACGATCGCGGAAGCTGTACGTGAAGATGCTGACGTAGTTTGATTGGATGGTACAGGATGATGAAACTTATGTCAATGCAGACTTACAATAGCTTCCTGTACAGGATTTTTATACGGCAACTGGTAGAGGGAGGGGGATAGAGATTTTCAAACACACTAAGCTATTAAAGTTTGCAAAGAAAAATACTGGGCTATCGTCAAGCGGAACCTCAAGAATTCACGAAAGACAGTTGTCTACAGAGGTCACTAGTTGTTTTCTCTGCAATGATTTTTCTGATATTTCTTGCAAACTTGTCAATCTGTTCTTTAACATTCAAAATCGTGATTTTACCACATATCTTTCTCTAGTGCTACATGAACGGTGGCCAAACTTTACTGAAAATTATTCGGTGGGTGATAATTTGCTACGGACCAGATCTAACAGTCCATGTTCATATCACTGGACTACAAGAAATGAATGAAGCATAGAAAGTTTTTTGTGCATGCATCAATATTTCGGTTTTATAATATGGCCGCTGACCATACTGTGAATCATCAAAGCCAACAACAGTGCCAAGTATCGAGCTCGGGTAGTAACATATTGACATTCGAGAAATTCTCGTGAAATGCGAATTAGCATTCTTGAAGCTATCACAATTCGAATTAACGCATCACTGCAGTGGGACTCTATTCTCACCCTGTCACAGATTGAATATCAATTCAAGTGATTATCACAGGCGAACCTGTCTACAGATGGCAGGCGGTAGAGGAATCTGCCGTGCAGCGCCCTCTTTCCCCGCTATCCATTCACGGACGATTGCGCATTCAAGCCGATCCGAATGAGACGCACGTTTCGGGTTGTGATTTAAATCAATGCATGCATTTGCTTGAGCGGATGCAACAGCTAGAAAAGGAATCAGTTCAGCGTAGCAGAATAATAATTTAGTAATTTGAATCTACAATTTACGTAAGTTAGAATAAGAAATTTATTCATTGTATTGCACGGATCGAAGAACGCACCACTGTTATCTAATCAAGAAATGGTTCAGAGCCACTAATGGAAGGAGTAGCTTGTTGGTGATGAACTGCGCATTTTTGCGTACACAATCCATTTTCTTGATTGCTTAAGGCGGAAGCTAGGTGACACACTCTACTGGCCTCCCACGCGGTTGTTTGTTTACAGCACTCGCTTGCCCCTAGTTGTAGCGTTAGTTATCGTGGCGCGAATTGGATATCTTGCCCCGTGTCTTTTCTTTTTTTTGCGATGTAGGCACATCTAAAACCACTTGAAAGTTATCTGCTTCCTTTCCATATCGATATCAGCATTGTAAATTGGGACAATTCAACTTTTGAGGATAAGTAGAAACGGGATATAAAATTTGATGAGTTCAGTCTATTCTTCTAAGATTTGTTGAAATATTCAACAAGTACTTTCGAATCATAACAGCAGCAAAGATTTGTTTAAACAAAAGACGAATTCTAACCCAAATTTTTTTTCGTTATCCACAGGTCACGATTACCAAACCGCTGGATCCGGCTCACCTGCTGCCGGAAAGCAAAGCCTACTGGACCTATCTCGGTTCATTAACCACTCCACCGTGCACGGAATCGGTCACCTGGATCCTGTTCAAGGAACCGATCGAGGTGTCCCACGAGCAGTTGGAATTGTTCCGCGAGATGCGTTGCTATGACGCACGTGAAGAGTGTCCCTGCGATGATTCGCTCCACAAAACATTCGAATACGGCAAGGTGATCAACAACTACCGTCCCCCGCTGGAGTTGGGCAACCGCGAGCTGAGGGAGTACGGTGAACACTGAGGGGGATGTCCAGCGGTTGCGAAACCCTTTCCCGCAGCTGATTTCAATACTACGTAGCAAACGAGAAGCAATAGCATTTCACCTGTGACAGCACGTGGTACGTCTGTTTGTCTATGCAATCGTTTACGACATTGTGAGCGGAAGATGAGTTCCGCGTGTGTGTGTGAAAATATCCACTTTAGCCGAGAACGGAGGTTTAGTGGTTGTCTCTCACCAAACGGAAATATTTAATTTAAAACAATAAACTATAGAAAGAATATGCGGCTGTTTATTTATAAGGTGGCAAAGCAAGGCGGCTGATGATGAAGCGACCAATTTTAAAATGCAAGCCGTAATACTTTATCAATGATTTGTGGATAAACAGGTTTAAAAAAAATCAACTGCGTTTTAAGAAATTTCGATAAGGAATTGGAACAGTGGGATCAAATGTTGAGCATGTTTTCATTCAAAACTTTTTAGTATGGTTGCACCAGTAAGCATGATATTACATTAATATTTTCAGTGCGACTTTTAAACACATAAATCAAAAAAGCCATGTAGTTGATAATGTATTAGTTTTAGAGTTTGGTTAAGTTTAAAATTGTATTGTTTATGTGCAACCCAACAAAAAATTCAATCATATTTTGATATGGAAGGAGATATTTAATCAAATAACAACAGCAAGTGCCTATTGTAAATCCAAATAACATTAGTCGACAAAGTTAAAATTCAGCAAAGGGATCAAAAACCGCAAACAGTATTTCCAAGAGAAGACGGTTTTTAGTGTAATATTGGCTTTTAAAGTGTTATCGCTTGTTAGTTGTGTTTACAATATCTAGGAAGTGCTGTTAGATATTTACACGCGCACCAATAGGATATACACCAAATTATTCGCAGAAAATGAATTGTTAATTGATTGTGCTATAATCTATGTTGTGAGTGAATAATAAAGACTTTGAAAATTGTTGAAAAATCGATCTTTCAATTATTAAATTTAGTACAAATAGTTTTTCATCAAAAATAATTGAACTCATTATCAACGTACCGTCATTTTCGTTTCATCTAGCCTCCTTTCCTAAGAGGACACGAAAAAGTCGTGAACTTTACACTTATTGTAGGCCTTACATCCGGAGTCAGTTGCACCCGGGTTAAATTCGCAAGGACAAATCGCGCAAGGACTTGCATGCAAGTCCGCTTTCAAGTTACGTAGTAAAAATTAATTTAAAATTTTTTTTAACCTTCATCATACCCTTGTGTGGAAAACCACACAAACGAATTTTGTTTCTTTTTTTCGAAAACTTCTCTATCGATTTTTAAGAAATTTCTTGACAATTCCTAAACCATTTAACACAAAATACGTTTTTTCCAAGGAAAAAATATTTTTGGTTGATGAGATATTCAAAAACTTACGTTGTTTACCCTGGTGTGTGGTTTTCCACACATACAACATTTGAATTTATTTTGGACAAGAAACAACTTAATTTTGCCCCAAACATATTTTTTTCATTGAGTGCTTACATACCTGAAGGCATAGGTACCTGTTTTGAAAATCGAGTAAGATATGTATGTGTGCGGAAGTATGTGTATGTGTGTTTATTTTCATTCTTACGACCAATATATCTCGATTTTCTCAGCATCGGCTGAACCGATTCGATTGTTCTTAGTTGCGTTTGAAAGAGCTTAGAGTCTAGTTAGTTGATGGAAAATATCGTTTTGATCCGAAGGTTCATTTAAAAATGACGTAACCAAATGTGCTCAGTTTATATGGGAACTGATAAACTAACCGATTTTTTTAACGGTTTGACTGATTTTAGAAATGTATATAAGTGCATTCTTGTAATTCACAACATAAACATATAAATAAAAAGGTTACTTGGGACATGTGCAAAATTTTGCGTTCATATGCTTCCATCCAAGTGTGAGAATTTTCATACATATGTGTTCAAATCCAAACGAATACGGTAATGCAAAAGAGTGCCTATTTAGTGCTTGCACAGCCTGGTTGAACATTGTTCAACATTTACACAGTTTTATGTTTACTGCAGGACGAGTATACTTGCACTTTTAGGTAAATTGAAATGAATTTAGAATGGATCTCCCGAGATGGTCCAACAAACCAGTCGTCGTGGGTTCGAGTCAAGGCTCGGGAGAAACTGTTAATGTCAGTAGGATCGTAGCACTAGTCCCGCGATTGTCCTGTACACTAAACAGTTGTCTGCGAAGTCTGTGTATAATAAACAAAAGATCGAGTTCCGAACCGGAATGTAGCACCAATGCTTTGCTTACTTTGTTTAGAATGGATTTTTAGAACATTCTTACAAACATTCCTAGCACCAAATTGCTTCATTTGTTTAATTGTTATCATATCATGTTCAATTGATCTCATACCACATAAACACGTGTTGTTCCATAATTTTTGCATGAACCATCGGATCAAACAGATGTCCGATGATGACCTAATAGTCTTCAAGCCTTTTCAATTGCAGCCAAGGAAATCAAATCAATGCATCCATTGCTGAGATAACCCAAGTATATTTTTCAAGATTGTTTTTGTACACTACGCATAATTTCATTCAATTAGTTACCTCCGAGATACTGCAATGTACTAGGCGCTTCCACAAGTTTTTTTTGACGTAGGACTACGTCTTTGTTTTCTATACTAGATTACATTTTGTGAAATTGAAACTGACAAATGTTGCATCAGATTTCAAACGATTATAGCAAGCAAACGACTCAATGCATCTTAGTACTTTATATGTCGGTGGATAGATAAAATTTGTAACAATTGTTTCATATAATGTTGAACATTGTTGGTTTACTGCCTAATGGTGAAAAAAGGTTAAAAGTTCCAAGGTCAAGCTTTCCCATACAATTTCCTTACTATTCCCTTGTTTCCCGAGCACGGATAACAATAACATGGACGGAACAAATTCCACTGCCTACATATTCTGATTCAACAAAGTGTTTTGTTCCGTTTGTCGTTCTCTAAGCTGCGTGGCCACGCAAAAATCTACGCTGAACTCGATACAAAAGACTGCGTGTAGAAAATTCAGCTTCAGTCTAGTTTGTCACACAATAGCGAGTGGAGTATAGCTGTTAGAGGTACGCGACATTAGGAAACGAGAGCTGTATACGAATCAACTTCAGGCACCGCGGAACATGTTACCTTTATTTTGCATACTGCAGCAACAGTTACCATCGTACGCTGCAGGATATTTTGCTGGAACAGCTACTTGAGGGCACAGCGGAGAGCAAATTTTATTTTGCGGTGCCAAGCAAAATATTCAACGCTACTGGTGGTGCGATCATCAGTGTTCTGTTGCACACATTTAGAGCTGAAGATTATAGAACCAGTTCTTTTCAGAACTATAAATGCTTGAAAATAAGAGTTCTGAGAATTTTCACAACTACTACTAGTGTGAAATTTTCATGTATTCTTGCATCTTTATTTTTACAATAACGACCATCAAATATAAACGGTAGTGTTGCCTATGAACAGTTTATCGCAGCATATAACTAAATGGTCCTACGTTACCATTTCATACAACTCCTAGGGTTGTATACTTTGTAGTATTTTTTCAACATATCTTTTGAAATTATCATTCAATTTTAAGTATATTTTTGAATAAAAATCTAGCTTACAAATCCTAACAAACGCATCTAGCACCAAAAGGACTCAAATCAGTCAAACCGCTGAGAAAAAATCGGATAGTATGTCAGTTTCCATATAAACTGATCAAATTTTGTTACGTGACTTTTGAACGAGCCATCGGATCAAATTGATATTTTCCATCAACTAACTAGATTCTAAGCTCTTTCAAACGTGATTAAGAACAATCGAATCGGTTCAGCCGATGCTGAGAAAATGAGGGGGATTGAGTCTGCGTTACTTATTGTTACGTAGGGGTAAGGGAGGGGGGGTAGTAGAGACAGTTACGTAACTGCGATGTTTACTCAAAATTGAAAATTTCGGAGGGGGGTCAGGCTGATCAGCGTTACGTAATTTTAGGAGGGGGGAGTCATGTCGACTGTTATCTATCGTTACATAGGGGGGGGGGGGGGGAGGGGGTCTGAAATCTAGAATATTAGCGTTACGTAATTTGTGTACGACGCCTAAGTTGTATGCTTTAAGATATTATCAAATTTTTAATTTTTTTGTCATGTATTTTCGACTGAAATTTTTTAACTTGCGTACAAGTTTGATTGACTTGTATGCAAGTCATTGCGCATTTAACTGCGATGTCAGTTGCCAAAATCTCCCAGATGGTCTCGAGGTACGATGCTGGCCTAACAAGCCAGTCGTCGTGGGTTCGAGTCTCGGCTCGGGAAAGACTGTTAGCGTCAGTAGGATCGTAGCGCTAGCCCCGCAGTTGTCCTGTACACTAAACAGTCGGCTGCGAAGTCTGTGTATAATAGGGTGGGGAATCGTTATATGGAAAAAACGAAACTTGATAGCAGAAGGCCAGAACCAAGTTTTTTTTGTTCTTTTTGGGGCCCCTAACAATCCTAAATTTATCGGAAGTCGATTGGTTTTGTCTGCGCTTGGCGCATTGCATTTCAAATATATATGGAGATTTGTATGGAAAAACCAACTATTTTGCATTTTCCGTTCTAAAGAGCTCTAAATGGCTCAAACCAAAGGTTTCATGACTTCAAATGGTAGGTTTTTTGATGCCTAACAACTTGGCCGAAGACACTAAAAAGCTAGGGTGTTCCAAAAAAATACTAGAGCTGTTCAAAGTTGAGTATGTCGAAATTTATGTTGCAAATCATTTTTCCTGCCAACACTGCCAGTGTACCGGCGTCAGTCAGATTTCCATCAGAAGTGACCTCAGAAACACGTTGTAGATTCTACCCACGCCTAGAATGTTGACCTAAATTTGTTTGCTTGATCCAGCTGAGTGAATGAACTCGTTACGACAGGTTACTTCTGAAGGGAATCCTACTGACACCGGTATATTGGTAATGTTGGCAGAAAACAAGATTTTCTGCATTTAAATTGACATACTCAACTTTGAACAGCTTTAGCTCTTCTTATGGACATTCTAGCTCTTCAGTGTCTACGGCAAAGTTGTTAGGCATCTAAAATACTCTACTTAAACATATTGTAGTGCATTATTAGAGTATTATTGAGCTCTCTAGAAAGGTAAATGCAAAAAAATCACAAGAGGGTTGTGTGCAAAGCCACGACCGCAAGGTTGAAGTAGAATACTTTTACAAAAAAGATAACCCGGCTGCTTGCGTGTCAGTCATTCTTCCTAGCAAATAAATGTTGACCGCCCATTGGCAGTATTGAAAATTCTGTGCAAATGAAGTTGAAGTACTACTCAATTTCAGTTTGCACATATTAATACGACCTCACTGAACAGGAAAAGAACAAACTCTTTACGGCGCAAACAAGTTTCAACAGTCAGAGTATATGTACATGTGAATTCAAATTAAGATAATTAACTTTTGGTTAAAGCTCAGAACGAGAAAATATTAAATCTTCAATTCATTTGTTTGGTTGTCCTAAAAATGACAGTTTGTCGTTGAATTTAAAATCGGATATGACGCTGATTGCATCTCTGTGTTACGCCGATAGCGGGAGTTATGGTGAACTTGCGTATGACGAAGGTATCGTATTACTTGTTTTATTGAATGGGAGAAAGAGGAATATTGTGAAATTTTGTAAACATTTAACTCAAACAATATTATCAAATCGTAGTCAGGAACTCTGACAACAAAGTTGAAGGCTGTTTTCACAATGAAAATCAGACAGCCAGCAGAAGTTTCGATTGCCAAAGTCCAGAATGCCGAGCAGCCGTAAAGAGATTTGTTTATTTACCTACGACAAGTTTCTCGCCCCATCGCTTGTGTTCGCTTTCATCATGGCAGAGGCCTAACTGTCGTTGTGAACGCGTTCTAACAGGGCAGTTTGTTATACAAAGTCGGTTATGCTGATCGCAGCCTTTGCGATCAATAATGTAAAAAGTAGACAACTACAAAAGAATTTGATTGCATCCCGCACAGAATGTCTGCTTGTGTTGATGCCAGAAAATTATTAGCCTTCAATTAATTGTTTATTTGCCTTGAAAAAGGCATTTTAGTTTCCAAAATTGGATTTCCTGATGGAAATCTTCATACTGCCCCAACACGGGGGAAATAAATGCAGTCTGGCGACACACGCTGAGAAAAACCGCGCTGCTCCAGAGACGTGGTGACCAACCACAGGGCTAGTGCTGCTGCTAAGGAAGGACGAGGCTCTTATATAGGCCAAATAGCATGTTTTCTATTGCAAGGTGTATGATTCTGTCGACCGTGCTTAGGAAGCAGTCGTATAACGACCAATCAGAGGTCGAATTTTTCGTTTTGACAAGGCTCGACTATTTTCAATAGTACAATAGTGCGAATAGAAAAATTACAATTATCTTATTTTGGGAAGAATCTTAGAAGATTTTCCAATCTATTGCTGCAAGAACGAAGGAAATCCATCAAATACTAACCGATTTATTAGCATTTGAAATTGGACATATTTTTCACTTTTTTCGGTTTTAGATTTTCATTTCACATCCCTATGTAGCCGAACTTCCTGAGAGAAGTATTCTACTTCAAAAGTAGGTTTTCCCATATAAATTTACATACAAATTTGAAATGCAATGCGCCAAGCGGAGACAAAATCAATTGACTTCCGGTAAGTTTAGGGTTGTTTGGGGCCCCAAAAGGAACCAAAAAGCTTGGTTCTGGAAAATCGATCATTTTTCCCCACCCTAGTGTATAAACATACAGAAGGTCAAGTTCCGAATCGGAATGTAGCACCAAGGCTTTGCTTTGCAGTTACCAAAATATTGTTGGCAAATCCAATAGATATGTTTTCACCCTTTGCCTTTTTTAGCGGATACGCTCCCCCATAACTTTAACGACTTGCGGTGTTCTTGCAGATCATGGGCGACCGAATCTTCTTTAGGCTTAAAAAGAGGATGTCTCCTTGTACATGGTTTGCTGAACGAAATCTCACATAACTCCACACGGTTTCAGACGTTTGAATACCGTGCAAGGACGATCAGCAGCCAAAAACTGCTTTATTTCTACTTCCCAATATGGCTTTATCGCGCTTTGTAAACAAAACACAATTCAGATATATTTAACAGTGTTAGGAGCCAGCCACATTCCACGTGGACAGATTTCAAACGATTTTAAAAAAAATTGTATGAACTGTGGACATTACACATACACCCCTTCCCCCCATTGTGGATGGCCCCTTAGCAACTTGTCTGGAGGTATGATGCTAGCCTAACAAACCAGTCGTCGTAGGTTAGAGTCTTCGCTCTCCTTGCGATGAAACAATTTTCATAGCTGACGCAAGCCCTGTGTTACAAGTCAAAGGATAAGCATGCCCCAAGTAACAAAATTGGTTATATCAACTTTGTTTAGTATATGATACAACTAAAACATAAAACCTTCAATGCTGACCATGCGGTTTTAACAACCTACTTACAACAGCTACAAACATGTGATATGGCTAGTTGGCCCAGCTTTATTGCAGTCATCAAAACTTCATATACGCTCCAACATAGGACCAGATGTTTTATACAATCCGATTTACTTACCACATAATGGCCTCGAAATTTTAATTGAGATATATTCTCCAAATTAAGTGTGATGTATTGAATTTTATCTTGGCTTTATTTTTTTATGACAGGGGTTTTTTTCCAGCAGTGTCGCAAAAACAAAATTGTATAAATTTTTATTTACATCTCGACTGATTAATGAATAAATTGTTGCCTTTTAATTGTTTTCGTGCATGAGAAAACATATGCCATAAAATATTTATGGTGAAACCAACCCGGTGGCATCACTGACGTTTACGGACAACATAAGTGAACAAGTGAACATAAGCATTAGCTGGTTCACTGGATCAATTTCACATGCAATTTGACAGCTGATTCGTCGAAACACGGGAAAAAGCAGTGTTCATACGTGCATAGAGTGTCGGTGTTCAGCTGCAGTGTGTTTATGTGTTGTTTTCGAGTTATGTATTTATTGCACATAACGTCGAGTGCTTTGCTTGATGAAACAAAAAATGAATGCGTTGCATCATTATAGAATGTACACAACGTTTATTCTTGCCGATTTCGAACGGCGGTGTTTCTTGCAGGCGGCTGACATCGCGCGATGATTTAGGGATTAACATCTCAACGTATATGTAAATGAGATAGTATATCAACGCTACCTTTAAACATTAACAAAGCTAAGCTAAGCTTTTATTTACCTGAATAAATTGATTCGAGCGCATAATTCTGTACAACATATATTATGCTTCTTTCGTCATGCTTACACTGCTGTGTGAACAAACCTTCAAAAACATAGATGAGACTAGCGCCACTGTATTTCACGGCAGCTTCAGGAAACAAGGCCGATGCCACCGGGTTGGGTGAAACCGGCCACGAATTTCATCGCAAATGATACGCGCCGCAGGAATTCGGTAGGAAATGAATATTTAATTGAAATTCAGTTCCTCTAAACTAAGGTGATAAATAAATAAATGCCATGATTTGGAGTATTTTGTTAAATGTATGCCGTTATCTATCATTATTTTTTTTTTTTTTTTTTAAGGGGGGATTTGTTAGTAGCTTAAGTATTTATGATAAATATTAGTAAATAATGAGTATGTGTGTCCAATCACAACTGGTGACTTCTCAACACTGTTAGAAATTTGTAATTTTAATTGTTAGGATTTGTTTGCTTTCGCAATTAGGACTTATCATTCGTAGGGATTTAAACCTACTTGTCAGAAAAGGGGAAGTAAACTTACAACTAACTTAATTGCTAACTTATTGGCTATAAAGAGAGCTTATCGTAGCAATTGAGGATTGCAACGATTTTTGTCGAAAATTGTTAATAATTTTATTTGACATAGCTTCTAATGGTTCAACACCAGTAAGTCTATGTAATTCGAGTGTACCAAACCAAGGAGGACGCTTCAAAATCATTTTCAGAATTTTATTTCTGAATCCTTTGGAGCGTTTTCTTCCTTGTTGAACAGCAACTTGACCAGATCGGTACAGCATAAAGCATTGCTGGTCTAAAAATTTGTTTGTAAATCAAAAGTTTGTTCTTTAAACAAAGTTTAGAATTCCTGTTAATGAGAGGATATAAACATCTCGTATATTTGATGCACTTGGCTTGTATACTCTCAATGTGCTCTTTGAAAATAAGTTTTTTATCATAAATTAGTCCCAAGTACTTAACCTTGTCGGACCAACTTAAAATAACCCCATTCATCTTGACAACGTGGTTATTGTTTGGCTTGAGGAAAGAAGCCCTAGGCTTATGCGGAAAAATTATCATTTGAGTTTTAGAAGCATTGGGAGAGATTTTCCACTTTTGCAAGTAGGAAGAAAAAATATCTAAACTTTTCTGCAATCGACTGCATATGACACGAAGACTTTTTCCTTTTACGGAAATGCTTGTGTCATCGCAGAACAATGACTTTGTGCATCCTGGAGGCAAATCAGGAAGATCTGAAGTGAATATGTTGTACAGGACTGGACCCAAGACTGAACCTTGAGGTACACCTGCTCTGACAGGAAATCTATCAGATTTTGAATTCTGATAGACAACCTGCAGAGTTCGATCAGTAAGATAATTTTTTAAAATTTTGATTAGGAAAATTGGAAAATTAAAAGTTTGCAATTTTGCAATCAAACCTTTATGCCAAACACTGTCGAATGCTTTTTCTATGTCTAAAAGAGCAGCTCCAGTGGAATAACCTTCAGATTTGTTAGCTCGTATCATATTAGTAACTCTGAGCAATTGATGAGTTGTGGAATGCCCATGGCGAAATCCAAACTGTTCATTTGCAAAAATTGAATTTTCGTTGATGTGTGACATCATTCTGTTAAGAATAATTCTCTCAAACAGTTTACTTATTGAAGAAAGCAAACTGATTGGTCGATAACTTGAAACTTCAGCTGGGTTCTTATCCGGTTTTAAAATGGGAGTAATTTTTGCATTTTTCCATAATTTGGGAAAATATGCAATTTTGAAGCAGCAATTGAAAATTTTTACTAAAAATTCCATTGTGCTCTCAGGGAGATGTTTGATTAGTATATTAAAGATTCCATCGTCACCAGGTGCTTTCATATTTTTGAAATTTTTAATAATTGATTTAATCTCATTCAAGTTAGTTTCAATTATTTCTGCAGGTAAAAAATTCTGGGAAGAAATTAAATCAAATTGACGTGTGACTTCATTTTCAATTGGACTCACAAAATTCAAATTTGAGTTATGAACACTCTCAAACTGCTGAGCAAGTCTTTGAGCCTTTTGTTCATTGGATACAAGAAAACGTTCACCATCTTTTAAAACTGGAATAGGCTTTGAAGGTTTCTTAAGAATCTTCGACAGCTTCCAAAATGGTTTTGAATATGGTTTCAATTTTTCAACTTTAGTCTCAAAATTTTGATTTCTCAGAAGAGTAAATCTATGTTTAATCTCTTTCTGTAAATCTTTATAAATAGTTTTAAAAACAGGGTCACGAGAACGTTGATATTGACGTCTGCGGACATTTTTCAAACGAATTAGAAGTTGAAGATTTTCGTCAATTATTGGTGAATCAAATTTCATTTGAGCCTTTGGAACAGAATAATTCCTGGCATCAACAATTGCACATTTTAATGCTTCCAAAGCGGAATCAATATTCACTTCGTTTTGCAAATCAAGCTCATTATTGAAATTTCTCTCAATATGAGTTTTGTATCTTTCCCAATTAGCCTTGTTATAATTAAAAACAGAGCTCATAGGGTTTAAAACTGATTCATGTGATAAAGAAAAAGTTATTGGAAGATGATCAGAATCAAAGTCAGCATGTGTGATCAAATCACTACATACATGACTTTGATCTGTAAGCACCAAATCAATTGTTGAAGGGTTTCTTACAGAAGAAAAGCATGTAGGACTATTCGGAGACAAAATAGAATAGTATCCTGAAGAACAATCGTTGAATAAAATTTTGCCATTGGAATTACTTTGAGAATTATTCCATGAACGATGTTTAGCGTTAAAATCGCCGATTATGAAAAATTTCGAACGATTTCTGGTGAGTTTTTGTAAATCACCTTTAAAATAATTTTTGAGCTCGCGTGTGCATTGAAATGGTAAATATGCTGCGGCAATAAATAAAATGCCAAGTTCAGTTTGAACTTCAATTCCCAAAGTTTCAATAACTTTCGTCTCAAGATGGGGAAGAGCACGATGTTTGATTCGGCGATGAATAACAATTGCAACTCCACCGCCGGAACCCTGAATCCTATCATATCTATGAACCACGTAATTGGGATCATATTTTAATTTTATGTTAGGTTTCAAAAATGTTTCAGTAATAATTGCAATATGCACATTATTTACTGTTAAAAAGTTAAAAAGCTCATTCTCATTGGCCTTCAATGAGCGAGCATTCCAATTTAATATTTTAATTGTTTTATTTAAAATCATTGCTAAATTTTAAATTAGAAACAATTTTAATAGTAAAATTTGTGCCTATTTGAATGGCTTCAAACATTGATTTTGCCTGCAACATGGCGTTCATAAGATCGAACATTGCCTGTTGCAAAAAAGAAAGTTTACCTGCCGTAATAGGCCCCAGGCAGTTGACATTAGAAAAAATATTATCGGCAGCAATATTAGCTGGAGTGATAGGTGTACAATTATTTTCTAGCCTGTTTTGCTTACCCATATTAACGGTCATTTTCGAACTACCAACACTAGGCGGTATAATGTTCGAACTACCTGTAACCTGTGCATAAGTTAAACGGGTATGCAAAGGAGTAGGTAAACTATGCGTCACTGGTACGCTTGGAGAATTTTGTTTTGAAGTTGGTTTTAATTGAGAAATTGAATTTTGTTTACCTTGCCTTGCCTTAACAATTGCTAAACGGACTGGGCATTGATAAAAATTTGACATATGGTTGCCGTTACAATTCGCACAGCGAAAATTTTTACTCTCTTTCACAGGACATGTGTCCTTTTTGTGAGAAGAGTCTCCACAATTAAGACATTTTTGGTCCATGTTACAGAATTTGGAACCATGGCCATAACGTTGGCAAGTACGGCATTGGGTGATATGCTTTTCACCTCCGCCATACTTTCTATAAATTTCCCACTTTACACGCACATTATACAAAGCATGTGCTTTTTCAAAAAATTTTAAGTTGTTAACCTCACTGCGGTTAAAATGAATTAAATAATTAACAAGGGAAATTCCAGTTCTCTGACTGTTTTCGCCTCGTGATTTTTGTTTCATTAGAATTACTTGGGTAGGGGCTATGCCAAGTAATTCTGTTAAAGTAAGTTTGATCTCATCAACGGTTTGATCGTTGGTGAGACCTTTCAAGACAACCTTGAACGGCTTGGCGTTCTTGGTGTCATATGTAAAAAATTTGTACATCTTGTCAGTTAAATACTGAACAAGACGATCACGACCCTTTACTGAGTCGGCTAATAAGCGGCATTCACCTCTACGGCCAATTTGATAGGTAACTTTAACGTCAGAAACAAACGTTGAAAGTTCCTTTTTGAATATATTAAATTCAGAAGAAATAGTTACCACAATAGGTGGAACTTTCTCCTTTTTTAAAGATTTTATATTTTGTATAGTTTCGTTATTAATAACTTCCATTTCACCAGCTTCTTGCTCAGGCAAAATATCAAAAGGATTGTCACTACAGACACTCGATGTGTCAGAAAGAGATGCCTCTCTTTTCCTCCCCGCAGCGATACGAGGTTTCTTTTTTCGTCCAGCCATTTCAGGTGATACGAAAAAAGTTAAAATAAATGTTAAATTCAAAAGTAGGTAGTCTTGAGAAAGACTGATGGGAAATAACTTTCAGGTAATCTTTAAAAGACACACTGACAAAACACAAACTTTGAAGCTATAGGCAGTCAAAGACCAGTCCACAAGCAACCGAAAAAACGTCTGATCTGTAGGACAGTTCAAGACGCACTGTTATCTATCATTAGATTTTCAAAACAATGGAGTGGTTTTGTTATTCTCGTAAAAGAAAATGCTGATTTCAGATATAATTACAAAAGTTTGCAATTTTTCCATTCAATACGACATGTTGTTGACATGTTAGAATAAAACCCCGGACGAATTTAAAATCTTTGTCATAACAAATTCTTATAGTTTGATCAGAACATAGCATATCATAACCTAAGTCAACCTATCATAGCATTCGTCTGGCTATGTTATGATCATGAAGTTTTATTCAAGCTACAATAATAATCTACATGGCGGGGTTGCCATAACAAATTCTGTTCAAAAGGAAATCACAACCAGAAAATTTATCTTAGCTTTAAGAGGGACTATCATAAACTCCACGGGTTATGTATTTTTGGTTTTATTTGGTTGTTATGAAAGTCAATATAAAACAAAATTATGACCGTTTTTAAAACTGTGAGGCTAAGTTGTATTATGGTAGACATATGATGGTTTTGTAAAGCCTATTGGCAGAACATATTTCATGACTATCAAATAAAATCTACTAACAATCGAAGGTTTCCATGCAAGCCAACTTGAAACAAAAACAAAACCAGAATAAATTCTTGAAGCATTCTGAATGTTACTTGGGTACTGAGCAACAGGTAAATTCTTGTTCGGATTGACTGTTGAGTAATGCAGCTCGAAAGGAACCAACGTCAATGAAGAAGGTATCAAGTCAATCATGGCATAGTTTGACAATAGGTCCACCTTTACCGTCAAATGTGTCTATTTTGATGATAAGTGGTTAGTACTAGTGAAGGGAATTATCACTAAAAATTGTTACTGATAACTATCAGTAATTTCCAACTCGTTACTGATTAGGCCGTTACAAATTTTATTTTCATTTTATGTCACCCCCCCCCCCCTTCAAAAATCTTGAATATTGGAAGGGGAAGAAAAAAAAAGCTCAAACCGTTTTGTTCATTTTATTGGTTTTCCGACAGTATAAATGCTTCATTTAGCAACAAACAAGTCCAGTGACAGCGAGAGTGTCGTCAAAAGGCAAGCGAAATAAATAATAATAATAATTAAGTGTTATTTTTCAACATTTATTTGAGTGCCAGTTACAAACGTCATAACTTGCACACAAACTTTGATTAAAGATATTTCTTTTTTTTCGTCTCGGTGTTATTTATTTTTTGCCACCCCCTTTGCTAACTTTGATAACCTTGGACATAAAAAGAATTCGAAATTTGTATCAGCCTTACTATCAGTAATAATCAGTAATTTGCATTACATTTTTTAGCAAATCATCTTCACTATATTACATTAGTGAATGAAAAATATGGTTATTGCACGAGTAAAATGTATTATTTGTATAAAAATTTTAGTTTTTTCGAAAAATAAAACAATTTTTCTGTAAAACTTCCGGAACTTTCTTTTCGATGTTGTATTTCCTGGAGTGATTTGTTCGGAGGATACAGATCACAAAATTGCGATGTATTTGCAATACTTAATATTTTGCAGTATTTATCGCTGCAACCGTGTGCATTTATTTTGTTTGAACTGTTTGGTACCAAATTTTCCTATGGACATTCAAATCACCGATGTAATTACAAAGTTAGAAAAGAGCTATCGAAATTTTCGCTGTCAGTGTTGCTTTTATGCAGCTATACTTTTAGTTTAAGCATCGTTGGTTTGACATTGTTTTTCGTTGACGATATTTCATATGTTTGATGATTTGGGTTTACATTGAAGAAATTAAAAAAACAGAATGTTTCAACATTTCTGAAGAAAATTCTTTGGAAACGCACTTGCCGTAAGACGTAATTCTACGTCAACACGCAAACAACATCGGTAAAGCAGGTATTAGACGAAGCAAATATTTGCTATTTTTCAATACAGACTTAATTTTGTGCAAATAAAAATCGTACCAAAAATAGCAAATACTTGCTTCGTCTAATACCTGCTTAAGAGACAAACCTTACTGATCAGAGTTAATAACTCAATGTTCCAGTTTGAACTGGATTCTTCGGATTCTTCCAGTTTTTTTCAAGTGATCTAGTCAAACAGTTGAATCCCAAAATCTTCCAGTTTTTTCATATATTTGCCAGTTTTATCCAGATCTCTTAAGCTCCAGTTGGTTTTAGAAAAAAATTTAAAAACGTATAAATTTTTATATTCTTAACGGCATTTTATGGGCGATTAAAACTTAAACTGTTCAACTGACAGCTGGCGCTGCAGTAAAAATTATGATGATTTGTAGGCAGCATTTTACCCTATCAAGATTCTATTTGCAGTGAGTTATCACGGGAAACTTTAAAAATTTAGATTTTTTCAATGAACGGAAGATTTAAGCTAAGAAAATGCAATTTCAACACTCAAATTAGAAACTAAAAATTGCCAATATCCTTAACGGCATTTTCAGTATTTTTCTTCTCGCACGAAACACGGCCAAATTAAGGACTGCATGGCGGGGTTGTGATAAAAACAAACTGATAGATTTTACCAGATCATGAAAAAAAAATCTTCAATTTATTTTCTGTTGCGTAGCAGTTTAAAAATTGTTAGAAGAATTGGATACCAAGCGAGAGCGAACTCAGAAATAATTAAAACTGTTGCAACAGTTCTTTTGTTAAAAGTGAAAGTAAATGAAACATTTTTTTTTATTTTGAGATAGATTTACGCAATCAATCTAAAATTTAAATCAATTTAAAATTTTGCTGCTGTTAACGCAAATTTTTCAGCTCATAATTTTTTTAAAATATAAACTCGAAACAAAAACAAAACAGACTCTGGATTTAATCACAGAAAAGCTCTTTCATAATTTATTTTGCTTTTATTTTCAATTTATTTGGAAGGCAGTTTTTTTTCAGTTTTTTCTTCAGCATTCTTCCAGTTTAATCAAAAATTTTATTGGCAACTTTGTTACTGATAGTCAATGATGTTTTTCCCGTTTTTCCTTACTGATAACTGATAGTTTTCCCATCCCTAGTTAGTAGGGACGTTGCGATACCATTAAACATCGATACTTAGGATCGATACCTGTAGTACTGGTATTCCGATAGTATCGAGGCTAACGTATCGATACCTAAATGTATCGTTGTGCGATACCACTTCATTCAAAATATAAGTCATAATTCTTTTTTTATTATTTATTCCTCAAGATAAAACGTTTAATTTAATTAAATCATTTATATAGACCGTTTTACGAGACGTTTCTGAACTCATTCTATGAATGAAATTTTGACAGAGAGCTCGGAACAGCTGACATAACGCACGTGAAAGCAGCATCATCAACAGCAGAATACGTGACACCTGTCAGCAGAGATGCCAGATGTTTTTGAAAAATGTCTGCAACTGCTCGAAAAACCGGAAAAATTTTCTCGAAATCTGAAAAAAATCTATCTGTGATCCGAAAAAATTTTGCTCGCGCAGGCAAAAGTCTGTAACAATCTGCACACAATTTCGTAAAGTTCGTAAAATGGTCTATAAATTACTGAATCTAGAAACCAGCTTCTGCAGAAACTTAGTTAAAAGTCGATTACGCTTTTCCTTAATAATTGATCCCGTTTTCGAAAAGAGCCGCTGGCTCAGTAGATTTTACCTTCAGATCTGCATGACCGTAGAAAAGAATCGTCCCCGTAGGTTAATATACATAAATTTCTGTTAAATTTGCATTGCCGATGAGATGGCATGCATGCATACTAAGTATCAAAATGGCACAGAAAACAGCAAGTTTTCTGCTTCTTTCGTTCTTCTTTACAGGGTTGTTTTGAGTCTTTGCGATACTGAGAGGTGTGTATCGATATTGATTAAGTATCGCTGGTAAAACATCGATACCAAATATCCGAGCCGAGTATCGGAAGTAGAAGGATCGATTCTGTATTAGTATCGGTGGTATCGCAACGTCCCTACTAGTGATGGGAAATATCGCCCAAAATGGATATCGATAACAATCGATAATTTCGGGGATTTTATCGATATTATCGATAAGTATCGATAATTTGACGGCTATTTGACAAATAAAATTTTGCTATGTAAATCCACTTAAGTCGCTTTTTACGCGGGGGATACATGCCGCGTAAAAAAATCGCGTAAAAACAAACCGCGTAAATTCCGGAGTCCACGTAAAAAACCGCGTAAATTCCGGAACCCGCGTAAAAATAACCGTGTAAATTTCGGAATCCGCGTGAAAAAAACCTGCGTTATTTTTGCGATCCGAGTGAAGAGAAACCGAAATCCACGTAAAAAAAATACCGCGTAAATTCTGGAATCCGCGTAAAAACCCGCGTAAAGTCCGGGAACCGCGTAAAAAAACCGCATAAATTCCGGAACCCGCGTGAAAAAACCGCGTAAAAAGCGATCTTAGTGTAAATCTGCGAAAATCAGAGACAGTGAATGACAAATTATACGATAATGCGAATGAAAATTCAAACAACCGGACGAGTTAAATAGTTTGTTTTGGAAAGTCTTCGGGTTTTACACCGGAAGTGCTTTCAACGGAGTAGTTTCAAGCCGAAGTTCATTTTAAAGGTTGTATAATTAGGGACACCATGGGGGGGTAGACAAAATAATTGAAGCAGGCAAAATTTTATCAATATTTAAATGGCCAAAACATCACGAAAAATGAATCAATTTCGACGAAACAGGTTTCATTTTACTGAAAAACTATCATAGTTTCCTAGTATTACCTGAGAACTGGACGTGACCAAGGGACACTGGAAATGTTTCGGATTTCAGGAGTGTGTGTCAAAGTGTACATTTTTACAACGCGTAGAACTTTTTCTGAAATTTTGTTTCTCTAAGGTTTATATGTTGCCAAAAATTTAGAATTTATTTCTAGTTCATTGGTACCTAAAGATTGAAAATTCGCCAAGGACTCTTCGAGGTAAGAATTAATTAAGTATGGGTGAAGATTTTGACGGTTTTTTTCCCTGCTGGGTACAATTTTTTTTTGAGCTTGCAGCACCCTAGTCGAAGTCAATAAACATGTGGGTGTGTCAGTCTTATTCGCGACTACGATGCTCAAAAAGAGCTCTCGTATAGATTGTCAGAGTATGCGTGTTGACCAAAGTAGGAATATTTCTTTCCTTCACTCTCTTATGCGAAAAATCGAACAAATATCAGCAGCTTCATAGTCCCAAAACAGCTTTGCAAATTTGCATTTGAAAATTTAACTGGACTAACATTTGAAAAGGTCAGATTTTTTTTTTCGCAGATTTTATTTTGGAGGTTAAATATTTACGCTGATTTTCAAATGACCGTGGTTTTTTACGCGAATTTTTTATTTAAAGTGGTTTATTCAACGGCTCACTGAGAAACGCGGTTGTTTCACGAGGTATATATCCCCCGCATAAGGAAACCTAACTGTATTTGAATCTTCTTATAAATCAATATATCCAAGTAAAGACGAGAGATATAGAATGGTTATCAAAGGATAACTTTTCAAAAGTTCTCTGAACTTTCTTTCAAAAATATAAAAAAATAAGTTTAACATCCTACACTGAAAAAATATAGTTTTAACCCTCTAGTGCCCAGTGCCGCCTTTAGACGGTCTCCAGTTACACCTCTAAAAGCTTCAATCAATACTTAAATGATTTTATAGATTTTAAAGATTCATAGTGATTTTTTCGAAGCTCGTCTGAAAATTAGCTTGGGCACTAGAGGGTTGAGAACAAAAAGTGATTTCTAAAAAATATTGGTGATCTCAGGTTTTTTAAATGAAGTATTTTAGGTAGACAATTTAGTTGCCTTAAACGATCTATGCGTTGCAAAATTGTACACTTTGACACACACTCCTGAAATCCGAAACATGTCGGGTGTAGGTTGGTCACACCAAGGTCCCAAGTAATACTAGGAAACTAGGATAGTTTTCCAGTAAAATGAAACCGGTCATCAAAATTGATTCATCTTTCGTGAAATTCCTGCCATATTAAAAATTGACAAATTTTTGCCTTTCTCAATCATTGTGAGGGTGAGCCCTGTATAAATCAGGACACTTTTTTTCGGTGCGACAATTTTGTTGATTGATTTCATGAAGCTACATTTGGAGGAATTTAGTGGAACTAAAATTGTTTGTTGGGTAACCGATACTTCAAAAGTAAACAGTTCCAAGTTAAACTGAACGATTACCAGAGAACTACCAATAGACTGCCGCTATGCAAGTCCATCTTATTACAAGAGTAAGCATGCCGTATCATTGCTTCTTATGAGATGGGGCAAAAAGTTTGGATATTTTTTTAAGTTCTCCAGTACTAAGTTGTCCAATTCATCTGTTCTTAGGAAATTGAAAACTATAAATACCTAGTTAGCTACCATTTTTTCTCAGAAACTCAGTGACACGCGGGGCGAACCTTCGCACCACCAACAATGCTAAATTTTGTCGTATAGCAGCATCCAACAAACACCTAGCGGCAAAAGCAACTCCTGGGGTAGGGTAGGTGAGTTCTCCTCCTTCTAGGTCTCCTCCAGTAACCAGCCGCACTGACTTGCTCGTCCTTATAATATCGATAATTATCGTTAACGTCAAAAAGTTAACGATAATATCGATGACTGGAACTTATCGATATTATCGATAAGTATCGATAAGTTTCACATCACTAGTCCCTACTAGTTAGTACAGTTGCTATCTTCATTCTGTCGAGGTGCTTGTTTCCTATAATGCTAAGAACTTTCCGGTCTTCAAGATGTAGGGATTTTCGTAAACTAATTGGTATTGAACTGAAAAATGCAGCTGAGGGCCTTTTTGAAGGCGTCTTTTCGAGGGCGTTTTCCTACTGAAGTTTGGTTCGGAAGGACCTGGAACTAAGCGAGGACACCATGATGCTCATAACAATCCAACAAACATTTTTGTTGATGTACGGCTTATTTAACAATCATTAACAAGATTTTGACTTCTAAATAGAACTCAATATACCGCTGTTCATCAGGAATGCGGAAAAGAGCTATCGATTCTGAATTGCAACCTAACGATCGTATTACTTATCTTACCTATCAGACGAAGGCCTGCGTCTTCGTTGTACGCCATGGTACTCAACCCATGGCAGCTCGTTGGCAGTCTCGCAGGCTGCGAAAATCTCCTTCCACTTGGTTGATCCACCGTGCACGTTGCGCGCCATGACGCCGCGTTCTTGTTGGGTCGTTATCCAGAACTAATTTTGATTCAGGGGTTTGCTTATAAAACGCAGGCTTTTGGAGTTCGTCGTATGCAGATTTCAGTTGAAATGCATATTACGGCAAATTTTAGTTCAAGTGATTAGAAGACTTACGCGGATATATTCAAAATGAGGGCAGATTTATGCATATGCACTTTAATCTAAGGAGTTTGATTTTTAGATTGATTTTCTGTTTAACGGTCAGCAAGGTTGCATATTCAATTTCGGGGTGTCAATTCCATTCAATTTGCTGCGTGCCGATAGCTCGCTCCACAAGTATAATTTTCTAACGTGATGTATGACAAACTTGCAGTCCTAAAGTAATGCTACAAGTTTGTTGAAGAAAGCAATGCTCTAACTCTTGTGCCTAAAGTGTGAGAGCCCATATTCAGCGAGATGTTCAGTCAATATTCGCGGTGAATATTATAATATTCACCGCGAATATTGACTGAATTTGGGCTCTTACGCTTCAAGCATTACACTATTCGACGAACTTGTAGTTCTACTTAGGGGCTACAAGTTTGCATTCATCGTGTTTCTAAATTGTACTTATGAAGCAAGCTGTCGGCACGCGGCGAAAAAGTACCCTAAAATTGAATATGCAACCTTGACGGTTAAATTGAAGAGTGGTGCGATCGCACGAAATAAAAGCTTATCAGTACGCAACTTAAAAAAAATCCAAATGTAGCAAACAGTAGATTATTTAGACTAGCCTATCTATCTTGTAGTATTTTCTCATGTTTTGCAGTTGGTTCAGTAAAACACGTGAATAGTTTCTACCGAAAAGGAAAACATTATAGATGATGTTTATTTAGTGCGTATCTTCTGCTACATCTAACGACTAAAAAAAGTGAAGGAAACTAATGTATTCTCTTCTAAACTCCATAGTATATACTAAACTGGTCACTCGATAACTTTCGTTTACAAATAATCTCTCAATCTCACACTCCTTCCCGTCTAAGCTTCAGCCATGGGCTTGATTTTTTTCATTTCCGCTTCTAGATACTTACAGAACCGGCAGAGATTGGTCCGCACAGTGCAAACGGCCGGATATCGTTCGTTCAGTTCCCTTTTGCTTTGCTTCAGTTTGGATTTCATCCGACGGTCTAATTCCTTGCATTTGGCCACCATTCCCAGATCGTGCACAATTTCAGTCCAGTCATTCTCTGCGAAAATGTCCATCATAGAGTCCATCGCCTCGGAAACAGTCCACAAATTCTGCTCCTTGAGGCAGGTCGTAAGGACAAAATCAATAATTATTCGGATCAACGGTTCAGGCAAAAGGCAGCCGAGAATGCCCAGCATGCGCAGCCAGTTTGCACGAATTTCCGAATCTTGGCACTCAGTTACTCCAGTCAGCATCAGCTGTAGATCGTTTTCGGTCACTTGACTGAAAAGCTCCGGACTTTTGCGTAGATGTTCCAAAGTGGCTCGCATTAATGTGGTCGATGCTTCCAGCAGCTTGGGATTTTGTTCGCCTTGGAAAACTTGCTGGCCGAGCTCCAGCCAGACTTGGTAGATGGCCTCAGCACCTCCGAGGTCTTCGGTGGATATGTTATTGCACATATTATGGAGACAAAGCATAGCGGAAGCTCGCATATTGTTAACGCGTTTGAGTAAGTTTCGGTCACTTTCAGCAAGGATCTGTCGTACATTTTCGGCAATTGGCTGAGCTTTTTGCCAAAGTTTTTCGACTAGTCCAAGCGATTTAATGGCATCCAGCACTTCTACCGGCAGTTTGTCGGTATTCTGCAGGCTGTCATTTGGTCCATTGTCAGTGTCATAATCATGAACACTTTCTGCATCCGAGAGATTTTCATCATCCATGTCATCTTGCCATTCCTCCTCATCGGTCGAGCAAATGTTTGTCAATATTTCGGCTGCAATTCGCTGTGCCTGTAGAAGCCAGCCCATATTTCGAACTTCTAGTTCGACCTCAGAGGGCATGTCATCTCGGCGCCGCCGTTGATGCGACTGTTGAGCTGATTCTTCTTCCATGGGAGCATCATCCAATACTTCAAGATCGGCAACATTCTTGTGCGACAGCAGGGGTAGAGAGCTGGTTACAGAACCCAGCGCTGAACGGTGATTAATCTCTAAAGTTTTGGAGATGGCTATGAACAGCTGGCCTGAATAATTAGCCGACAAGGCAGGGATATTGGCGATAATTCCAGCTGATACGGTTCTCAAAAGTACGTTCGGGTTGTCTCCCTCAAGGGTTAGTAAGGATGAAAGTTCGCTACCAAAGTTTGAAAGCACTCTCCATGAGGCGGAGTTATCCTCCGAAATGACTAGCAAACACTGGGCAACAGCAATCGCTAAATAAAAACGTAATTGAGAATAACTAATCATGACATTTTTTCTTACTAACTTACCAATATCTTTTCCGTAAATCTTCCAATCCAGACATCTAACGAAACTTTCCAAAAGATGAGACTGATTGAAACTGTCCAAAGCCACTGAAGTACTTTCGCATAAATTCCAAAGCAGGCTAACAGCATGCAGGAATGTATCCGATTTCTCATCCATTTGTCCTTGCACAGTAGCATCGAAAGTCGGCTTCCATTCAGCCGAAGTGTAACGATTCAACAGTGCTAAAAGTGGTGTCAGCACATCCTGATCGACCATGTACTCACAAATTTCCACACTCAGTACCGACAGATTCCGGAAAGCTCCAGCCGTAGCGTGTCGAATACTTTGATCGGAATCCACTAGCAGAGACGCGGCGATTCGCACAATATCGCTTTCCACTACAGCAGCAATGTTCACATCGTTATGGCAGATGGTGGCCAGCGTTTGCAAGCCGCAAATCTTTTCTTCGGCGCTGGCCGACTGCAATTGCTCGGCAATGGCCTGGATAGGTGAATCCGATTTACCATTTGATAGCTCCTGATCCAGCATTGCGTTCACATCCACCAGACCGGTAGGATTGAGCTTATTCTTGTGCACTTTTGGTTTCCTGGCTTTCCCCATTTCTGTAACAAATTAATATATTAGTATT
The DNA here is from genome assembly GCF_029784165.1 of Wyeomyia smithii. Taxonomy (NCBI): domain Eukaryota; kingdom Metazoa; phylum Arthropoda; class Insecta; order Diptera; family Culicidae; genus Wyeomyia; species Wyeomyia smithii. Next base: position 107,938,423 of record NC_073696.1, read on the forward strand.
ACGTGGAAAACTAATTCAAATAATGAAGCACATGTACCGAATACGGATTCCGAAACACCACACGCGTAGATATTTCGAGACGAAAGAAAAACAAAAGAAAAGAGCAATAAAAACAGATGTCAATATGACATGACGGTTAAAGCTTCAGAGCTGCCAGATGCTTTCCAAAAGAATACTCAACCAAATGGGTAAAATCACCTAAAATGAAGTTTTTTATATTTCTCGACTCATTTGTAAAAAGGGTACAATTGTAATAAATGTACACACTCAGTTTCGAATACCGAAGCCAATAGAATTTTACTGAGTTTTTCAACGACTGACTTTTCGGTTATAAATTCCAGTAGCTGATTGCGTTTACCGAAATCAATAAACCGCGGAGCAGCGAGTATATTAGCAGAGTGACGACTTTCTCGATAAATTTCTCTGATGTTTTAAGTGAGAGCTGGTTGTTTGTTTGGATTTTTACTGAGTTTGTCAGTGATAAAATTGTGTCACAAACTTGATTTAAAAGTATAGTCAGAACTAATACGGAAATTTCCTTTCATTTCTTTTTTAGTTATAACTACTAAATGTTTAGGAGAAAGTTTTATTCATGAAGACAGAACAAAATAACTTAATTCAGACTGCATAAAAAAATTTTAACAGTTATAGGTAAATTCCCAATATACATCTGCTCCGACAAAATAAACATAAAACATTTGTTTGTCTGCTGGTTTGAAAGTGGCGTTGAATACAATCATCGTTCACACCTAATTTATCTCGGCAAACTTCCCAACAGCTGATGGAGCTCGGCAAACTTTTCAACAAATGTCAGCAATGTATTTCGACGAACATTCAGCAAATATATCGATCTACCGTAAACCAGCAGGTATTAAATTTCGTTTGCTGAAGTTCTTGAAAATTCTGCCGAAAATTTGTAGAATATTTCGCTGAATTATTCAGCTGAGTTCTCGGCAATAAAATCTAAGTGTGTTTGGCACAGCTAGCTGGCATCTCTATTTTATTTGCTTTGCTCCGTTAGGAGCTAACATCACTGCGGATCCGCAATTTGCGGGCCCATTGACAGATGCTATGTTAGGCGTATGAAAAGTAGCGGTGATATGCTATCTCGTTTACACACACGCTGAGATGTTAGTCCTCGAAACATGGCGGGATGCCAGCTAGCTGGTTTGGCATCAAATCAATGATGAAATTTCGCAAAAGGTTCGGCGAAGTTGTGTAATCACTGAGAACTCGTTGCTCACCTGCACCGACTGTTAACTCCGTACGGTAAGGTGATTTTTTACGGGAATATCGCACCTCACATTAGCCCTGTTCAGTAAATCGTAAAAAACTATGAACCTAGAAGTCAGTAAATGTTGCTGAGAACGAGAATGTTATTTTCTTAAATTACAGGTCGAAAAAATCATTGACCAGTAAAATGTGTGTCGTACACACTTAATTTATCTCGGCAAACTTCCCAACAGCTGATCGAGCTCGGCGAAGTTTTTAACAAATGTCAGCAATATACTTCGACGAACATTCAGCAAATATATCGATCTACCGTGAATCAGCAAGTATTGACAGCTCGTTTGCCGAAGTTCTCGAGAATTCTGCCGAAAACTTGTAGAACATTTCACTGAATTTATCAGCTGTTGAGTTCTCGGCAATAAAATCTAAGTGTGCACACTTAGATATTATCACCGAGTACGGTAAAATAAATTACCGATATTTTAACAGCTGAGATCTCGGTAAAAATATCGGTAATACATCAAAATACCGAGATTCTGTAAAAACAAAAATTGCAAACCTGTCAAACATTAACGAGATTCATTTACGTTCACCGAGATATTCATGAAACAATTCCGAATCTCGTTTTAATATGCTGAATAATCGGAAATCGCCGCAGTCAAATATTACGAAAACTACGGTTAAATTTACTGAAGTACGCGCGATTTTTTTTTAGATAAACCCAGATTATGATCAAAACGATTAAATTTACGAATAAGTTCATTAATTATTAGGTCACTGATTTGTTTAGGCATTGGTCAAAACGGGAGAGTTGTGTTGCCTCCAGAAAAGAAAGTATTTATCATTTATAACTTTGCAACTTCCATCCTGCGGAGCAAAAATTAGGTGAAGAAAGAATTAATGGTTTTCTTTGTATATTATTTGCAAAAAACAAGATCTGAGAAGAAATATCAATATGTTACTTATTTTGAATATTACAGATTTCTTTATAATGACAATCAGCCGAAAAAACCTGCTTCTTACACATCTACACCGGTGTACGAACAAAGCTGATTGTGAAGCACTCGTTATTTTGAGAGTTCTATTTTTCAGAATCTCGGTAAGTGCTTATTACGTTCGACGAAATCTTAAATGATGTTAAATCATGTCAAGTTTCCGAGATTCGGTATTGTAGTTCACTTAGCTCGGAAGTTTGATGTTTTACGGATTTTTTTTTCTGTAGACAAATTTAAGATACTCCGGTAAACACGTTTGGTTTCCGATATCTCAGTAAATTTTAACAGAACAACGGCAAACGAAAATGTTTTAAAGTAGTTCGGTATTTTACTTTACCGAGAAAACATAATGCAGTTAAGTGTGTGTGTGCCTGGCCCAAACAGAGTCGGTACTCCAGAGGAACGGCTGAAGTAAGAAATGTGGTGCCTCGTCAGCTACACCCAAGACGGCAGCCCCATCACGAGACTAGCCATCGCCGACCTAGTAAGGTGACATTGCTAGAAAAATGTTAATACCAATATTTAATAACAAGAAACGGATCGGAACAATCGGTAACGATCTAAGCGATGGATAAAGGACACCGATTGGAAGCTTGGAACATAGGACTGTAGATCGCTGAACATGCCGGGTGCGACAAGATCCTACTGGATCAGCTGGAATCCACTTCTGCACTTCAGTCTCGTAGCGCTGCAGGAACTTTGCCGGAAAGGAGAAAATGTACGGAGGATGTGTGACCGCAGGACCAAATACCAACAGAGCGGCGCCACAACAAATAGGCGGGGCATCGGCTTAATTGTGTAGGGCAGAATGTAAAGTATTGAGGATTAAAGGCCGGTTGTACAATGGTGATGGAGTAATCAATGTGCACTGCCTGCATGAAGGAAGACCCGATGTTGAAAAGGAACCCTTTTCGCACAGCTAAAGGACGTCTACGACAACTGCTCCCAGCGGGAAGTCAACCTCGTCATCGGGGATATGAATGCTCAAATCAGTGAGGGAAGACCTGTATAATCAGTGATCGGACACAACAACGGCCGAAGATACGTAAAATTTGCAGCTTCCCGAGGATTTTTTTTCTTCCTGTGTAGACTCATCACTGCGACCAGACATTAGATCTATTGTGATATCCCGAGGATTGGTAGTCCGAAGTACATTCTTCTCCCGCAAGGACACCCACGAAGCCACTTGGAAATCACCTGACCAACGAACAACAAACCAAGTTGACCATTTGCTCATCAAAGGACAGTTTTTCGGACATAATCAACATACACACCTACCGAGGTGCGGACATTGACTACTCACTCTTAACACTACTCAGCGGCAGTTTGCATGCGCTCAAAACTGTCGCGAGTGGCAGAAACGACTAGTATGATGGGATGATGGGTGCCTCGCCAGCTATATCTAAGACGGTAAGTAAGGCAGCATACCGAAGGTAAAATACTACAAACAATCCAGATATAAATACGGAACGGAATAATCGGCATGGACCTAGACGAACGAGAAAAGACAACGAATATTGGAAACTCGGCACTTGGAATGTAAGGACTCTACTCGAACCGGAACGTGCAGGAATTCTGGCTAGAGAACTGCAAAAGGTGAATACTGCCGTAAAGGAGGTGAGGTAGCCGAAAACGGGAGAAAGCAAATTCCGGGCAGTAGATCCTATTGCGGGCACTTCATTAAAGTACCACATCTACTACAGTGGCGGTGTGGAAGCAGAAAGGGGAGTCGGTTTCGTGCTCATATGGAAACAGATGAAGCGGGTCATTAAATGGAGGCCCATCAGTGACCGTAGATGCGTGTTGAAAAATAAAGGCAAATTTTTCAACTACAGCCTGATAAATGTGTACGCACCAACGATAAAGCATATGAAGAGAAGGAGGGGTTCTATAAGCTCCAGGAAAAAACGTATAATGAGTGCTCAGGACACGACATCAAGATCGTCATCGGGGATGCAAATGCGCAGGTTGGGCAGGAGAACTTCTTCCACCCCCTGATTGGTAGAGAAAGCCCACTCTACTCTACTACGAACGGCAACGGCCTGAAACTTGCTGCAGTCAGAGGTATGGCTATCTGTAGCACTTATTTTATATGTTGTATGCTCTCAGATCGACCATGTTCTGATAGATGGTCGACACTTTTCAGACGTTACAGACGTGAGGTCGTATAGAGGACCAAGCGTTGGCTCGGATCAATTTCTCGTGGTATCCAAGATTCGCGCCCGGTTTTCCAAAGTGTTAAAATCCAGGACGACATGGAGGATACAGTTGATCATCCAGCGGCTATCAACTGGAGAAGTGGCTGCAGAGTACCTGCGGAAAATTGATGAGCGGATCGAGGATCAAGTTGGAGGTAGTCTGAATGAACAGTGGAGGCATATCCACAGTGCAATCAGCACCATAGCGGGAGAAGTGTTGGGTACATCTGCGACAGCCACGTCCAATGAGTGGTTTGACGCTGAGTGCCAGTGAGCGACGGATGAAAAAAACCACGCCAGAGTTCACATGTTATCCACGGCTGTGACTCGTCAGAGCGTAGAAAGATACCGGGAAGCTAGAGCTGCTGAAAAAAGACTCCATCGTCGGAAGAAACGACAGCATTGGGAGCGGATTCTTGCAGAGGCGGAAGGTTGCTTCTCGCTTCTACAAGAAGATGAATGGAATCACAAACCGGAACGTGTAAGCCCCTGTCATATGTAAAGATAGGGCGGGGAGCCTGATTACCGATAGAACGGAGGTGGCCAGGTGTTGAAAGGAACACTTTAGTGTGCTGTTGCATGGTGAAGAAAACAACGTAGTCGAAAGGAGCAGGATGGTCATTGATAGGCTTACCAGACGTACCGTTTTGAACAGAACAGTACCGTTTTTTCGACTGTTTTTAACCGTCCCATCTTTTTGCCATTGTGTACCGTTTACTCCTTGCAAAAATCTTAAATAGAGCTTTGCATTCAAATTTTCCTAAATTGAAAATAAGTTTCCAAGCAGCCAGGATTTTCTAACATTACTGGATACGTTTTGTGCCTTCCTGACAGTACCGCACCACTGGAAGGACATCCCCTGGACATCCCCTATCGCGAATTGTTGAAAAAGTCGCGATTGAAAGTTGAGACCATGATAATTTTTAGTCAAAATCTCGATCATCATGTGACAAATTTTAAGAACTCATTGCAAAAAATCACACTCTTCAGGATCGGGCAAGTCCATCAAAGCAAAAAATAATTGTTTGTATGCTTTGGTTGGTAAAAATTTTCAAAATGAATTCTATCATGTGTTCCGTTTTGTGAACCCATTTGTCCCGTTTTTATCCCGGGAAAATCTGGTCAGCCCAGTCATTGAGGATGATGGTAAAGCTGTCGACCCACCATCCATGGACGAGGTTGAGACAGTTAGTATAGTTTTCCAACAAAACTAATTACGTGTCACCCTTGAAGGCTCTACATCATGCGTCAGGATAGCCGGTGAGATATCGGACTTCTTCGTGACGTTAGATGGTTTGAAGCAGGAAGACGGGCTGTCAAATTTATTGTTCAACATCGCATTGGAGGGTGCTATACGGAAGGCCGGCGTGCAAAGCAGCGGCACCATCCATACAAAGTCTCACATGTTTCTAGGTTTTGCGGACGATATCGACATCATTGGTATCCAGCTTTTTACGCACCATAATGGCGGTCGCTATAATGCGTGTTCGTAATATGCGTAATATGCGAACCTCGTTGCTTACGTCAGATTTGCGATTTCTGAAAAATTGGCAACACAAATGTTGCCAGAAATATTTTTCTTTTGATAAATTGTATGAAGACTTCAAACTGACGTAAGCAGAGTTATCAAAAGGGTGGTTAATTTATTACGAACTTCGTATTATAGCGTCCGCCATTATGGCGCATAAAAAGCTGGATACACCGTAGAGCTGTAGAAGAGGCTTTCGGACCTCTCAGGAGGGAAGCTGCGAGAAAAGGGCTCATCATTAACTCTGCCAAAACGTAATACATGGTGGCTGGTAGAGAGCGTGGTAGTTCGAAGGATGGCGGTGCTGAGGTGGTGTTAGATGGGGAAACTTTTGAAGTAGTCGACGAATTTATTCACCTGGGTAAATTAGTGACATGTGACAACGAGGTTAGCCGTGAGATAAAAATGTGGATAGCAGCTGCAAACAGAGCCTTCTACGGATTGCGTAACCAGATGAGGTTCCGTAGTCTGCAAACCCGTACTAAACTTGCACTCTACAAAACACTATTTTTTCCGTGGCCCTGGTGTTTGGCGCAGACGCATGAACCATGAAGTGTACCAGGTGTACAAATCGGCGGATATAGTTAAGCGGATAAAACAAGACAGGTTGCAGTGGGCAGGGCATGTAGCTAGGATACCGGAAGAACGACTAGCAAAGACTTTATTTAGCAGAAATCTCGATAGAGGCCGTCGACTTCAAGGTGGACCCCGCACTCGTTGGATGTGTGCTGTCGACGAGGATGCCTGCGAAATAGTTGTTAGGGAAGACTGGAGGATAGCAGCCCAAGACCGAGTGACATGGCGACGTATTCTGGATTCGACATTGGACGATAACCGGTCTGACGCCGTAAAAGTAAAGTAAGTAAGTAAGAGTGCTTCTCCAGTTTCCGGGAAGGCTTGAATGACCAAAAAGTCCGGTCACCAATAGTGCGGTCACCGAAGATGGGATTACGTCCAAATTGTTATGTGATTCATACGGGTTTACGTACCCGATAGACCGTATTTTTTCAGCATAGCGCTTTTTACTGCCTGGTAGTAACGAATTCGCATTGGCGAAAAGTTGGTCAAACTTTTTCGTACTCGTATCATTCATTTTCACTCCTATCACTAAACGGTGAATGAAAAAAATCTAACACCTTGTAAACAAACCCGTGGGAAGTGTCGAAAAAGTGAGGTTATTTTTTGTATTCAATGATCTATGCTGCAGTGGCTATCGATGCTGATGATGATTTCACATGGCACTGTTAGTTGCATATAGGCTCCACCTCTTGCGCTTTTTTGGTTACTTACAAACTGAATAAAAGTAACGGATGCGAATTATTACAATCTGTGAATGCTGCATCTAGAGTTGCATTTGCTTCATTCAAATATCTTAAATACCAATATAGTTCACTTACGTGAAATTATGAAGACAAATTGAAAATGACAGAAGCGTTAGTCACCTTTTCGACCGCTAGGTGCGCCACTTCTGATTTTGTTCTACACGACATGCGAAAAAGAGTAACTTTTGACAATAATATTACCCTAATGGGTACACTGAAAAAAATGCACATATTATTGTGAAATGGATTCGGCCGAATATTTTATAATAATAAAGTTCGCCTATGTATGAGGCAATCCAAGGGTGGTGTTCCACGGTTTGTACGTTGGTCGACCCCCGACAACATTTTGAGTTGTAAAATGGCGACTTCCGGTGACTGGAAAACTGCCGAAAATGACCAAATACAACCAAATATGGGTGTTTCTTTAACCAGAATGACGATCAGAGGCCAGAAGTTGTCTCCAAATGCCATTTTAAAATCCTAGATGGCGACTTACGGTTTCTGAAAAATAGCCTGAATTGACCAAATACCACCCAATATGAGAATCACCGGATCCAGAATTTAACTCAGACACCAGTTTGAATTGTAAGATGGTAACTTCTGGGAAAGAACGGAAATAACCGAATACTACTACATATGGATATGCCCGTAATCGAAATGATGTAAAGAAGCCAAGCATTGACCCTGGACACCATTTTAAATTCGAAGATGACCACTTTCAGTTTCTGGAAAACAACGAAAATAACTGAATATCACCCAATATGAGTGTTTCCGGAATAGAGGTGATGTACTAAAGGCAAAAATCGAGTATATTGTCATTCCGATAAAACCAACAATTTCAAACGATATAAACAAATCGCAAGAAATCAATGAATTTGGAATGTTGAAAATTATTAAATTAAACACAAAAACAGGCGGGACGAAGTTTGCCGGGTCAGCTAGTAAATACATAAATATGCTGGTTAAAGCAAAGCTGCAAGTGACGAATACGAAGATTAGAACTCGAGAGCAAAAATTTCGGAGGGATGAAAAAAACAAAAAATACTTTCAAAACGGAGAAATTTAAACAATAAATAATAGTTTTTGCATAACAGTTGTTATCACTAATTATGTTTGTTTTGTTAAATATCTTTTATATAAAATAAAATAAAGCTTTTAAACCAATTACAACATTACATGTATCCATACTTAAATTGTTAAATTGATAGAACATTCAAGTGTTATCTAAGCTAAAAGTTGCACAACAACCATATACGACAATTGGGTTGTTTAGCTATTAACGGATTTCCGGTTTTTATATATCATCTGAAAGAGTGTAATTTTCTGAGCAAAACGTGATTTTTTAAAACTTTATACCATTATCCTTCGATTTTTAAATGAAGAATGAAAATTCGCTTAAAATCGCTACAATGACAGTTGGTATATGGACGAACTGTCATTGTAGCATTTTCGAGCAGATTTCGAGCAGTTTAAAATCGTGATTTAGAAAGCGAAGGACAACGATAGAAAAAAAAATTAAATCACGTTTTACTTAGAAAATGCAGATCTTTCAGATGATATAAAAAACTGATATAGCTAAACAACCTAATTGACAACCATTGTGCGGTTTCTCCTTTTATCTTTTCCACGAGGTAATTGAAACATTCATTTAATTGTACACTTCGTGGCCTGATTATTGAGCTTGACCTTGACTGCCGCACATTTCGTAGTTGCTTCCCGTGATGGATCTGAGCTAGTGAAGTTACACAGGGAACCACGTATATAGCAACTTGGGATTAGTTTACCATTTACACGACGTGGCCTGATTATTTGAATATTTCTTCTTCGTGCCTCGATAAGCTACATCTATTATATTATCATTATTCAACTCCCGGAATGGCGTTAGTTTAACATACAAACAATATACGCACGAAATATGCAACATATTTTTTTCTGTGAAAGTATAAAATTGAATTAACTAAATCTAAAATTGAGTAAATTCAGTTTCGTGTGTGAGAATGTCACACGCTCGCAGAAATTCAACAACAATGCACAGTGGTACAGTGAGGCAATGTAGGCGGACATAAGTTTTTCGATGCGATTTTATGGTGTTAGAGTAGAAATTTTTTCTAAGAACTTGTTTCTTATATTTAGTCTTTTTTTATGTGCAAATAAAAATTAGGGTGGTCCTGAAATCGACTAAATAAAAAAACTAACTTTTTTATTTGCAGAAATAAATGTATGCATTCATCGGCACAGTTGTAGATCAACTGATTTTAAGCAACTTTCGGTATTTCTTCACAATATTTATACAATATTTGTTCTTTCAAATGATACCAAAATATATTATTTTATTTGCCCTAAACGGAGACATCAGTATTTTAAAAGGGCCTATTTTTAAAATAGAAATAGTGAAAACTTTTCATCTGTACAATATATCGACAATGTTTTTTCGTCAAAATTGGCGTATTTTTGATTCAAGTTACCGAAGAAAATTTTGTTTTTAAATTTGAATTGAAAAAATAGAGCGAAAAGACTGTTTTTGGAAACCAAATTTAATGTCTACAAAGAAGTTTTTTTAAAAAGTTACTTAGAATTAGTTGATCTACAAGTTTGCCAAAGAATGTTTACAATTATTTATGCAAATAAAAACAAGTTAGTTTGTTTTTATTTCGTTGATTTTAGGACCACCCTAATTTTCATTTGCACATAAATAGAGGACTATGTATATAAAACAACTTTTTACAAAAACTATGGCTTTAAACCGCAAACCAAAATCGCAACGAAAAGCTCATGTCCGCCTAAATTGCCTTACTGTACCACTGTGCAATGAGTTTAGTTACCTTTTTCACCACAAGAGGGGGTGTTCCCTGTCTGTCTTCACGGAAATATATGGGAAATTCGAGAGTGAACTATATTGTTATTTTAAGATATTTGCTTCATTGCAACAATATGTGCTGCTTGGGAGACGGGTAAAGATCGACATGACCACGATCCTGAGACGTAAAAAGCGCCAGCAGGAGGATCGTGACCATGAAGAGCTAGAAGAATTATTCCCAGTTGGCAACACAGGCAAATGACATTTGATGCAACCCTACAAATTTTGTAATATTTTTGATGCTCATGGTGATGGATATTTTATTATGTTGTTTTCTTCAGAATTCGCATGTATTCCGTTTAGATAATTTAACTCATGACCACTCATTATCATGAAACTGACGTAAGCAGAGGGTGTCGCAAATGGGGTGTTCTAGGGGTATTTATATTATTATTTCTTTTGATAAGAAATGTCAAAAGAAATACCTATTCTACTGACTTTTCTTAATTTAAATAGCAAAACTGTTGAAAAAATCGATTTCGAATTTTAACAACTGTAAGTGGTTTTAAAACATACCCTACCGTCAAGAAATCATGACACAGGGGGGCCAGGTCATTTTTCAAATATTTTCACACTCCACAAATAATGTCTTTATACATTGAACATCTGTAAACACGGTCCCCGTTGAAAGTTTACAAAACTTCCAGTAACACATTAAATCGAGTGAGGTTAATCAACCGACTATAAGGCTTTCACTTATTCACACGCGCTCAAATGTTTCCAATATTAAGACATGTCTTCACATCTGGCATCCCTGTCATGACACGTAAACCAGGGTTATATTTTCCACAAACCAGCAGCAGAAATGTCACTTAGCTTACTATCAGGCAGAGTTGCCAATGTTCCAGTTTAAACTGGATTATTCCAGTTTTTTTTAAGTGATCCAGTCAAACAGTTAAATCCCAAAATCTTCCAGTTTTTTTGTATATCTGCCAGTTTTATCCAGATTTTTTGGACACTCAAGCTACTAACTGGTTTGGAAATATTTTTTGGAACGTAAATTTTGTGGATTGATAAGCAGCATTTTCAGTATTGTATCTTCTCGCAGGAAATACGGTCAAATTAAGGATGTGTTGTGCATAATTGAGATAAAAAGACAAGTAAGTTCAGCTTTATTCTAAAACTAACAAATAGGTGTTATCAGATCATGAAGAAAACAAAAATAATTGCAATGATGGGTTAATGTTATGTAAAAATAGAAACAATCTATCTTAAAGATATCATATACAGGCGGCATTCTTCAAATTAATTTCAGTTGCGTAGCAGTTTAAAAATTGTTCGAATTCACATATGTAACGTAAGAAAATGTTGCATCAATTAAAAAGCTTCATTTTCTTGATTTTGCGATAAACTGGTTGCGCAATTTAAAATTTTGCTCTTGTCGATGAAAATTTTCAGTTTATAATTTCAACAAAATGTAGGCCCGAAGTTGCTGTAAACCTTATATTGGGTTCAATAATCATCACAGAGAAGCACTCTCACAATTTATTTTTTAGGTATTTTGTCAATTTATTCGGAATCCAGTTTTTTCCAGTTTTTTCTTCAGCAATCTTCCAGTTCAATCAAAAATTTTGTTGGCAACTCTAGTATCAGGGTTATATTCTCCAAAAAGCCAGCAACAGCAATGTCACTCTGTGCACTACTTGCCAGTTAGTGAAAATTTAAAACAAATATAATTTTTCAATTTTAAAATCAAAGAAAACTGGTAGAGATCTAAGACAAATTACGTAATGCCTACTGAAAGGTCGGTTATCGATTAGTATAAGAAAAAGGTATTTTTTTAAATTAAAACCCCCTATTATGAAACCACATAATAGCGCCGCCTTTATGGTGCGTAAAAAGCTGGGACTCCGAAAATTCTTTTGGTGGATTTCGTCGATTCAAATAAGATTCAGTTACGGTTACGTGGAGAATGGTGGTGGTGCTGGTATGCTTTTTCCTTTGATTGATAATTCTTGAACAACGTGGTCCCAGAAACAATAGATAAGGAATTTGGTTGCCATAAATGTTTAAAGTTTATCTAAAGTAAAAGTTAAAGTATCCGGTATATACCTAAATTTAATTGCCAAGAACTCAGGAGCTGATCAGCTCAGCGAAATATTCTACAAGTTTTCGAAAGAATTTTGATTTTTTTTCCGCTCCAAACTTTACCAAATATTTCCAAAGTGTCGGAAATATTGAGATTGGACCGCTATGTGCAATGATCTATTGTCGGAAAATTGCGGTTAGTATTATTTTTCACTTTTAGTATTGCTCGTGTCACTGTTGTTTGATGAGCATCAAAAATTTCTTCTAATGTATTATAAACAGAATTGATTTTATTGCCTCATAAGCCAAGCGTTAGCAATTAATTCTCTCACTTACCTTAATAATTGGTACTTTCCAGCTGTTAGAATTATTTTTTTTTTAATTCCAAAGGGGAAAGATTTCTTCTAATGCATCGAAAACAGAACTAATTATATTTCCTAAAAACCAAGGGCTTCATTTTTCTGTATTGGTCTGATTAGATCAAATAGTTAAATCTTACTCTGAAAGAGATTTCGAAGCTCTAGGCTTACTCTTGTAGAAATCAGCGAAGATGTGTCAAGCAAAATTATCAACAAATTTCGTCAAAATTCGTAGCAATCTTCAATTTCGCAATCAGCTTAATTTTTGGACAGTCTTTAAGTGTAACATTTTTTTGTTGATTGAGAAAGAGAGTTGCCTTTGAGACATCATGCGACCCCAGGCGCGTGGAAGTGGAAGTTGTATTTTGCCTCCAATTCTCTGCAATGGCTGTATTTAATTCGAAACACAGAAAAATGCAAAGCCTCCCAGCTGGTCTAGAGGTACGATCCTGGTTTAACAAGCCAGACGACGTACGTTCGAATCACGGCTGGAAAAACTGTTACACATTCAATTTATCTCGGCAAACTTCCCAACAGCTGATTGATTTAGGCGATTTTGTTGCGGATGTCAGCAATATATATTCCGACGAACATTCGGCAAATATATCGATCCACCGTAAATTAGCAAGTATTGACATTTCATTTGCCGAGGTTCTTAAATATTTTGCCGAAAACTTGTAGAATATTTTGCTGAATTTATCAGCTGTTGAGTTCTCGGCAATAAAATCTAAGTGTGTGAAGACTGGAACGCGCAAAAATTGGTCGACTTCAAATTGGTGTATTTCTGTTAAAAATCCATTAAAAGAGCCATGAAATGTAGCATTTGGAAGTTGATTGTGTATACAATGGTTGCTAAAATGAGTTTTCACCGGTTACTCTCCAGTTTTCAAAATGGTGTCCAAGCAAGAGGAACAGCGTGTAAAAATTTTGCTCGCGAATTCAACGTTCTCGCACGCCAAATTAGCAAAATTGCTGATGTGGTCAAATCGACCATAACATATATTTCAAAAGTGTTCAGGGAGCGTCTGTCGACCGTCAGGAAGCCTGGAAGTGGCGGCAATCGTAATTCGGATGTGACAGCGACGATGAAGAAGGTGGAAGCGAATTATTGGCGGAATCCTAACCTCTCCATCATGTACGTCACTGGAAAGCTCATTGTCTCCCATATTATTGTGCAGCGGGACAAGAAACTGTCGGCGGAGTACAGGATACGCAACGAAGCACCCGCAAGGAATTTCGGATAGAGGAGGAAGCAATCACACGTGAGAATTTACAGAAAATACGGAGTGTATTTAGCGAGTTATGAAAACACGTCACGACGCGTTAGCAAGTTTTGGGATTATGATGCTTTCTCTATTACGGCGCGCACACCAGCAAAACAAGGTGTGCATACATAGTTGGTATGAATGACCAGAGATGCCAGATATACAGACAAATCTGTATTATACAGACTTTCTGTGTTGAGATACAGACACGCATAAGCCTACAGATTTTATACAGACATTTAGTATAATACAGATATTACACAGATATCTGATATTCTACATAATGGTTTTACCAGTATACACAAAAAAACGAACACAAAAACCAAAAGTCACTGTAGCCGTTGCTGGAAAAAGTGAACTAGGAACTGCACACTTTGCTGAACATATTAACCTTGCGTTTTTGAGAGTGAAATCATGACAACGGGAATCGAGTCAGGCTTTCGGGGTTTTTATCGGCCCCGTGGGCACTAATCTGCCTGTTTCGCCCCCAGTAACAAATAGCTGATTGTCTCGATCGATTGCCATGCAGGTTATATTGGGGAAAAGACCGTTTGTTCTATTCGGAGCAATATCCAACGTTGAAGAATTGCTTAAAATGTCCCAAACCTTGAAGGTACTATTTTTATAACCGCGAGACTTCTGCCATCATGTATCAGTTTAGCTACATTACGACGAACGACGATTTTTATCACGGGAAAGACTCTTACTTCTATGTGTTACTTAGATTTAAAAGATAAATTAGTTATCGATTAATCGACCAACTATGATAGACTCGAAAAAGAACAATCAAAACAAGCAATAAAACAAAACAATCTGACAGGTCGACAAATAATTAGGTATCAATGTATCGGTAACTTTTTTTCGCAGCGGTATACAGACTTATACAGACATTTTTATGGATTATACAGACTTGCCAAAAAAAGTCTGGCATCTCTGTGAATGACAGGGTTGTGAAAAAGTGGACAAGGTGTATTTATGAAGAGGTGAACAATGTACCTTTCGACAGAAACAAGCCGGGTTTTCGACGTTTAAGGTGGCGAACCCAGATTACGATCAAAACACTTCGGCGAAGCGGTGGTCCGGGAAACTGTAATCTGCTTAAATATCTAGCTAATCCTTAAATATAGCATTTCTTATGTAAAATTGGCCAATAAATCGATAGGTGATATTCTCATTCTGTGCAGGGCACGGGAAAGAGTCTATATTTCCGAAAATACGCAAAAATAGGGTGGAAAGAGGCGAAAAAGACCATTTCCCGTGCCCTGTCCAAAATGAAACCATCGCCAATCAATTTGTTGACCAATTTTACATAAGAAATGCTATATTTAAGGTATCCAGCCCAGTGCGTTGGTCGAAAATTGACATCGCCAACCAGCGTTGCCGGTGCTATCAATGTTTTGACTGGCTGTCGTGTGTGCCAAAAAGAGAAGCACACATTTTCATTTGTCAAGTCTCTATATGTGATCTTGTGTAGGTGTGAAGAGATTCGTTTGCCTTCGCCATGTCAATGACAGCAGCCGGCAACCGTTGGGAACGGTCGGCGGCAAAAATCAGCTAGCTGGCATCCCGCCATGTTTCGAGGGCTAACATCTCAGCGTGCGTGTAAACGAGATAGCATATCACCGTCACTTCTCATTCGCATAACATAGCATCTGTCATTGGGGCGAGGATCGCGGATCCGCTGCGATGTTAGCTGCGATGAAGCAAAGCTAATAACATAGAGATGCCAGCTAGCTGGCAAAAATAGAAAAGATTCTATTTTTTGCAACAACAACAACAAGCGACGGTCGACCGCTGTGTTCTGATTGGTCGAAAAAGAACGGAACGGTAGCGGTTGACCGCTGCAACGGTTAGTCTGATACAGGCTTTAAATGGCCCCATTTGAAACTTTAAATTGCATTCTATACGACTTAGAGAATTAACGCATTTCACAATTTTGTATGACATGTAAATGGTTTCATTTATAACCTGATATTGCGTTTTATAGGATTTAAGTTTTATACGATATAAACAAATTTAATTTTGCATTTTATGTAATTTCAAACTTGACATGCACATTTGAGCGACCCAAAATTAACATCCTTATACGACCTCTGGTTTGCTGGGGAAACTTATGTGAAGGTTGATTTCGAGCAGCCTCCGGGACAGGAATTTTATACCGCATCAGAAAAAGGGAAGGTGGCCTAAATTTTCAAAACCATCAAATTATCGAAATTCCCGAAAAAATACCTCGTCTGGCAGGCCATATGCACGTGTGGTCTAAAAGCGGCATTTCCATCACTACGAAACCGTCAATCAAGAGATCTACGTCCAGGAAAGCCTGGAAAATCGACTGCTACCATTCCTAGAGCAACATAACACGCCTGTGCTTTTCTGGTCGGACTTGGCAAGCTGCCACTCTGGGAAAAAAGCGATCGAGTGATACGAATCGAACAACGTGGTTGTGGTTCGCTACGACCACAACACTCCTAACAGCCCAGATTTCCGCCCTTCCGAACAGTATTGAGATTTGGTCACACGAAATATAAAAATTAATAAATCAATCGAAAACGAGCAGCAGAATAAATCTGCGACGAATAAGGTCGATAAGACCACTGTACAAAATTTAATGAAAGGATCTAAGCGGTTGGCACGGCAGTTTGGATTTGGGAAACCAAAATAATAAACGTACATTTTTTCCTTTGAATATGTGAGTTGAAGTACCAAAATAAACATAGGAAGTTTGTTGTATTATGAATTTTGACTGAAGAAACGATTTTTTTGTCGACCAATTTTTGCGCGTTCCAGTCTTTAGGTTTCATCAGACATTGAATTTCCCCTTTCACGCATTTGAATCAAAATATTCTTTAGAAAGCTGAAAATGCAACACGAATGGCAGAAAAGTGTAGAAATTTTACGCTTGATTTATAAATTAAATAATTCTGTTAGACTTTCAAAAGTATTAGCTAAATATTTTATTGCAGATGGTAACAATTAACAATAACTTCAATCCCTAACAGACAAAAATAGCTTCAGTTGATTCGCTGACACACCAAAAGAAACTGACAGCCCATTGTTTTAAATAAATATTTTACGTAATATTCTTCCGAAAGCAGCGAACTTTATTTCTCATGAGCTAACTTTTGCTAGTTCCGTTATTATTGTGATCAATATTCGCTAGAATGCTTCCTCCTACTGGTATTTGCTGCGCAGGCTCCGGAAAATGTCGACTTCTTCGCGGTTTCGGTAACGGGTTCCAATCAATGCAGTCCTTGAACTGTCCCTCATCGTTCGTTTCGATACCAAGTGACTTTGTCGGACTTTTCTTCGAACGTAAGTCCGAATTACTCAGCAGATTATCTGTGTTTCCATCATCTGCGTCATCCGGAACGTTATCGTAATAAGAGCCACGGTCTCTGGCTGGCGCCGCGGGCTTTTGTTTGCTAAAGTGAGAGTCCATTTCGTTAATGAGAACTTGCAACTCACGTTCCCGTTCGCTCAACTCTCTCATGTTTCTGTTGATACTATCGGTAGACTGGGCCGCGTGCAAAGTGCCCGTGGCATCTTGGTTCACCTTCAGTAAACTTTGACTTTTATTGATGGATTCGATTATGTCTCGAACGGAACGACGTCGCTCGCCTCCGGTAGTCGGCACTGAATTTATATCTCCTGTTGACTCACTGATTTTCATACGAGCCGTGCCGATCTTCTCGTCAATTTCGGTAACTATTGGTTGCACCTTATACTCGAACTCGTAGTTAACGTTTTTAACTGCCTTAGATTGCATGTTCTCTTCCTCGTCAACAGCGGGTGCTGTATTCGAGCTGGAAGTTTCAATGATTTGCAAAACATTACCGTTGGTCTGCGCTTGGGTGCGATTCTTGTTGAAGCGACGTGCTGGCACTGGAGTCTCCGGGAGTGAGACATTTTCGAGGTCAACCTCTTCTGTGACTGGAGTGGCCCTCGGCACCGGTGGAGGTGATGGTTTAGCGCGGGGTGATGGCTGTGGAGCAGTTACGCATTTCGATTCTTCGATTATTTTTAGTTCCTCGAGTTGGGATATCTGTTCAACTGGTTCGGGTATTGGAGAATTTGTTTTAGCGGTTGATTCCTCAGTCTGTGACGATTCACTCGGTTGATCTACTGGTTTTTCCTGGATCTTATCAGGTAACGTTGATATTTCTGTGGTTTTATCAACGGATAGCTGTTCGGATTCTTCAACTATTTTGAGTTTAGGTTCCGTGTTGCTGGTAGCACTTGGTGAGGGTCTAACTTGGGATTGAGTTTGTTCAATTGAACTAGAGGTAACATCATCATTCGAGGTTGTTTGAACAAACGATTCGATTTCAGCTGTAAGGTTGGTAAGTTTGTCGATATCCTCAGAGCTTTCCAGAGGGGTTGATTCTTTGATCTTCAATCGTGTGCTGAAGGCCGCGTCACCGGTTGATTCGTTTGAGGAACTCAACTGTAATATAGAAGAGCAGAAGGTTTAATAGGGTATAACCTACGTATTGTCTCAAGGTACTGACCAACTTATGTACAGGAGGAGGTGGCGCACGTCGCTTCTTACGCGGGCGCATGCGAACTACACCATTGCTGCTGACATAGGCTTCGGTAATAACATTGCCATCTTCATCCTCTTCGAAAGGGTTTGTAGATTTGAGACTAGATTGGGGTACTCTGGAATGGTGAGGAAACTTTGAAAAAGATTAACATTCTCTTAAAGTCTAATTTCTTTTTACCCAGCATTCATTCCATATCGGGTGGTCCCTTGAGCAGCATATCGGGAGCGCGGTGTGGACGTCACCATGGATCCCCCACTGTAAGTCGCAAAACCGTTTTGAATTGTGCTACGGTAGCGATCATTTCTAGAAAGACCAATCCCGATATCCTGAAAGACAAGAAAATCACATGAATGGTTCGAAGTCGGTGGCTTTTAAACGTTTGATGCCCTACATTCGAATTATTCTGGAGTGAACCACGGTAGCGTGTATTTCTTTCGAACAATGGTGTGTTGGAACTAGATTGCGAATACCCTGGTCGGTATCCTACAGTATTGATGGTACTTCTATACGCGGATGCATTACCGATGGTATGGTAATGTGAATCATGATCATCTCGGCGAAGCGGCGGAGGGCTTTCTGAAGTTTTGCTGACCCCCAAGGATGACGAGCGCTTCTTTTTTATACGAAATGTTTTGAATTCCCTGAAAGCGACAGAAAGAAAGGTGAAAAGAAAATTAGAGCGGGTTCATAAGAGGTTATAAGTACAGATTTGATAAGCTTACAATACAAATCTGAAAATTGATAAGAATGGTTCTGTTGATATGACAATGATTCTGATGAACCTGTGCACGATAAGTTTAAAACTGAGTGGTCGGTTGAGATGTAGTTCGTTTAATCTTTGAACTGGGTTCGATTTATTGTCCCCACATTGCACGGAGTGTTGATTTTTTTTTTATTAATTTAAGACACTTTACATTATAAATGCATTCGTGTACGGAGTGTTGAGAATACCTTGTCGTAAGCGACGTACTCGACAGACAGTCGTTCAATTGAGTTTAATCGAATTCAATACGCTGTCTCCTTGAGTTGCGCGTTTAGCTATTTCAACAATATTGCACGAGTGTAGTATTTACAACAAATGAAGTATTGATGGTCTAAAATCAAAGGTTAGAATGTATTTAGGATTCTGGGCAATTTCACAGAACGGGCAACTATTACAATCATCGATATTTACTTGATCTGACTAAAACTAAAAAAAAAGGTTTTTTTTTTGAATCACGAGTAATTTGTAAAAAGTGCTTAGGGGCCATCCACATACCACGTAGACAGCTTTGAGTGGGAGGGGGAGGGGGGTATGGATTATGTATAATGTCCACGGTCCAAATAAATTTTTTTAAATTTATATGAGCAGTTGTCCAAGGGGGGGTGGGTTGTAGTGGGCTCAAAATCGTTCAAAATCTGTCCACGTGGTATGTGGATGGCCCCTTATGTAAAAATGGTACCTATTAATGTTATACGTTCGGCTGAGCAGTCACAAAAATTTAGAACGACTTTTTTTATACTATCCGACGTTTCGTCACTGGTCAGTGACATCTTCAGGGGAAACTGCGGGGATTTGTTACAAAATTAGAGGCTTTTTAGCATAGTTTTACAAAAAGTTATAGTCTAGCTGATTGTCTGTGGTTATTGTGTCTGTGACTTACATATTATTTGTTCGTTCCTTGTCAAGATGCTTTTAAAGCTAATCGTCAATACTGATTGGGGCGATTTTGGGTACATGCTATAGTTTTGGTGGTAACAAAATTGTTTTTAATATTAAATTATTTTCGACAAACCAATATTTTAAATTAGCTTACAACTCTGTTTGCTGTGGACCTATTGCGATGGCGGATGGGAACTGATGGGTACTAGTTTGGATTTGAGAGGGGTAGGAAATCGATATTGTTGGTGGGGAGATTGAAAGAAAAGAGAAAGAACTAATTGGCTGAAGTGTTTGTGTTGGGTGCGATACTTGACAAAACTGCTGCGTAAGCTGTGTTGAGTCCGTCGAGATCAACTCGTTTGTTGACTGTGTTGGGTGTGTTGTGTATATGGCACATTTCTAGGAATGGGAGTATATGGGTACGGTTGCTATGGTCTACTATCACTGTTCCACTGAAGTCGAAGTTGTGTTTGTATAGTATGCAGTGATTGATGAGTACCGTCTTTTCCTTCAACTCATCAAGCTCTCGTTTGGAATTAGTGTTTGTGCTAAGAA
This sequence comes from Wyeomyia smithii, assembly GCF_029784165.1. Classification (NCBI taxonomy): domain Eukaryota; kingdom Metazoa; phylum Arthropoda; class Insecta; order Diptera; family Culicidae; genus Wyeomyia; species Wyeomyia smithii. The sequence goes on from NC_073696.1 coordinate 107,958,946, forward strand.
TTTGTTGCATTTTGTTTACATTCGATTTGTGTCCTGATATTCGCATGCATAATTTGTTCTGTGTCATTCCTATGTAGCAATTATTGCAATCGTTGCAAGGAATCTTGTAAATTATTTGGCTGTGATCTTCTTTTCGTATCGGGTCTTTAACTATTGTGTGCATTCGCGAGATTGTGTTGTATTGTCTGCTGCTAATGGTGATGTGTGAATAATCCGAAATTAGTGTTTTCTTGAGCCTTTCAGAGAGTTTTGGAATGTAAAGTACTGAGCGATATGTTGGCCGTTGTGATGATAGTGTTGCTGCATTTGGGCTTACTTGGTGAGGTGTTGGTTGGATGGCTGTTTCTTGGTGCGGTGGTGGCTGTCTTGAAGATTTTTGGTGAGGTGTTGGCTGGCTGGGTGTTTCTTGGTCCTGTGCTGGTTGGGTTGTGTTATAATTATACACTAAGGTCGCTTTTTACGCGGTTTTTTTGCGTGGGTTTTTTACGTGGCTTTTTTTTACACGGATTCCGGAATTTACGCGTTTTTTTTTGCGCGGATTTCGGTTTCTCTTCACTCGGATTGCAGAATTAACGCAGGTTTTTTTACGCGGATTGCGGAATTTACGCGGTATTTTTTTACGCGGCATGTATTCCCCGCGTAAAAAGCGACTTAAGTGTATTTCTGTGTAATTATTTCCATATTTGTCTTACGGTTTATATATTTTTACGAGGTGCCGATCTTAGCGGAAACTACCCCCGGTGGAAACTTTGGTCGTTCGCAGACTGGGAATGAGGATCGAACGCGACTGTGTCCCCATGTGGGGACAAACAGAGGATTGGGCGCCGCGCAGCATTCGATTCTACATGATCGGCGCTTAAGAGTGCCAATAAGAACCCGTGGGGTGACGAGACGACTACAGGATCGTAATGGCCAGCGTAATCGTAATGGCAGAGCGACCACCAGCTATGCTGGAGCGTATCATCTGGGGACTCTCCACGCCACTAGCCCAGTCCTTGGTCTCCAGCGATTGAGTCTCACGTCCAGCGTTCCAGTACCCTAGAAACAGGGAGAGGTAAGGGTTACAAATGAGGAGCTCATCGTGATCGCCAACTTCCGAAAGGTGAGCAAGATACCAGGACCGGATAGAATTCCTAACCTGGCAATCAGGCTGGCGACAAAACCGCTCTCCGGTCTTTTTCGGGCAGTCATGCAGAGGTGCCTGGACGAGATTGGGCTTACTGCCCAATTACCGCAGGAGTTCCGCAACGTTCTATCCTGGGCCCAGTGTTGTGGAATGTCATCTATGAAGGGGTGTTGAAACTCAAGTTCCCTGCAGGAATTGTGATCGTCGGCTTTGCAGACGACATAACGCTAGAGGTCTACGGTGAGTCGACCGAGGAGGTCAAGTTAACGGCCGCGCACTGTATACGCAAGGTCGAAGACTGGATTTACTCCAGGAAACTGGAGTTAGCGCATCATAAGACGGAGGTCATGGTCGTGAATAACCGCAAATCAGTGCAACAGGCGATGGTCAGAGTAGAAGACTGCATCATTACCTCAAAGCGAACTTTGAAGCTTTTGGGGGTTTTGGTTGACGATAAGCTCACATTTAAGAGTCACGTGAACTATGCCTGCAAGAGGGTTTTAATGGCTATTGCAGCACTATCTCGAATGATGTCGAAGAGCTCAGTGGTGTATAGTGTAAGCGTAAACTTTCTGTCAGTGTGGTTTCGTCCATACTTAGGTACCCACGCAGCACTTTTAACATCTTCTTGAAAAAGCAACAAAAAAGAAAGTCTCATTGTGATCTCACTGCAGTTACTGTGAACAATACTTCATGAGAGAGGGAAAGGTCACATATATGATGCGAAATGACTTTGCAACTCCCCAAAATACAATTTTGTTGCATAGTGCTTAGTGTAACTCCGAAGTCGAACAGTAATTTGTATCAATCATCCTTTGTTACAATCATGTTTACATGAAACTGATATGCGGAATAACACAAAACTTATCACATTGCCACTAGTCGACGACTTGTATGTAATTAACATATTTTGTAAGGTTACATTGCAGATTGGATTCGAAGTTTACTTGCTTAGCTGACCAAAACATGGACAGCTCTACTTATCCGCAACAGATTCGTCATTTTTTACCAAACTAATCATGTGTTGGATGGCCAGTAAACAATTTTTTTACCACCCAGCTTGCCTGCATCGCCGCACCGTCATAATTGGGAGGGTTTTTTTACCTTATCCGTGTCTGCACTTGTGTTGTGCAGATAAAACAGCATCGCTACTTCGTTTCCAAACTCTTCGCGATGAAAACACAACACAGGAAAACTAAGGGCAAGACGGACCATTGATCATATGAAACTATCGATAGTTTAACAATTAATAATGCCAGTTATATTATGATAATTTCGAGCGTTTACTTATTCAAGAATTGATCGAAATTATTCCACCCTGATAAGAGCAGCAAACTGAGTTTTTGCCGTGTCGAGTTTAGGCTATTGCGGTTTTGGATCTTTCAAAAGTTATAATCTTTATTGCTATTAGAATGGTTTAATTGGTATTATTTCGAATATTATTAAATCTCGTTAGATAAAAAATATGTGTCTTGCCCGTGGTTTCCCTATGCGACAGCTTCGTTACAATATAACAGAATGCATGAGCAGAAAAAGTTACTTTGTGGCAAGATTTGTCAAGCTATTGTTACAGGATAATATACTGGCAACATTTGAGATGCCGTTGTTTCAGTGAAACAAATTCGGACGATAATCAAGTGACAAAGAAATCTGCTAAAGTTTAATAATAGTTTCGGTAGATAATTGTGACCGAATTGTGATTTCCGACTAGAACGTCAAACTTATACTACTACCAACTGAAAGTTTCTGTACACCTTATCTCAAAACGTAAGCTCTTAAAAACGAAAATCCGGGTAAAAAACTAGGTTATTTATAAATACGCGTTGATTCAAAAACTCGCGGAAAAAAACGCGTAATCCGAAAATCCGCGCGAAAAAGCATTAATTCGAAAACCCGCGTAAAAAATCACGTTAATTCGAAAGTTCGTGTAAAAAACCGCGATAATCAAAAATCCGCGCAAGTAAAACTAGCATAAAATCCGCGTAAGAAAAACTAGAAGAAAAATCCGCGTTAAAAACCCCTGAAAAAACCTGAAAGTTTTCTCTCTACGCTTCAATTAAACTGTCTCGTTACTAGCGCTACTCTTTTGGTTTTCCTTTAATAAATTTGTGTGTTTGGTTCCACGAAAGATATACCCACTCTATTGCTCGGCAGTGTAAATTCGAATAACATGATAAAAATGGCGATTATTTTGAGCAAATGAGTAAAAAATATAGAAATATCCTGCAATAATGTTTTCCAACAATAACAGAGGGATTATCTAATAATTTTTGCTATTATTTACACTACTTTTAGATATATGATTTGTTCCGGCATTGAAAAATATTTTAAACGAGTATGTATAATGGTGAATAAAAGTAATTGAGTTATTAAATGCCCTAACATTTTCGGGGCGCGTGCTTTTTACGTGAGCAAAATCATCAGTTTCACTTTATTTGACCAAGAAAAGTTTCATGATGAAACAGATACATCACTGCGATCGATATGTTACAAATCATGTTACCTAATGGTCGAACAGAAACATCATTAGTAACAACTGGACTGGTTGCATATAGACTTCAAATTGGCGCTTTTCAGGTTACATAGTAGTAATGATGTTTGTTGCAGAGGCCGCCCATGATTTTTCTAATATGTCGCACAATGCTTACTGACACTTAGATGTAATATAATATGTTGCTTGGGTATGAAAGCCCAGTCCAAAGCGCTAGGTTCTAACAGTCCCCGTGGTCCCCATGGTTCTGTGGTTAGCGATGTCGATAGGCCTTCGAGCTGGAAATTTCCTCGACTCAGTACTTGGGCACGCTGTATCGTTGTACTTATCCTACAACATGCGAAATATGCTAAAATTAATATCGATAACGAATTCTCTCAACTAATCTAGTTGATTCCGACCGCTATTAGCCCTACAGGCTAGCGTGCGAAATTGTTGTTTTGCTGTACTAACAGTTATCGTGGTAAACTGGAAAGTACCTACAGGCTGTGCTTGAACGTTGCGAGTGCGCCTCGTACAGGATCATGCGACGCAATCTGCGTCCTGTCCGGCATGATGCCTATCAGCATAGCCATTAGGGAGGACGAAGAAGGGTTTGACCAACGTGATACAAGGGGCATACGAGGTACCAGAAGATCATTCTCGATGATCAGATGGCAGCAGGTATGGTCCAATTCCGCGAAGAGTAGATGGACGCACCGACTCATTCTGGTGGTATCCGGATGGAGAAGTTAACTTCCACCTGACACAGATCCTGTCAGGTCATAGTTGCTTCAGGCAGTATCTACACAGATTCGGGCATGCGAAGTCCTCCATGTGCCTCGAGTGCGCGAATGCGGAAGATACTGCTGAACATGTTTTCTTCGTATGACCTCGCTTTGCGCGTGTGCGAAGCAATATGATGGTAGTGAGTGGGCCAGACACTACTCCGGACAACCTAGTTTGGAGGATATTGGAAGACCCGAACATCTGTGGCGCAGTTTGTGCAGCCACCTCTTGAATAGTCTTAGCGTCGCAAAGCAGGCAACAGGTTGACCACCGACACGCGTTAGCTAACTGCCGTCTGCAGGTTAATTAGCTTTTTAGCTAGGAGACTTGATAGAGCCAGGAGGTTGCACAAAGCATAAAAGCAGCTCTCCGAAGCAATACCTAGCGGTCGGTTCAAAGAGTATTATAGGCTGGAGGCTGGAGGGTTTTTAGTGAGTCAAACTCCATACTACTCAGGTGTTTGGCAGAAAATTTTCCATCTATTTGAAATAAAAAAAAACCTAATATAGCAGACCAATCAACAGGATGTAGGTATCGCGGAGCTGGTAATGTAGCATACCGTAGCATGTAGCATCTCTCCTAACCACGAAATTAGAAATACGGACCGGAACAATTGGCAAAGACCTAGGCTACGGATACGGAAACAGAAAATGGTAAACGATTGGAAATTGGGTACATGGAACATCCGATCTCTCAATGAACGCTAGCTGGCTTGTTTGCTCAAGAACTACAGCGGCAGGGAGTTGAAATCGCAACAATGAAGGAGGTTTCTAATTCCGGAAAAAGAAAATTCCGTGCTGTAAATTCATACATCTGCTCGAAGAACCATATGACTACAGTACTGGGAAACAGAAAACAAGAGTCATCCAGTGGAAGCCCGTAGATGATCATAAATGCGTGTTAAGGATTAAGGGTAAACTCTTCAACTACACACTTATTCTCGTTTTAATTGTTCAGTAATATTTATTACGGTCATATTCAGTAAATTTGAAAAAATACTGATCATTTTGTAATTTACTCAAAAATAACTGATGTCGGTTGAAGTTTTTACCGAATTACCGTTATGCAAAAGACACTTGACGAGCTCAGCAAAAAACATTACTGACCTTTTCTGTAAACTAAAGTATGTTCTGCACTTTCACAAAGTTCAGTAAATATTTGACGATCTATCAGCATCTACCTAGGTGTTGCTGAAAAAACTCTTCAATTGTTTAACTGAACTCTTGTTGTTTTTTACTATACTGTTCGGCAATTTTTCTGCATCTGTCAAAACGAAACATCGAATGTCCGCCATTTTCAAATATTCAAAGAGTTCCGAAGCTGAGTTTTTAAAGTGTTTCGCGTGTGATTTTCAAAAAAAAAGATATCTTACTTTCCAATCTACAAGAAAACGACGTGGAGGTACACGATCTATTCAGTCAGCATATGGAAATTTTTCCACCACAGGAGAGCAGTTTACTAGGAGCCTGCAGTAAAAAGCCTGTATTCATCATAACATTAAACGTATCAAGTTTTTACTCGAATGTGCTGGGATCACCAGTATAATCTATCTAAACAATCTGAAATTCCTTTATAAAATTATTCAACAGTTGCAATAGCAACTCTCACAATGGTTCATATTTCTCTCGTAACCATGAAAAAACTTTACGTTTACAGAATGCTCGGTAATTTGTGACGAATCGTCAGCTTTGTAAATTTACAGAACGCTCGGTTACTCGTGACGAATAGTCAGCTTTGTAAATACCGACTCATGCAGCAATTTTTGATGAACGCTTCGTAAATTTTTACTGAGCTATCTTCTATGTTTGACGTTTCAGCGAGAATGCAAAATTACCGAGCACTCGTCAAGCAAATAAATTGCTGAACAGATTGCTGATGGCTCAGCTGTTGAGAACTCGTTAAAAAGATTGCTGAGTTTGGTAAAAGAAACTAAGTGTGTACAGTTCAATTTATACCTACGCACCGACAAATGACAAATCCGATTACGTCAAACCTGAGTTCTATGAAAACTGTAACGAAACTACGACGAGTGCCCAAAACTTAACGAAAAAGTCGTCATCGGAGATGCAAACGTACAGATAGGGAGGAAGGAATTTCCCCATCCTGGTCACTCAAAAGTCACTTTTTTCATCAAAAAGTCACTAAAGTTACTTTTTTCCGAAAAATAGTCACTAAAGTCACTTTTTTACCAACTTGACCAGCCCTCATCAGCCCTGCTTTCTGAATGAAGTTTTTGATGCCAAATATCTTAGATATGCATGATACGTCGAGATCTGTTCTCTCTCAAAAAAAAATTTTTTTTTTTAGAATAACCGACTTTCTGGCACTAAGAGAAAAGAGGATTTGAATGCAATTCCTGAGAAATTCATGATAATAGTATTAAAGTGCTCGATATTGGAACGAAAAGTTAGGTCTGGAACTTGGTCTTGTCCGGTCTGATTGAAAATCGGAACGAGCATGGTCCTCGTGGTTCTGTGGTTAGCGATGTCGGTCGGCTAGCTCTCCCACACGGTTGTGATGTCGGGTTCGATTCCCGATAAGGTCGAGGATCTTTTCGAGCTGGAAATTTTCTCGACTCAGTACTGGAGCACGGTGTATCGTTGTACTTATCCTACAACAGGCAAAATGTGCCAAAAACAATATCGATAACGAATTCTCTCAACTAATAATCTAGTTGATCGAGACCGCATTAGCCCTCCAGGCTAGCGTACGATATTGTTTCGGCTCCAAGCCCGGTACGGTCTGTAATTTGGGAACGAATATTGCCAATGATTTCAATAAACGTTATTTTAGTGAAAAATCAATCATGAATTCATATATGCATGTTAGAAACTGTTTGATTTTTGAATCAACAATTTTCACTATTTATTTTATTATTTATAACTATTTTTAATTTGATGTATTTTTCGATTAAACAAATTAAGGACTAAATAGTAGAGATGGTCGGGTTTGGCTTTTTTCAAACCCGAAAAATTTTTTTCCATCAAACCCGAACCAGACCCGAACCCGAAATTTTTTTTCCATCAAACCCGAACCAGACCCGAACCCGACCCGTACCCGACACCTTCAAAAATTTTCAAACACGAGCCCGACCCGAACCCGATACTTTCGAAAATTTTCAAACCCGAACCCGACGGGTACAAGTTTCGGGTTTGAAAAACTATTTTGGAATATTGTGAAAAACAAATTTTTACATCTTAATTATTAATTTTTTAAAGTTCAATGTTTGAACGTTTTGATTGAAAATAACGATTATTGATGTAATTTAATTCAGAAATTCTTATTCCTAAGTGTAGTCGTTTTGAGAAAACAATTGATTCACTGCTTTTCATTTCACATACTACATTCTACAAGGTTTTCTTGTTGTACCTGAAGGATTTCAAAAGTTTGAATAACAGAATTCGATCTCTGACAACAAAAAAATATAGTAGAGGAAATGTTTTCATGAGAATCTTTGAACGGCTACACTCAAGGACATGCTTGTCGTTTCTCCTGAGAGAATCACTGCCGTGTAAGAGAATATCTTTCAGTGTGAAAACAGCTGAAGAGAGAAGCGAATCGTGTGTAACTGAGGAGCTTACAAAAACATCGTGATGTAATCTGAATTATCTCTCCTGAGAGATAATAAACTAAGATTAGATTTCTCACACGAAAGGACATTACGCACTATAGCTACACTACAGAGCTCACTGCAGTATTTTTAGTGTCTTTCCACGAGTGGCAGAAGCAAACACAAAGTAGAAGAAAGAAGTGTAGTACAAAAAATTGCTACATGCAGCACTCATGTTCGAAAAGAAGCGCGCGCTGTATTTTAACTTCGCTCTTTTCACATATTGAGAAGAATAACAAGTCTGTTTAAGAATGTGTTCACTAAGAGTATTTCGCATAAACAAATATGAATTTCAGAAATGTACAAAAATTTGTTTTTCATGCTAATGTTTTGTCAGCTACCTGTTTCGCGTGAAAACGTACTATATGCTATGATATCTCTGAAATCAAAACCGTTGAGGCTTCTCCATGCGTCATGTACAATACTAATTTTTAAAATATCCAAGTCGTTATCAGAAACATAAGTTTTTCATATAATACTAATTTAAGTGTTTTTTTTATCAAAATAAAAATGACACGTTGTTTCTAAACTACTGACTTTTGTCTTTTCATTAATTTTGCTTTGCAAATGAATCGCAATGTCGTATATTTTTATACAATAGTTTCGTGATTTATTTATCAAGCGATTTATAATTAGCCTGAAATGAAAAACAAACAAACAATAATTCGCTTTGAAACAAATTAAAAAAGGGTGCGATTACCATAATCAGTGCATTTTTATGGAATAAAACCTAAATTAATTCACCCAGTGGTGCAGAAACCTTTGTTATACTAACTATAATTGTATACTTATTAGGCTGCCCATAATCGCATATCAGTCCCATCTTCATTTTCATCAAGTTGAGAAAACAGCACGTAAAGGTATTTTTCGTGCTTAAGTTATTTTAACTGTTGAGCGTGGTTTATTCCCACATTTTCGACATGATATAATGAGATAGATATTTACCATAACTTTTTATAAGAACGACAAGAATGCACGAGGGACTGGTATGCGATTATAGGCAGTAGGCCAGTAAATCACAAATCGTATAGCAACGTAAATCCAATTTCAGTTATGAATAAAACGAATTCAAAAGATAATTTTCAGAAGGTGAACCAAAGACGATCTTTGAACTATAGCTTGACGTGGTTTTTGCAAACATTATGGATGTTATCACTGGAGTATATGTAACACACTCGAACATATTTTTTTTAAATAAACAGAAACAGTAAACAGTAAATAGTAATAGATAACAAAGATGCTGATTTCATACTAGAACAGCGAATATGTATGTTTATTTTTTTTTCTTCCTCTGTGTGGACTCATCACTGCGACCAGAGACCTTTTGATCTATTGTGATATAGCCCAGGTGTTTTCTGTACTCCGCTCTTCATATTATTGGCAGTATCATCATTGAAGTGAATGATACGCTTTTATAATATATGTAATGTGTATGTTAGTTCGAGGCAGTTCTAATTTTTTAATTCCCCATAATCCAGGTTTGAATACCATATTCGCATTATTTTCAGAAATCGCAGGACCTAGAATTATTAATCAGCATCAAGTCTTTTTTACGAATTGAAGCAAACTTCTACTTACCTCAGATCAGCATTACAAAGAAAAAAATAGAACCATTGACGAAAGTTGTCAATTCAATTCTATCTCAAATGCATAATCTGAAAATGAAGGTTTTCGCGACATTTGAGAGATTTGGATTTTCGGAGTGTAGACGAGAACATTATTCTTTTCGAAGGCCTAGGCTGTACGATAAAATTCGAAATAAAGACTTAATGAAACTTCCTGCGATAACGAGAAATGGAATAACATATTTGCACTTTGTCTTAGATTAGAAACCAATATTTATATCTTATATGAGCGTAGTGTATCATATCATAGGAATAAGTGACTTTCTACCTGCGCACACTAGTAAAAGTGTATAGCCATGTAAAGTTGCTTCAGTTTCATCCAAACTTCAAATGATCGCATCTCGATGTTCACAATTTTTTAAATCCTTGGTCACGAGTTAAAAGTATATTTAGAACCTAATATTAAACATCAAATAAAAGTTCAACTGAAAAATTTTCCAGCTGTTCAAAACGTAGCATTGTAAACAAAACAGCGATTTTTTTTATGTTTTCTGCATCTGCAATATCTGCATCGCTAATTGTGTTACATTTGCACACTGTGGGATCCGGTTTTGCTTCAATGCTCCCCGAAAGCTGTAAAAGCTTCCTATTTTTCGCAAATCTGGGTTCAACGTACAATTGATTATATATTTTAAAAAAAGTGTGGACGGAAGCTTCGCAAGCAAGAAAAAAAGCTAAGTAAGCATTGCAATTTGCTCTAAAATTAATTTATTTACACCAGTCAAAACGCACTACGAAAAGTGTAAAAAATATGCAAAGTTGTCGATGATTGTTGCTTTCCTTTGAGAAATAAATAGCGATACGAAAAAAGAGGGATAGAGAAGAAGGGAAAGCAAGGAGAGAGAGATAATTATCCAGAAAGTAAAATATCCCATGTCTAAAATATACTTTGGTCAAAGTTCTACAGTTCAAGCAACCAATAAAAAATCGCACTCAGTTTGAGTTTCAAAGAGCTCCGGGACTTTCATTTGAGCATGCGAACATCAAAATCGGAAGATGCGTACTGTAAAAAGGGTGTTTTTTTTGTTATTTTATTTTGTTCGATTTTGATATACCACACGTATGAACAACATATTTACACATCTGTACATACAGGCACACATCCACATACATACAGAAATTGTTCAGTTCGTCGATCTGAGTCGATTGGTATACAACACATGGCCCTCCATGCCATTCATTTTGCCTTGAAAGTTAAATATCTAAAATAAAAAATACTCTTGGATCAATAATTCAAAATCTAAGCCACTAATCAAAAATCCACCCGGTAGCATTCTGGGGGAGAACAGTAGCTTTCGTTTGCGTATAAGATCATCAAAATCGGATATTGCGTTCTGTAAGAAAGGTGCGTTAGTTTTTTGCGGCACATACATACAGACAACATACATACACACACACACACACACACACACACACACACACATACACACGAACAGACATTGCTTAGTTCGTCGAGCTGAGTCGAATAGTATATACGATTCGGCCCTCCAGACCTTGGATCTATTTTGCGTTTTTCGACCGATTTTATAACCTTTGTTTAGTATAACAAAGGTAAAACTCAGACATTTTATTAATTTTATTATTTTAATGCAAGGCATTTAGCATAAAAAAATCTATTCCGACACTCTCATGAATTTGTTTTACTTCGGAAAGTCGGTTTTCGTCTGTAATGTTTGGTTTTGAAAAAAATCGACTTTGTACTTAGAAAATTATCGAGCTTAGAGAGTGAATTTATTTTAAATGGAGGATTTGATTGCAATTACTGAGATATTCATGTCAATCAGTGGCAAAACGCTGGGTAACACCCGGGCGGAAAATTTTCAAGTCAACTGCAAGGTTGCAGTACAATTATCTTGTAGCCAGTAATTGTAATTTATTATGTTTTCAAATGAAATAATAACAGCATTTGAAGCAAAGCAAAGCCTTGGCGCTACATTCCGTATTGGAACTCGACCTTCTGTTTATTTTACATAGACATCGCAGCCAGCTGTTTTAGTGTACAGGACTATTTCAGGGCTAGCGCAACGATCCTGCTGAAACTAACATTCTCACCCGAACCGGGACTCGAATCTACTACGACTGGCTTGTTAGGCCAGCATCGTATCTCAAGACCAGCTGGAAGGGAATAACAGCATTTATTCAGTTTAATACCAATTCATGGTTTTAGCAGATTTTAACACGTTTTGAGCTGATTGTTTTTTCATCTTGAGTTGTGCACATCATGAAGTGCACAGTTCATGACTAAAATTGTATCCTCTCAATACGTAATAAAATGTTGGTGCCTTGGTCACTCGGAGATGACAAATACAACAGTTGACTACCCAGTAAGAATTGTCGGGCCGATGTCGGACCAATTCGCGTCCGATTCTCCGATAGATCGGTCCAACAACGGGTCGACATTTCGCTCAACATCGGTCCGATGTCGTGCTCAAATGCAACAAAAATGTCGGAGATGTCGGACCAGGGTTCATTCGCTCCTAGGGGTTCATTCGTCTTCGTGCGTCGCGAGCGAGAGGGAAGTTTAGTTGTGTTTGTTTTGAAGCAAGTCCGGTGCGGCTGGCATGCGGACTTGGTCAAAACAAACACAACCAAACTTCTCCTGCCGCAAAGAGATCACAATGGCAATCACAATTATTTTAGGATAGTGCATGATTTATTATTTTTATCCACTATATACAAATGGATTTACGTAACGCAGATTCCATTGATATTATTCCCGCCGTTACTGAGGTGCACAATAAGCACCATCATTTTAAATCGTTTTAAATCAAGAAAGTATGCGGTGTCATGTACGTTTTATTGCAAGAAAATATTTGTAGAGTTCGAAGCAATATATTTATGAAACATTTAGGGTTTCTTAATAATAAAAATTATGATACCATTCACATAACGTAAAACGTGGTGGCGGGGCTGTGCGATTCAAACCTCATTGTGTGCGATGCAACAACGGCGATGTGCAGGTTGCTTTATTTTGATTATTTTGATAGCGAAGTATTGGATTAGAGCGCTTCATTTATAGGATGGTTCATGATTAATTATTTTTATCCACTATATAGAAATAGATTTACGTAACGCAGATTTTATTGATGTTATTTTCGCCGTTTATGAGGTGCACAATAAGCACCGTCGTTTTAAATCGTTCTAAATCTAGAAAGTAAGCGGTTACATGTACGTTTTATTGCAATAAAATATTCGTAGAGTTCGAAGCAATATATTTGTGAAACATTTAGGGTTTCTTAATAATGAAAGCTGTGAGATCCTTCACATAATGTAAAAAATAAATGAAACCTGACTTTTTTTCGTTCAACCTTCAATGTTCACCCTATAATTCGAAATTCAAAGCGATGGCATGTGTTTTTTTCTTTCATATTGATATTCAAACGAGACATTTGAGGAGAAATAATAGGTATTTCATTACTAAAAATATAATTCACAAGACTTCGAAAAACATGAAAAACCATGACTTTTCGTGCTTGATTCACCTCTAAATCAAAATCTGAAGCGATGATATGGTTTTTTTTTCTATAATAAAATGGTTGTTATTGTTTCGGATAGACATTTGTGGAAATGTTATGGTATTTTCTTTTCTTTACTTAGCTTATCATGCAAAATCATATCTTTTTATGCTCAATTTTCCTTAAAATCAAAGTTCATAGATATGAAGATGATATGGGTTTTTTTTCTACATTAAAATGTTCGGAGGGATATTTGAGGAGAAATATGGTACACGCATGTTTCACGTAGTTTTGTGATAAATGACTTTTAATGCTCAATTTACCTCTAAATCAAAATTCAAAGCGATAATATGTGATTTTTTTTCAATAAGTGTTTGTTGATGTTTAGAAAAGACATTTGAAGAGAAACAACAGGTACCTGATTTCTAAAAATTGAGATATTATTCACTACATAAAACATTTATAATGATGAAATTTAATGCGTAATTCGCCTCTAACACAAAATTCAAAGCGATGGCTTTTGCTTTGAATTTCGCGTGCTTTTTTACATTAAAATGTTAGATAATGCTTAGGAATGGAATTTGAGGATATCTGGCAAATGAAGAGAATATGGAAATATATTGCAAAAAACTCAATCTGGTAAATAAATAAAAAATGAGATATTGTTCTTAAAACTACGTAGACATGTAAAATCATGAAGGTTAGTAGCCCCAAAATTGATAAATTTCAATCACATCAATACGTTCAATTCAAATGTGCCCGCGATGTGATGTTTTTGAATATATACGCACCGATCAGGTTATTTCTTCGCCGTTTTTTCAAGATTTTTTTACGCGGATTTTCGAATTCATGTGGTTTTTCATAAGGTAAAAAAATCTAATGTTGCAAGTCATTGTTTTTGAGTTTCAGCTGGAACGGTATAATATATGACAAATAAATGTGTGCCGCCAATGTCAGACACATGAAGCTATTTTCATCAAATACGTAACTACAAACATTATAGCAATCGTGGTTGATCTTGCAGATTATTAGACCTAAACTTAAAAATAATAATAACAAAACAACCCAAAATGGTCATCCCATATCAACTACAGCTGCCATTTTCAATTTTGTGATGGTAATTTCCGGTTTCTGGCGAACATCCCAAGGTGGTCAAATACAATCCAATCTTAGGATTTTCAGAAACAGGATTATGCCCAGAGGCCAGAAATTATTCCCAATAGTAATTTTGAACTCCAAGATGACGTTTCCGGTGTCAGGAACATAGCCTTAAGTGGTATTTGGCCAATAATTCAAATACTTTCAAAAGAGAAACCCCAGACGTCTTTTTAAAGTCCAAAATGGCGACTTCCAGTTTCTGTAGTTAGAATAGCCTTAATCGCAAAATTAAACTGAATATGAGTATTTCAGTTCTGTGCGTTTTAATAATATTGATGTTACATTTAAAATGACGATGGAACTATAAGAGGTGAAATGTGACGTAATATTTCTGACGTGAGTTGCGCTAATGGGGCAGAGAAATATAAAAAGGTGATTCTTAATTTTGAATCTATCCCGAGCATCGCCGGTAACGGTCAACTAATTATCAATGCTGATGTAATTGATTTTTTAAAATAAATCGGTTTTGAACTGATTATAACGCGTATTTATTAGAAACAATTGATTTTTCTGAAATTTCAAACAATTTACATTGTTTGCCACTTCATTTATTTTTAGAGTAATTGTTATCGTACAGCCTAGGCCTTCGAAAAGAATAATGTTCTCGTCTACACTCCGAAAATCCAAATCTCTCAAATGTCGCGAAAACCTTCATTTTCAGATTATGCATTTGAGATAGAATTGAATTGACAACTTTCGTCAATGGTTCTATTTTTTTCTTTGTAATGCTGATCTGAGGTTAGTAGAAGTTTGCTTCAATTTGTAAAAAAGACTTGATGCTGATTCATAATTCTAGGTCCTGCGATTTCTGAAAATAATGCGAATGTGGTATTCAAACCTGGATTATGGGGAATTAGAAAATTCGAACTGCCTCGAACTAACATACATATTTGCTGTTCTAGAATGAAATCAGCATCTTTGTTATCTATTACTATTTACTGTTTACTGTTTCTGTTTATTTAAAAAAAAATATGTTGCTTCTATCCAGCATTTAAAGTTGGTTCTCGATTGAAAAAATAAGACTCATATACTCCAGTGATAACATCCATAATATTTGCGAAAACCACGTCAAGCTATAGTTCAAAGATCGTCTTTGGTTCACCTTCTGAAAATTATCTTTTGAATTCATTTTTTTCATAATTGAAATTGGATTTACGTTGCTATACGATTTATGATTTACTGGCCTTAATAAGTATACAATTATAGTTAGTAGAACAAAGGTTTCTGCACCACTAGGTGGATTAATTTAGGTTTTTTAAAAAAATTGACTTTCTTGGAATTTTTCAGTTGGGGCCAATGGAATGTCTGAAAAAAATATAGTTTTTTGAGTTTCGTTTAGCGGTAGGGCTTAAAGTTTCATGTTCTCACCTTTGGATGCAAAATTTCAGCTCAATTGGATTGGGTAGTGATCAAAGGTTTATTTTTTGACCGATGAAAAAAAAACAGTATTGATTTTTTTTTAAACATTTTTTAAGATAGTACCAGATTTCGATGTTTAAGCATTTTTAGAACATTTCGCATAAAACAATCGATTTCGACAATTCCTTGAGTGAAACCACTGGCCGAAGTACGATCGAACGAAAATTTGCATTGCAATTTTTTATTTGAGAAAACGAAATTTCTGCGCCCTACCGCCAACAAAATTCGAAGCTCATTTTGTTCCTATACATTCCATTGGCACCCTAATCGATCGGCTGTAGCTTGGAGAGTCGGTTGTATGTGCAAGTTTATGCAAG
This sequence comes from Wyeomyia smithii, assembly GCF_029784165.1. Classification (NCBI taxonomy): domain Eukaryota; kingdom Metazoa; phylum Arthropoda; class Insecta; order Diptera; family Culicidae; genus Wyeomyia; species Wyeomyia smithii. The sequence continues at coordinate 107,974,915 of NC_073696.1, forward strand.
TGTTAGCTTTGTAATTTCCCTATTCAATGTTTTACAGGGTTAGGGTCTTTAGAAAACATAAGAAAATCTGGAAGGTGTTCATTGGTAAGGAAAAAATATTTTTCCTAATAAAACAATAAGTAACTCATCGGAAATAGTATAAAACAGTATGCGCTTTAGCGGATATTTTTTAAATTTTCAATTGGGAAAGCAAAAACAGCTTCTTCCTCTATGCTTCAAGTTGGATTCGATTCTCTTTGTTTTAAATTGGAAATGCTCTATAGTGTCTTTTATCTCTGCTTTTTTATACTGAGAGGCCTCCTGAATTGTTGAATTATCATCACCGCTCTTAGCTTTATCGGTTTATCAACATTTTTCACATTTTAGCGTAATGTTCTGTTATGCAAATATTTATTTTAATTTTTTGAAAAATCTCTCACATTATGTTTTGGAAAAAACTGTTCCCTTTTGAACGATTCATGCAAGACAATCAGAAAAAGCCTGGTCACTTTTTCAAGTTTTTAAGTCACTTTTTGGTCACTTTTTTCGAGCTTTGAAGTCACTTTTTGGTCACTTTTTTCGGAATTTTGGTCACTAAAGTCACTTTTTCTGACCAGTTTGACCACTTTCAGCCCTGGCAATGGCCATATGCAGCCCCTATTTTCCACATTTAAATATTCGTAAACACACCTGGAAGCATCCAAATGGAAAAGCCTGTCCCAGATCGATTACGCACTGATTGACGGTCGGCATTTTTCCGATGTTACTGATGGTAGATCTTTTCGGGAACCAAACATTGTCTTTGATTATTATATCATCGTTTGTAAGATCCGCGCATGATTGTCGAACGTGCTGAAATCTCGCACAGAAAGGACGATGCGTTTCAGCATACAGCGGTTGAAAACTGATGACGTGGCAGAAAGGTACACCAGAGAGCTGGATCAACGGATCGCAGAACAACAGGAGGAACGAGTGGAAGACATAAATAGGTTGTGAAGTAGTATTCACGGTGCCATTGAAACGTCTGCGAGAGAGGAGGTAGGTACAACTAGGAAACCTGTGTATTAGAGAAATGACAAGACACTCACCGTTAAGGCATCTGTCAACATCAAAACGGATAACGGCAATGCAAAATTATAGAGGTCGCCCGTTTTGATGTTGACAGTTGCCTTAACGGTGAGTGTCTCGGCGTATCTCTGGTGTATAGGCTGATTAGGAACAACGCGTAGAAGAGAGCGTAACGGCTGAGTGCCAAAGAGTGACGGACGAGAAGAACCGTGACAGGAGCCGCATACTCACTGGCTAGAGTCCACCGTCGGCAGAAGCCCGAGTACAAGAGCAGATGCTCGCCAGCATAGAAGATAACTTTACTAGAACCGACGTGCGGAGCTTCTATAGAACAGTCAATAGAGCCAGAAGCAGGAATTTCCCTGTGCCGATGACATGTAATGACAAGGACGGTTGCAGCTAGGTGGAAGCTAAGAGAAGAGTGGCCAAGATGATACCTCGGTTTGCTCCAGGTTTTTTGCACCAAACGTGATTGGCTGATTTTGACAGCACGCGTGTGTGACAATATTCCAAAAGGGTTCAGCTTGCCGTGTTGCTAAACAGCTGGTGTTTGACCCAATCATTGAGTAAGTAAAAGTGAAATATTGTGGACACAATTTTGTTTTGGTTGCGACAAATAAAAGCAAAAAAGAATTTGAATGAAGTGCCAATCCTTTGGTCATTAATTTTTATCGATTTCTCAAAGATGCAGAACCTTATCGACAGTGGCTAAAAATATGCGTAAAATCTGAAAAAGATATTCCAAATTTGAAAATCTCTCGCAATAGTCGCATATGTAGTGAAGGTATTTCTTTTTATTATTATGTTGTTTATTTAGTTGTTCATGGTAACGTGAAATCAAGCATTTCTTCATAAACAAGCAATTTTCCCCTTGATTTTGCAACAGGAGTTAAGTGTTTCGCCGAATATTTTTCATTGTGCTTTCTAGAAAAAGTCCGGAGAAGTGAGAAAAACAAGAAAAAAAAGTTTGGCAGTGGTAGTATGATGATATAAATAGAGACGAAGTTTTGTTGTATTGTTTTATATATTTTTTGTAATCTAATTTTCATTGTTGTGTTTTTTGTTAGATAAAAATAAAAATATCGAATAAATAAATTTCTCGGGTTGCACTGGATTTTGCGTAAGGCAGACGAAAATAATGTTCAACCGGGGATATGTTTCATAGCAAAGAAGAAGAGAAAGAAGCCACTTGGCCACTCTTCTCTTAGGGTGGAAGGAGCACTTTCAGACGCTATGGAACGGTGAGGAGCAAGGTGAGCAAAACAGGAATAGGATGAGAATTATGTGCGACGACCAAGCTGTGGTGGCACCAACTCAGGAGGAGGTAAAAACGTGATCAAATTAGTCAAATCGAAAATCAAATTGGAAAAATTGCTTTTTTATTGAAGAAGGAAAAAAGAATAATCTTGTTCTCCGACGAAAAGCTGCTTTATAGAAATTTATTAATTTAACTTCAAACTTCAGCTAATTTTCGGACCGTATTTATATTTGAATTAGAAGCCAGCAAAGTTTATTTACGACCAGTCGATGCCACCGGAAGATGGTCTCCTTCTGGGTGGAAACCATTCTCGTCCGCCGTGTATTTCACCTCTATGTTCGTTCCATCAGGTGCCTGGTAGGAGTAGCTGCCAGTTTGCACAATGGCTTGTGCATTTTCGGTTCCACTTCCGTCGGGTTTGGTCACTTGCACGCTCTTAACAGATCCCTGGTTCTGGGCTTTGATTCCGTTTCCGGTTTCGTAGTTATACTGGAAGCTTCCGTCCGGTTGAATATCGGAATTCGAACTAACTATTGGAGCTTGCGCGTCGGCTGATAAAGAAGAAGGAGATCCCTGTGGAGCAGCAAAGGAAACTGCAAGCAGCGTTACGAATAGTGCCAAATGGAGTGAGTTCATTTTTGAGTCAACTTCTAAAATGCCTCAAGAAATGATCGTTGGAAGAATTGCCCGAAGACTATGTCGAATACTTTAGATTATTTTGCTTTTATAGTCAACCGACAGTGTGTCAATACCAAACTATTGTAAATATTTTCGCCGATTTTGAGCAAGTGAGAGTGAACTTGGCCATCATTTTGCACCTTCTTTCGTCAAGGTGCGGTGCTTCACACCGTGACCTCATAACAAATTTGCACCGTTGCACTGTGCATTTGGTGGGTGATAATTACGGTATGACCGAATTGACTGTTTAACTTGCAAGTTATGTAAACCGTTCGTTAGTTTGTGTGAAATTCAATTATGTCACTGATCGCGGTAGATGCTTGTTGATTATGGATGCTGCAGATAGTAAACGATAATTTTCACCTTCAGTTTCAAGCAGACCGTACGTGCATTTGAAGCGTTATTCGATGAGGTTTTGCCCAGAAGAATTTTTTAAAAGCAGTTGTTTTAACACTTGTGAGGACAAGTTAAATTAGTATGTAGTTCGATCTGCTTTATGAAGATAACACAAGATAAAAGTTTCGTATAGTTTTTACTTGATTTGATACTAAATATACTAAATGGACAGAAAAGTTTAGCCGTCTTCTAACATTTCAAAACCTATTTAGTAGTCCGTCAAGTTCTTTAAAATTGTCGTTTGTTTTAAACTCTATCTCTTCATTCGAGTGGAACTGCTTGAAAGAGAGCCTTTCAATCGGACAAACAGGAAATAGGGCTCAATCTGGTGAATACTGCAAACAGTTTGTACTAATAATGCCTTCGATTTACCAGTTGTATCGCAAACAGAATAAGTGGAAACGTTGCCTTGGTGAAGAAGCATTCTTTTCTTCCTCGTATGCGACCATTTCGCCTTGATGCCAATGTCCAATCGATCCAATAATGTTCTATGAAATTGTTTATTAATTGTTCTAACATGTTCAAGGAAGTCGATCAATATTATGTCTTGCGAATTTGGAAAAGAATGCTTATGATACGCTTTTGAATGCTTCGAGCATCGTTCATCAGGCAACTAATCTGTCAGCTGCCGATTGGGCACAGGTGTGTAGTGGTATATCCATGTTCGGTCTATTGTAACAAATCGTTGCAAGAATTGTTTTCTATTGTGCGTAATTAATGTCAGATTTTTGGTCAATTGTTTAGAATCGCGATACTCATCGGACGCACAACTTCAAGTGTAAACATTTATGAATGATATGACTAATGCGTTACTTTCAGATGTGCGTAGTGCATCGGTGATAGGGGTACGACTACCTCGAAATTGAGCATACCAATACTCAAAAGTTGAATTAGCTGGATAGCAGATGTTCCATAACACGAAGCGCATACTTTGCCTGAATAGTAATTCATCCCATCAATTAATTGATACAAAAATAACTTTTTCCAAAGGTAACAAAAAAAACAAAACTAGCTTTACTGGGAGAGTTATAACTTGAGAACGAGTTAATGACATGTCATGAATTTTTGAATCTTGAAGGTTTTTGGTTTGCAATGCCATCTCTGTTTCACGCCAAAAACTTCTCAGCTCATGTGGTATATTTAAACAGAATCGAAAAATCGAAAACGCCAAAAATAAGGCCTTGTTCTATGAAACAATTTTGCTGGAGACATTGAGTACATTGAATAAATTTTTCTCAGTCAAATCTTAAACGAATACGATTTTTCGAGTTTCGATTACAGTGCACTGTGAGATTTTCAAATAAATCTTTCCACCAATTGTAAATGTCTTGAAATATAATACTTGGAATGTGTCGAAACTTTATGGAAGTTATTTCATAAAATGATGGTTGAAAACGTGCTCTGCGTATTTTGTCGTTTGATATTAGGTTTTTGTACTTTACGACCTTTAAAAGGGGATTATTCAAAAATGTACCATACGATGATTTTGAAATTTTGACCATAGATTCAGGACGTCATAACGAATCGAATGGTGTATTCAGGTTTTTTAGTGCATTTTTTATAATAACGGTCTGTGGGAGCACCGTGCAGCGTTTTCACAAAGAACGCGTTATCAATTTCTGAGTCTTGTGCAGGTATCCCAATGGTACAGTCATTTTTCACTGTTCTTGCTGTTTGTTCGTTATGCCTATCCGCGCTGGCAGTCCGATAGTCACATTGAGATCGCGTTAACAATGTTTATTTATTTACCTATGATGGATGTCGTGAGGCGGCTGTTAAAATAGGCTGTGGGAAGAAGAAGCGTAAGGACTGCTCGGCACCTTACCGACAGCCTTTGGCAAAGAAGAGCAAACTGGGCAATAGAGCGGCTGTGCACTGAAGGATGTGTGTGTCGCATATCGAATGTTATATACAACCATACATGCTCTCGTCGACATGGGAATAAGGTGAACAGTAAAGAAAAAACACATTCGTGTATAGGGAACTAGACGGCAACGTTATAGTCCCAATATATTTTATCTGTTGGCTGTCTTTATTTTGCCAATACCACTACTGTCATAGAGTTACGCTTTGGGATGTCGTCAAAAAACTGTCATCGCTCAGTACATTTTTCCCCTAGTCTTTTGCTTCTGAAAATTCGAAGTTGTAGCTCGAAATCGGCTATTTGTGGCTTCAATACCGTTTGGCCTTAAGCAGAACCTAATGAAAAAAAAAAAACGCTCAGCTAACATTTTCAGTAGATGATGCATTAATGCGCATCTTCAACTGTATTTATTATTATTATTATCTAGTTTAGGGACCTTTTAACTTGCCGTCATTTGGGTCCGTTTCAACTGTATTTGAAATGGATAAGGTGAGAGAAAAGCTTTGCAATCTTACGAAAGACAGATGAACATAGGCTGGAGCATAGACGCGCAAGGATAGACCAAAAACTTCAGAGAAATTATCTCCTAGTGATCGATAGAAACCACCACCTAGTTGCGGTATCATTGCGCTCAAAACCGTCGACCGTATACCACGCGCGACACCGCCGAACCCCGCGGCTCAACATTAAGCAGCTCCGGAACTCCCAGGCTGCGGATACGCGCAACAGCTTGAAGCGGTGTTACCCACAACGGAGGGGCTGGGCGCATTGCCTCTTGAAGACGATTCTCAGACGAAAGTAGCGCCAGCAAGAGGATCGTGAACATGAGGAGCTGGAGCAGATGTACCGTGACAGCGAAACGCGGAAATTCTATGGGAAGGTAAACCAGTCCCGCAGAGGCTATATGCCGCAAGCCGACATGTGCAACGACGCGGATGGGAACCTTCTCACGGATGCCAGCGAGGTGGTCGACAGGTGGAAGGAGTACTTCGATGGACACCTGAATGGCGAAACAGTAAATAGAAGCGGAGCAGGAACTGACCTAGAAGCACCAGCAGCGGATGACCGAGTACCAGTCCCCGATGTTCATGAAGTTCTTTGTGAGATCGGGAAGCTGAAAAACAATAAAGTCGCAGGCAAAGACGGACTGCCGAGCGAGCTCTTGAAACATGGAAGAGAGGCGCTGGCTAGAGCGCTGAGCTGGGTCATTTCCAGGATTTGGGAGGAGGAAAAACTGCCAGACGAGTGGATGGAGGGAGTCGTCTGTCCCATCATGGGAGCCCGTGCCACCACGGACCAGATCTTCTCAATCCGACAGATCTTACAGAAATGTCGCGAGTACAACGTGCCCACACATCACATCTTCATTGACTTCACGGCGGCCTATGATACAGTCGATCGAGAACAGCTATGGCAGATCATGCACAACAACGGATTTCCGGATAAACTGACTCGATTGATCAGAGCCACCATGGCGCAAGTGATGTGATACGTGCGTGTTTCGGGGATACTCTCGAGTCTCTTTGAATCGTTCAGAGGGTTGATACAAGGTGATGGACTTTCCTGTTTGCTGTTTAACATCGCCCTTGGCATCGGGCATCGACACGAGGGGCACAATTTTCCCAAGGTCTGTTCAGCTTCTGGGCTTTGCGACGACGCACGAAGATGACGCTGTACAAAACTCTGATAAGACCGGTAGTCCTCTACGGGATCGAGACAACAACGCTTCTCGCGGAGGACCTTAACGCTCTTGGAGTTTTCGAACGGAAGGTACTGCGGACTATCTACGGTGGAGTACAGACGGACGACGGGGAATGGCGACGGCGCATGAACCACGAACTGCACGCGCTGCTTGGAGAGAATCCCATTGCACACCTGGCGAAAGTCAATAGGTTGCGGTCACGTCGTAAGGATGCCGGACGGCAACCCTGTGAAATCACTTCTCTTCAGCAACCCTACCGGCACCAGAAACAGAGGGGCGCAGCGTGCACGATGGCTCGACCAGATCGAAGGAGACTTGCGGGTGATGAGACGCCTGGGGAACTGGCGAAACACAGCCCGAAACCGAGCAACATGGCGACAAATTCTTGATACAGCACGAGCCACCACGGCTCTCGTCTGATTGGTAAGGTAAGTAAGATCGATAGAAATCGAAAAAATCTCAAGAAAAACAAATATTACAGGTGAATCTACACACCTGCAAAATTTGTTTTGTGAACACAAGTAGAGTTATCGGTATCCTCTCTTATATTACAAAGAAAATATTATCGCAGTTCCCATCTTCACCCAGTCAACATAAACAAAATACTGGATTTTTTGGTAACACTGATAAACTGATCGTTGATGATGGGCAACCAATCCTTAGGGTGGCCATTTTGTTGAGTAGTTATTCCAATTACAGAATCAATGAACAAATTACAAACAATGAACAATTACAGAATCAATGAACAATGAACAAATGAACAATGAAACTAATGACTCCGTTATTTCGATTCGAACAGTTTCATTTTCAGTTGATTCCTTTCGGCCAGAGATACCAGATGTGTAGATTCGTCTGCAAAACGCGGATTTTTAGAGTCTGTGTGAAGGTTTTTATTGACTCGCAGATATTTGCAGTTTTTCAATGTTCCTGTAGATTTTTGCCAAAGTATTGTTATATTAAAGCAAACTTTTTCAAAATGTGTGCATGCATGCATGCGCGAGCGAAAGTTTTTCGTATCATGAGAAGTTGCAGACATTTTTAAAACATCTAGCATATCTGCTTTCTGCTACTGTTATCGAATCAAGATGAACAGTTTTGCTATCAAACAGATTCGATGACGAATTTCTTCATCGTCTGGTGTTCATCGGTTCATTTCAAATGAAATTGATGACTGTCTCAATCAGGGCTCTACATTTTCGAAACAAAACAATGGAAGTGAATATCTCGCGTTGTCATTTCGATTCGAACATTTTCTTTTTCACTTGATTCCTTTCGACTACTGTTATCGAATCACTTCTTTCTCTCTCTCCCGTCTGTTGTTCATCGGATCATTTCAAAAGAAACTGATAACTATTTCAATTGACGGAGAGAGTGACGGCGACAGAGACTCTATCCCTTCTTTCATCGTCTCAACTGAAGTTAGCACCGCATCGCGTGGTTTGATGATAGTTTTCTAATACCGCAAGCTGTAGTTAGAACGGCAATGCACAGTGTTTTATTTTGCTGATTTCGTGCGCAAAATTAATAGCGTCTTTAAATTTGATTTTAGTGACATACTTTATTCGGAACAGTTTCTATGTATTTTATCGTGCTTCTTTTAGAATATACAATTTAGTGATTAATTCACCTAGAAGTGATATGAAACATTTATTTTTTCAGGACAGTGAGATAGACAGCTAGTGTCTCCGAAAAAGTTGTGGCAGATAGTTTTACTAGTAACTTTGTCGAAGGTGTCAGATTTCTATCTCTTATGTTAAAAAGATATAAAAAGTTTTATATGCAAAGTTCACTAAAATCATATTTTTAAATATAACTTTTTTCCTGGATTTTTCTACATATTTTATACCTTCTACAAAACTATTAGCCAAACAGAAATAGACATTTTTGCTGAACATTTGATCTAGCTATGATCAAAAATAAAAAAGTTAATCAACCATTAACGGGTTTTCAATGGTTAGCTTCTTTTGAAATTACTCAGCCGTACGCAAAAATACGCAAATAACTTTTTGAAGTTCTGAAAGCGCGTCTATTCTACTTTCAAAAAATATAAAATCATTTGTTCAATAAAGTCTTTTCGATTGTTTCAATGAAAAAAATCTTTTGTATGAAAATTCTAACTTTATCAAATAACTTTGTTATTTCTAAACATAGCGTTTTACAATCTTCAGCAAAAATATGAATCCAATAAAATCGCGTAATTTTCTGAAAGGTCATAAAAATATAGAAAATCATGGGAAATATAGAAATAAAAATATGAATTTTCGGTCAAAGTTCAGCACATGACGTCATCTAAAGTGAATTGAAAATCGTATTAAAAATAAATACGAAATATAAGAGTAGAAATAGAAACTAACTGAATTTTTCTATGAAGCGATTCTGCTAAGACGCTCGAAATTTTTTTCTCCAATTTTTTCGAGCTATTTAAACTTTGTTTGTCTCTTTTCTCCCGCGACTCAACCGAGAATTTTTTAAAAATTATCAACAGTTTATCCATACCTTCATTACAACAGCCGCTCATAAGGATTCCAGAAGCTTTATAAACTCTACAAGGAAATTTGAAACAATCGATGAAGAAGACAGCAAAGAAAACAATTAACTGTGACTAAAAATTCATATTTTTCATTATAACTCTTTCTCATGATGATATTTTTATGACCTTCTAAAAAATTATGAGATTTTATTGGATTTATATTTTTGCTGAAGATTGTAAAACGCTATATTTAGAAATAACAAAGTTATAAAGTTAGAATTTCCATGCAAAAGATTTTTTTTATTGAAACAATCGAAAAGACTCTATTAGACAAATGATTTTATATTCTTTTGGAAGAAGAATAGACATGCTTTCAGAACATCAAAAAGTTATCTGCGTATTTTTGCGTACGGCTGAGCAATTTGAAGTTAAACTTACCCTTGAAAAACCGTTAATGAATAAATAACTTTTTTATTTTGAACCATAGCTAGATCAAATGTCCAGTAAAAATGTGTATTTCTGTTTGGCTAATAATTTTGTAGAAGGTATAAAATATGTGAAAAATCCAGGAAAAAAGTTATTTTTAAAATTATGATTTGAGTGAACTTTGCATATAAAATTTACTATATCTTTTTTAACATAAGAGATAGAAATCCGACACCTTCGACAAAGTTGCTAGTAAAACCATTTGCCACAACTATTTCGAAGAAACTAGCTGTCTGTCTCACTACCCTGAAAAAATAAATTTCCCATATCACCCATATCACTAAATCGTACATTTTAAAAGAAGCACTATAAAATACAGAGAGACTGTTCCGAATAAAGTATATCACCAAAATCAAATTTGAAAACGCTATTAATTTTGCGCAAGAAATCAGCAAAATAAAACACTGTGCAATGGCATCCAATAAAAACGTCACGCAAGCTCCGATCAATATTTCCTTCCTCTTTCCTATATATGCGTGAAGTAGTCTCCGTCAGCGCTCATTGTCATTTTCAATTGAGAATTGTCATGTGAGAGTGGTGGTGATAATCTCCGCTTTCAATTGAAAAGCATTTGTATCAGCATATCAGTTGTTAAAATCAAAGCAAGAGCAAAGCTCGAAAATGATACAAAAGCTTTTCAATTCGAAGCGACGGGTCAAAGCGTCACTATAACCTGATAATTGTCAATTGAAAATGACTTTGTCAGGCTCTGGTCTCAATTGACGGAAATTTTGACGCATATTAGGCGGCATACATAAGTTACGTAACGCTCATATAAGGGAGGGGGGGTATCCTTGAGCGTTACTATTTGTTACATCGGGGATGGAGGGAGGTAAGATCAGCGTTACGTAACAAAAAAAGTCTGGAGAGACTTTCCAAAAGCGAGCATTTTTATTAAGTAAATTCTTCTACAGCGTTAGGTAATTTTTATGGGGTGTTGGTGTTGGCGTTACATTTCATTACATATGGGGGGGTGGAGGTCCAAAAATTTTTGCGTTACGTAATGTATGGATGTCGTCTTATGACAATTTCCTCTTCATCAGTGTGTCATTTGAAATTAGTACCACATTCACCGCATCATGCCATTCGATGATAGTTTTCTTCCACTGCAAAACGCAGCTGGAATGGCAATGGCCAAAAAATCCATCACGCAAGCTCCGATTAATATTTTGAAAATTTTTGTTGCTGTTTTTCACTGGCTACATGGCACTTAGAGTTGTAAAACTGGTTTGGCGTCCCCCGTTTCATACCATGATTTTCACGATGTTCTTAATTCTCCCTTCTCTCTATATGCGTAAAGTACTTTATGAAAGTCAATGACAATCGTCAGGCGATAGTGATGCTGTTAATCTTCACTTTCAATTGAAAATCCTATTTTCTTTTTCAAGCTCTTCAGCTTTCAAAATCAAAGCAAGAAAATGAAACAAATGTTTTTCAATTGAAGACGGATCACAGCGCCACTGAAACTCGAAATTGTTAATTGGCGATGACACAGATTTTCAAGGTTGTTCCCATCTACTCCTCTCTTCTACGCAAGCAAAAATCAGACAAATATCAGCAGAGTCGTCAGGGCATATTGGAAATGACTTTTTCAGGCTCTGTAACTGATAATTAGCTTATCGTTACCTCGGTTTATTTCCTAGCAAAACATGATGAAACCAAAGTAAACACTCAGAAGAAATAGAAAACCAGCCAGTGTCTGATAAAATTCCACTTTCAGATTATAGGAAAATTCTCTCTAATTAGGCAGAAAAAATCTCACAAGAATCTTACTCCGGGACTTCGGGAAACTAGTCACTACCAAAAACTTTCAGGTCTATCATACTTCTAAATATAATAAACAAACATATTGATTCGAACTAATTTCAATTTTTTAACGGCTTTTACCCGTTAACATTCAAGTTCATTAGGGCAGACAATGTGTGCAGCAGGGGAAGCGAACTGCAAAGCGTCAGCTGACTCTTCTGTGTGTCATGAGTCATTCCTTTAAGTCGTATAAATAACGCTGGCACAGCAGAGTGTGTAGTTAGGGATGAGCAAAAGAATAAGTCGGCAGTGGAATGCGATACGCATATAAATTGTGGAACAGTACCACCGCCCCCGTAGTTTAATTGGTCAAAACACCATGCCGGAGACAGGGAGATTGCGGGTTCAAGTCCCGTCGGAATGCGGTATATTTTTCCAAATCTGTATCATATTTCCAGTTCGCTCATTTTTCGCTTCCCCTGCTGCACACATTGTCTGCCTTAATGGAACTTATTGATAAAAACAGGTTATATGTAAATTAATCCAATTTCAATTTCCTTGCAAAAACAACAAACCCACCATTGACGCATTTCATACATTTGTCAGGAAAATCGAGCAGATTGCTCAAGGCAAACGATGTTGTGACTCCTGTTAGAAAAAAAAACGCGGATGCTTCATTTTCAAACAGGAGGGAGCCTGAGTTTTTTCTCTCTTCAAAACAATAATTAACCTTTCACAAAACTTTAAAAAGAGAAACATATATTTTCAAAGCTCAAAAAAGGAGATACATAATTCCACGCATCCAATAAAACTGATGCCATAATTTTTCCAGCGAATGGCAATTTTCAGGGGGAAATTCGGCGTACAATACACCAGTCATGAGCGAACACACTATGCACAGACTTACTGTCTGCTTGGACATGTTCGATTTCTGTGACATTAAAAAAATTAAATGAAGACTCCATTTAATTTCATCTCGTTTCAACAAGAGAACAAATATTTGCTTCCACAAGAATGCACGCTATATTACATAGGTTATTTAATGTGTTGCAGTATCAATTTTAATCTAAGCGTGACATCATACCGAACTTTTACGTAAAACAATCGATCGTGAGCTTTCTAACTAACTTTCTTTTGTTTCGTTGTCGCATAAATAACACTACACATATTATATATATAAAAAAAAAAACTAATAGACTATCCTTTCATTTATTCAGAATGTAGTTATGCTTAATATAAATTTTATACACTTTGAGTATTAGATGACTAAAACTGTTAGTACAATCGTTCGATAACTGAAGTTTATGTTAGTGGAGCTGGTGCCACTGGCAGATGAGCACCCTGCGGATGAAAACCATTTTCATCGGCGGTATAACTAAGCTCAATGTTGGTACCATCAGGAGCCGGGTACGAGAAACTTCCAGTCTGCACTAGCGCTTGAGCTTGCTCAGTTCCGCTTCCGTCCGCTTTCTGCACTTGCACCGTCTTCAATGTTCCCTCGTCTTGAGCTCTAATTCCATTACCGGTTTCATATGAGTACTTATAGCTTCCATCGGGCTGGATATCTGAATTTTGGCTTACGATCGGAATCGGTGTATTCGAAGATCCTTGTGGGGCAGCACAGATAGCAACCACCAGCGATAGTAAAAGCGCTGCTCTAAACGAGTTCATATTTTTTTGTTTGCTCTGCAACTGAACCAAACTGATACTATTTGGTGTCAAGTCGAAAGGGAATTCTTTTATAGTCGACAAAGGACTGGACCTACATAATTATCACTCCCCAACAAATCGGTTGAGAAACAAAATCAAACTTGACTATCATTTGACACCTGCACCTGTCGAGGACGCCACGCAGCAGATGACAGAATTCACACCATTTCTAACAATTCGATATGAATAGCCATACATTTAGATGCTTGCATTCATGCGGGTTAAGCTCTAGGATACAACGTGGCAGCTTCAGACAAGCTTTCTTCTTGAAGGTCAGGACCTTCAACTCGCCCGTAAGTGCTGTTATTTGTGTCTCTAGTATTGGTCGAACTAGGACGGTCTAGAAAAAAGATGTCAGAAGGATGTTACCATTTCAAAACCATTATAATGTTCGTTATTATGTTCTATAAGCAACTGTATAACTTTCTTAGACTTTTTTTATATTTTCTCAGAAAGCTCAATAAAGTACCTCTATTTTGATTACTTAACATGTTTCCTAGGTCAAACCAGATCAGAGATAGAGCTGGTTCATTTGTTCGGGATTCTACAAGAAGCAAACTTTCTAGCGTCAATCATCAACTTTGCATTCATGGTTGCAACGGTAACCCATAGTTGCTTAAGTTAATCATCTATAGCATTGTTCAGTAGCATATACGACAACGAATTTTGAACTGCTGCGTAGGCCCCAGACATTTTGATACCAGAAACTGGAATACTGGTTTTAATCGGCAGCTCATTGTTTGCTGAGTCACCAAACGACGAGTTGAGAAAGAGAGACGATATCATAAAAAAATCCATAAAAGGCATTAACTTAACTGGACTGGACTTAGAACTAAATGGAAAAACACCTGCTTCTCAAACAGTGCATTTTTTCAAGAATGATTTATTGATCCGTTTGAAACTGTTGGGAACTTATCTTTGACGTCTTAAGTTTGAAATTTGCGTGGAGCATGGCTGATGATTCAACCGAAGTCGAAGAGACCATATTTCTCCACATGCACACACGATAATCTACTATGACCCTATCGATTTGAACAGTCTTTTCTAGTCGAGCCTCGAGCATTCAATGATTGAGTTAACGAACATCAATGGGAATGATAAAGAATGCGTATAATGTGAACAGGGCAATAAAACTGTGTACAGCGTAAGTTTTGTAGCTCGCTTAAACAGAGTTAGAAAATCGAATTTCTGAATCACTGATTTTAGATGACCTTCTTAGTATTTTTCTGGTTGTTATTAGGTTTCGCAGGAGGAATTATTTATGTTTTTATCTTTTAGAAAGCATTCCACAAACATTCCAAATTACATTTTACAAGAGACGTTTTCTAGGCAGACATTAGAATTTATGAGGTTCTTAACGCGAGTTTTGGGATTTACACGTTTTATGCGGATATCCTCCGCGCAAGTGGCGATTTTAAAACTTCTCTTTAGTATCGAATTTAAGATGATACGTGACTTAGCAACAACGCATAGTTTAAATGCTCATGTTAGTACACGAATGGGACGGGTGTTTCATTTTCCAGAAATAAATCATACGGTAGGCTCGGTATACCTGACCATGACTGTTTCACGACATACTGCATCACTGATTGTTAGCGATAGTATTGGGAAGCTAATTGTCCTGATGTGCATTTAGGTGTCGACATGATCTATCGTGCTCTTGGGCACCACCATGGTGGGAAGAAAAGCTTTTGCATATATAACAGTTATCACACATCCATATGTCATTCACTTTTGAATAACGATCATATCGAACGTCGTGCATCCAAATCTAGTCAAAAAAATGAAACTCTGTACCAGCGTTTTTGTGTTCCTGTTCGTAGCAGCAGTTTCGAGTGCCCCACAGCAATCCTCCGGGAACACTCCGGTACCGATAATTTCGGAAACGTCCAATCTTCAACCGGATGGAAGTTTTAGTTTCTCGTTCGAAACCGGTGATGGAACAAAGGTGCAAGATGAGGGCGAAATCAAGACACTACCGGTGTCCAAACCGAACGGAACCGGAACGGAACAGGTGGCGGTGTCGGTGCAGAGAGGATCTTACTCGTACAAGGCACCGGACGGTACCCCGATTAGCGTTCAGTGGACAGCTGACGAGAATGGATTCCAGGCTCAGGGCGATCACCTGCCGGTGGCGCCTGGAACGAACCATTAAGTTAAAGTGATAATGATGGCGTGAATTTGTTAGTGATTATGATTGACAAATATATGTGTGAATAAATAACAAATGAATTTAACGTCTAACGATCATTATCAGTGGTCCACAATTCGTGTCCCTGTGAGTAAGCGCTATGGTTGAATACAACAGAGTCTGCTTTTTACAAGCCGTAATTTATTGTGATTGTGACAAAAATGTCATTCTGTCTCCGAGAAAAGAAAGTTGTAATAGATATTTACTGACAATTTGCACTGTGCTGCATGCCATCAAATAGTAAACATCGTTAAAATCCAATAAGTAATTACATCAAGTAGTAATTTGTACATAGAAGGTGTGAACCCAAAAAAATGGCATCGTTTCCTCACGCCATTTTTTCATCAGACTGCGATGCTCTCTCTCTCGAACAAACGATCGGTTCGCGTCAGGCACGCTTTCATCTGATCTGGACATGACCGGCACCGACTTGTTTGGGTGCCGACTGAGTATGAAACGTGCGGTGAATAAATTGCTTACCTAAATAAGTGAACACTCGATGGCAATACCATAAATAACTCAATTGAATCGGCCGCAGCCGCTCGACCAGAAACTAGACTTACCACATATCACGCAGTCCATCTCTGATGCTGACCAGACTGCCACGGCGCTCCGACCGAGGCTTGTCCGATCGCTGACTACTGAAATTCCAGAAGCGCAACCGCTTGTGGTTCTCATCTTCGTAGAACGGATTCAAGTGCTCCGGGTAGTCGTAGATCGACGTCTGGCTGCTAGATCGACCGGTCGTGTTATACGAGTAGGACATATTCGTTTTCTTCTGTTACGGCCAACGCGTCTAAAGCTTGGTCAACACTCACTGCGCGGTGCTAATTTTCAAATCAATTTGCACTTTTGCAACACTCTTCGTCATAAAACTACGAAACTGTGCCTCACTGTTTTAGGCCATCACTCATTTCTTAAGTCGATTGCAGTGCTATCATGCCAGTGTTGTTTTTTTTTTCTTGCTTCACGAACAGACTCGAGGACGATGATGATGATGTCGACGATAAGATGTTTGAATTGCACTCGTGTGTCACCTTCACTGGCCGTCTAACCCGCAGCGTTTTGCACTTGAATGATAATTCGACAAAATTCACGGTAGTTCTGCACAGCTACGTGGACGCGTTCTAAACGCGCTGCTACCGAGAAAAGACACAACAAGTCAAAATGAGGAAATATAAACCTTGGTTGTTAATTTGGTGTTCAGGAAATTTTGCTATCACGCGATCGTGTGTCTTCGAGTCGTACAGAAAACGCGGAATAAAGGTGTGTATTATGGATGTAACCTGGCGTTCGTTATCTGCTACACTTTCTGCCGAGTGTTTTATCTTATCAATGCAGCAGAGCAAAGCTACGACAGTAACGACGACAATGGCATGTGGAAAATACACACTCGCAGGCGTTACCGACTGTAGGCTTCCATGCTCGAGCTAAGAAGCTATTTTTATCGACACAAAAGATATCGAATGCTACCAGT
The DNA here is from genome assembly GCF_029784165.1 of Wyeomyia smithii. Taxonomy (NCBI): domain Eukaryota; kingdom Metazoa; phylum Arthropoda; class Insecta; order Diptera; family Culicidae; genus Wyeomyia; species Wyeomyia smithii. Next base: position 107,991,940 of record NC_073696.1, read on the forward strand.
TTGTAAATTGTTCGTAGCGATTGGCTTACTGAACAGAAATGTGGGTTGGTGTTTCTGAAAACTGAGGCATGATAAAATTGATTTCATAAGCCCGTTAGCGACACTAAGATGATTTAATTTAGAAATATGGCATCGTCAGAAAGGTTTTGTTGAGCGTGAATTGAGCCAGTGGCGGATAAAAATCGGAAAAGTAACTGTCGCCGATCCTTTCTATCCTTTCTCTATATTTTTTTTATAGAAAGCAGACACTCGAACTAAGCAAGGTTCCAAATTTTAAGGCTGTAGCAGGTACTATACCTGAGATATCGAGATATGAAGATGAAAAATTGTAAAAAATATGCACTTCTTCTTCGAGAAAAAGTAAAATATTTAAAAAATTCGCTCATAATAACAGAATAACTAATGAGTGTATTATATTTTTTTATTTATTATATTTTGTAAACGTTATTGATTTGGCTTTTAAAAAAAAGTGCGTTTATGTGGTTTTATGGGCGAAAAAAAGAAGATAAAGCACAATAAAAAAAGAAAATGAAAAAGCACCATTTTCAACTTTGTTGGACAGCATCTTTTTACTCCCAAGAGCCCCCGAACTGGGTCCCTATTTTTTTCAAGTTTTAGGTGTCTACTAACGAATTCAAAAGAGTCTAGCTGCGACCACCTGCGACCAAGCGTTTAAAACCGACTTGAAAATTCTTGGTTTTCATTGGAAACATTCAAAATTAAAATTGATTGATGATTGATTGATGATTACCTGCGACCAAACGATTAAAACCGTTCGACAAAGAAGAAAATAAGAAAAATCATTATTTTCAACTTTGTCGGTCGGTATCTTTCAACTCCCAGGATTTCCAAGGCTAAGTCCCTAATTTCAATCAAGTTTCAGGTCTCTACTAACAATTTCAGAAGAGTTTACTGCCGGTAGCCGCAAGTCAGTCCCATCTGTAAAAATATGAAATCGAGAAAGATATTTTATTCACGCTCAGTTATCACTTATTTAAGATGAAGTATTTTAACAAAATTCATGCTAAAATATAGAGTTTGCATACTAGCCTGCACTAATTACGTTGTATAAACCGCTGAAATCATTGATTTCATGATAAAGACATTGAGTGTGACTGGCTTGCCGTTACATTCTACACCGAAGAGAAAAGTAACCGCAAGTCAGTCACATTGCTATGTTGATGCTATAGTGCGTGTTGACGTGTTGTTATCCGTTGCCGTGGAAAGCCGTCAATCCTTCGCAGTTCGAAAGTGTATGTCCATGAGAACAGTTTCAAAAATGTCGGCGTTGGAAAATCTCGAGATGTACGCAACCGATGAAAGCTCATCCGGTGAGAATTTGGATGAAGAAACTTAAGCCGGGACTGCAGTTAGTTTATCCGACAACAAATGTCAATATGATCAAAATCCGTTTGAGGTTCGAGCATCTCTTTTGGAGATATCTTGAACGATTCTTTGGATTCTGATGGAAGTTTTTTCGGTACTTTTTCCGGATAGATCCACGAAGAAGCGAACCATGAAAAAATGGACTTGAATTCGTATTAGCAGAAAATTGCTGCATAGAAATTCATCACAAATTCAAACTAAAAAATAATCCCGATAATTGGTAATTGTTACTAGAAAACTTATTTTTATATAAACGCTCATATCAAACTTCTCTTCTCCACTCCCCATTCATTTTATTGTACCTATTATGCATGCTTGTTTTGAATTGGGACTGACTTTCGGTTATTTTTCATCTGGGACTGACTTGCGGTTACTTTTTGTAATGGGACAATTCGACTTGGTATTGATTTCCACTTTTGTTGAACAAACCACTATTTTTTATCGGTACATCTGAAAATACACTCAAAAATAGGTCAAAATCCGATGCTAACTCAAAATCGACAAAATTACAGATGGGACTGACTTGCGGTTACCGGCAGTTTAGCTGCGATTACCGGACCGTGCCAGTACCTGCCATGTACAATGACAGGGAGGGGAACCTGGTTACCGATAAATCGCAGGTGGCCAGGCGTTGGAAGCAACATTTTGAAGTGGTGTTGACGGTGAGGAAGGCAGGAGAGTCGTCGAGGGGAACAGGATAGGAATTGGGGAGGACGGACAAGCTGTGGACCCACCAACATTGGACGAGGTGAAGAATGCTTGCAAAGAGCAAAGCTGCCAGGAAGGACGGCTTACCGGCCGAACTTTTCAAAGTTGGGAGCGAGCGGCTGTGTAGTGCAATTCACCAGATTATCCTAAGGGTATGGTCTGAGGAACAACTACCTATGGACTGGTTGGAATGATTCATATGTCCTATCTACAAGAAGGGACATAGGCTCGACTGTAATAATTATCGAGGCATAACCCTCCTCAATTTCGCTTACAAAATTCTCTCCTGTATCCTGTTCCAGCGACTGAGGCCGTTGCAGGAAGCCTTTGTTGGAAAATACCAATGCGGTTTTCGAGTGGGGCGATCTACAACGGACCAGATGTTTACCTTGAGACAGATCCTCGACAAGTTTCGAGAACACAACTTGCAGACGCATCATCTGTTTATTGACTTTAAGGCGGCGTACATGGTTTCAACATGGTTTTCTAACAAAACTAATTAAACTGTTACGTGCGACGCTTGACGGGTTCACATCATGCATTAGGACAGCGGGCGAATTTTCGGACGCGTTTGTGACGTTAGATGGTCTGAAGCGAGGTGACGGGCTCTCGAACTTTCTGTTCAACATAGCTTTGGGAGGTACAATACGGAGGGCAGGTGTGCAGAGGAGCGGCACCATCACCACTAAGTCTCACATGTTTCTGGGCTTCGCGGAAGACATTGATATAATTGGTGTTAACCGTAGAGCAGTTGAGGAGGCCCATACGGCTCTCAAAAGGGAAGCTGCGAGAATTGGACTCACCATAAACACTGCCAAATCGAAGTACATGGTAGCTGGCAGAGAGCGTGGTAGTTCTGCGGCTGTTGGTGCTGCGGTGGAGATGGATGGGGATACTTTCGGAGTAGCCGACGAATTTGTTTATCTTGGTACTCTCGTGTCATGTGAGGTGAGCCGCGAGGTGAAGAGACGGATTGCGGCGGCCATTAGGGCTTATTAAGGATTGCGTAGCCAGCTTAGATCCCGTAGCCTACAAATCCGTACGAAATTTGCGCCCTATAGGACTCTGATCCTCCCGGTGGCACTCTACGGACATGAACGGTGGACGTGGAAGGAGGCCGATCGAGTGCTTGGGGTCTTCGAGCGTAGAATCTTGCGATCAATACTCGGAGGCAAACTAGAGAATGGGGGTGGCGCAGGCGCATGAATCACGAGCTGTACGAAGTATACAAACACACTGATATTGTCAAGCTGATGAAACATGGCTGGCCACGTAGCACGGATGGCGGATGAGCGACAGGCAAAGATAATATTTAGCGGAGAACCGGATAGAGGCCGATGACTTCGAGGCAGACTTCGCACACGCTGGATGTGTGCTCTTGACGAGGATGCCAGAGCAGCGGGTGTAAGAGGAGACTGGAGAGTAGCAGCCCAGAACCGAGTTTCGTGGAGACGTATTCTGGATTCGGCATAGGATCTCAACGATCTGTCGCCATAAAAATAAAGTAAGTAACTCCCCTCAGACTTTTGATTAAAGTCAAAAACTTTTGTATATAAGAGTATACAAACAACCTTTTGATTGATTCAAAGCAGTAGTTTAAAAAAAAATATTTAGTAAACTTGCATGCAAACATCGACTTCTAATATCTAACTAATACAAAGAGAATTCTGAATGAAAGTTCTCAGGATACATATATCTCGGTGACAGAATCGTGAAAGAAACCATTTCTGCAATACGTACAAAATCTGTTCAAATCGTATATGGAAAACCTTCTCAAGGATTTCTCTAGAATCCAACTGTAGGAAACTTTAGGTTTCAGTTTGGAAAATTTTTCGAATTCGCATACAAGCATCTGTAAACGATTCGATTGGTACCGGAAATGTGATATAATTCCCATAAAAAATGTTAATTATTGTGGTTTCACACACTGCGATTTTAGAACTTCATCGTGAAACTTTGATGTTACAGAGTAATATGATCCTATAATAATTTTTAATTTCATTTAGGTGATAAAGACTTCTTGGTTGAGCAAACTTTTCGCGTCTCCTTCTTTGAACATGCGAGCCGAATTATGAATTTCAATTAACATTAGGTAACATTCACGAGGACATACTGTTAGACATGACTGACGTTCCGGTTGGAATATATTCATATTTCCTGGGATTCCTCACATTAAAATCGCGGGCGTCCTCGATAAGAAATCCTGAAAAAAGAATCCTCAAGACTGACCTGTCTATGAGACCTGGATTCTTAAATGAGAATCGTTTGTTGAGATTTTTTTCGGATTAGAAAGCTTTTGCTTTGAAAGGGTTCTCAGAATTGGAAATGCCCGGACAAATACATTAGTTACGCATAAATTCTCTATGGCTTCCTACATTGGAATCGTAGGCGTCCTCGATAAAGAACCCTGAAAAAGAATCTCAACATTGCCCAGTTTATGGAACCAAGATTCTTGAATTAGATTTGTGTTATGAGTTTTTTTCGGATACAAAACCTTTCTTTAATCGTTATGTGCTCGACGGGATCCCGGTTCCCTTTTTAGGTTTCATAAGCCGAAATTTCAGTGATGGAAATCAATAATATATTAGAACTCAGTAGCCTTTTACAATTTCTAATAACATTATTTTTTATATAGGAATAAAGGACCCTTTTCACTGGGGAGGACTTGAATTTAGGTATTGCGAATACTACCCAATATGGCTACTCTCCAGATGACATTTTTATATTTTAGGATAGCGATTTCCGGTTTGCCTGTAGTCGTTTTCAGGTCTTGGAAGATACTCATATGAGGTGGAATTCGGTCAACCACGGTTGTTTTCCGGAAACCGGAAGTTGCCATATTGAATTTCAAAATGACGATTAAGGTTGTTTTCCGGGCTCTGGGCGTCATCCCGATTTCGATTAGAGAGATCATTATTTTGGAGTCCAAAATGGCGATATTGGATGGTATTAGACTTGGTTTTATTTAATTGTATTAACAGCTACTAAAAGCCCCAGCGGAAACTGTTACGAATGGAGCATTTCGAGGGCATGTCACCAAAATACTCAAAACCATGTGGAAGCTATTTTATGAACTTTGAACCAATAATTGTTAGATTCTATTTAAATACTCATAAAATTCCTTAGTTTTGGAATATAACCCCTAGAAAACCAGAGGTTTCCGGGAGAGAGCTATTTCTTTCGAGGTAGCGTTAACTTAAAAGTAGATAAATTACTGAATGTTATGATTAAATCTTATGAAAACTATCGAGGTTGTATGAAAAATTCTCGGCCAGAAGTTGCCTTTTAATGGGTTCTGAGATGTCAATGATTTATATCACTATTGATACAGGTGAACTATGAAATTTCGGCTTATGAAACCTAAAAAGGGACCCGGGTATCCCTAAGCACATAACGATGAAAGGGAATTTCGTATCCGAAAAAATCTCATAACACGATTCTTATTGAAAAATCCTAGTCTTTTAATCATGGCAGGACCTTGAAGATTCCTTTCTAAAGAATCCATATCGAAGACGTCCGCGATTTCTATGTGAGGAATTCTAGGGAATCTTCTTAAAACTTATGTACTCGTCCGGGAAGGCACTCATTCGTACATAAGTGTTAAAGCTATTGTTTTGCTTCGATACCATATGGAAATAATGAATAGAACTTGAATACAATGATTCGATAGCCCTAAATCCCAGATCACTACATGTTAACTTTTTATGGGACATTCTCACAGGTAAAAAGATTAGAATTGAATCAAACGCCAACTTGTCAAGCATTAAGGTAAAACTAGACGGTGGCTTTTTCCATACCCTTTGAGGTACATTTAACAATTTCGAGTGAAAGGATCTCAGCTTCCACCTAATAAATTGCGCTCAAATTATTGTTATTTTTATACACCATGTTCAATATATTTGAACACAAATTTTTGAGTGTTTGTCATTTCCGTTCCTTTTGTATTTTGTATGAAACTATAAATGCGAATTGTTGATGCGCGAAGAAATGACTTCGGGAAGTCGTAGTAAAGCAGTTTTTAGCAGTCAAACGTCTGAAATCGTGTGAGGCTGAGCGAGATTTCGTTTCTAAAACCATTAAAAAGTACAAGGAGTACATACTGCGACCTTGGTTAAAGGCTGGTATAGGGACAATTTGTTGAATTTTCTAGATAGAAATAAATGGCTACCATGCTTCCCAGATCTGAACCCAGTGGACTTCTCCGTCTAGTCCTACATGATATGGAAGCTCCATGATAACAAGATCTTGAATTTGCCAAAAATGCAGGATAAAATATCTGCTGTAGATGTTAACTATGACAAGTGGTTTCAATAACCAACATTCTGAAAATGAATGCGTTATTTTAAGATGTCATCATGAATTTTTGTAATATAATCCGAATTTGTTAAGAACGGTGTAGTCTACCGAAAGCAATCAAGATCATATTTGGAACTTATAGATAGTTCTACGGTTGGCAAATGGCTGGACACGTGTAACTTGAGACCCTAATGTGGCCATTCACCTCTGTCCAGCAACTCCTATCCCTACCTCCACGTGGTGCCGACCGGAATACGAGTAACCTTAGCGGAGATCGGGTAACCAACCCCGGTGGAAACTATGGTCGTATGCTGACTGGGAAAGGGGTCGTACGCGGCTGTATTCCCATAGGGGCGGCGTACATCAGCGTCTGACCCGGAGCAGGCGGCTGAATTATGGAATGCTGTATCCCGCCAGCTACACCTAAGATGGCAGCCCAATCAGCAGGATGTAGGTATCGCGACCCTGGTAAGGTAGCATACAGAAACCTTTCATCAACCACGAACAACGAATTTAGAACTGCGGAACGGATCAATCGGCAAAGACCTAGGCTACGAACACGAAAAAGATTAAGGTAAACGATTGGAAATTGGGTACTTGGAACGTCCGATCTCTCAATGAACCGGCACGGGCTGGCTTGCTTGCTCGAGAACTACAGCGGCAGGGAGTTGAAATCGCAGCGATTCAGGAGGTTCGGTGGCCAAATTCCGGAGAAAGGGAATTCCGTGCAGTAGACCCTATTGCACGCACTTCTTTCAAGTACCATATTTACTACAGTGGCGGCAAAGCAGCGGAACGGGGCGTCGGTTTCGTAGTGCTGGGAAATCAGAAAACAAGAGTCATCCGGTGGAGGCCCGTAGATGACCGTATATGCGTGTTGAGGATTAAGGGAAAATTCTTCAACTACAGTTTAATCAACACCTACGCACCGACAAACGACAAATCCGATGAAGTCAAAGATGAGTTCTATGACAAGCTTGAGCGAATCTATGACGAGTGCCCAAAACACGACGTAAAAGTCGTCATCGGAGACGCAAACGCACAGGTTGGGAGGGAGGAATTCTTCCGTCCGGTCATTGGAAGGCATAGCCTTCACTCGTCAACCAATGAAAACGGCCTGAGGCTGATAAACTTTGCCGCGGCCAGAGGAATGGCCATATGTAGCTCCTATTTTCCACGTTTGAATATTCGGAAACACACCTGGAGGCATCCAAATGGAGAAGCCTGCTCCCAGCTCGATCACGTACTGATTGACGGTCGGCACTTTTCGGATGTTACTGATGGTAGGTCTTTTCGGGGACCAAACATTGACTCTGACCATTATCTCGTCGTTTGTAAGATCCGCGCACGGTTGTCGAACGTGCTGAAATCTCCCACAGAGAGGACGATGCGTTTCAACATTCAGCGGTTGAAAGCTGATGGCGTGGCAGCAGAATACGCCAGAGAGCTGGATCAACGGATCGCAGAACGGCAGGAGGAAGGAGTGGAAGACATAAATGGGCTGTGGAGCAGTATTCACGGCGCCATCGAAACGACTGCGAGAGAGGTGGTAGGTACGACGCGTGGTAGACAGCCTAACAGCTGGTTCGATGCCGAGTGCCAGAGAGCGACAGATGAGAAGAACCGTGCCAGGAGCCGCATGCTCACTGCGGCTACGCGTCAGAACAGAGAGAGGTACAGGGTGGCAAGAGCTGCCGAAAATAGAACCCACCGTCGGAAGAAGCGCGAGTACGAGGAGCAGGTGCTCGCCAGCGCAGAGGACAGCTATTCTGAAAACGATGTGCGGAGATTCTATAGAACTGTCAACAGAGTCAGAAACAGCAATTTCCTTGTGCCGGTCATGTGTAATGACAAGGACGGCAACCTGCTTACTGATAAACCGACGGTTGCAGCCAGGTGGAAGGAGCATTTTCAGGCGCTATTAAACGGTGAGGAGCCGGATGAGCAGAGCAGGAACAGGATGACGATTACGAGTGACGAACAAGCTGTGGAGCCATCAACACAGGAGGAGGTGAAAAAGGCGATTAGTGAGCTGAAAAACGGCAAGGCCGCTGGGAAGGACGGTATCCCGGCCGAACTTCTAAAAGCGGGAAGCGAGCGGCTGTACTATGCGGTCCACCAGATAATACTAAGAATCTGGGAGGATGAACAAATGCCGAACGACTGGTTGGAAGGCCTCATATGCCCTATCTATAAGAAGGGCCATCGATTGGATTGTGGCAACTACCGAGGGATAACGTTGCTCAACTCCGCTTATAAAGTGCTCTCCCGTATCCTGTTCTTCAGATTGAGACCGTTAACGGAATCCTTTATTGGCGAATACCAGGCTGGTTTTCGACAAGGGCGTTCCACGACGGATCAAATTTTCACCCTGCGACAGATCCACGATAAGTTCCGGGAGTACAACTTATCGACTCACCATCTGTTTGTGGACTTCAGGGCGGCATACGACTCAGTGAAAGAAAACGAGCTGTGGCAGATCATGCTGGAACACGGTTTTCCTACGAAACTAATAAAGCTGAGTCGTATGACACTGGAGGGATCAAAATCGTGCGTGCGGATAGCTGGCGAGACATCAGCCGCTTTCGTAACGTTGGATGGACTGAAGCAGGGGAATGCGCTCTCCAACCTACTGTTTAACATCGCTCTTGAGGGTGCAGTACGAAGAGTAAACGTCGAAAGAAACGGTACGATCATCACGAAATCTCACATGCTTCTTGGTTTTGCGGACGACATCGATATCATCGGTATCAACCGTAAGGCCGTGGAGGAGGCTTTCGTACCTTTTAAGAGAGAAGCAGCGAGATTGGGACTTGTCATTAACTCTGCCAAAACGAAGTACATGGTAGCTGGCAGAGAGCGTGGGAGTCCCCGTGGTGTTGGTGCTGAGGTGGAGATAGATGGGGAACGATTTGAAGTGGTTGACGAATTCGTTTATTTTGGTACGCTTGTGACATGTGACAACGATATGAGCCGTGAAGTGAAACGACGAGTTGCAGCTGCGAACAGGGCTTTCTACGGACTGCGTAACCAGCTAAGGTCCCGTAGTTTGCAAACTCGCACAAAACTAGCGCTGTATAGGACGCTGATACTCCCGGTGGCCCTTTACGGACATGAAGCATGGACGCTGATGGAAGCTGATCGACGAGTGCTCGGAGTTTTTGAGCTTAAAGTTCTGCGTCCGATACTTGGCGGTAAACTGGAAGACGGAGTGTGGCGCAGACGCATGAATCACGAGTTGTACCAGGTATACAAACATGCTGATATAGTGAAGGTAATACAGCGGGGCAGGCTTCAGTGGGCTGGACATTTAGCCAGGATGCCTGACGAGAGAGCCGCCAAAACTATCTTCAGTAGAGAACCAGGAAGAGGCCGTCGACTCCGTGGTAGGCCTCGCACGCGGTGGATGTGCGCGGTGGAAGAAGATGCACGATCTGCTGGTGTACGGGGAGACTGGAGAACGGCTGCCCAAGACAGAAGAAGCTGGACATCTCTAATTCGTTCGGCCCTGGACCGGTGAACGGTCCGTTAGCCAAAAAAAGTAAAAAAAAAAAGATAGTTCTACAGACTAATTCGTAACGTTAGAATATAAATCGAATAATGAAGAGTGTGATGAAGTGGTGCACCCTTTATAAGCTTTTATCGAAGATTTCAGGAAAATATTTAATTTTGTGTGGTAATTTCTGGAATTTTTCACAGCAAACAAGATATTTATTCAGTTCAAAGTTCTGTTTGGTATCAGAACAGACTCTGCAAGCTTACTGCTAGGAGTTAGGAGCCCCCCGTTTCGATGCATTTCCAAATCAATTCGAACCGCATTGCAAGGTTCTAGTTAACGTTCTAGTAGCAAGCTACGATTGCCACATCCTCCGACATTGTAGTAAGCTTCTTACTCGCCACTAGCCGCTAGGTAGGTAGTTTCTTGTTTTGCTCGCCACTCTCGCGCAAGGTCACTTCGCTTGAGCGCGCGTAAAAATCGAATGCCATTCTGTTAGCAGAGAAGGTGTGTATGGAAAATTGCCCGTTGAAAAAGCACGTGAATCCGAGCCAAGAGAAAATGAACAGCCCAACTGGACATGAAAACAACAAACGTCAGTCAAGCCTAAACGTGAGCTGTGTTACATGTCCCGCCGCACTTTTCCCCTCGCTCCATTTGCTATACGTTCTCAACAGTTTGCGCGATCGGAGATTAATTGAGGTGGAAAAGGAGCACATTTATTTACTGCTAGCTCAACCGGACCCCGTAATTGCCGATTGATAAAATAAGGAAATAGCCAAGACTGCACGAGCCGAACTCCGGCCGTCAGACGGTCTATCAGTCGTCAGTCGGCTTGTTTGAATAGTTTGATGGGTGAAAAAATGTAGATTATGTAGGTTAAGCAGTGGAAGTTTCTTTTAGTTTTTTCTCAATTGAAGTTATGTTACAACAAATAATTTTTTCTCCTGAGTACAAATTGGAAAAAAATCATACGTAGATATCACGAATGCGGTAGCTGATAAGTTTGCTGATAAGATCCAAATGAGCCCACCAATGTCACACAGTACGGTAATAAGCTTCGACTCTCCAAACAAAATCGAAGTTCAGCTCATGCATACAGTTGATTTTATTGCTGCGGTGCTTTGCTTTGTACGAAAACTTACAAACAAACGCAGGTGGTAACGATGTTTACCAGCCTTTTTTGGAAAACACACTTGTTTTCTTTCCGATAATGTCTGGCTGGCAACTAATTGTAGATTCAAACGAGTTTTAGATATATACAATCACAGCTTCTTTAAAACTTCCTAGTTGCGTAAAATTATTTATTTCGAGTCGAACTATACTCGAATAAACAGATTAGATTTCGTCATAGGAATTAATCACATTCTTTGATGAAACATTTATTATTTAATCCGCTTAAATCATGGGTTACAAATACGTTTGGATAGCGGGGGCCCAGTGTGGTTGGTAACGTCTCCGCCAACCACGCTCGACGCCTGGGTTCGAATCCCACTGCCGACATAGGTGTCGATGGTTGTGAGGTGGCGTGATCCACTCACAACCAACCCAACTGGTCTAGATTCAATCCTAGCCGACACCGGGAGATTTTCTGAGGCGAAAAATCTCTGGGATCACGCCTTCCATCGCATGAGGAAGTAAAGCCGTTGGCGCCGGTCCGTTAATAAACGGGTCGTGAGTTAGGGTCCTGGGTGTGGAGTCGCCTCCCTGGGCGTCGGTGATTGGCCACAACAGTGGCGGAACTAGACCGACGGAAAATAAGCGAGAATAAAAAAAAAAAATAAAAATACGTTTGGACATAGTTTTTAAAGTTTTTTTAGTTTTTAATAAAAATACGTTTGGACATAGTAATTTAAACAATAAATTTAGGATCTCGTGTCTCAGGTGTGCCGACAGAAAAAGTAAGTTTAAAATGAAAATTAGGAAGCACTCAACTGTAATGAGCTTGCTTAAAACTGATGCCAAAGAATATGTAGTCTTATTCTCTATTTTCTTTTGGCAGCAAATGCCGCATGTGGTTACCGATCTTCTTTGTTTGTTCCTGAGAGAAGATACAATTCTAACCCGAAATAACAATTCTTCGTCTAAAGTTTTCAATCACCAACTTTTTCTTTCGAAAAATCCATGAAAGTGCAAGATCAATAACATTCAGTTATTTGTCCCACCGGAATATGACTGAATTATTACTTGACAAGTTGAGCTTAATGTGGTGTTGAAAAAAGCCGTTCAAAGTTACAAGTTGTCACGTTGTTTAGCAAAATGAAATCGCTCTAAAGGATTCAGAATAATGATTACTTTCATTTGCCAAAGCTTATTTACCCAATCTGGCCCATCAATCAAAATTTATTTTTGTGTTTGTTACGCTATCGTTGGCAAAAAGATAACAGATCAGATTCGCTATGCAAGCCTGTTTGTTGATGCAGTGACTGAAATGTGTAGATTTTTAATTAAATATATATGTAGCTGTAACCTGATGCACAAACTGACTGGTAAAGACTTGAGCTGGTAATTGAGTTCATGTGACTAGCAATGCTTAAATCTTTGGCTTTGTGTTCATTTTGGCTCGAAATCTACGATCTGTTGTAAGATACAGCCAACGTACAGTCTAATGGACGAGCGAAATTATGGTCATCATTTAGACATAATCGACCAGATAATGAAAGTAAACTACACTTATGGAAACCAGTATCCAAATAATCACCAACAAAGTACTTTACTGCGACCAGTAATTTTAATCTTTTTAAGCATTGTCTAAACGTTTCTAGCTCTTCGCACTTTTTTTTTTTTACTTTTTTGCAAGGTCGCCTATTGAGAAGTTACCTGCTACGTGTTATGGTGCTTGTATTCACCCAGACTTACTATTTTCGTATCTTCTTTATCGACTTTATCATCGCCCAAGCATGTTACTAAAGCGGATCACTTGTTATGGGTGGATGTAATTCTCGAAGGTTTAGGTACGAGTTTTTCAGCCTGAAGAGAAGTTTTCGTGTAGAGGAGCCTGCAAATAAACCCATGCTGAAGTCATTTTAATATCGAATGGCCTGATTCTACTAAGATTCAAACCTATGACCACCCGCTTGTGAAACTATTCCAGTATACTAACATCGTGGGTAAATGTGCTAAAACTACAATAGAGTGTTTATTAGAAAGCCGAAAAATTCACCTTAATGTACCAAAACTAACATACTTGATTCGGGTCTAATAATAGGGTAAAATAGCCAAAACTATGGTAAATGACCAGATTGGGGTCCAAAAATAAGGAAAATGAAAAAAAAAAAACTAGAGCAGTTTCACCTCCTCGGAGGAAAGCCCAATTTTTCTGAACATTATTCCACGTTAGAGGCGGTTCACAACAGTGTATGGCTCGGGGCGGACGGTTGAAGTGTAGATGGCAGCACCATCACGAAACTCAGTAGCGTGGCTCTAGTGAGGAAACCCACCTAAAAAAACTCACTAAGGATCCTACATTTTCGAAACATAACAATGGTACTGAAGATTTCGCGCTGTAATTGGATTCGAACAGTTTCATTTTTAGTTGATTCCTTTCGGCTGGAACCACGATGAACATTATTGCTGTCATACAGATTTGATCACGAGTCTGGTGTTCATCGGATCCTTTCAAATGAAACTGATAACTGTTTTAATAGACGGAGAAAGTGACGGAGAGAGAGACTTTCATTTCCTTCAAGTTGTCAACTGATATTAGCTGTACATCACGTCGTTTGATGATATTTTTTTAATACCGCAAACCACAGTTAGTACGGCTATGGCATTGAGTGATTACGTTACACAAGTTGCGATCATTATTTCGGCAGATTTTTTTTGCATTTGATCACCGGCGCGCCGTAGTCTCTTAGGTTTGCGAAACTGGTGATGGTGTCCTCCGTTTTATAGCGTCACGATTTTTTCAATTCCTTCTTTCCTCTGTATGCGTGAAGTACTGTATGGCAGTCCCCTGTCTTCGTCAGCGCTCATTGTCAATTTCAATTGATAAATCGTCAGGTGATAGTGATGCTGTCAATCTTTGCTTTCAATTAAAAATCATTTCTTTTCTTCTAGTGCCCTTCAGCTGTCAGATTCAAAACAGGAGCATTCGTGTAGTTTTCATTTGATTCGTGAAGTGCTGCATAAATTTTCTTCAATTGAAAGCGGCGGGTCACACTCGGTCGAATGTCGTCAATTTTTGTTGGCGGAGACAGGGTGCTGGTTGAGCAGTTAGAACTCCGTAAGATCAGCATCGTGGCTCTGAGAGAGATCTGTCACAAGGGTGGTCTTCCAGAGTGGTGGAGCAACCAACGTTTTGGGAACGGGTTGTTGTGCGCTAATCAGAATGTAGGATCGCGTGATCAACTTGAAGGCGATCAACGAGAGGATGTGCTTGTTGACAATTAAAGGTCGTTTCTTCATCTACAGCATCATCAACGTGCGTTGCCCGCACGAAGGTAGACCGACCGAGAGGAAATCGTTCTACGCGCTGCTGGATGCAACATACGACAGCTGCTTGCCACGGTACATCAAGATCGTTATCTGGGTTATGGACGACCAGGGAGGTAGGGAAGTGGTGTATGGTGAGTAGAAGCACCTTTTTTTCCACGCAAAGATATCCACAAAGTCACTTGGAGATCAGCTGACCACCAAAGAACAAATCAAATTGACCACGCTCTCAACGCTGGCCGGTTTTTCTCGAACATCACAAGCGTACGCTTCATTCGGGTTGCGAATATTGACTCAGTCAACCACCTAGTAACAGTACATGTGCGCTCAAAACTATCCACGCTATTTCCCACATGACAAAACTTTTTTCCTCTGCCCGCACAACGCGCAGGCTGCCGAGAATTAAGCGAACTTACTTGACGTGGCACTACCTTCCACGGGGGAGTCGACACTCGACGATGGATGGAGCTAGCTACGCTACAGAGCTCTATAAATACGGCAACGAGACACTAGCAGCGGTACTCCTCAATTTAATCTCTAGGATTTGGAAGGAATGGATGTTAGGAGTTGTAGAACCATCTATAAAAAGAGCGTTAGGCTGCAATGCAGCCACATGACGTGGCATAACGTTGAGCAATGCCGCCTACAAAGTCCTCTCCCAGATTCTACTCCGCTGTCATTCTCCTCTAGCAAAAGGATTCGTGGGACAGCTACAAACGGATTTAACGCAAGCGCTACTACGGATCAAATCTTCACTCTCCGGTAGATCCTTCAGAGATGCGAGGAGTACAACGTACCCACGCATCACGTCTTCCTGGTGTTTAAGGCAGTATATGCTACAGTCGATCAAGGACAGCTATGGCAAATAATGCACGACTACGGACACGACTCATCAAAGCTAGCTTGGATCGAATGATGTGTTACGTGTGCGCATCGGTGACACTTTTGCATCCCTTCGAAGCGCACAGAGGGTTGAGGCAAGGAGATGGACAATCCTGCACGTTGTGCTCTTGAGGATGTAATCCGATGAGCGGGCAATGAAACGAGACGCACGATTTTCAGCAAAAGTAGTCATCTCATAGGACATCGACGACACACCTACACCAGAATAAAAGTGGAGGCTAGGAGAGTTGGACTCAAAATTTATGCGTCGAGAACCGAGTACATAAAAGAGAAGATCGAGAAAAGCCAACATTTACCTCGGACGCGGATGGTGATCATTGACGGTGATGAACTCGAGTAGATGAGTTCGTATTCTTGAGATCTCTGGTAACCGCCGGAAGGACTTGAAACCAAGGTGAAAGACATACGCGAACTGACCGTATTTGAACGGTTCCGGACAATAATTGATGGAGTACAAACCGAAAGCATAGAATGGCGCAGGCGTATGAATCACGAACTGCAGACACTACTTGGAAGGGATTCTCATTGTGCACCCGACGAAGGTCGAGAGGCTGTGATGGGGCGGACATGTCACAAGGATGCCTGACAACAGTTGGGTAAAATCGGTTCTCTTCATGGGCGAGTGTCGAGACGCCTAGGAAATTAACGACGAGTAGCTCTGAACCGAGAAGAGTGAAGGAAAATTCTTGATACGGCACGAGCCACCACAGTTCTAGGCTGCTGAATAAAGTAAATTTAAATACAGGGGGTGGACAAAATGATTGAGACAGGCAGAATTTTATCAAACTTTAAATAGTCACAACTTCCCTGAAAAATGAATCAATTTTGATGAAACAGGATTCATTTTAATGGAAAACTATTCTAGTTTCCAAAATTTACTAGGGAATTTGACGGGACCAACGGACACCAGAAATATTCCGAATTTTAGGAGCGTGTGTCGAAATGTGCATTGTGGCAATGCTTATAACTTTTTCTGACATCTTGTTTCTTTTAGGTTTATATGTTTACAATAGAATGTTGATTATGTTTACTAGAATTTATTCCAAGTTCATTGGTACCCAAAGGTTGAAAATCCGTCGAAAAACCATCGAGATATGAATTAATTAAGTATGTTTTTGGCAGTTTTTTTTGCTGTTGGGTACATAGTACACGAAAAAGTTTTTGTTAGAAAAACTTTTTTTCTTTAAGAGTTTGCACTGTGATTGGTTCTGAAGAGTTTTAGGCAACTAAATTGTCTATCTTAAAATCTTTATTTTAAAAAAATCTCAAAAAACCGATATTTTTAAAATTAATACAAAAATTGAGAAATTAATGGATGTCGCAAAAGTGGTTTTCTCTTTTTTTCACTACTTTCAATCTTTTAGATACACAAGTATCCTTTTTTAAAAACCTCATGTTCAATGGGACGGACTCAGCGAGAATTGCTCAAAATAAGCCTTCTCAAAGAAAAAAACTTTTTTTTAACAAATACTTTTCCATAAATTGTGGCCAAAGTGAAGCGGTGTAGTCCCAGAAGTAAACAGTTCCGAATATGATTCAATGCTGTTTCGATCATGATACGAAATAGACCTTCGAATTTTAGCAATAATTTCATATTTAAAGCAAATATTTCACACAAGAAGTATTCCTACATTAAATGTATGTGTTATAGAAGCATTTCACTTAAAAATATATTGCATTTTGCGAATATTTGATTTCATTTTCACTGAAAATGAAACTGATGATAGTGATAAATATGTGAAACAACTTTCTGTTGAATAGTAAATCAATGGTAAATTTTCCTATGAATGTTGTTGCTTCTAGCCTTGTCAGGAGTGCGTATTGTCTTCAGTGACGAAACCGGACACACTTCCGAGCTGACAAGGAACGTGACGATTCATAGGAACGGTCAAAAAGCTATAATCTTTCATATTTTTTCAGTTTGATCTATAGGGCAAAACCTGTGTCGAACAGTGTTGTGTTCTCTAGAAGAACCTTACATTCAAGGAGCACATTGCAAGTATGAAATCAATGTGCAATAGGTTTATACAATGTTTATTTACTTTGGTCAATAACAATCCTAGATTTTGTCTCAAGAAAAAATTGTCTTTTCATGCAGTGTCTATTTAATAAAACTGCTGTGCAACTAGGAAGAAGATGGTTCAAGGGATTTAGGATAAATTTCTGAAAATGATGTCAAACAAAAGGGGATTTAGGATAAATGTTTGAAAAGTGATGTCCTCTCCACTTTAGCACGATAGAAGTGCATATGCCACAAATTTAAAAACATGTCGAGATAACTTGCTTAGTTGGTAAGATCGTTTTCATGTTTGTGTAGTTTTTCATATTTTCCATGTTGGATTTACTTTATGTTAGGTTCTTACAGAAAAGTTAAAAAAAAAAAACAATTGATGAACCTCTCTCATTTTATTGCATAGAATGACATATAGGCTTAGAATCAATTCTTAAGAAGAGTTTAACAACTGTGGCCAGCGCTGTACAACTATGAGTTATATTTCAATTAGCACAGTAACAAATTTTATAATCAATATTGCTGCGGGTTTTACTGAACACACTTTGGGTTGATTTTATAATCAAGTGCAATAGTTAGTATACAAAGCGAGTAAAATAGAATGTGATCATCATTACTTTAATAAAATCATGAACCATGAATCCGATGTAACCATTATGAATCTGATGTAACCATGACTTCATGTAACCAAGTATAAGTATGTTACACCTCGACTGCGTTGCTTATTATTATTTATGGTTATGATCTCACTTTTATCTTGAAATAAGTCAGCTCTATTGACGTACATCTTTCCTCTATTGACATCTTATTTCATCAAATTGTATGATTCCTAAGACGTCGGCCAAGAAATTATAAGAGTGGCCTTATTTAGTCCAGAGATAGTCATAATGTAGAATTCAGCCGAAAGGAAGGGCATGTGGGAAAGCCTGAGAATAGAACCACGGATGGGCTGGTTCTACAAAGATTGGAATCCATGACCTCCATTTTGTCAAAACGGACTCTGTCACCTTGCGGTGTCGAAGTCCCCTAGTTTAGCTTGCCGAGTTTTCAATTGTTTAATTGTGTAGAATTCCTGAATATGTAACCATTCGCCATTTCAAGATGCTAAACCAAAAGGCACCATTTGAAATCAAATTTCATCCAAAGTTTTTTCTGCTATCGATGATATTTACCTTTCATACTGATTCGTTTGAAAAACGTCATCAGTATTGATTTGATTGAAAAAATCGAAAAGAGTATCTGTTTAAACTTTAACATCAGATGATATAAAAAGGAAATGCCGGTAAACCGGTGATTTTAGTGTGCTCCATATGTACCTATTAACTTCAACACGCGATGAAAGGGGAATAATAGTGATGTCTGTATTGCTGGCCGCCGTTCTGCAACATGCCACACTATTACTAGCTACTAAAGACATCGGAGCAGAATAATAAATACCACCATCATCGTTGGCTCTGCCACAGAACTCGTGGTTCGTCGCTGGCACAAGCACACCTGTGTGGTGCTAGTGACTGTATGCGCCGTGTTGCTTTCTGTAGGGTTCCTACGGGCACCGCAGCGATGGATGATTTGACAGAAACGTGCGATAATTAGAGTTTTATTTACCGTTCAATGGAGAAGAGGTAAAGTAAAAAGTATCGTCTACTTGCTGCCTCTGCACTAAAGAGCATGTGTTTAACGAAGTCTAATGACTGTGACGGGGGTTTATGTTTTGTATGTGGTATGGTTAATAGCAACAGTAGGTGTTTTAATGATTTATGACTTGACATGCAAAAACGATCGCCAATGAAGAGTCGTTGTTTGGAATCGGAATTTCTCGGTTTTCTATTAATCATTGAAATCACACTTCCTAATGTTGGAAAACAACATTAAAAATTTACAAATGCTTCCATATTATGGTACTTGCAGTAATTATTTGTACATGAACTAACAGCCGGTAGCTTGTAAAATCATCTCATTTGGCGCCAGCCACAGAAATGTTATTGTTGAAACAGACGTGGAAGGGAAAACTAAAAATATGCAATGTTTAAACATAACATTTATGTTTATAGTTGCTCCGTGCTCAGCTGAAATAACAAAGTTTGAGAGATGTATTGAAGATTCAGTTGTCTTCATTTGATTCCGCAATCACTGCTGATTGGCTTTTAATGTCCGAACATGTTTACACCGGTTGTTGATGAATTCATCAATGTCATCAACTTTAACTGAATTGAACGATCGCAGTCGGAACATTACTGTACACAACTTGAAATACCCGGTAGAGCAAATGGACCTAAACGAACCGTATGAGTAACAAACAGATCAGGTGGGAGGTCAGTTGCGAGTCTCGCCTGCACTTCTTTCACAGCGGGCGTAATTGCCGTCGTGCTTGTCGTCGTTGTTGCCTGTTCTCTGGCAGTCAATAAAGCGAAATTTGAATTTCAATTCTTTTGGCCATGGGGCTCTCTTTCTAGACAGACTGTCTCAGCATTCGCGATCACCGTGCTAGAAACACTGGAACAATGATCCACGTTACCGTCGAATTTCAAATCTCCACCAACACAAAACTACACGGTTTTTCTGCGATTGCACACACGATCTCACCGATCGGCATGATTTGCCGTTAGAAGAAAAAAACAAACGCGCAAACCGTTCGTTACCCAACTAGAGGCAACGAAAAATCAAAGCAAAATATAGCGCATACGTTTATTTTTAGCGGCCCTGAGATCTGTTTTGCTTTGTAATTTTCACTGCTTTTTCCTTTACTCTCACTGTCGGCACGAAACAAATTTTTGCTGCCCTCGGATAGCATTTCACTGCGAAAATTTTTCGTCGTCTCACGTCATCGCGCTATTTTGCAGTATTACAGTGATCGCAAACGATCACATTTGCTTAAGCGCACTGCGTATAAGCCCTGCTCAAGTGTTGTCGCGATCCGTTTAACCAACTCGATTTGCCTCGGCACAAATACGTTCGCACGAAACCAATGACTTCTTGTGGATGGAGACAGGTCATCGGAAGGATGATGTCAATGAACAGGGAATCCTCGTGACTCAACCTTTGCTTGATACACAGTGAAAAAAAAAACAAAGCACCCGCCGCGCAACTTACAAACTTGACCGTGGGTTACTATCTCGATCGTTTCGCGTTCTCAAGTCGACTGTCGATTCGTGCAAGTAAATAATCGCATTTCGTTCGGCACCGAGGCGCGAAGTTCATTTCTACCACACGCGAGAACCAAACATCGCGCGTCACCGCTCTGAACAGTGCGATAACCGCGGAAAATGGTCATAAGTTGGTCGATTATAAAGTTTCTGATTGGACGATTGGCTAGTTTGACGCATACCATTCAAAGATTATACGATTTTACCGATTTCAAAATTTCACGACTTATCGATTCATCGATTCTAAAACCAAATGAAGCCAACGATTCCACGATTAAAGATTCCACTGTTCTTTGCGGTGAAAAGGAATGGTTTCATTGAGAGAAAGAGTGTCGTTAACATGAAAACTGATGCAGGAACAAGCCATGAAGCATGAAAACTTGCTCTCGTAGTAGATCGGAGCCACAGTTTAGACCGAAAATGACTCACAACAATCAACGCCGATATACCGTTTCGGTATAATCGTTAGCTCTGTAAACTCTCTTGTTTGAATTCTGTATTTACTTTCTACTTCGGTACTAGTCTGTGAAACGGCGAGAGTTGATCGGTTTTCTTCTTTCATCCAGTAGTAGACAGTTTGTGATTCACCTGTTGTGGTGGGTGGGAGGAAGCTCTGTGCGATATTTCTTTCTTTTGTGTTTGTGTACCACTGAGAATAAGACCAGTTGACATCGTAGCGTATTTATGAGCGGTTCTTTGTATTTATAACTTGTTTAAGAACATTTTGGTTTTCATTATTACCATCACAATGATCTGTAACAATTTATTTATTATTGTGAACGGTAATAATTTTAGTTTTAAGGGCTGATTTAAAGCCTCTTTCAAAATTTGCAATTTGTCGGCAATCAACACACAGATAGAAACAATATGTTCAAATTTTCATGCTAGTTTAGTTTTAACAAATTGTGTATTAAGTAAAAGAGCCTAGTAAAAATGTCCTACAAAAAAATTTCCAAACTTTTCAGTTTTTTAACGAATTTCAAAAAAAAATTTAGATAACAATTATTTTTTTCACAAACATTCATTGTTTTTCATTATGCAGCATGGGATGAACAGTCTTCGGCCAGACACAAAAATTTGTGTCTGTCCGATTGCACCAACCTTAATTAGAACGATTGTTAAGATGAAGTGAGTTTTTATAACACGTTACTCAACAAAGTATATAAAAAAATTCAAATGAGTTATAAAACCCAACATATTTTTTTTTAACTTTGAAACCCATTGAACCCCCCTGCCCATCCTACCTAATATAAGTTTGTTTGACCTTCTGGAAGATAGTCCAAAACTTGAGCACTTACGAGTTTACTCTAAACTTTAATAGAATTTGAAACTTAAGTCGGAAGGGCATTAGTAATCGAAAACTCGGACATCCAAACTGCCGCACGATTCAGCATGAGTTTTGCAATGTCAGCTGCTCATTTTCGTTCTCCTTGTGTGCTAACGGCCGAAAGAATTCTATGGACTCCACTGTGACTAGATTAGATACAATTATCACATTATGATGAGAATAGATAAAATTATCATATTAACGTAGCACTATCTTGCTTGGGAGAAACGAACCGAGAGGATGGCATTAAGAAAACAAATGAGACTATGCTCCTCTATACTCATATTATTGTAGAGAAATTGATTTTTAAACCTGTATTGTGTTGTATTACAACTAGGCCTTTTAACAAGTAATCAACTGAAACCAATAATTGTTGTGTCGTTTTCTAACTGTAGTATGGTTTAGAGAACAACCAAGAAAAAAGACAAGTAACGCATTTGTTTGCTTTTAATTAAAAATTATCACACATGAAGTAGTAATGGCAATGGTTTCATGTGGTAAGATCGAGAACGCAGTAACACGTTTGCTATAAATAATTTTTGTGTAAACATTTTAATGGAGGGAATTTTACCTCCTAAAACGGTCAATTGTGTCATATCCGTCATACCATATGCTATCCGTTATTTTACCAGCTGGTAATGAGATGAGTTAGGGCTGTTTGTACCAGATTCGTTAAGCGTCAGTATTAGTTTCTTCTACCATGTAATATAAGAGGCTCTTCACGATTTTAGTTGAAAATAGATTTTTAGAACAGATTTGCTAACATTTCGTATTTGTTAAGGGATTGAAAGTGTTAAACGGATAATCAAAAATAACAATATCCGCTATATGTCATATCAATAATATTGGATATAGAAATATTTTCCAAGGATAATGTTGACGACAAATAAATAATCCATCATCAATGGCTTCAACAAGACTCAAAATATTGTAGTCTTTTAGCAATCGTAATATCGATAATGTCTTTTACCTTGTTTGATACTTTTCTTGAAGCTTAGTGAAAGAGCCAAGAAAAACTTTAATCCTTTTTAGTCAGTTTCCAAATGATGCATTTGGTACATTTATCAAATAAAAGCTCTTTAGTTGCTTAATAAAATACTACTCTCGGGTTCTAGACCTTTTTCTGTAGAGAAAACAGCACCCCAAAAATCGCCAAGTCTTTTCTAAAAAAATTTATTTTTTTCGTCATGTAAATTTATTTTTAACGTTTGTCACCTTGCGCTCGAAGTTTTTTTTTAGTAGTAATCTAAATTTTCAGTAACCTTATCAAGTCTAATCCGAGTTCTTGCAGTTTTAGTGATTTTGACGGCACTTTGGAAAAAAAAATCTGATTTGACTCGCATTTGCAATAACTGTAAATAATTCGCTGAGTCAATTTGGAAGCATTTCAGGAAGTATACTTATAATCTTGCTACCACTGAATGGGTTTTGAACGCCAATGTCTTGATTAATAGGTAGAGTATTATGTACAGTATTGTTGGGTTTTGATATCCATCACATTGCAGCGTGTTTGCAATGCATTAAATCACAGTTTTAATTTAAAAAAAATGATAACCTCACTTTGTGAAGTTTATTTCATATCAATGTTGCTCCTTTACAATCCCTTTTTTACATTATATCATTCGCTCAGTTTTCTTACCTCGCCTTTTCTCATTTCATATTATTCTCTTAGTTTCGCGAGACGCAGAGATATTTTATTCTGTATAGGGCACACGAAAAAGTTCAAACCTTAATCAACGAATGTGTTCTCTCAAAACGCACAATAATTGCTCCTCAAAAATCTCACATTAAATGAGTCATATCCAACACACAATCATTATACAGGTTTTTACAGGGGGTAGACAAAATGATTGAGACAGGCAAAAATTTGTCACTTTTCAAATGGCCAGAACTTCACGAACAAAAAATCATTTTGATGAAACCTGTTTTTTTTTTACTGGAAAACTATCCTTGTTCATTAGTGTAAACTGGGAATCGACCGTATTATTGACATCGGGATTTTTCGGCTAAGCGGTCTTGTTTACTAGTATTAATTAAAAACTAACGTGACCAACGGACATCGAAAATATTCTGGATTTAAGGATTGTGCAAAAAAAACAAAACTTCAAGAAACGTTTTACCCCAAATGGCGTATCTTCTGTTAAGATAGGTGGTTCTCATAAGGTAGAGTGATTATCAAAATTTTCAGCAAAATCTATCAAGCCTAGCCGAAAATATTGTAATTTCAGTAATTTTGACGGTATTTGAAAAAAAAAAAACGCTGAAGGTTTCAGCCTAATCGGCGAACATGAAAACAATATTCCACAGAAAGGTGGTTGCGTTTCTTGCGAACTGGCAATCTGCCGTTCAAAGCATAGTTTTCCCAGCGTGCATTAGATTTGTGTAGAACATGGGACTACTATGATTTGAACGGCAGCAACATACTCTCTTCCCCCATTCTGGCTGGTGGTGATTCTGCCCCTACGGTTGAACGGTTGAAGCTGTTTTTATCTAAAGTCAATCTATTCAGTGTCTACTGTGGCAGAATTTAAACGAAAATTTCAGAATAATCCCAACTAACAGTGCATCTGGTAGTATTACCTGTTTCCAGCGGCCAATTCAGTCTATCTAGTTTCCTCGATGTAGCGCATCGTCAAGTTATGTTGCTTGCCGTTTTACTAGACATTTCAAGGTCATCAATTTTGACGGATGTGAATTTTACACATCCTAATTCTTTTCAATATTGTTTTAATCATATAAGTATAAGTATTAACTTATACACAACATGATTCGATACTATGTCCTGAAAATAACAGAAGAGTTGTGTGCATTGTTGCATTGTTATATTCAAAGAAGGCCAATCCCTTTTATCCAACACTAATAATATAATATAATTGTCGGAACCGGGATAATATTAACAGGCTGTAAATCAATTTCAGCTGCCATTTTAAATCGTTGCAGGGCTACTACTTTTTTCCAGAGTTTTACACTAATGAATAATGTGGGATAAAAGTTTAAAACGAAGATAGTCTTTCGTAATATTAGGTTGAAACAACCTAGTGGCAATCCACTAGTAAACTTATTGGTTTGAGCAGAAGCAGGCTCTTATATAGCCCAAAGAGTGTATTACCGTTAATACATGTGTACACAGCATTAGAGAGTGCATTACTCAATAAACCAGGTTACTAGGTATGTATATAATTCTGTCAACCGTGCTAAGGGAAGTGAGCATCAAGCGACCAATCAGTGGTCAAAATCTGTGCTTCGACCAGGTTTGACAATTTTGAATAGTATTATAGTTGGAATAATCAAATTACAATTTTCTGCATATATAATTTTCCAATCGCTTGCTGCAAGAACAAAAAAAATCCATTAAAAACAAACCGACTTATTAGCTTTTGTAATAGGACATATTTTCCTCTTATTCCGTTTTTAGATTTTCCTTTTACAACCCTATGTAGCCGAACTTCCTGAGTGACGTAGTCTAACGACAAAAAAAACTCTTTCATATAACTTTTGAGGGTGGCATTGAAACAAATAATTAAGTTGTCAAACATTTGTGATTATTTGGGCCCAATGATAGAAATTCTCTTGAGGCAATTGTTGGCGATTGGCGATTGGCGATCGAGGATCACTTGTTTAGATTTTTATTCGATTGATTTCGTCCCGCAAAATTGCAAAATGCCGCTTAATATCGATGAAAGTAAAACTCATTTTAAACGTGTTTATGGATATTGTCCACAATCATTCGAACCACGATTGCTTGAGTGCACGAGCAATCTAGACGGCGGAAAACGTCGACGATATGAATGTATGAAATTAGTCTATTGCATTAATTAATCAGCAGATTGTATGAATAATCATGAAGATATAACCATTCAACAGTTCATTGAGCTCTAATTCAATCAAAGTTCGCTTCAGTAGCTTTATGGGTAGTACAAACATCAAAAATCGAGGTGAGTGTCTTTTAGCATTTCTCTCATGAAATAACATTGATATTCTCAATAAAGGAAATAAACCGACGTTCACAAATGCTGTTAGACAAGAAGTCTTAGACCTGACCTTGTGTAGTTCAGCAATTTCAGAGAAAATTCAGAACTGGCATGTGTCGGACGAAGCTTCTATGTCTGACCATAGACACATTTGTTTCGAGTGGGAGGGTGGTTCATTGAACCAGGTCGCGTATATAGATCCGAGGAAAACCAACTGGAATCAATATGCGCAGGAACTTACATCGAAAAACATGTCTACAAAAATTAGATCTATTCAGCAACTTGAGTCAACCTCAAAAGCAGTATGCGAAACGATAATCTCCGCCTACAACAATAACTGTCCTACAAAAAATGTCACTGCCACCAAGAATGTTCCCTGGTGGAATGACAGAATCGAGCAGCTTCGTAAAACAGAGAAAAAATCTCGTCGGATTGGACTCCGTATAGAAGAGCCCTAACCGAATACAACATTGAACTAAGGAGATTCAAGCGAAAATACTGGGTTCACACTTTCGAGAGTATTAAATACTTCACAATTGTAGCAAGACTTCATAGGACGCTCGCAAAAGACCACTCGAACGGGCTAGGAAACCTTAGAAAGGATAACGGCTCGTACGCAAAAACACCTTCTGAAGCTTCAGGCTTAATGATGGAAACTCATTTTCCGGGTTGCACTTCTGGAAACTGTGAAACCAACCCAGCCTGCGACAAAAGATGTTCTCGAGTGATCACTCCAAGGTCTGACAGAACAAAAGAGGTTGTGAAGAGAGTTGCTGAATAGGTTTTCACAAGGGCCAGAGTGGAAAACGCGGTGAGATCCTTCCAACCTTATAAATCCGCAGGTGCAGATGGGATTCTACCTGCCATGATTCAAAATGGAGAATCAGCACTAATCCCATCTCTTATGGAGATTTTCAAGGCATGTCTAATACTTCACCTCATACCTTCCGCATGGAGATTAGTAAAGGTAGTCTTCATACCAAAAACAGGTAAACGCGACAAGTCACTCCCAAAAACATTCAGACCCATCAGTTTATCATCAATTCTGCT